>NC_060138.1:1244562456-1245179476 GCF_021461385.2 Schistocerca piceifrons
TGAAGGCTGATCTCAAGAAATACTGTAAGGATTTTGATACGGCTTCCACCAATAGATTGTTTCAGGAGGAAGGTTGGCGGATATAATTTATTACCGGTACGCCAGACAAGTCGTCAGGCCGTGGGTAATTAAGCCCTCCTTACACGTGACGTTTTTCCCATCGCGAAGCACGCCAGAGGTGGTGACCGTCGTGGTTGCCGCACGCTCTGAAACGATCTGCTACGTGCTACGAAACATGCTCCTTATCGTGATTTGCGATCTCAGCGCTCTCCAGCGAGAGTGTGCGGCATTTCGCGCGTAAATCACAGAGTTTCTTTACGAACATGGACGCGCATAAATTGGTTGCGTTAACTGTGTTAGCGATTAGAGAATTTTATCCATAGTGGATGCTGTTGGGCTCCGAGACTGTCCCTTAATAAGGTTTAGAAAAATTTCCGCCACCAGTCACAATAAAAGATTATTTATTCGTCACACGACCGGTTTCGGGCTTGGGCCCATCCTCAAGTGTTTATACATTCATGTTTATTTTTTCTTTTTTTTGGTCATCAGTCTACTGACTGGTTTGATGCGGCCAGCCACGAATTCCTCTCCTGTGCTAACCTCTTCATCTCAGAGTAGCACTTGCAACCTACGTCCTCAATTATTTGCTTGACGCATTCCAATATCTGTCTTCCTCTACAGTTTTTACCCTCTACAGCACCCCCTAGTGCCATGGAAGTCATTCCCTCATGTCTTAGCAGATGTCCTATCATCCTGTCCCTTCTCCTTATCAGTGTTTTCCACATATTCCTTTCCTCTCCGATTCTGCGCAGAAACTCCTGATTCCTTACCTTATCAGTCCACCTTATTTTCAACATTCGTCTATAGCAACACATCTCAAATGCTTCGATTCTCTTCTGTTCCGGTTTTGCCACAATCCATGTTTCACTACCATACAATGCTGTCCTCCAGACGTGCATCATCAGAAATTTCTTCCTCAAATTAAGGCCGGTATTTGATATTAGTAGGCTTCTCTTGGTCAGAAATGCCTTTTTTGCCATAGTGAGTCTGCTTTTGATGTCCTCCTTGCTCCGTCCGTCATTGGTTATTTTACTGCCTAGGTAGCAGAATTCCGTAACTTCATTGACTTCGTAACCATCAATCCTGATGTTAAGTTTCTCGCTGTTCTCATTTCTACTACTTCTCATTACCTTCGTCTTTCTCCGATTTACTCTCAAACCATACTGTGTACTCATTAGACTGTTCATTCCGTTCAGCAGATCATTTAATTCTTCTTCACTTTCACTCAGGATAGCAATGTCATCAGCGAATCGTATCACTGATATCCTTTCACCTTGTATTTTAATTCCACTCCTGAACCTTTCTTTTATTTCCATCATTGCTTCCACGATGTACAGATTGAAGAGTAGGGGCGAAAGGCTATAGCCATGTCTTACACCCTTCTTAACAGGAGCGCTTCTTTCTTGATCGTCCACTCTTATTATTCCCTCTTGGTTGTTGTACATGACCCGTCTCTCCCTATAGCTTACCCCTACTTTTTTCAGAATCTCGAACAGCTTGCACCATTTTACATTGTCGAACGCTTTTTCCAGGTCGACATATCCTATGAAAGTGTCTTGATTTTTCTTTAGCCCTGCTTCCATTACTAGCCATAACGTCAGAATTGCCTCTCTCGTCCCTTTGCTTTTCCTAAAGCCAAACTGATCGTCACCTAGCGCATTCTCAATTTTCTTTTCCATTCTTCTGTACATGTCTATATTGCTGGAGATCATTGTTTGAATACAAAGAAAATTTTTGCTTGTGACTAAACAGTTACAAATGGAACAATTGTAAGTGGCAAGGAAGCGTTTGTCGAAAATATATCTGTACTTACATTAAGATGAGGTATCCTTATTATAATTATACTGTGGTGACACTTTTTCCAAAAAATGGCTCTGAGCACTATGGGACTTAACATCGGAGGTCAGCAGTTCATTAGAACTTACAACTACTTAAACCTAACTAACCTACGGACATCACACACATCCATGCCCGAGGCAGGATTCGAACCTGCGACCGTAGCAGTCGCGCTGTTCCAGACTGAAGCGCCTAGAACCGCTCGGCCACTCCGGCCGGCTACACTTTTTCCACTCAGTTGCGGCATATTTGTTACCATTTTCACGTCCATGTTCCAGTTTTTTTTTTTTTTTAAATTCAGCTGCATATTTCACTACTGTGTCGTGTCCTCGTGATATACTCTGTGTTTGCATACAAACATAAAGGTTATGATCAAATAACCTTGACATAGGAGGTGCAAAGATGTTACTCGTACAGAAACAAGAACTTTCAAAATTTCAGGTGTATAACATCATTATACTTCGTAGAGCTATGTTCTCTGACAACAGTGTGGCTAAAGACAGTTCTGTCATTTTCGAAATTTGTAATAGCTCTCAGTAATGTCATATGTATAACATCAATGTACTTCCTATATCTAAGTTCTCCGACAAAAAATTTGTATCAAAAATTTCATAAAGTGGATCAAAAATTTCGCAATTTATAATATCTTTTTCAGTTTTTATGTGTACAACATCTTTTTGCTTCCAAAGGCAAAGTTCTTTGACCATAACCTAAACGTTTCTGTGAGAGCAAAACACCTTTGAGGATACATTAAAGAAAAAGATTTATTTGACCAAACCAAGATGAAACACTGGTAATAACACAGTTACAGAATAATACTATCATAAGCAACCGGTGGTATACTCATGCTTATAGAATTAATTAAAACAAAATTTTAAATACGTTTCCACCCACTTAAATAAACAATTTTTGAAGGGGTGCGAGATAAACAGCCTTACGGCCCAAGAACTGTAATAAAAACGGTATTACTCCTATACAGAATTAACTTCATAATTAAAAAAAGAGAGAACGATCTAAGATCACTTATATAAACTGCATGAATGGATTTTGAACCAGGCAAAATGATAAACCCTCACGAATGTAAATACGGTAACATAGTTTGTGGAAAGCTAAAAGGTTCCAAACTATTCAAATGTAAATTGTCCTAAGAGAAAAACTCTCCGTCGCATCTGAACGACCTAATTAATAAACGCCGGCTGTGGTGGCCGAGTGGTTCTAGGCGCTACAGTCTGGAACCGAGCGACCGCTACGCAATTTCACTACGAGCCGCTTGTGTGGTAGTGTCAAAAGCCTTCCTGAAATCCAGGAATACGGAATCGACCTGAAACCCCTTGTCAATAGCACTCAACACTTCATGTGAATAGAGAGCTAATTGGGTTTCGCAGGAACGATGTTTTCTAAATCCATGTTGACTGTATGTCAATAGACCGTTTCCTTCGGCGTAATTCATTATGTTCGAACGCAATACAGTTCTAAAATCCTGCTGCATATCGACGTTAACGATATGGGCCTGTAATTTAGTGGATTACTCCTACTACCTTTCTTTAATATTGGTGTGACCTGTGCAACTTTCCAGTCTTTGGGTACGGATTTTTCGCCAAGCGAACGGTTGTATATGATTGTTAAGTATGGAGCTAATGCATCAGCATTCTCGGAAAGAAACCTAATTGGTATACAGTCTGGACCATAAGACTTGCTTTTATTAAGTGATTTGAGTTGCTTCACTACTCCGAGGATATTTACTTCTACGTTTCTCATGTTGGCAACTGTTCTCGATTCGAATTCCATAATATTTACTTTCTCTTCTTTTGTGACGGCATTTCGGATGGCTGTGTTTAGTAACTCTGCTTTGGCAGCACTGTCTTCGATAGTATCTCCGTTGCTGTCACGCAGAGAAGGCATTGATTGTTTCTTGCCGCTAACATACTTCACATACGACCAAAATCCCTTTGGATTTTCTGCCAGATTGTCTTAACAGCTCTTGCATCCAAGTTACTGACAAGAGTAACATACAGAAGAATGGAAAAGAAGGCTTAGGATCTGTTAGATGTCGACCACTTTGGCTGTATGAAAGGTAAAGGCTCCAGAGAAGCAGTTATCACGTCGTGGTTGATACGGGAAGCAAGACTGAAGAAAAATTAAGACACGTTCATAGCATTTGTCGGCCTGCAGAAATCGTTTGACAATTTTAAATGGCGCATGGTGTTCAAAATTCTGAGAAAAATACGGGTAAGCTATAGAGAAAGACTGGTATGACACAATATGTACAGGAAGCAAAAGGAAACAATAAGCCTGAAAGACCAAGAATGAAGCGCTCGTATTAAAAGGGGCGTAAGACAGCAAAGTAGCCCTTTGCCTATACTGTTTAATTTATACATCGAAGAGCATTGACGGAAATAAAAGAAAGGTTGAAGGGTGGAATTGAAATTCAAGGTGAAAGGACATCAGTGACAAGATTCGCTGCTGATACTGCTATTCTCAGTGAAACTGAGGAAGAATATTACAGGATCTGTTGAATGTGTAAGTAGGCTGTTTAGGTTTTTTTATTGGTAACGCCATCTCTGTATGAAAATCACTGGCTGTGCTATGTGCAGTCTGTGGCTGGTTTGCATTGTTGTCTGCCATTGTAGTGTTGGGCAGCGGCACCTGGATGTGAACAGCGCGTAGCGTTGCGCAGTTGGAGGTGAGCCGCCAGCAGTGTGGATGTGGGGACAGAGATGGCTGAGTTTTGAAATTTGTAAGACTGGGTGTCATGAACTGCTATGTATATTATGATTTTTCAACACTATTAAGGTAAATACATTGTTTGTTCTCTATCAAAATCTTTCATTTGCTAACTATGCCTATCAGTAGTTAGTGCCTTCAGTAGTTTGAATCTTTTATTTAGCTGGCAGTAGTGGCGCTCACTGTATTGCAGTAGTTCGAGTAACGAAGATTTTTGTGAGGTAAGTGATTTGTGAAAGGTATAGGTTAATGTTAGTCAGGGCCATTCTTTTGTAGCGATTATTGAAAGTCAGATTGCGTTGCGCTAAAACAATATTGTGTGTCAGTTTAAGGACAGTCTTGTATAATTGTTCTAAGGGGACGTTTCAAATGGAGTGAACATTCCAGTGAGTGTACAATGAAATGCCTGCAACTTCGATACTATTGCTAATGACGAACTGCACCCAATCGATGAAACCAAAGGTATGGAACTGAGAGAGCGTTAGTTAGTAGTTTTGTAGCCTCGGACGCAGCACATGAGTGTGCCCACTCCAATCGAAGGGGGGGGGGGGGGCGTAGGGATGTCAATACAAACGGTTCCTGCAGCTTTCTGTGGTGGTGCCAGTTTTTCAAACGTCAGCATGTGAAATAAACAGTCCCGGAACATTCTACCAACTTTTACCGTTTTCTGTATGTTCTGAATTAAGTGATTGGTGTCTTGAAAACTTTTCCGCCCCACCATTCTCTAATCTACCCAGGATAACCATTGGTAGTTTCAGTTAGCTGGGGAAACTGATTTTAATTCACAAATTGTCTGATTAATAGCAATGATTTTTGATTAATTGATTTAAAGGCGCAAGACTACCACCAGTGAACTTATAATTACTTACGCAATACGAGACTCTGACCGGAAATGAGGTTTTAATTTAATTGAACTATCTTCCTTGGTTTGGTGTCTGAACTGTACAGGTGCTGAGAGTTCTCTGCGTGTTTTGTACATCTCAGAACTGTCTCCGAATGGATAGCCACCGATCCTAATGGGAAATAGAACACCTTCCTAGAAAAAGCGAACTTTCGTGAAGACTTTTCGTGTTCCTAGGTCCATCTTAATGGGTCAGTCTGCTCATAACAGGTAAACGAAAGGGTTTAACTGTCTGTCATCTATGGTCCACTCGCCCTGCAGATCCGCCACCGCTTTCACACCCGTGGTAATGCAAGCGGCCTAACCGTCTAGGGATTAGAATGGCAGAACTTCAATCACGTACGCTGACTAGACCAGCAGGTGGCAGCCCAGGTGCCGTTAGAGGTCGCCGGCCCCGCACACCTGTTTGCTCATGCCTGACCACGTGACTGCAGGTAGTTCCTCTGGTACCACCACGCGGACTGTGTATTTAGGGCAGTGCTACACTGCTCCAAGCCAATGTTCCGTCGAGCTCTGGGCTAAGTGCCAACTGCATGCACAATTCTTCAGGCTCAGTCTCCATCGGAATATTCTCCATGTACGATGCCATGTTACTCGCCAACCAATGTCAATTTTGAGAGGCAACATCGTCTGTGAGTACCATCAACGGACCTTGGCCTCTGCATCGAGAGTGACCGCGACTTGAGTATCAGGTATCGATTTTACCTTCATATATCATTTTCCTAACAAATGAACCTTAGATTCCATCTTTCTCTGCGACCAACTGAATAACAGATTTCAACTATTTCATCGTTAAATCCTTCAGCCTAAGTTCGGACCTGTCTCAATTCAGGGGTAATCACGAAACTTCGCAAAATATTTTAAGTGACTAGCTTGCGTCCAACGGAAGAGTATTTTGGCTTACGAACTTCTCAATAAAACTGTTCTACATTGTTTACTTGGACAACGTTCACATTATACACCAACCGGCGCAAGACGTAGTACAGTCGTCTTCACTTTTCCCTTATCCACTGTCAATTCTCCACTCTCAGGTGGTGTACAAGAGCTAGTACGTAGCTTGCCATGTTTTCCCAGCGGAAGAGGGGGTGCAGTCGGTCTGGGGACCAGCTTGCGAATAAAGTGGCTGAGGCTTGTTCACTCCCTCGGTTAGAGGCACGATTGGTTCAGATGGCTCTGAGCACTATGGGACTTAACATCTATGGTCATCAGTCCCCTAGAACTTAGAACTACTTAAACCCAACTAACCTAAAGACGTCACACTACACCCAGTCATCACGAGGCAGAGAAAATCCCTGACCCCGCCGGGAATCGAACCCGGGAACCCGGGCGTGGGAAGCGAGAACGCTACCGCACGACCACGAGCTGCGGACAGCCACGATTGGTTTGGGCAGTCAGCAGGATAGATATAGCTTCTCTGGAGACATGATCTCGAGCAAGTTTCACTGCAGTACATCCCATTCAAATCAGCTGACAATTCATTCACTTCCTCCACCTTGAGATGCATCTGTTGCACACACAGGTGTTGCTGCTACGAACTAGTTTATAATAGACAGCTGGTTTGGTCACAACATTTTAACGTTGTCTTTAAACCAGTCGCTCCATGAGGTGTTGGCAACATGCAAACTACGGTTGTCCACTTGCAAGCGAGGTTCCCCCAGATATGTATATGTATATAGACGCCGGTAGTGTCAGTACACAGGGTATAAAAGGGCAGTGCGTAGGTAAAGCTGTCATTTATACTTAAGTGATTCATGTCAACACGTTTCCGACGTGATTATGGTAGCGGAGCGAAATTAACAGATTTTGAACCCGGAAAGGTAGTTGGAGCTACACGCGTGGGACATTACATTTCGGAAACCGTTAGAGAATTCAATATTACTAGTTCCACAGTTTCAAGAGAGAGTCGAGAATTACCTCTCACCGTGGACAATGCGGTGGTTGCTGGCCTTCACTTAATGACAGAGAGCAGAGGTGTTAGGGCAGACGTTTCAGTACTAAGAGACAAGCAACACTGCGTGAAATACCCGCAGAAATAAATGTGGGACGCACTTAGAACGTATCCGTTGTGACAATGCGGCAAAATTTGACGTTAATGGATTATGGCAGAAGACGACCGACGTGAGCGCCTTTGCTATCATCATGGTGTCGTCTGCAGCGCCTCTGCTAGACTCGCTACAGTACGGGTTGGACCCTAGACGACTGTAAAATGTGTGTCCTGATCACATGAGTCCCAATTTCAGTTGGTAGGAGCTGATGATATGGTTTGAGTGTGACACAGATCCCTCTTAAGCTATGGACCCAGGTTGTCAACAAGACAGTGTGCAACCTGGTGGTGGCTCCCCGATTGTGTGGTCTGTGGTTACATGGAATGGACTGCGTCCTCTGGTCCAACTGAACCGAGCTATGACTGGAAATGTTATGCTCGGCAACTTGAAAGCAATTTGCAGCCTTTCATGGACTTCATGTTATGCCGAAGACTTCCGGCATAGGAAGTCAGCCTCATTCTGCCAACGGCCTTGTCAAAGAGGGCGCAGGAGCGGATAGAGGTTCAGGGCACTCTCTTGTCCTAAGGGTGGGAAATTGCCCCTAAAGGCGGAAGAATCAGCAAGGATCAACGACATGAGGATGCAGAAGGCAATGGAAATCACTGCATTAAAGACACGTAACGTGTATCCACAGGACAAGTGGCCTGTAATTGAAGAAGTGTCATGACGATCTTCCGGAATAGTCCCCCATTCGGATCTCCGGGAGGGGACTGCCAAGGGGGAGGTTACCATGAGAAAAAGATTGAATAATCAACGAAAGGATAACGTTCTACGAGTCGGGGCGTGGAATGTCAGAAGCTTGAACGTGGTAGGGAAACTAGAAAATCTGAAAACGGAAATGCAATGGCTCAATCTAGATATAGTAGAGGTCAGTGAAGTGAAGTGGAAGGAAGACAAGGATTTCTGGTCAGATGAGTATCGGGTAATATCAACAGCAGCAGAAAATGGTATAACAGGTGTAGGATTCGTTATGAATAGGAAGGTAGGGCAGAGGGTGTGTTACTGTGAACAGTTCAGTGACCGGGTTGTTCTAATCAGAATCGACAGCAGACCAACACCGACAACGATAGTTCAGGTATACATGCCGACGTCGCAAGCTGAAGATGAACAGATAGAGAAAGTGTATGAGGATACTGAAAGGGTAATGCAGTATGTAAAGGGGGACGAAAATCTAATAGGCATGGGTGACTGGAATGCAGTTGTAGGGGAAGGAGTAGAAGAAAGGGTTACAGGAGAATATTGGCTTGGGACAAGGAATGAAATAGGAGAAAGACTAACTGAGTTCTGTAACAAGTTTCAGCTAGTAATAGCGAATACCTTGTTCAAGAATCACAAGAGGAGGAGGTATACTTGGAAAAGGCCGGGAGATACGGGAAGATTTCAATTAGATTACATCATGGTCACACAGAGATTCCGAAATCAGATACTGGATTATAAGGCGTACCCAGGAGCAGATATAGACTTAGATCACAATGTAGTAGTGATGAAGAGTAAGCTGAAGTTCAAGACATTAATCAGGAAGTATCAACACGCAAAGAAGTGGGATACGGAAGTACTAAGGAATGACGAGATACGTTTGAAGTTCTCTAACGCCATAGATACAGCAATAAGGAATAGCGCAGTAGGCGGTACAGTTGAAGAGGAATTATCTCTAAAAAGGGCCATCACAGAAGTTGGGAAGGAAAACATTGGTACAAAGAAGGTAGCTGCGAAGAAACCATGGGTAACAGAAGAAATACTTCAGTTGATTGATGATAGGAGGAAGTACAAATATGTTCCGGGAAAATCAGGAATACAGAAATACAAGTCGCTGCGGAATGAAATAAATAGGAAGTGCAGGGAAGCTAAGAGGAAATGACTGCAGGAAAAATGTGAAGACATCGAAAAAGATATGATTGTCGGAAGGACAGACTCAGCATACAGGAAAGTCAAAACAACCTTTGATGACATCAAAAGCAACGGTGGTAACATTAAGAGTGCAACGGGAATTCCACTGTTAAGTGCAGAGGAGAGAGCAGATAGGTGGAAAGAATACATTGAAAGCCTCTATGAGGGTGAAGATTTGTCTGATGTGATAGAAGAAGAAACAGGAGTCGATTTAGAAGAGATTGGGGACCCAGTATTAGAATCGGAATTTAAAAGAGCTTTGGAGGACTTACGGTCAAATAAGGCAGAAGGGATGGATAACAATCCATCAGAATTTCTAAAATCATTGGGGGAAGTGGCAACAAAACGACTATTTACGTTGGTGTGTAGAATATATGAATCTGGCGACATACCATCTGACTTTAGGAAAAGCATCATCCACACAATTCCGAAGACGGCAAGAGCTGACAAGTGCGAGAATTATCGCACAATCAGCTTAGCAGCTCATGCATCGAAGCTGCTTACAAGAATAATATACAGAAGAATGGAAAAGAAAATTGAGAATACGCTAGGTGACGATCAGTTTGGCTTTAGGAAAAGTAATGGAACGAGAGAGGCAATTCTGACATTACGGCTAATAATGGAAGCAAGGCTAAAGAAAAATCAAGACACTTTCATAGGATTTGTCGACCTGGAAAAAGCGTTCGACAATGTAAAATGGTGCAAGCTGTTCGAGATTCTGAAAAAAGTAGGGGTAAGCTATAGGGAGAGACGGGTCATATACAGTATGTACAACAACCAAGAGGGAATAATAAGAGTGGACGATCAAGAACGAAGTGCTCGTATTAAGAAGGGTGTAAGACAAGGCTGTAGCCTTTCGCCCCTACTCTTCAATCTGTACATCGAGGAAGCAATGATGGAAATAAAAGAAAGGTTCAGGAGTGGAATTAAAATACAAGGTGAAAGGATATCAATGATACGATTCGCTGATGACATTGCTATCCTGAGTGAAAGTGAAGAAGAATTAAATGATCTGCTGAACGGAATCAACAGTCTAATGAGTACACAGTATGGTTTGAGAGTAAATCGGAGATAGGCGAAGGTAATGAGAAGTAGTAGAAATGAGATCAGCGAGAAACTTAACATCAGGGTTGATGGTCACGAAGTCAATGAAGTTAAGGAATTCTGCTACCTAGGCAGTAAAATAACCAATGACGGACGGAGCAAGGAGGACATCAAAAGCAGACTCGCTATGGCAAAAAAGGCATTTCTGGCCAAGAGAAGTCTACTAATATCAAATACCGGCCTTAATTTGAGGAAGAAATTTCTGAGGATGTACGTCTGGAGTACAGCATTGTATGGTAGTGAAACATGGACTGTGGGAAAACCGGAACAGAAGAGAATCGAAGCATTTCAGATGTGGTGCTATAGACGAATGTTGAAAATAAGGTGGACTGAAAAGGTAAGGAATGAGGAGGTTCTACGCAGAATCGGAGAGGAAAGGAATATGTGGAAAACAGTGATAAGGAGAAGGGATAGGATGATAGGACATCTGCTAAGACATGAGGGAATGACTTCCATGGTACTAGGGGGAGCTGTAGAGGGCAAAAACTGTAGAAGAAGACAGAGCTTGGAATACGTCAAGCAAATAATTGAGGACGTAGGTTGCAAGTGCTACTCTCTGAGGTGAAGAGGTTAGCACAGGAAAGGAATTCGTGGCGGGCCGCATCAAACCAGTCAGTAGACTGATGACCAAAAAAAAAAAAACCATGATGGAAATTTTACGGATGACAATTGTTCGTAGTTGGTTTCAAGAACATTCTTGATACTCGGAACGAATGATTAGGCCATCCACATCGGCCAACGCGAATCCCCCGAACATTTATGAGACATAATCGAGAGCTCAGTTCGTGCACAGAATCTTGCACCGGCAACACTTTAGCTATTATGGACGGCTATAGAGGCAGCATGGCTCACTATTTCTCCAGGGGACTTCCAACGAATTGTTGAGTCCATGCCACGTTCAGCTGCTGCGCAACACCTAGAAAAAGGAGGTCCGACATGATATTAGGAGGTGTCCCCTGAGTTTTGTCACCTGAGTGTAAGTTGTAGAGAACGAAAAATGAGAAAAAAAACCGATTGATTCATTCTGCTTATAAATCTACTTCCCGCAGCCACTTTTCTTCCTAAGTGGCTCCTCTCAACAATCCTGATCCCATACAGTTTTCGACAGTGATACAGAAGACAGTATAAATAGTCGACATTTCATTAGTAAATTATTTAAAGGCCTTTCCATTGCGCTCTCTATTTTTTTACTCATGCTACTCTATTACTTCCTAACTTACTTTACTTTGAAAGGTCTCTGTTGGATTCCTTTCATGTTAATTTCTTAAATCTGTTGTCATTTACGGCATAAATTCCTCTTCTAAATTTACTGTGGTGTTTCTGACTATCTGGGAGGAGACTGAGCAGTGAAACGTGTTACTTTTACACATAAACAAGAACAATCTGCCACACTACTACACTTTAAATTCATGTCACAGTCTCATACGGAACCTACATCCGCTTTCTTTTATGTACTGTATATGATACGATACTGTCATCCCCCTTCCCTTCTGTGTGAGAGGATGAATGAGCAAATGTATTTCTAGTTGCATGCTTGATGGTAGCAGACAAGCCTGTCTGCTAGAGAACAGTAGGATCAACGTCGGAACAGGTAGCTACGCTTTCTAAAAGCAGAGAGGTTTCTATTCTTAGTATGGTCCTGTCCGTCCCTTGTCAAGTTGGTATAGGGAGCTGCCCCTCTGGTCACTTCCGTTTGTATCTGTTAAGCACCCTCGGTAGGAGCCCAAGCAGTCTGTCCGCGGTGAGCGTCTGAAGTGGTAAGATCTCCGGCTAAGCGCGTGTCTGCCAAGTCCATAGGACAATGGATTTCTTAAGTTCAGCCTAACTGAAAATTTAATCACCTTTATTTCAGCTTTAGCTCTAAAATATCTAATGTTATCTTAAATTGCAACGCAGTGTATTTCGAGTGTGAAGTTCAGAATATCTTCCGCTAGTTGCTTTGTCACTACTTCGTGAGTAAAGTGGAACCACGTGTTTATCAGCAACTCTAACTAAGATCATCAATCTTAAATGCGAATGTGCGCGAGATTATAACGTCTTGTCTTGACAATATTTTTCAATATAGCAACTTTTCTTTATGTTCAACCCACGTGGGCTGTACTTTGTGAGACCAGTACCACGTGCTTATACAGTTGTTTGACCCATCAGGTTAATAGTAAGACGTTAGTAACCAGTTCGAGGTTTTTCTTTTGTAAATTGCTTTTCGATCTAATTTATTTTAATTATCAAAATTATTGTGGAGTTACACTCTTTGTGTAAACCAAGTTGACCACGCAAAGCATGTGGTGTAATAATCAAAGTAACCCTCAGCTATTCTTTTTGGGAAGATTTCACAGAGAGTTAGTACTAATTTAGTATACCAGTGTGTGGTAATTTTATGACGGACAGGATTGCGCTACGAACGTAAATACTTTGGGTGAAAATTGAATCGGTTGGTTGTGGTTAATTTCCTCTCGCATATGTTTCAACGTTCTTCGTGTGTTATTTTATGAATGCAGTGTTGTATGCGGTCTCCCAATCTTGGCTCCATATTTGATGTGTTCCGTAAGATTACAAACTCACATTTTCTAAGGTACCAGTTTAATTATGAACCAAGTGTAATATGTTGAAATTTCAGTGATAAATGTTAAAATAAATTTTCCAAATATAAACTGATTTATTTCTTTTTATTTAAATTCTCTTTATATATATATATATATATATATATATATATATATATATATATATATATATATATCCGGTTGTCGTATGACGATTAAAAGATTATAATTAATGTTAGTCTGGTTGGGAATTGGGTAAGCTAGACTGGATACCTGGTGAAACAGTTGCTCAGTATTGCAAGGTTAACCTCCCCAGACAGCTCACAGCTTTTAACCCGCTTTTATTGTCTATCAGCACCGCTTTCAGAACAAATTAAAGCAACAACATTACAACTTTCCTTTCTCTTTACACTCACAGTTGAGTGTCACCGCTTGGACTGATCAACTTAAGCGGAAGTTTACTATATGTGTGTGGGCTTGACAACTCTGTGGAATCACCCTGTCGGTACAAATGTAACTCTGGTAACCGACGATGGAGATGACCCCTAAGAAGAACGAATTAATCTCGACGTGAGAGTCAATCTACAGAGGAGCAGAGACTCCGAAGGAAAGCGTACAGACGAGCACAGCGGAAACACGACACTGGTCCATCGTGAGGAACTGAGTACACGGAAAGCGAAGGCTTGGCCAGCTGGCACTGAGGTCAGTTTTAGAGTTGCCGGGCCAGACATACTGCGGCCAGCAGGTAAACAGCTGGGTCAGTGGCTCTACCTACCTCACAAGTGACGCGGATTGTCCGTGACAGCATAAAACCTTCCTCCTCGACCGCCGTCTCGGAGCTTCTGCAGCGTCTAGTGAAGTGCCCCCTCGGACAGACACCAGAGTCCACGCCATGCGAGAGACAGCTAACTCTGAAACGTTTGTTGGTTGGCCAGGAGTATAACGTCGAGTTATAGGCCCTTTGCTGTTCCTTATCTATATAAACGATTTGGGAGACAATCTGAGCAGCCGTATTCGGTTGTTTGCAGATGACGATGTCGTTTATCGACTAATAAAGTCATTAGAAGATCAAAGCAAACTGAAAAGCGATTTAGAAGAAATATCTGAATAGTGCGAAAAGTGGCAGTTGACCCTAAATAACGAAATGTGTGAGGTCATCCACATAAGTGCGAAAAGGATCTCGTTAAACTTCGGTTACACGATAAATCAGTCTAATCTAAAAGCCGTAAATTCAACTAAATACCTAGGTATTAAAATTACGAAAAACTTAAAGTGGAAAGAAAACATAGAAAATGTTGTGGGGAAGGCTAAGAAAAGACTGCGTTTCATTGGCAGGACACTTAGAAAATGTAACAGACCTACTAAGGAGACTGCCTACACTACGCTTGTCCGTCCTCTTTTAGAATACTGCTGCGCGGTGTGGGATCCTTACCAGGAAAGATCGACGTAGAACATCGAAAAAGTTCAAAGAATGGCAGCACGTTTTGTATTATCGCGAAATGTGGGGGAGAGTGTCACAAACGATACAGGATTTGGGCTGGAAATCATTAAAAGAAAGGCGTTTTTCGTCGCGACGGAATCTTCTCACGAAATTCCAATCACCAACTTTCTCCTCCGAATGCGAAAATGTTTTGTTGACACCGACTTACATAGGGAGGAACGATAACCACGTTAAAATAAGGGAAATCAGAGTTCGTACGGATAGATATAGGTGTTCATTCTTTCCGCGCACTGAATGAGATTGCAATAACAGAGAACTGTGAAGGTGGTTCAATGTACCCTTTGCCAGGCACTTGAATGTGATTTGCAGAGTATCCATGCAGATGTAGATGTAGATGTAGAGGATAACTTCTGATTTGCTGAGTGTTACTCCGGTCTTGATGAAATGTTACTCATTTTGCTTCATGACAAGCGGCAGATTTCGTAACGTGACATGTTAACATGGATGGATGTGCTACGAGGTCTGTCTAAAAAATTCCAGACTTTGTCCATAAAATTTTTCTGCGGTTACCTTTTACTTATTGAGCATGGGCTCCTTCGAAATGCTCTCCTCCAAAATTGATATACAGCTCGCAAAACTGTTTCAGCTTCCAGAACCAGTCTTGGTAAGACACCTGCTGGATCGCACCAAGCGCAGCCTGCTAATTTTATTTTATCTCGTCTATCGTTGTAAATCTTCGTCCTTTCAACGGGATTTTCATGTTTGGAAATAAATAATGTCCACAGGGACCAGATCTGTAGAGGAGACAGCACAGTGATTTCGTATTTTGTGCGATTATCACGCAGCAGTAGGGATGAATGTGCGGTTGCGTTATTGTGCTGCAAGAACCATGAATTGTCACGCCACATTTCAGGCCGTTTCCTTCCCACATTATCTCGCAGGCATCACAGCGCGTTCCGATAGTACCATCGATTAAGAGTTTGTGCCTGTGACACGAATTCATGATTAACTAATACTTCAAAAAAAAAAAAAAGTGGTGGTTCAAATGGGTCTGAGCACTATGGGACTTAACATCTGAGGTCATCAGTCTCCTAGACTTAGAACTACTTAAACCTACCTAACCTAAGGACATCACACACAGCCATGCCCGAGGCAGGATTCGAACCTGCGACCGTAGCAGTCACGTGGTTCCGAACTGACGCGCCTAGAACCGCTCATTCACTGCGGCCGAACAACTAATCCTTCAAAGTCAAAGAAAACTATCCGCATGGCTTTGACGTTTGACCTGATCTGATGAGCTCTTTATGGTCTTGGAGAACCTTTTCCGAGCCATTGTGAAGATTGAACCTTGGTCACAACATCATAACCGTAGACTCACGTCTCATCAGCAGTTATCGTTCTCGTAAGGAACATCTCTCTCTCTCTCTCATTGGCGCGATCCCAAAGCTCTTCACAGATTGCAAGGAGAAGGTCTTTCTGGTCTCGCATCATGAGCCGTGGGACGAACTTGGCGGAAAAACGATGCATTCCAAAACAATATGTCAGGATTTCATGGTATGATCCTATTGACATGTTACATTCTAATGCAATCTCTCGGACAGTCAGGTTTCGACTAGCACACGCGATTCATTGACGTTCCTGACAAGAGAGTCGTTGGTCGACGTCGAAGGTCTTCCTGAACGAGTGTCATCTTTAAATTCCGTCTGACCAAATTTTAATTCGGGTGAACCATTCGTAACATCAAGTACGGCTTGAGCACTCATCACCGTAGGTTTCCGGTATAATTCGGTGTGTCTCTGTAAAGGTTTCTTTGATTTTCACGCAAAATGTAATGCAGACGCGTTGACAGTCTGTGACCTTGAAATTGCAAACTATGCGCCACAGCGTTCTACTCAACACAGCCCTGAACAATAACTATCCGACATACAAGAATAAAACTTCCGATAGCTGTACACTAAACACATACGTGTGCAGGGGTGCCAACCGCATTCCGCTCCATCACACCATTGGCGCGAAATTATGAATGTTCCAAAACTTTCTGAATACATCTCGTATGTAAAGGGAAAAGATTGTTACCAAAAATCTCCAAAAATTCTTGGCCGATTTACTTCAGTTTTGTACACGATCCTCTAACGAACATTTGAGCGGACGTAGGCTACATATATCTTTAGAGATCGATTAGGAAAGTAAGTTCCGATCGGTCGCGAAATGGAAACCACTGTGAAAATCCGATGAAGATTTGCACGGATGTGTTGGGCGTTACGCCCATAGATCGCGTCAAGTCGCTCTTTTCAGTTAGGAGCGCACAGTGAATACATAAAGATGCCTAGAGATTAATGTCTTCAGCCAAGTACGAGGCCCTGGTGAGAAATTTCGCCTCAAGCTATGCTGTCGCCGGCCGGTGTGTCCGAGCGGTTGTAGCCGCTTCAGTCTGCAACCGCGCGACTGATACTGTCGCAGGTTCGAATCCTGCCTCGGGCTTGGATGTGTATGCTGTCCTTGGATTATTTAGGTTTAAGTAGTTCTAAGATCTAGGGGACTGATGACCTCAGCTGTTAAGTCCCATAGTGCTCAGAACCATTTGAACCATTTTTAACGTAACTGTCATGTGTTTCTGTCTTCTAGACAATTCTCAGATGCATTCTGCAGGGGCAACGAAGATGCTCGTGCAGCGTTTTCAATGGGGATTGTTTGATCATTGACAATACAGCACTTAATTGGCTACCTCTGAGTTTCATCTTTCCTCGCGTGAACCGCTAGTTATGGAGACAACTTTTTGGCACAGACAACGAGCTGTAAACCAGAGTAGAGAATTGGCGGAAAGCAGTGGCGGCTGCCTTCTATGACGAGGGTACTGGGAAGTTGGTACAACGCTACGACAAATGTCTAAATCGGAGCGGCGACTACGTAGGTAGCTGGAAGTTGTAGCTGATTGTTGGAAATAAAACATTTTTGTTTTTCGCAATGGTTTCTATTTCGCAGCCGATCTGAGGTTACTTTCCGAAAACGCGTTGTATATAATGAGGCGTTACTTTCGTTTTGCCTCAGGTTACAAAAGGAAGTAATTACGTTTTCTATATCGAGATATAAGTTTTTCTTTGATTCCTAGTAGCTTCAATACTTCGCTGGGTGAATGGAATATTTGACGCATTTGTTTATTTCTTTTCATCATTTTACAAAGAGGTCACACGCCGTTTATATGTATACTCCTTGTTCCATCCTGTATGAGTGTGCATGGGTATGAATGGTAGTCAAATGTAGTGGGAGCATGGACCAAAGGGAACAGTTTAAGGGAATAGCAGTCATTGCCAACATTACAAGAATAGCGGCAGGTAGGCCAGAGCAGCAGGCAAAGATGAAAACAGGCACGAGGGTAGGTTACAAAGTTGGTGCGGGGGTGAGGTGAGTCTCCCCACCACCGCGTCTGAATAGGCACGTTGGTCGGATTTTGGCGCGTGGAGAGCACTGTGGGGCCAGCCATGAGACGGACCGGACGCGGGAGCACAGCAGCTCGCAGATTTGGTGAGATAGAAATGAGGTAATATGTGTAAAAATTCACGACAATGTATGCTCATAGCACGGATTCAACATACCTTCATCGGTACAGGTTACGGTTTTAATTTATTTGCAATAGTTTTCTCTGAAATGTGTTTGTGAAATGGTGCTTTGTGGTAGTGAGCATGCAACAGGAACCTTCAGTTCATGCAGCTATTTCCCGAGTTATAAGCTTCACTTTTAGCTCAATGAGTGCAGATTGGGTATCGAATGGTAGATCGAGAAATTTCTGTCGTGAAATTTAATTATTTTTGGTACTTCCTTTGTGAGTTCAGTTCGGACGTCACTTTGGCGCCGATAGTACATCATTTTTGCCCAGAATCGTTTCCCTGATAGAGGTTATCTACCGTCAGCAGTGGCCTACCTTAAATTTCTAGTGGTGTAATTCATGCATGACGATAAGTGAGTTTTAAAGAATGAATGACGATTTTCCCGCTAAAGACGGTGTGGCCCACTTACGTATTTTTTGTGTTATTATGAAATTATGTGTCATGTATTTTTTGTGTTATTATGAAATTATGTGTCATATATGAAATTATTCCTGTAGTGTTTTCGTTCTGTCATTGTCCTACCCATGAGAGGTTACGCTGATTCAGACGTAAGTTTTGTAAGTAAAGAAAAATTGTAATGTATCGGCTTCTAAAGTTTTCATTGAAGTAGAAAATAATTCTATTAAATGAGAGTCAGCATTTCAGTTAAGACAGACACCTGATACATGAAATGGGTAGGATGTATCTTATTCAGTTCGATTTTCTGAAGTTAATGAAAGACAGAAATAATCTGTAATGTGAATTTAGATAGGCTACCAGCTGCTATAGTGACGACTTTAAGAACAACCACCCCAGAACGTGTTATCTTAGAGAAACTCGCACCAGTTTCCGTTGCGCGCATTTCTAAAATAATTAATTTGTTTACCAAATTAATCAAATAAGGGTCAAAATATAGATACCATTTCTTATGGGCCTGGTATATTAGCAGCCAGGACGCAAAGCCGAGAAAAATTCTCTAAGGTAACGCGAGGAAATGGTCACACAGGTTCAATATAAATTAAAAATATATAAAGAACCAGCATACAGCCAACCAGCAGTCCTATAGCAATAATACGTAAAGGAGAAACGTTGTTGCCAGTGGCTTCGGAGAGTATTTTACGGATTTACTTCAAAGTTCTTGGCGAATTTACTTCAAATTTCTACATTCGGATAAAGCAATGAAGAAAACTAATCAAAAATTGAATGCCTAGCAAACTAAATATATCGTGTTAAACTGACTCGAATTCCTGTTGCGAAAATGAATTATAGTGTCAATACCCGTCTTGGATATACTACTATAAGATGTCACTAGCTCGCGGTACAAGTGAAATATCGAGATTTTGACAGGAACATGATTGCAAACTGTCATGTATCGTTGAGTTGCCCATTTTACAAAGTGGTTCAAATGGCTCTGAGCACTATGGGACTTAACATCTACGGTCATCAGTCTCCTAGAACTTAGAACTACTTAAACCTAACTAACCTAAGGACATCACACAACACCCAGTCATCACGAGGCACAGAAAATCCCCATTTTACATATGACAGATACCTTAGAAGATATTTTAGTCCGTGTTTCACAGTTACTTTTGTTATTAATGTCCACAGTACCATACAAACGCTAGGGGCAGGTCGTGGGTATAGTACCAACAAAAATCACTAGATTGCGGGACGATCAAAAGATCCAACACAGCCTGAGATCTGCCGAAATGTGACGTAAACTGTCTTAAAAGGTCGAATAGTGCTCAAACATAGCCCTACTTGAATGTTCAACGTAAAATCTGGGGAAATCAACAGAAAATTCCCACTCAAAAACTGCAAAGTCATCGTTACCGTTGAATGAGGTCGGTACTGATTTCGAACAGTCCCTCTAAGCTTATCAGAGCCATCCGCACTTTATCTGATGGTGGGAGAATCCCTTTACATTGGACAGTCCACAGTTTTGGAGGGACGCAAAGAACTTTGTCATGCTAGGACTGCTAGGTGCTCTTCTCTTCGATGTCTCACAGAAAGACAAATTTCATCCTAAAGCACCATCAGGGGGGAAGCTGTGGCGACTTGCAGCATTGTGCCTGCATCAAGGGGGCTAGCACCAGGAGCTGACAGCGAAGAACATTTCGGGAAACAGGATAACTGGCTGCCGACCAGGAAACGCTCATTCCCTTTTACTGGAACACTGTGAAAAGGCTTCTGCTGAACTTATAGAACTGCTGAGCTCTGTGGACCCACTCTCTTCATGTGAGCAAATACTTAACGCTCCCAGAAAAATCTACCAATCTCATTCAATTAATTATTGTCTAATTGTCACAGAGCTCAAGCAAAATGGCAATGTGACTGGTCACAGTGATGTAACAGTCATTCAACTTGGTTTGCTTTCTTTGCCCCATCAGCCATTATGTGAAGGAAAAGTAACTGTAAGGAGCCAGCACTTTCGCTGGCTGCTAACATGCCGCTCTGGTCTGAAGTGTTACTACCTGAAGGAAGTGCTCAGTGAGGGAAACCTCAATGACTGACTATGAGAGACACCCACATGCCTTGCTCATATTGTGGCATCAAGCAGTCAGGCCTGCAAGATGAGTGGTCTGCCAAGCGAGTGGATTCATTTTTTTGTTATCAAGTAACATGAACTCTAGTACTCATAATTAAGTTAAAAGTTATTCTCCTGCTTGGATATTGCGCAACAGAAACACACATCTGACTATTAGTAATTTACACAACTCTGGCTGTTCACTACGCACTTGCAATACCACATTTTCGTTCTTATTCAATGGCTTTGTTCAACACGTGGCCATCGCACTGCATATGAATGGCGCACACATTATAAATTCTGGGTATCATGGCAACACACTATTCGAAGGAAAAGGCCACCAATCTTTTTCTTTTCACTATCTTATCTATTCTGATAAATTCTATAACCTAGGCACACAAATTCTATAACCTACAACAATAACACGTGAGAAATTCCGCCATTTGGGCATGGCTTTACATTGGTAATTCTCTATCTTATGGTCTCGTAATTATTTAATGCTACAGTGCACTTTCTGGATAGGATGGTGGATCTTTTGCTATATCTCACACTTCGACTCTTACAACCATCATCATGAAACTTTCCACCAGACCGAGCGGTACAAAAGGAACATCCATAACCCACTACCTCTGAAACTATCTTCCTACTCTCTCATGCAAACCACACATACTTAAATTACATGAAATACATCACACTGCAACATGGAATACAGCATAGGAATTGTCACAACATTATAATCCCATCACTTTCAGCTTTCCCACTTCAATTAGTATTCATCCCAGTTCCACACGACACTAACCCACTTCGTAACTTGTCTTTCCTACAACGAACTCTGGACGATATATGCACGTCTTCCTGTGCAATGCAAGCCAAGTGGCGTTGCTGGATAGACGGCTGACCCACCTTGCTTCTCTCTCAGAGTTTGAATCAAGCGTCACACGGGAACATAACACGCAAAGTAATATTAAGAACATATGCATCACACACGCGAGTCCTCAACTGATACCATGGACGAGTACTTCTCTTTATCCTTTGTCTCATACACAGATTGAGACTCACACAGTACTCACCACGTGGAAGTACTCGTCTCTAATTTCAAGTCCTGCACACGCCATTTCTTAAATATTTCCAACTTATAGTACACACGCTAGTAATTCAGCTTAACTTAAGCACTCGGAAGTATTTCAACTTATTGCTACACGTGGTTTCATTGTGACCGTTGGTCACTTCCGAAGATTACTACGATCCCATTAATATTACCTGCCTGACATTTAATTCTCCCCACAAAAGTTCCTGAAATAGAGAAATTATTATTCTAAACTACTCTTAAGTATTTCACATGCATACCATGTCTCCACTCTTTTGTCCATACGGAGCACGCCTAAGACAGGTCTTACCAACACTAGATCCAGCGGCAGAGTGCTGAAACATGGCCGTTCTTCAGGTTCTCTCGCACCTCTGCCGAAGTGGGGGAGCACCTTGCTACCGTATTGGTCAGTCACATTTCAGGCGCTCAAAGCTCAGGTAAATTTCATCTCTTTGGTCCCACCAAAGGTGACCCAAGTACCGTCTCAAAGATGATCATATATTCACATTCACTATCTGCGGTTAGCAGACAACCATACATTCATTCATTTCACAGATCTCACCAAATTGGATGTAGGGATTTATTTTGTGGGAGTGCACATGTGATCAATTAAATAAATAAATTGTCATTCTTTCCCACACTGGTATCCAGCTCCGCTGTATTAATTGAAATTGAGTTATTATTAGAAGAAATATGTTGTTCTGACAAGAATAACGAAGAATGTTGTACCTATTTTCAATGTCGGGCGGTACTGTACCCTTTCAACTAATGACAGTGATGTACCCACACCGAGTTGATGCTCTAGCTAGTCAGTCGCGGAACTTGAAAAAAAAAAAAAAAAAAAAAAAGTAATACACAGTTTTTGTTCTAATTCTACATCGTCTTTTCAGCTGCCCCTGGCATGAACTCTTTGAACAGCTCCTCTGTTGAGTCCATCCTTTCTTCTACAGCACACACCAACACAGTGTTGCCAGAAATAACAATACCCGTTTCACCCACCCATTTGCTCAGTCACCCTCACGTGGCCTTCTCCCCATCTGTTTGAGTGCTCATCTGCAATATTCAACCTAATGTCAATCGGTTAAAGGCTCCTTGCTTTCCAGCAGTACCTTGTCAAAACCTCCGTTTCCTTCCTCAAGCCTGGAGCCTGAGCTTCGTGTCTGTTGAGAAACTTCATAGCTGTAAGCCTCAGAGGCTTCAGCTAACGATTTATCAGCTGACTGGAGTCGTAGTTCGATTTTTAACGTCAATTCTGAACTTAATTTGGCACATTTAATTTCTAATCCTTCCATTAGCCCTGTCATCGTAGCGACGGTTTGAGCGGCTTTTGCTTCTAACTTTTCTGGCCAGTCCTCTTTTAAGACAGCAGATGAACTGGCAGTCTAAGCTACTTGTGCTTCTAATTTATCTGATAAAGCTTGTGGATTTGCGTTTTGAATGGCCAAGTTAGCACCATCTCTTGTATCATTGCCATCAACTGACCTAATACAGCCTGCACATCGCTAGCGTCCACTTCTGGTCACGATGTGGTTCTCGCCTTTTCTTGACGTGTGTCAGCAGTCGGCGTCAAGGGCATGCGCCAGTTCCCACGTTGGTGCTCCATCTCGCCGTCGGCAGTTTCGATGGTGTCATCGCCGTCCGCGTCGGCATTGTCGTCTTCGGCTGTGGCGGTGGCGGTGTTGGCACTCACCTGGCAGTTGAGCAGCGTGCTATCCTCGGCTGTAGCCTTGCACTCTCTCGCCAGTTGTGACAGTCGGGTTGGTGGGCTGCGCTCCACAGTGGGCTGCTAAGCTCTCGCAGGTAGTCTTGCTGCACTAGGCGAACGCACCTCTTTCTCTGAAGGCTGTGAGGTATGAAGGCACACTACGCATCTACATCTACAGGGCTATTACAAATGATTGAAGCGATTTCATAAATTCATTGTAGCTCCATTCATTGACATATGGTCACGACACACTACAGATACGTAGAAAAACTCATAAAGTTTTGTTCGGCTGAAGCCGCACTTCAGGTTTCTGCCGCCAGAGCGCTCGAGAGCGCAGTGAGACAAAATGGCGACAGGAGCCGAGAAAGCGCA
This sequence comes from Schistocerca piceifrons, assembly GCF_021461385.2. Classification (NCBI taxonomy): domain Eukaryota; kingdom Metazoa; phylum Arthropoda; class Insecta; order Orthoptera; family Acrididae; genus Schistocerca; species Schistocerca piceifrons. Next base: position 1,244,586,270 of record NC_060138.1, read on the forward strand.
TGTCGTGCTTGAAATGCACTCACATCAGTCAGTCATAACAGTGCAACGACACTTCAGGACGAAGTTCAACAAAGATCCACCAACTGATAACTCCATTCGGCGATGGTATGTGCAGTTTAAAGCTTCTGGATGCCTCTGTAAGGGGAAATCAACGGGTCGGCCTGCAGTGAGCGAAGAAACGGTTGAACGCGTGCGGGCAAGTTTCACGCGTAGCCCGCGGAAGTCGACGAATAAAGCAAGCAGGGAGCTAAACGTACCACAGGATGGTGCTCCACCGCACTTCCGTCATGATGTTCGGCATTTCTTAAACAGGAGATTGGAAAACCGATGGATCGGTCGTGGTGGAGATCATGATCAGCAATTCATGCCATGGCCTCCACGCTCTCCCGACTTAACCCCATGCAATTTCTTTCTGTGGGGTTATGTGAAAGATTCAGTGTTTAAACCTCCTCTACCAAGAAACGTGCCAGAACTGCGAGCTCGCATCAACGATGCTTTCGAACTCATTGATGGGGACATGCTGCGCCGAGTGTGGGAGGAACTTGATTATCGGCTTGATGTCTGCCGAATCACTAAAGGAGCACATATCGAACATTTGTGAATGCCTAAAAAAACTTTTTGAGTTTTTGTATGTGTGTGCAAAGCATTGTGAAAATATCTCAAATAATAAAGTTATTGTAGAGCTGTGAAATCGCTTCAATCATTTGTAATAACCCTGTACATCCATACTCCGCAAGCCACCTGACAGTGTATGGCGGAGGGTACCTTGAGTACCTCTGTCGGTTCTCCGTTCTATTCCAGTCTCGTATTGTTCGTGGAAAGAAGGATTGTAAGTATGCCTCATTTTATCCTCATCGTCTCTTCGCAAGATATACGTATGAGGGAGCAATATACTGCTTGACTCCTCGGTGAAGGTACGTTCTCGAAACTTCAACGAAAGCCCCTACCGAGCTACTGAGCGTCTCTCCTGCAGAGTCTTCCACTGGAGTTTATCTATCATCTCAGTAACGCTTTCGCGCAATGATCTCCGTTGGATCTCCTCTATCTCTTCTATCAACCCTATCTGGTACGGATCCCACACTGCTGAGCAGTATTAAAGCAGTGGGCGAACAAGAGTACTATAACCTACTTCCTTTGTTTTCGCATTGCATTTCCTTGGGATTCTTCCAATGAATCTCAGTGTGGCATCTGCTTTACTGACGATAAACGTTACATGATATATTCCATTTTAAATCACTCCTAGTTCCTACTCCCAGATAATTTATGAAATTAACTAAATGGTTCAAATGGCTCTGAGCACTATGGGACTCAACTGCTGAGGTCATTAGTCCCCTAGAACTTAGAACTAGTTAAACCTAACTAACCTAAGGACATCACAAACATCCATGCCCGAGGCAGGATTCGAACCTGCGACCGTAGCGGTCTTGCGGTTCCAGACTGCAGCGCCTTTAACCGCACGGCCACTGCGGCCGGCTTGAAATTAACTGCTTCCAGTTGCTGACCTGCTATATTGTAGCTAAATGATATCGGATCTTTCTTTCTATGTAATCGCAGCACATTGCACTTGTCTACATTGAGATTCACCTGCATTTCAGTACAATTTTCCATTGTTACAGCCTGTTGATATACCACAGCATCATCCGCAAAAAGCCTCAGTGAACTTCCGATGTTATCCACAAGGTCATTTACGTATATTGTGAGTAGCAACGGTCCTATGACACTCCCCTGCGGCACACCTGAAATCACTCTTACTTCGGAAGACTTCTCTCGATTGAGAATGACATGCTGCGTTCTGTTAACTAGGAACTCTTCAATCCAATCACACAATTGGTCTGATAGTCCATATGCTCTTACACTGTTCATGAAACGACTATGAGGAATTGTATCGAACGCCTTGCGGAAGTCAAGAAACACGGCATCTACCTGGGAACCCGTGTCTACGGCCATCTGAGTCTCGTGGACGAATAGCGCGAGCTGGGTTTCACACGATCGTCTTTTTCGAAACCCATGCTGATTCCCACAGAGTATATTTCTAGACTCCCGAAAAGTCATTATACTCGAACATAATACGTGTTCCAAAATTCTACAACTGATCGACCTGTGCTCTTTTCCAATCCTTTGGAACGCTACGCTCTTCTAGAGAGCAACGCTACACCACTGCAAGAAGGGGGCAAGTTCCTTCACGTACTCTGTGTAAAATCGAACTGGTATCCCATCAGGTCCAGCGGCCTTTCCTCTTTTGAGCGACTTTAATTGTTTCTCTATCCCTGTTTCGTCTATTTCGATGTCTACCATTTTGTCATCTGTGCGACAATCTGGAGAAGGAACTACAGTGCAGTCTTCCTCTGTGAAACAGCTTTGGAAAAAGACATTTAGTATTTCGGCCTTTCGTCTGTCATCCTCTGTTTCAGCACCATTTTCGTCACGGAGTGTCTGGACATTTTGATTTTATTCACCTACCGCTTTGTCATAAGGATTTTATGCCAAGTCAGTACATAGAACTTTACTTTGGAATTCATTGAAAGCCTCTCGCATAGCCCTCCTCACACTACATTTCGCTTCGCGCAATTTTTGTTTGTCTGCAAGGCTTTGGCTATATTTATGTTTGCTGTGAAGTTCCCTTTGCTTCCGCACTAGTTTTCTAACTGTTGTTGTACCATGGTGTGTGAACGTCCTCCCTTATCGTCTGCTGAGCGCTACTCTGTTGCAGCAAACTGTGATCGAAAATTGTCTCTCCCTGCCTTAGTGAAAGAATTCTAGAAAGCGGTCGCCACCGATAATGCAGGATGTTCTCCACACACCACTAAAGGCTCAGTCAAGGGCGACTAAAACCAGACAGGGACGGATAATTCTTCAAATTATTTTCGTGAATGACTAGTGGTCAGGACTGCATCGTGGGTCGGCATTAATGAATTGTCGAACCAACCTTTTGTGCTGGTGTAAGCTGTCGCCAGCACACTGGTCGGCAGAGATGTAGCTCAAAGATCGATAGTAGGCGCTGGGTCAAGTGAGCCTATCATAAGAAAGGCCAGAGACACACCGACAAGCAACACGCCGCCAACGCCCTCTCGACAGCATGTATTCAGGCCGCCGCCGCCGAATGCAGGGCCTCACTGACTCACTCAACCAGTTTGGCGTTTGTCGGAACATTGGAAGCGTGGGCTCAGTTCACATTTCAGGCTACGACAGTACATAGCGGGACTTCTACTTTGCCAGCAGCGGGAATACAGTTTTTAAAAGCAAGATTACCGATATTTTCTGGAAGAGGACTATTACCGACGAGTCTGTACCACAACACGTGGATTCTATTTAAGTTTCCAGTTAATGTAAATAAAGAAACGTGTGCACATATGCATTTCTGTTGGCGAAAAGGATACTGACCATCCATAACAACATCCTCCCTCTTCCTTCCTTGTGATACAAGACCCTACACCTGTCATGGCCACCAAATCTGAAGATGCTGTCCAGATTAGAGTGATGTAAGTGTGATTTGCTGCCTATCATCGTTTTCCTGTCACCAAACAGAAACGATCTCACCTGCTGATCTTCTGCTCCTTGGACTATAGAGCCTTTCATCGCCTACAGCAAGGAATTCTACTATCTCGTTAAATGAAGGGAACAGGAGGGAAAATGCAGACCAGTAACAGAGAACTCTAATTAAATATATTCATGATAAAGCACATGTATGCAAGGTAGTCTTGTCACAAAGAATTAGCTTTAGTCAGTTCACAATTTTGGGCTATGTGGTGAGCCGCAAACTTGGTTTAGGACGAATGTACACGAAAAGTAATGAGAATCAAACAAGAAACAACAATAACTGGTCCAGTAACTAGAGAGAGTGATAACTGGAAAACCTGCGATGAACTATCGGAAAAGAAAGTAATTAGCCATGAGGAGTCACGTACCACTAAAACGTAGACAGAGGCTGTGCGAAAAAGCTTACAGCATTAGCAATGACGGAACAGTAATGCCAGTTGCTCACTGTGCAATTAGCATATCTGCATCTTAATCATGGCTGAAGTTGCCATAAGCAGTCTACTGTGAAACATCATCACTGAAGCTGATTGAATCCAAACATGGGTGCTTTCAAAGTAATGGAATCTGAAACATACACAATAAAATGGCCGCAACTCCCACAGCACTGTTAATAATGAAGTGAAGCCCAGCAGGAACTGTAAAAGAACTGGACTGACAGAGCGACTTCAAATAAATTTGTAACCTCGGATGCAGCATAGAATTATGCCTCCTCCATTAGCGGAAGGTTCTTGTAGCCAACTAGACTGGCTGTGGAAATGCAAACAGTTTCACCTGTTTTGAGCCAAGGAGGTACCTCGCCCTCCTGATGCTCCGGTTGATGAGCCTGTGGTGGCGCCAGTTCTACAAACACTGGTGGTGCTACACCGTTACGCGTTGGCATGGATGAGGCTTGTGCTTGAAAGAAACTTCACCGAAAATTTTTACCTCTCTTCGCCATTTTGTGTATTTTATGAAATAGATGACTGAAGATCATGAAATTCGCTCTGCACCACAATTCGATAGTGCTCAGGCGACCTAACGATAGTTTCAGAGGCTGAGGAAAACTGATTTTTAGCACATAAGTAATTGATTAATGAATGCCATTGAATTTTTAATTAACTTGTTTGTATAACTATGACTACTGTTACTCAACTCGTGATTACTATAGCAATTGTAGTCTGTGATCAGAAACACAGTTTTAATTAATTTCAAATCTCTTTCTTTGGACTGGACTGGATAAGTACTGAAATTTCACCATGTACTTTATTCATCTGAGAGAAGCCTGGGTTTCAAACCGTCGGCTACAATAGCTGTGAAATATTAATCTCAAATTGTGCACGAAAGTTCTTCATTTTTAATCTCCGTCATGTATTACGGATAGACTGTTTGGGTGAAAAGAAAAGTATTATTCCACTGCCAGCCCCGCCTCTCCACTCTGGGGCGAATGAATGGAATAAAGTAAATAATAAAAAATAAATAAACATGTGCCTTATTAAGCAAATTACTTACGATATTCACCATTAATTTCTATGATGTAAATTTCCCCATACAAGTTCCGTGCCCATTGCAAGAATCGATAACGTGCTGTTGATTAGTTGCTCTTTCAAGTATGCAACTTCCCGTTGTGATCTTTGGCCCATCGTGGCTGACTCCGTACAGCTGTATTTCAGCCTGCAAGCGAATAAAACAAGTATCATGTTACTCGTGTCAATAACAGCAGCTGTTGGCTCTATTGTATGCACTCTCAGTGCAGTGTCCCCTGTCTCTTGTTTCCCTACGTAACATGACGTCAGATATTATAAGTATATGAATGGTGGAGAATTGTTAGCTTGGTTATACTTGCTGTTTTTCTCCTGTTATGTTTTTCTAGTGGCTTGTATAATATATTTGCAGATTCTTGATAATACTACACAGGTCGTAATTGCAATGGCACAATAAAATGCATTAGCTCCATACTTAACAATCATATACAACCGTTCGACCGAGCGAGGTGGCGCAGTGGTTAGACACTGGACTCGCATTCGGGAGGACGACGGTTCAATCCCGCGTCCGGCCATCCTGATTTAGGTTTTCCGTGATTTCCCTAAATCACTCCAGGCAAATGCCGGGATGGTTCCTCTGAAAGGGCACGGCCGACTCCCTTCCCCATCCTTCCCTAATCCGATGAGACCGATGACCACGCTGTCTGGTCTCCTTCCCCAAACCAACCAACCAACAACCGTTCGCTCGACGACAGATCCGTACCCAAAGACTGGAAAGTTGCATAGGTCGCACCAATATTCAAGAAGGGTAGTAGGAGTAATCCACTAAATTACAGGCCCATGTCGTTAACGTCGATATGCAGCAGGGTTTTACATTTATTGTGCTCGAACATTATGAAGTACTTCAAAGAAAACGGTCTATTGACACACAGTCAACATGGGTTTAGAAAACACCGCTCCTGTGAAACACAACTAGCTCTTTATTCACATGAAGTGGTGATTGCTATTGACAAGGGATTTCAGATCGATTCCGTATTTCTGGATTTCCGGAATGCTTTTGACACTGTACCACAGAAGCGGCTCGTAGTGAAATTGCGTGCTTATGGAATATCGTCTCAGTTACGTGACTGGATTTGATATTTCCTGTCAGAGAGGTCACAGTTCGTAGTAATTGACGGAAAGTCGTCGAGTAAAACAGAAGTGATTTCTGGCGTTCCCCAAGGTAGTGATATAGGCCCTTTGCTGTTTCTTATCTATATAAACAATTTGGGAGATAATCTGAGCAGCCGTCTTCGGTTGTTCGCAGATGACGCTGTAGTTTATCAACTAATAAACTCATTAGAAGATCAAAACAAACTGCAAAACGATTTAGAAAAGATATCTGAATGGTGCGAAAAGTGGCAGTTGACCCCAAATAACGAAAAGTATGAGGTCATTCACATGAGTGCGCTAAAAGGAACTCGTTAAACTTCGGTTACACGATAAATCAGTCTAATCTAAAAACCGTAAATTCAACTAAATACCTAAGTATTACAATTACGAACAACGTAAATAGGAAGGGTTGGGTTGGGTTGTTTGGGGGAAGAGACCAAACTGCGAGGTCATCGGTCTCATCGGTTTAGGGGAGGACGGGGAAGGAAGCTGGCCGTGCCCTTACAAAGGAACCATCCCGGCATTTGCATGGAGCGATTTAGGGAAATCACGGAAAACCTAAATCAGGATGGCCGGACGCGGGATTGAACCGTCGTCCTCCCGAATGCGAGTCCAGTGTGCTAACCACTTAAATTGGAAGGAACACATAGAAAATGTTGTGGGGAAGGCTAACCAGAGACTGCGTTTTATTGGCAGGACACTTGGAAAATGTAACAGGTCTACTAAGGAGACAGCCTACACTACGCTTTTCCGTCCTCTTTTAGAATACTGCTGCGCGGTGTGCGATCCTTACCAGATAGGACTGACGGAGTACATCGAGAAAGTTTAAAGAAGGGCAGCTATTTTTCTATTGTCGCGAAATATCGGAGAGAGTATCACAGAAATGATACAGGATTTGGGCTGGACACCATTAAAAGAAAGGCGTTTTTCGTTGCGGCGGAATCTTCTCACGAAATTCCAATCACCAACTTTCTCGTCCGAATGCGAAAATATTTTGTTGACACCGACCTGCATAGGAAGGAACGATCACCTAGATAAAATAAGGAAGATCAGAGCTCGTACGGAAAGATATAGGTGTTCGTTCTCTCCGCGGGCTATATGAGATTGGAATAATAGGGAATTGTGAAGGTGGTTCGATGATCGAACTGCCAGGCACTTAAGTGTGATTTGCAGAGAATCCATGTAGATATAGATGTAGATGAAAACCATACAGCCAGAAGCAGAAAGGTTGTCGCTTAAATGAATTATTTAATATGAGAAGATTACATCGGGGGAGATGTCGTCGGAGGATTTATAGAATATAAATGATTGTTTGACGTGCTTGTACTGTTTTCGTTGGTAGTGTTTTGAGACGGTGGATAGAATCAACTTGACTCGTAGAAGTGTGTGTGTGGACAGAGGAGTCACGGCGTTACACGACAGCTAGAGCGCCAGCGCCGAGTTCTTAAAGCGGAGAGGCGCGCGTGCGTTAACGAGCGCCGCGGCCGAGGTGGCCGGGATGTGTCTGGCCAGCCCGTGATCACACGGCTGGGGAGGGGGAGGGGGCAGGAATGTGACTGGTCCGTCTGGAGGGGGGACGGGGGGGGGGGCGGGGAGGCGGCGCAGGGCAAGGTCGAGGACACCGCCGCGGTCGTCCAGCCGGCGTGCGGTACAGCCGCGCGCAATGCGCCCACACTCATTTGTCTCGAAACGTGCTGGGACGGGGCCGTCTCATCTGTCATCATCCCAATAGCCACACACCTGTCGCTGAATGGAAAACCTCTCTTTACACGATCGTAGGCTTCACTCTGCATATTAGTCTGTCTTATTTGAAAACGAGAATACCACCGATGTTTCGACCTCCTTCACAGGGACCTTCTTCAGGGTGACTGAACTACAGTTAGCGGACAGTTGCAAAGACATTCGAGTCGTCAGTGTTCCACTGAGGTGATGAAAGTCATGCGATACCTCCTAATATCTATATCTATATGTATATTGCCACTCTTAAATTCACACTTAAAAACCAGGCAGAGGGATCGTCGAATCACCCTCACAATATTCAATAAATCAATACCAACCGCCGTTATTTAGATTTTATTTTTAAGCTACCAGTTTCGACGATACATTACGGCATCTTCACCCCTATACAATGAAGGTTATAACACAGGAATAAGTACATATTAAAATTAAAATATAGAGCGTATTGTCTAAATGATGCAAGTGTTACATATTAATTTACGTAATTAAAATGTCTATAGTGAAGTTTATAACAGAGCAATGAGTACATATTAAAATACAGAGTGAATAATTGTCTAAAAGATGCAATTGTTACATATTAATTTACGTAATTAAAATATCTATAGTTAATTTTATAACAGAACAACGAGTACATATTAAAATACACAGCGAATTGTCTAAAAGATGCAAGTGTTACATATTAATTTACGTAATTAAAATATCTATAGTGAAGTTTGTAACAGAGCAGTAAGTACATGTTAAAATACAGAGCAAATTGTCCAAAAGATGCGAGTTCTAACAACCCTACCACAACAAAGGTCAAAATTTAATGATTGTGGTGTTGCTCACGCTGCTAAATACTGCATTTTCGGGCAACAACAAAGTTATTATGTGACAGGTGTAATTAGACCACAGTTAATAAAGTCATTTCATGTAATAGTGAATAAACTAGGCACTCATCTTTTCGTGTTTCCCACGCTGGTCTCGTTGTAAAATCATGGCTCAATCGTCGAAAATCTAGGTGGTGATGATTCCAAGCTCGGATGCAAAAAGGCCTAGGTTTTATTCTGCTATATTCAAAAGTTTTGTAGATGCGCTTCACAAACCATTCTTTAAGATTGAACCTTTCAAAGTTAGCACAATGGTGATGTAAAAAAGTAATCAGCACTCCGAATTCAAGTTACACTTCTTTTTTATTGCTTTTGTTGCAATGCCACGTAACACACAAAACATCATTTCACAATACAAAACATACTTGAAAACATCTTCCTCACTGTTAAAGTTCACATTTTATAAACTGGCTACAATATGCATCTTTCCAACATGACGTCCAACATTTGACTTTCTCAAGGTCCGACTCTCTAACAACTAACTAATAATCGCTTACGCGCCCAAAAAACAGAGTTACAAGTACGTCAAAGATCATAGTGACAAAAGAAAGAATACACATAAGAATAATACCATTGCAATATAAACATATCGATGTATCACAATTGAAAACAAAACTGAATGTTGTCTCAGAAATATGTTAAGTAGTTATCAGAAACACAGTAGAATATTACTGGTATCGAGAGGTTCAGGTGAGGTGCCGTAATGGTTGCGTAATTCAAGTACCATTACAAAGTGTTACATATTAATTTACACAATTAAAAGAACTCAGTCTCAACTAAAATCTACATGATGCAATGTAATATGTACTATCAGAAATTAATTAGTTATTCATGCATATTGTGAAGTCCGCAGTAACCTAATGGAAGTGTTTATAAAACAGAAGTGTCACAGTAATGCAACCACCAGTCCAGTATATCCGTTGTCTGTAAAAACTCTACTGGTTTTGCGTAATAACCATTGAGTACAGCTATGGTGTTTCCGTAGGTGTATTGCCTTTTTAAGGTATCGTTCCTTTATTTATATCTACTATAAATAGTACCATTGCTTATAGTATACCCCCTTTACTTTACCTGATATATGATCCTGTAACCTACTTTACATATGATTAGTCGTTCACTTTATCCCTATTTTACTTTTTGACATAGCCGCGAGGGATTAGCCGAGCGGTCTGGGGCGCTGCAGTCATGGATTGTGCGGCTGGTCCCGGCGGACGTTCGAGTCCTCCCTCTGTCCTGGGTGTGTGTGTTTCTCCCTAGGATAATTTAGGTTAAGTATTGTGTAAACTTAGGGACTGATGACCTTGGCTGTTAAGTCCCATAAGATTTCACACACATTTGAACTTTTTGAACTTTTTGATATAACCAATATAGTCTGCCACGTATAACCATACATTTTTACAGACAACGGATATACTGGACTGGTGGTTGCATTACTGTGGCACTTCTGTTTTATAAACACTTCCATTGGGTTACTGAGGATTTCACAATATGCATGAATAACTAATTAATTTCTGATAGTAGATATTACGTTGTATCATGTAGATTTTAATTAAGACTGAGTTCTTTTAACTGTGTAAATTAATATGTAACACTTTGAAACGTCCCCTTTTGAAAAAATTATACAAGACTGTGCTTAAACTGACACACAATATTTTTAGCGCAACGCAATCTGACTTTCAAAAATCCCTACAAAAGAATGGCCCTGACTAACATTAACCTATACGTTTCACAAATCACTTATCTCACAAAAATCTTCGTTACTCGCATTACTGCAATACAGCGAGCGCCACTACTGCTGGCTAACTAAAAGATTCAAACTACTGAAGGCACTAACTACTGATAGGCATAGTTAGCAAATGAAAGATTTTAATAGAGAACAAACAATGTATTTGCCTTAATAGTCATAATACATACAGCAGTTCATGACATCCAGTCTTAAAATTTCAAAACTCCGCCATCTCTCTCCCCACATCCACCACTGCTGTCGGCTCACCTCCAACTGCGCAACGCTACGCGCTGTTCGCATCCAGCTGCCCAACACTACAATGACAGACAACAATGCAAACTAGCCACAGACTGCACACAGCACAGCCAGTGATTTTCGTACAGAGCGCTACGTAACGTTGCCATAAGAAAACATAAACAGCCTACTTACATTGCCCCCATGCTCCCCACAAAAAATTTTACAAATTGTTTTGGGCAGTGGCCAATAATGATTTGATAAAATTTTTCATAATTACAATAACAAAGATATCAAATGCACAAACTTATTTGGTCAAAAGCTAAAATTTTCTCACAGTCCATAAAGACAGTCCTGATCATTCAGCACAGTAAAATTGCAGTGTTTTTCTCAAAGTCTGAGCAGTAAAAGAAAATGCACATAGAAGTAGAGGATTTCCATGCAGTCTTGAAGAAGTAGTGTTGTCCTTCCAACGGAAAGACAGTGGTGACTCTCGACATGCAGACAGGTAATGGGCCACAACAGAGCAAACCCACCGCAGAGTCAGTCGAAGTTTTGATGAATATTGGTAGGTAGGTCATCACAGAGTTGACCCACTGTAGTCCTGGTAGAGATTACGATATTGGTGAGCCATCAAAGATGCAGACCCACTATAGTCCTTGTAGAGATAATGGCACTGATGGATCATCAAAGGTGTAGACCCACTGTAGTCCTTGTAGAGATGGCCAGCAGCCATCTGCTGCGACTGTGCAAGTGCACAATCATCATCGAAGAGTCTAGCGGACAATATAGCAAGTCCATAACCACCACTTGTGCACTCACAAAGTTTTTGGAATTGCCCTTAGAACCAGCAATGCTATTATCCAGTCCCTTGCTGCTTCTCACATATTGTCCATATACTATGGCCAACAGAAACGTGTGCAGTGAAATGGAACTTACAAGTTAATAATATGATGAACTGGTGTCAATTACAATTTTATGACATACGAATACAATCACAAAGATACAAAATTAGTCGTTAAAGAACATAACAATACAGATAACATTTGTAGTACAGGCTTTACAAAAGAATCGAACTAACATATACATCAGCGTTACAGGAATTATGACATGAGTACTTACATAAAAGATCAGAATTACTTTCGAAACATCAACTTCACACATGAGCATTAAAACAGAACAGAATAAATAATTCTAAACATCTTTACAAAGAAAATAACATATTATCAGAAAAATTCTACAACATAACTCTTATTAGCTAAACACATTAAGACAGGAAAAACACAAATTCACCTAGTGTAATAACACAAAAATACAGGACAGGGTTTGTTTTCAGTGTGACATTTGGTACTGCAGTCCACCCCAAAACTTCATTCCCTATATCTTTCCTCTTATTTCAACATTTGTTTCCACCAAAAAAATTCTATCTAAGCTTGCTTTCTGTATTTATATGTTCACACATTCCTTACCTCATTATTTATTTTCTTTTATCTTACCTCATCATTTATTTCCAAGAAAATCCTACCTAAACCTGTTGTCCCTAAACCCTACTTTTTTGGTTCATATCCTCTTTCAAAATACTTTTTTGGCCAAAGCAGTTTTTATAGCTTCTCAATGCATTTCTTCCAATTCATCACAGCTTGTTCTCTTATATGGCCTACCCCATCTTAAGCTGACTTAAATCTACTGAGTTCAGATGCTAAACTAAGGGACGAGGCAATGCAGCAGCACAAATCAATTAACACAAACAGGAATGAAAAAAAATGCAAATTGGCAAAGCAAGCAGCAATATTACAACTAAAATAAGGCAATGAGCAGCAAACAAGAAAAATAAATCAGTAGTAAAACTGGCTTAACAGAGTAATGTAAAGTGAAATTTAGTAGCACTATGCCTGGCAAACAGCAGCAGCAAATGAAATAACTTATACCTAAAGATGACAAAGCTCAAGCAGAAAAAATATTACACTAAAAATGGCCATGTTTAATACCTATATCACATCTTAACCCTAGAGTGATGCATCACAAAAACTTACTCTGCAAGAAAGTTACCAAGTCATTAAAAAAATTATTTATGCAATTCCTGTGAAGGGAAATGTCTATTAGCGCTCTCTTTTCTAAGAAAGTATATCATAAACGTATTCTTTACTGGGTCTGTAGACAGAAAACAGTGATATTAGTACATCGTTTAAATTTTATAATAACCAATGCTGCAGTGCAGCTAGAAACTAGATATTAAAGAAAATGAGCAAATATGTACAAAGGAAGGCATGAAACATCATTCATTAGCCATATGGAATTTCATAAGGTAGTAAAAAAAATCTCTCAACTAGAAAGACAGTAGTCATAATCAGGTGTATAGATATAAAAGTATTTCTGTCATTTCATTAGGCATTTCAGTAAATATCATAAATTAAGACCTCCACAGTGTTATCATATGTTTTCAAGTTTGAGCGTGTCGTATTTGCGATGCTTTCTACAAAGGAATGTCAATAGCGAGGATAATGGCCTCTTTTTTTTTCTACCTGTGCCTCTGAAAGGCACACACTAATGGCTTTTTTTCCAGGTGACTGTCGCGCAGCTGGGTGCCCACAACGCATTACGTGCAGGTGGTGACTTAACTTTCTTACCGAAATATTTACAACACCAGTTTGCACTACAGTGACAGTCTCATACAAAATAAAAAAATCAAAGGTTAGGAATTTACATTAGAAGTGTGTAGAAACAAAATCTCATATATAACAGTGTCCAAAAACTTTCGCCAGCATTGTGATAACTAACATTCACGTATTTACACACATTTCATAACTCTTAAAGTATGATTCTTGGTTTTCAACATCCTTTTCATAAATCAGAGTCCCTAACCACTACTCGTTATTCCTTGCTTTATTACACATATACATATTCGTCGACACTTCTTCAATGTTTCATCATAAGAAATACGTAACATAATCAAATTCCTCATATATGGTAGCATCATCTTATTGATCATAAACATATCTCAACAGCATAATACACATCGTTGTCATAATAATATCATAACATCTCAGTCAACTCTCAAAATTGTCGTAGCTTCCTCCAATAATATCAAAACCTAAAAAAATTCTCTGCTCATTTCAATAGTTTCATTTACATCAAACATACATTAAAAATCATGATCCCATACCAAATACATCATTCAAAGCTCTCATAGCATCACAATGGTTCCGAAAAAATATGAACAGTTCACTAAGTACAGACAAAAATACAATTCCGTAAGTATGAAGTTATCCAACTGTGTAACTGCGTAAACATCTATCACTGACGTAGTAAAAAAAAAAGTTTATCTCTCAGTAAAATGATCAGATAGCTTCGTAATTTATGTGTTAGAGAAATATGGTACCGATGTGTAAAGTTGTATAAGCAAATACCATATTAGCTGGGGCTCCTCGTGCTTGCCACACACATGGTACACAAAGTAAGCGTGTACCCCCCTGAGGATTAATGTAATTATACCGTCAGGTGTTACAGATTACAGCAATGGAATGAAATGTTTCACGGAAAACCTTTGTATCATTGTACTTCAAATATCTTTAAAAATAAATGTTTTAAGTACAAAATTAATCACTCTAATACGTGTACTGCAGCGCTAAACTGTGCGTCTTGTTGTAAGATAATCTCTGTGGAAGTGTCGTAGTTATTGTCCTCCGAAAGCTAAGTTCTGCAGAAGTAAATGTACTTACCTCAGGATAAACAAAAGTGAAATGCTTTGCGTATAGATATCTTAGTTATTACGCGTATTGCCGTGATGAAGAAAGTACTGTGTTGTAAAGTATTGTTTTGCTATAGAAAAGGCTGTCTCCTTGTAGCTATACCACAAGAGTTACTACTAAAACATGTTTTACATTCCAGAAGAATTCAGAAAAACTGTGCAGATACAAAACAGATACACCGCGAAAGCAACATTGTAAATTGTCACTCATTAGTAGCGTCGTGATAAAATCGTGTAGCTGTCACACAAACTAACCACTGTGTCATCTGGTATCTCACAGAAAATACTTTAAATCCAGAATGTATTTTCAAGTAAACCAAAATGTTGCATTAAAATCTCATTAGCAGTACTCGTAAATGTTCTAAGTATGTGAGCCTTATAGTCGTTACGTAATCGTGTAACTAACAAGCAAGAATGTGCACACACAATAACACTGTGTCGTCTGTTCACATTAACAATGCATTCGTAATTTCTGATTAAATAAGTTCTCTTGGTTCTTGACTGGATATTTAAATTCAAACAATGTTGCATGGTAACAGTTTCTTAAGTCTGACAAAGCATACTGAAAAATGTGAAGTGAAAAGTTTTATGGCAAAGACAAAGTTAAAAAGCAGATTATCTTTCAACAAACGGTTTTACATGTGGAATGTGGTGTAATCTTTTACCCTTTCTAGTGCGCAGAGTTTCATCTTCAAAGCAATTATCATGTTGTATATGTCGGTAAGGAATACTGGAATTTTTCTCAAGGTTAGCGTCTATATTATCTTTCTCTGAGCCAGCCTGCGGTGTGAGTCATTGTCTGTCTCTTTGTTGGCGCGCGTCGTTAATGCGATTAGGAGACCTAACTTCTACAAATTCACCTTGTCGAGAGAGCCCTGCCTTGTTTGAATCCCACCAGTTCTGATGAAATTCAGGCCTGTCGTTATGATTATATCGTCTGTCGTCATGTCGGTAGTTCCTGTAGTTTCTTTCTTGTCGGTTTAAGTGGTGGAGAATTTCTCCCAGAATCGTAGCTGTGTGCTGGACCATTGCATCTAAAGTTATTCTGTCTCCCTTGATAATAATTATTTTGGTTCCCATATTGTCTGTTTCTCTGAATGTCTCTGTGATAGTCATTACCGAGGAGAGGTGATCTTTCCCTGTAATTATTACTACTCTGCCAATGGTTGTCATATGGGTGGTGTTTGTTTTGGTCACGATTTACGTTGTAAGAATAGCCTTGTCATGTATTACTTCTGTCATCGCGGAATTGTGACAGATGTGACCTGTAATTGTTGTGCTCCTGTTTTCGCGTTCCGCTATTGTCAGTGTCAATTTCCAGTTCTTGTAACAGTCCCTGAAAAGCTTCAATGTCGTCTTTGCAACATCCTGCTAAAATAATATGTCGTAAATGTTCAGGCAGTTTGTTTAAGCAAATGCGGATGAGTTCTGAGGGGCTGTATGGGTTTGAAAGATACTGATTCTTATGCAACATGTCTTCAAAATATTTCATAAGACTGGAAAATTCGGATTATGTAACTCAAGTGTGGTGTCTAACTTCCGAAGATTTTGTTCCATTGTGTCTAACTGCTGCTGTGTTTGTCTCTGGTGTTGTTCCACTGTATCTAACTTTTGAAGGTGTTGTTCCATTGTGTCTAACTTTTGAAGGTGTTGTTCCATTGTGTCTAACTTTTGAAGATTTTGTTCCATTGTGTCTAACTTTTGAAGATTTTGTCTCATTTGTTTCTGATTTTGTTCAAGCGTTGTGTCTAACTTTTGTAGCCTTTGTCCCATTTGTTGCATTAATTGTAATAACAGTGCACTGGTGTCTGAAACATGTTCCTCAGTGCTATTCGGCAGTGCATTTGAACCGGCAATATTCGCATTTTGAAAAGCAGAAAATGTGTCTTGATTTATTTGAGAAAACGGTGAAGACGCAAAACCTGAATCTACAGTATTTGCAAGATTATGTCCTGTCATTTCAGAATCCTGAGGCGAGCTGTTGCCGACCGATCGATCGATAATGCTTCCCTGTTCACTAATTGTTTCACTGCCAACACCATTATTTGCAGCCCGCTCCATTTCCCTATGCACAATTACCAAATTACTACTTTGAACATTAGTTAATTCATTACATGGTGGTGCTAACACACTGCTTTCGTCTTCACTGTCATTTCTCAGTTTACTTTGGAGCCTAGTATTACGTTTTTCACACGCCATTATTGTCACAATATTTCTCACGACAACACAGGAAAACCCAATTTGAAGAGCAAAAATAAGAGACCACATTAACATAGCACTGAAAATAATGTCTAGTTAATTGCAAGCGCAGCTGCGAAATACTTGGTACAAATCTACATGCATGTCATAACTGTTTTACTGTACAACAATGAAAAACTGCAATTACAAAGGAAATTCTCTCTATGATTATGCGCTAGCAATAAGCAAAGGCTACACTAATTACACAAACTACAAGGATAAAATCAGAAGATTCCAGTGAGGTATCCTCGGCTATGAGTCGACATATGAAACGTCCCCTTTTGAAAAAATTATACAAGACTGTGCTTAAACTGACACACAATATTTTTAGCGCAACGCAATCTGACTTTCAAAAATCCCTACAAAAGAATGGCCCTGACTAACATTAACCTGTACGTTTCACAAATCACTTACCTCACAAAAATCTTCGTTACTCGAATTACTGCAATACAGTGAGCGCCACTACTGCCAGCTAACTAAAAGATTCAAACTACTGAAGGCACTAACTACTGATAGGCATAGTTAGCAAATGAAAGATTTTAGTAGAGAACAAACAATGTATTACCTTAATAGCCACAATATATATAGCAGTTCATGACATCCAGTCTTAACAATTTCAAAACTCCGCCATCTCTCTCCCCACATCCACCACTGTTGTCGGCTCACCTCCAACTGCGCAACGCTACGCGCTGTTCGCATCCAGCTGCCCAACACTACAATGGCAGAAAACAATGCAAACTAGCCACAGACTGCACACAGCACAGCCAGTGATTTTCATACAGAGCGCTACGTAACGTTGCCAATAAGAAAACATAAACAGCCTACTTACAACTTGTGTATCCTTTAGGCAATTGGCTCTGTATTTTAATATGTACTTATTGCTCTGTTGTAACCTTCACTGTAGGTATTTTAATTACATAAATTTATATGCAACACTTGTTTCTTTTAGACAATACGCTCTGTATTTTAATTTTTATATGTACTTATTGCTGTGTTATAAGCTTCACTGTATAGGCCTGAAGTTGACGTAATGTATCGTCGAAACCGGTAGCCTAAAAATAAAACTTAAATAACGGCGATTGGATATTGACCAGCCATAGTCCCATACTCCAGACAGAAGATGGAGTTACACTCACAATATTCGTAGTACTCTCTTATTGCACACTCGAACAGCGCGCGGAGAAAACGAACACGTATTGCTTTCCATGCGAGCTCTGAATCCCCATATTTTGTTATGATGATCGTTTCTTCCTTTGTAGGTCGGACTGAACAGAATATATCGTCTCGCATATCCTTTTATCCGGTGTGCATGAAGCAGTTCGACGTGGTATGGGCTCAACAAGTCCATAGAAATATTGAACCATGCTGCGTCCATAGTCATCCGTAATTGCGGAAGATTCGCCGGTGCAGGATTTTGTGCACGAACTGACCCCTCGATTATGTTCCATAAAAGTTCGATAGGATTCATGTCAGTCGATCTGGAGAGCTAAACCATTCGCTCGAAATGACCAGAATGTTCCTGAAACAAGTCGTGAACAGTTGTGGCCCGATGACATGATGCACTGTCATCCATAAAAATTCCATCGTTGTTTGGCAACACTATCTCCACGAAAGGCTGCAGATTGTGTGCAAGTGGCGAAACATAACGACTTCCGGTCAATGATCGGTTCTGTTGGAACAGAGGACGCAAGTTCATTCAATATAACCTACTGTAACCTCTGTATAACATGTTAGCTTTGAATCAGGATTCACAGGATGCCGGCTGTCATGTTATACATGCGTCTGGGTAAGATTACTCACTTACATGGTGCATCAGGAGATAGAAAGTGGACGAAAGCGATCGAAAGGTAGCGGTTGTAAGGGCAGAGAATAAACAGTGCCAAGGCAAGCGCCAAGGCAAAAAATCCTCTGCGACAGTAGGACGGGTAGTAGGGGCAGTAGCGGCTTGCTATCTGTGCAGTGCATGCAAGGTGTGGTTATGTTAGTGCGAGGTATCGTGCATCGTTACCTTTGTCGCTGCGGAAGCTCGTTGTAGGGCTTGCTACGGTTGCTGCGTCCCTGCAACAGTTCTAGGTCGTCATACATTAGTGTGCGCTCGGTCATAGATCAGCTCACAGTGTAGGGTGTGTGTGTGGTTGGTTTGCGTGCTGTGTACAGTACAGTACGGTTTCCCTACGATTGCCTGTTTTTCGGCGGGTCGAGCATCTGGGGTTACCACTAGTAGCTGTGTTGCAGGGGCTCGCCAGTACTGTCGTATTAGCGTGCTATGGACCATACATGTTTAGTTTCTTGCCAATAGTGTCTTCGATCTATTATGTTTCCATCTATGGCTGTGGTCGTAGTTACCCAGAGAAAGGATAAACGGGTTACGCGAGTGTCTCCTCTTATTGTACAGTCGTGTAGAGAGTTTTTGGAATACCTGCAAGATGGTATCTAGCCGATATTCCCGGTGAAGGTCTGCGGTGCGTGTGTAGCGCGGAGCGTTGGTGGTGATTCTGAGTACTTGTTCTGTATGATCTGAGGACGGCGCAGGCGTGTGGGTGCAGCGTATCCCCAGACAGGGGCTGCGTACGTCATCAGGGGTCAAATAGGTGTCATGTACATGGACCTAGACACCCTCCTATTCAGTGTGCTACGCCTGTTAAGCATAGGGTAGAGTTGTTTGAGCCTCGCGTTTGATTTGTTGATCACATGTTGAATGTGGTCCCCCCAGAGTAGTTTCCGGTCCAGCCAGACACCGAGGTATTTGACCTTCTCGCGGAAACGTATTGGGCGTGCATGTAGTGTTATTGGGTTGCAGTGCTGATGTTTGAGCAGTAGTTTCGGTCTTCTAGTGAACAGAACGGCTTCGCACTTGTCGACGTTTACTCCAATTGCAAATCGCCTTGTGGGTCCATGGCTTCGTCGGACCTGCGCCACGCACGAATCCTACCACCAGTTCTTACCAACTGTAGTCAAGACTCAGCTGACTAGCTCACGGTTCTTCAGTCGTCTACGGCCTAACGTAAACAGAACAGAACCCAGTAGAGGTGTTGCAAGCGATGTCGTGCTGTTAGCAAAGTCGTTCGCGTCGGTCGTCCGCTGCCATAGCCCATTCAAGCCATATTTCGTCACGCAGTTGCAACGGACACGTTTGTCATGCGTCCTACATTGACTGCTGCAGTCATTTCACGCAGTGTTGCTTGTCTGTTTACACTGAAAACTCTACGCAAACACTGTTACTCTCGGTTGTTAAGTAAAGCCATCGGCCACCGTGTTGTCCGTGGTGAGAGGCAATGCCTGAAATTTGGTATTTTCGACAAATTCTTGACACTGTGGAGGTCCCAAACGATTTCCAAAATGGAATGTCCATTCGTCTAGCTGCAACTACCATTCCGCGTCCAAAATCTGTTAATTCCCGTAGTGGCCGGCCGCTGTGACCGAGCGGTTCTAGGCCCTTCAGTCCGGAACCGAGCTGCTGCTACGGTCGCAGATTCGAATCCTGCCTCGCCCATGGATGTGTGTGATGTCCGTAGGTTAGGTAGGTTTAAGTAGTTCTAAGTCTAGGGGACTGATGACCTCAGATGTTAAGTCCCATAGCGGTTAGAGCCATTTGAACCAATTCCCGTAGTGAGGTCATAATCACGTCGAACACCTTTTCACATGAATCACCTGAGCACAAAAGACAGCTCCGCCAACGCACCGCCGATTTCTACCTTGTGTTCGCGATGCTACCTCCATCTGTTATACGTGCACATTGCCATCCTATGACTTTTGTCGCCTCAGTGCATCACTGTTTTAGTTTTTTATAATGACGCAATATAACAAGTCAAATAATTTTATTAAAACTTATCTGTAGAGCAAGAGCTGGTTGCATCATACTCTTGAGCTTTTTAGAAATTATAATGTTTTCTCAGCGTTGTATTGGAACGTTGTTCACACTTCACTACACTACGAGATTAAAACTGTGTGTGGGACTGTGACTTGTATCTGGGTCATTTGCCTTTCGTGGGCACTTGCTCTACCAACTAAGTTATCCAAATACACTACCTGAACTAAAGTATCCGGACACCTGGATGAAAATGACTTACAAGTTCATGGCGCCCTCCATCGATAAAGTTGGAAATTAGTATGGTGTTGGCCCACCCTTTACCGTGATGACAGCTTCCACTTTCACAGGCGTACGATCAATCAGGTGCTGGAAGGTCTCTTGGGGAATGGCAGCCCATTCTTCACGGAGTATCCATGTCGGTCGGTTAGATCTTTCTCGAAGTCGGCGTTCCAGATCAACCCAAAGGTGTTCTATAGGATTCAGGTCCGGACTATGTGCAGGTCAGTCCATTACAGGGATGTCATTGTCGTGTAACTACTCCGCCACAGGCTGTGTATTATGAACAAGTGCTCGATCGTGTTGAAAGATGCAATTGCCATCCCCGATTTGCTCTTCAACAGTGGGAAGCAAGAAGGTGCTTAAGACATCAGTGTAGGCCTGTGCTGTGATAGTCACACGCAAAACAACAAGGAATGCAAGCTCCCTCCATGAAAAACACGACCACACCATAACGCCACCGCATCCGAATTTTACTGTTGGCGCCACACACGCTGGCAGAGGACGTTCACCGGGCAATCGACATATCCACACCCCGCCATCGGATTGCCACATCGTGCACCGTGATTCGTCACTCCATACAACGTTTTTCAACTGTTCAATCGTCCACTGTTTACACTCCTTACACCAAGCGAGGCGTCGTTTGGCATTTACCCGCGTGATGTGTGGCTTATGATCAGCCGCTCGACTATGAAATCCAAGTATTCTCAACTCCCGCCTGTTTGTCATAGTACCTGCAGTGGATCCTCATTCAGTTTGGAATTCCTGTGTGATGTTCTGGATAGATGTCTGCCTTTTACACATTACCACCCTCTCCAACTCTCGGCGGTCTCTGTCAGTCAACAGACGTGGTCGGCCTGTACGCTTTTGTACTGTAAGTGTCCCTTCACGTTTCCACTTCACTATAACATCGGAAACAGTGGACCTAGGAATGTTTAGGAGTGTGGAAATCTCGACTACATATGTATGACGCGGGTGACACCCAATCACATGACATCGAAGTCCTTGAGCTCCGCGGAGCGCCCCATTCTGCTCTCTCACGATGTCTAATGACTACCGAGGTCAATGATATGGAGTACCTGGCAGTAGGTGGCAGCACAATGCACCTAATATGAAAAACGTATGTTTTGGGGGTGTCGGGATACTTTTGATCACATAGTGTGTGATTTACGACTCGCACTCACAGCTGTACTTTCTCCATTTTCACGTCTCCTACCTACCAAATACACAGAACTTCAGCACCTAACCTAGCGAGACCAGCACTACTAGAACAAGGTAGGGAACGCGGTACTGGCGGAAGTAAAGGTCTGAGGGCGTCTTGTGAGTCGTTCTTGGATAGATCAGCCGGTAGAGGAAATGTTCACCAAAGGCATAGGTTCCGGCTTCGAGATCCGATCTGGTAAACAAT
The DNA here is from genome assembly GCF_021461385.2 of Schistocerca piceifrons. Lineage (NCBI taxonomy): Eukaryota > Metazoa > Arthropoda > Insecta > Orthoptera > Acrididae > Schistocerca > Schistocerca piceifrons. The sequence goes on from NC_060138.1 coordinate 1,244,608,466, forward strand.
CTGCCACGAAGATTCAGATCAGAGCAGACTCGGCCGCGGAGTTAAAGTTCTTTCTGAATACTATGATCTACTAACTTGCTTGTCCGTCCTCTTGTGGAGTAATGCTGCACGGTAGGATGCGGCTGATGAATAGCAGGTCAGCAACTGGAAGCAGTTAATACCATAAATTATCTAGGAGTACGCATTAGGAGTGATTTAAAATGGAATGATCATATAATGTTGATCGTCGGTAAGGCAGATGCCAGACTGAGATTCATTGGAAGAATCCTAAGGAAATGCAATCCGAAAACAAAGGAAGTAGGTTACAGTACGCTTGTTCGCCCACTGCTTGAATACTGCTCAGCAGTGTGGGATCCGTACCAGCTAGGGTTGATGATATAGAGAAGATCCAACGGAGAGCAGCGCGCTTCGTTACAGGATCATTTAGTAATCGCGAAAGCGTTACGGAGATGATAGATAAACTCCAGTGGAAGACTCTGCAGGAGAGACGCTCAGTAGCTCGGTACGGGCTTTTGTCAAAGTTTCGAGAACATACCTTCACCGAAGAGTGAAGCAGTATATTGCTCCCTCCTACGTATATCTCGCGAAGAGACCATGAGGATAAAATCAGAGAGATTAGAGCCCACAGAGAGGCATACCGACAATCCTTCTTTCCACGAACAATACGAGACTGGAATAGAAGGGAGAACCGATAGAGGTACTCAAGGTACCCTCCGCCACACATCGTCAGGTGGCTTGCGGAGTATGGATGTAGATGTAGATGAAGAACATCAAAAAGTTCTAGGAAGGGCAGCTAATCTTTTATTACTGAAAAATAGACGGCAGAGGCTTGGACGGTCATGGAAATTCAGCTTGTGGATAAAATGACTGAGTACGGTAACGAAATTAAGCCATAAGATGCTGTTTTACCTAGACGTTCCACGAACTGAGACAAGAAAACGGTTCCCAAGCTGGCGTCACCTCATCGTACATGAAATTCTAATGAATTTGTGCTCTTGCTTGGAATATGATTCTGCAGGCGATAATACACTGAAGCGCAAAGAAACTGATATAGGCATGCGTATTCAAATACAGAGATACATAAACAGGCAGAATACAGCGACAACGCTGCTGTCGCCAAAGTCTACATAAGACAACAAGTGTCTGGCACAGTTCTTACATCGGTTACTGCTGCTACAGTACCAGGTCATCAGCATTTAAGAGAGTTTCAACGTGGTGTTAAGGTCACCGCACGAGCGATGGGACACAGCATCTCCGAGATAGCGATCTGACATCACTGCGCCTGGAAACTGAACCTGCAAGAATGAGTCCAACGACCACTGAAGAGAATCGTTCAACGTTACAAAAGTGCAACCCTTCCGCAAATTGCTGCAGATTTCAATGCTGGGGCATCAACAAGTATCAGCGTGAGAACCATTCAACGAAACACCATCGATATGGGCCGGCCATAGTGGCCGAGCGGTTCTAGACGCTACAGTCTGGAACCGAGTGACCGCTACGGTCGCAGGTTCGAATCCTGCCTCGGGCATGGATGTGTGTGATGTCCTTAGGTTAGTTACGTTTAAGTAGTTCTAAGTTCTAGGGGACTGATGACCGCAGAAGTTAAGTCCCATAGTGCTCAGAGCCATTTTTTGAACCATCGATATGGGCTTTTGGAACCGAAGACCCACTCGTGTACTCTTGATGAGAGCACAACACGAAGCATTTCGCCTCGCCTGGGCCCACCGTGCCGACAGTGGACAGTTAACGACTGGAAACATGTTGCCTGGTCGGACAAGTCTTGTGTGAAAATGCATCGAACGGATGTACCGCAACGGGTATAGAGACAACCTCATGAATCTACGGAACCTGCATGCCAGCAGGGAATTATTCAAGCTGGAGGAGGCTCTGTTGCGAGGTGCCGGGGCTAGCAGTGTATTGAGTACTAAATTCTTCTAGAATATTCATATGTAAATGATGCTCTAAGCCCCCCCTTTTCTAACTCCGACTTTTGCTGTTGCACATGGATTAAGAAGAAACGCGAACTGACTGTAATCGACCCTGCAAGTTGAGTAGAATAGAGTTTGGCACCTGCAATAATTTAATTTGATAGAAATTAATTAAATAAAGGAGAGTTACATTAACGTAGTGATAAATGAAAGGGTTGCTCTACCGATTAACAGAATGAAAGTTATGTCCAAAATAACAATTTGATTTATTATGACCAAACTTAAAACAGTAATGAAACACACAAAACATTTACAATACATCAAATTGGATCTCAAATAAATGCTGTGAAGGTGAAGTTGTCCATAAACTAGATTGTGACATTTATGACGAAGTGGTATGTGGAGCCAATTCCTTGCAACTCAAATATTAAGAGAAACACCTAGCCAACCCAACATTAATTGCTGCTACAGTAGTGAGAACTCAGACAATGAACACCCAAGACAGAACAAGGTTAGAAAAGATGAAAAGGCGCGCTCTGCTGAGCTCTGATTATCACCTAGCAAAATTCCCTAATATGCCGGTGCTGCGGACATACATTACCAAGCTGTCTTCTTAACTGCAAGAACAGGATCTGGCGTACTGGAGGCGATGGCTGGTTGCTTCGACGTCCCATCGTGCTGATGATAATGTCGCCAGTATAGCCCGAAGCAAATTATCCTGGTCTGATTGTTCCAGACTAAAGCTTCCTAGTAATACAAATGCGCCTCTAAGGGAGACAAAGAAGGCCCGCCACACAATCACTGATGATACAGTGATTGATTTTAAGAAGCGAAGTCACACAGTAACTGGTACACAGAACGCTCAATTGCCAACTGTACTCGGAAAGTTACGTTGAAGTCGAAACTTCAGCAACTTTGTTAAACAGTTACAATTAAATAAAAGTATATTAGACAGCCAATGGTAGGCAGGCTGTCCAGAGCAGCGAGAGCTCAGTCTTGTAACCTACTCCGACCGAAAGGCGAGAGCCGACTCTCTCAAGAGCCCCCCGTACAAGCCGAACACAGAAGATTCCAACCGCCACGACAGTGGCCGTAGTTAAACGTTCCAATCAGCAACTCGAAAACCGGTGGAAAATTCCACTCTATTGCCGACGCACTACTATTCCACCAATGGAGATACTTGGCGTCAATTTCTGCGCCGATTTTGCTACGTCACGGAGCTATCCCCCGAGCAAGCCAATCACAGTTATGATTTTGCTGAAAATGCGGGAACTTGCCCGCCAAGACTGCCTGGGAACACAGGTCATTCCCACGCATCGCTGGTAGCCCACCAGAAAGTGTTTTCACTAAGTTTCTGCGAAGTAACGGAATCTCTAGCCCAGCCGCTCCTTCAGGCCCCTGTGGGCGTGTCGCCGCCGCTCCTATGACAATGTCGGCGTCTGGAAAGCATCAACTCGACTCCCTCGCACCTGTCGGCTTAACCCATTCAAGACCAGCTGAACCTGCCTGTCACCGGAACACCCGGGTGACGAGAGACGTCGGTGGGAAGTCCACGTGTGAAGGAATAGCGACGTTTCACCGCATGCAATTAGAGAGGAAAATCGAATTATTCCAAGATATGAGAGGGGGCTCATGCCACCTCTCACTGTAATGGTATGGGGCGCGAGCAGTTGTAATGATACGGGACACCTGATACGTCTAGACACCACTCTGAAAGGTGACACATGCGTAAGTATCCTGTCTGATCACCTGCGTCGAATGATGTCCAGTGTGCATTCCGACGGAGTTGGGCAATTACAGCAGAACAATGCAGCACCCCACAACTCCAGAATTGCTACAGAGTGGCTCCAGGAACACTCTTCTGAGTTTAAACACCTCCGCTGGCCACCAAATTCCCCAGACATGAACATTATTGAGCATATCTGAGATGCCTTGCAATGTGCTGTTTAGAAGAGATCGCCACCCCTTCGTACTCTTACGGATTTATGGACAGCCCTGCAGGATTCACGGCGTCAGTTACCTCCAGCCATACTTCAGACACTAATCGAGCCCATGCCAAGTCGTGTTGTGGCACTTCTGCGTGCTCGCAAGAGGCCTACACGATGTTAGCTAGGTGTACCACTTTCTTTGGCTCTTCATTGTATTGTCCTCTGTAGCATTCCTTTCGTCACAGGGCGTTTGCATTTAGTTATCAATGTAGATATTATAAAAATAAGTGTACAATGTGCATGCCGCTGAAACTCAGAAACGAATTCCAGTACGATAAAGCGAGTTACGGTGGATACCCCTCTGTCTCATATCCATGAAGAAAATTTCCATTTTTACCCGAAGGGGCTACTATTGAAGATATAATTACTGGGAAGTTTCGCCCTCTAGAAGTTTCTAGAACATACGAGAGCATTCGAGGACATTCTGGAACATTCAAGAGTCTTCAAGAGCATTCAATAAGATTCCATAATATTCCTCAATGATCCCGTATGTTCTACAATGTTCGGGGGTGCTGTGAGTAGTCAAAGTAATACAATGACTGAATATAAACTGGAAATAAAATATGAAAACATGTAAATTGTACTTAGTGTATTTTTAATAAAAAGTTGATTTGATTTATATCTTACACAATGACCAAACTTAAAAGAGGAGGAGATATTGTCAGTTCTGAAACAAAACGACGATAATAAAAGAACAGTGAAGAAGCGAAACAGACGAAGAGCGCGAATCACGTTTTAGTTCCCAACGAACAAGAATGAGCACCGTGACAAACAGAGAAGCCGAATAACAATGAAATGAACGGATTTAATAGACAAGAGTTGCGAAACAATTTTATAATAAAATTATAGTAAAAGCCAGCCACGAAAATATCGCCCTGTAAGAAGCGTGGAGGCGGGCTAGTAAACAGTACAACCTAACAAACGAAGCAGTCCACTAGGACCCGATGGACGAATGTAACAAACACAAATGAGTCGTAATCGGAAAAATGGATGACATCTGCCAGTTTTACAACGCGAAAAAATTCTGTAGATTCTGTTACATGAATGGAAAAATTCTGTTACCACCACTGGAATTTCTCCATTACATGACCGGGGAAACTGCAGAATCAAAACACTCTCTTTAAAATATAAAAGCGTACAGCGCCTGCTTACGAATGGCTCCTTTTGGTGTCACTTTGATCGATACTAACGGTGGATGAAACTCACTATTTTTTCTCCATCCAAGGATAAATCTATCACAACATCACAACATGGGATCATTACTACCACTATCCAACGAAGACCATCGGAAATGAAGAAACGATTCACACAATCAATGTCCCAGACGCACAGAAGATCTTAAAGAATACAATCAACTGATTCACATATTCAAAACAACACTGGACCGAATGATTTCTGATGACTATAAGTTATTATTCGAGTCAACAAAAGACTACATGGAGAACGGGAACGTCAATCTGATGCACTTCAGATAGACGAAGATGCCGTCGTAATTGTCGACAATGAAAACACAAGCCGTGACATAACTGTACAACGAGGAAGAGGAGGATTACAACGCATTGCAGAGACACACCGTTCACATGATGCCCTCCAATATCCATTAATATTTTGCACTTAGAGGACGGATACCATTTTACTGTGAAACAAATCAAACCTGAAACAGGTGTAAAAATAAGTCACTTCCAAGGATTCTATGCCTACCGCTTAATGATGAGAAACTACGAAATACACAATCACAATCTCAAAACTCGCCGTTTATTCCCACAATTGCTGGTAGATGTGTGTAAAAAAATAGAAGAAGAATGGATGCTTTACATAAGGCTGAATCATGAGAAACGACACACGGAAGAATACATCCACCTTCAAGAAGCAATCACAAACGATGGAAACGTTGAAGACATTGGAACAACTCATCACACACATGCACGAATACATTCAAGATGCCTTGACCAACACAAGAGCTCATGGACGACCTGACATCTTCATAATCACATGCAAGTCGTCATGACCAGAAATCAAATAACAACTCAGATGCTGACAAGTCCGCATACGTCGACTCGACGGAATTGCCCGAGTTTCCTGACAAAAAAAAAACAAGTGCAATTTATTGAATTCATCACGAAATACCACATCTTTATAACCGTTAGATGCTGGATGTACACAATCGAATGGCTAAAACGCTGACTGCCTCAGTCACGCAGTCTCATATGCCTAAACGAAAGCGTTCATCACACGGATATGGACAAAATCATCCAAGCTGAGTTTCCCAATCCACAAGAAGATCCCGAACTGTACGGCATGGTAGTGAAAAACATGATTCACGGACCATGCGGCTCAGTAAACCCCAATTCTCCATGTATGAGTGATGCAAAGTGTACAAATAAGTACTAAAAGCCCTACTTGGACGACATAAAAACCGGAGTTGATGGCTATCCCAAAAACAGAAGACCATCACCTCAAAACGGTGGCTTTACAGCAAAAATACGAATACGAGGCAGCAAAGGATTAGAAATAGACAACTAATGGAGAGTATCATATAACACACTACTTTCCTGTGCGGCGGGTCCCAGCGGAGGTTCGAGTCCTCCCTGGGGCATGGGTGTGTGTGTTTGTCCTTAGGATAATTTATGTTAAGTAGTGTGTAAGCTTAGGAACTGATGACCTTAGCAGTTAAGTCCCATAAGATTTCGCATCCATTTGAACACCCAGCTACTTTCGAAATCGTTCCAAGCACACATAATCGTAGAATACTGCAATTTATTGAAATCCATCAAATATGTCTGTAAGTCTGTGAACAAAGGCAGTAATCTGGCAGTACTGGAAAATAGCTAAAGACAACGAACAACAAAACAGAGACGATGAGATCCTCATGTACCAAATGGGTAGATACATCAACAGTAACGAAGCAACGTGGTGGATTTTCGGTTTTCTAACACACGAACGCGAACCAGTTGTGCAACATCTATCAGTATATTTGGAGAACTGGCAGAGAGTTAACTTTACTGCCAGAAAAACTGCAAGCAAAACACCTCAAAACACAACATTAAAAGCTTTTTACCAATTGTGCCAAACGGATCCATTTTCGAAAACATTAGTATAAGTCTACGTATCTACCTATTGTACGTGGACTACAACAATAAAAATCTTTCAACAACGAAAGCAAGGAATTCTAGTACAAGATCATCCAGGAATCCTGAAAACTGGCGTATTGGCTGAGTATACACCATACATCGAACAATGCCGAGTGTTTCTATCTCCAAATGTTGCTACGCGAAACACGGGGACCAACAAATTTCACAGGTCTTAAGACTGTCGACGGTTACTTACGCGAGACATACAGAGAAACATGCTAACCCTTATGACTTCTGTAAAAAGACAACCAGTTTGAATTAACACAACAAGAAGCCTCATTCACAAGCTCAGATGAACGAATGAGAGACTCAGTCACCATAATTCTAACAACATGTAACTCATCGAACCCAAAACAGCTGCCGGGCTGTGTGGCCGTGCGGTTCTAGGCGCTTCAGTCTGGAACCGCGTCACCGCTACGGTCGCAGGTTCGAATCCTGCCTCGGGCATGCATGGGTGTGATGTCCTTAGGTTAGTCAGGTTTAATTAGTTCTAAGTTCTAGGCGACTGATGACCTCAGAAGTTAAGTCGCATAGTGCTCAGAGCCATTTGAACCAAAACAGCTACCAGATACCTTCAAAGAGAGTAATGACGTACTGTTCCAAATCTGACAAGCTCATCCTCAATTAACGATGGAATTCAACGATGACAGTTTCAATGAAACATTCATTCGCCTAGAAGATAAATGTTTAGCAATAAACAACCGAATATTAGTACAACTTGGGATGCAAGCACCACGAATACGTGATATAGTGTGCTGAAATTCAAAATTAAGAGTACAAAGGAAAATAAGCTGCATCCTAAACGAACTACTTCAATATACTACTCTCAAAAAAGCACTCCTGAATGACAGTCAAAAGGAAATCTACAACGTTATCAGGTACCAGATCGACAACAACACCGTCGGAATTATTTACTTGGACGCATCAGGTGGCACTGGCAAACGTTTCCAATAAATCTGTTGCAGGCGGAAATATGTGCTAAACAACACATCGCACTTGCACTGCCATAATCCGGCATTTCAGCCACACATACGGAAGGACGATGAACTGCCATGCCGCCCTACAACTGCCGTTGAATATAGCCGAAGAACAATTTCCGACATGTAAACTATCAAGAGCATCTGGACAGGGGAGAACTTCTAAAGCAAGCTGAAATTATCTTCTGGAACGATTGCTCAATGACACATAAAAAAATCCTTCGAAACCATGGACAGAACATTAAAATACTTGCGATGAAGCTCTGAAGTTGTAGCAGAAGCTCTGTTCATACTCTCAGGAGATTTTCGACAAACACTTCCAGTCATCCGCACGTGAAAGACAGCAGACGAGGTCAATATATGCTTAAAAAAATCGGTTTTTTGGCCACAAGTACAAATAAAGCGACTAATAAAAAATACGTGATTTGAACTATCGGAAGACGAAACAGTAGCACACTTTGCTCAACAGCTTTTACAAAAAGCAGAAGGCACATATCCTACTGACCAGACGACCGGCATCATTAAACTCAACAGTGATTTCTGCAACATGGACACTGCTGAAAACGAACTCATTGACCTGATTTATCCAAACAATGTTCATAATCATACCAAATCGGATTGGCTATCTGAAAGGGAAATTTTCTCAATTAAATGTAATATTTTCGACAGTATCAACTTTAATATTCGAAAGACAATTGTAAGTAGGGTGTTTAAGTTTTTATGTTGGTACCGCCACGTAGTGCTCTGTATGAAAATCGCTGACTGCGCTGTGTGCAGTCTGTGGCTGGTTGGACTCATGGTTGGAATATTCGCTTGTGTAGTGTTGGGTAGTTGGATGTGAACAGCGCGTAGCGTTGGGCAGTTGGAGGTGAGCCGCCAGCAGTGGTGGATGTGGAGAGAGAGATGCCAGAGTTTTGAGCACACGATCTGAACGTGTGTCCGTCAGAAAAAGGAAATTTAATTGGATGTCAGAAAATTATATATACGCTATGAACGCTATTAAGGTAAATACATTGTTTGTTCTCTATCAAAATCTTTCATTCGCTAACTATGCCTGTCAGTAGTTAGTGCCTTCAGTAGTTAGAATCCTTTATTTAGCTGGCAGTATTGGCTGTTGCTGTATTGCAGTAGTTCGAGTAACGAAGATTTTTGTGAGGTAAGTGATTCATGAAAGGTATAGGTTATTGTTAGTTAGGGCCATTCTTTTGTAGGGATTATTGAAAGTCAGATTGCGTTGCGCAAAAAATATTGTGTGTCAGTTTCGTGATGATCAGAATAAGTAAAGAGAGAAATGTCTGAGTACGTTCAGTTCTACTCAGCTGTGTCTAACGTAAGAGTTTATCCAGCACTGTCATTCACAATTTTTCTAAGTGAACGTTTCAAAATTTACAGTGAAGAGAGAATATACAAATCGATCGACACAATGGTAAAAGTTGAAGGAAGTGTAAACTAACCCACAGAATTTCTAAACTCTTTGCAAGTACCAGGAATGCCTTTACACAGCCTTAGACTTCAAATTAGCTCTCCGACCATACTATTCAGAAATCTCAATTCACCAAAACTATGTAATGGAATAAGGATGATCGTCAAACAGCTATCGGATAACATCATCGAAGCCAAATTTATGACGGGAAAGTATAAAGGACACACACTATTTATCCCCAAAATACTGCTAGTCTCTACTGTACTGCCTTTCCAATTTAAAAGGCTGCAGTTTCAAGTAGCTTACAGTTATACAATTAACAAAGTGCGAGGACAAACTTCAAAATAGTGTGGCACAGCTAAAGACGGCTGCTTCTCTCATGGTCAACTACACATACCTTGCTCCCGTGTAGGAAATTCGAAAATTTTGTACATATGTACCCAGATAACAAAACGAAAAATATTGTTTATAAACAATTATTGCAAACAGTTAGAATATGTTTTCAATAAAAAATTTACCTCTTATACTTTAACAGGTAATGCAAATATTTAGAATATGCCTCCAATAAAAGTTTTTAGCTCTTGAAGGTATCCTTTTATTCCAACTACAACACAATCTCATATCAACTCCCTAAGCGAAGCCGGGTACCCGAGCTAGTTGCTGTATAAATCCATGTTTGTATGTGTAGGATTACAACGTTCTTTAAACACACGTCTCTGTTTGGGTTGGGCTGATTTGGGGGGAACAGACCAAACACCGAGGTCATCGGTCTCATCGGATTAGGGAAGGATGGAGAAGGATTTCGGCCGTGCCCTGTCAAAGGAACCATCCCGGAATTTGCCTGAAGCGATTTTGAGAAACTACGGAAAACCTAAATCAGGATGGTACGACGCGGAATTGAACCGTCGTCCTCCCAAATGCGAGTCCAGTGTGCTAACCACTGCCCCACATCGCTCGGTCACATGTCTCTGTTTCTAATGTCCCGTACATAGCTTAAAGGCAGTATACAATATACTTTCACTCGTCGATCTCGAAGTTAACAGTCCGTCCGCTTTTGTCACAATCGGGAAATGCTAATTCTGGTGAAAACCGTACCACACATTACAAACAATTTAAAAATGTCCTCGGCGACAGTTACGTCTTAACACGGGTGACAGCTCATTAAATTGCACACGAGACATAACACAAAACAGTTCGGCTCTAACCACGACGATCACAGTGTATTCGCGTAAGCATTTTCAGTGCTGTTTCTAGTAGTCAGTGATGCTCACAATATTCACCGTCTAGACCTTTCGTGTCATAATGCCGACGTAGAAATTTAATTTACACCGTGACTGGAAAAGAAGAACGCAGAGATAAATTTTCATGTGCTTCTGTCTAGCATGATTACACAACACAGGCGCGTTACTGTTCGACTGCTGACTACCGATATCGATCTAGCATCACAGTTCATACAACAGTGCTGCATATTACGTTTGGTTTCACAAAGTGCGCCTCACAAAAGCGTTACAAAGAAAGTCAAACATATACACATCAAAAAAAGTTTTGCATCACCTCGGTTCCGAGAGTTCCGGAACCTGTACAGAAAATTGGAATAAAGATCAAGTTAAACATCATTTCCTCCCTAAAACGGCTCATGAAAATCACACATTGCATGTTGTACCACCATACAGTGAGACCTTCAGAGGTGGTGGTCCAGATTGCTGTACACACTGGTATCTCTAATACCCAGTAGCACGTCATCTTGCATTGATGCATGCCTGTATTCGCCGTGGCATGGTATCCACAAGTTCATCAAGGCACAGTTGGTCCAGATTGTCCCACTCCTCAACGGCGATTCGGCGCAGATCCCTCAGAGTGGTTTGTGGGTCACGTCGTCCATAAGCAGGTATTTTCAATCTATTCCACACACGTTCGATAGGGTTCATGTCTGGGGAACAAGCCCGCCACTCAAGTCGAGCGATGTCGTTATACTGAAGGAAGTCATTCACAAGATGTGCAGGATGGGGGCGCGAACTGTCGTCCATGAAGACGAATGTATTGCCAATATGCTACCGATATGGTTGCACTATCGGTCGGAGGATGGCATTGACGTGTCGTACAGCCGTTGCAGCGCCTTCCATGACGACCAGCGGCGTAAGTTGCCCCACGTAATACCATCCCAAAACAGTTGGGAAAGTCCACCTTGATGCACTCGCTGGACAGTGCGTCTAAGGCGTTCAGCCTGACCGGGTTGCCTCCAAACACGTCTCCGACGATTGTCTGATTGAAGGCATATGCGACACTCATCGGTGAAGAGAACGTGATGCCAATCCTGAGCGGTCCATTCGGCATGTTGTTGGGCCCATGTGTACCGCGCTGCATGGTGTCGTGGTTGCAAAGATGGACCTCGCTATGGACGTCAGGAGTGAAGTTGCGAATCCTGCAGCCTGTTACGCACAGTTTGAGCGTAACACGGCATCCTGTGTCTGCACGAAAAGCATTATTGAACATGGTCGCGTTGTTGTTAGAGTTCCTCTGAGCCATAATCCGTAGATAGCAGTCGAACACTGCAGTAGCAGCCCTTGGGAGGCCTGAGCGAGGCAAGTCATCGACAGTTCCTGTCTCTCTCCATCTACTCCATGTCCGAACAACATCGCTTTGGTTCACTCCGAGACGTCTACACACTTCCGTTGTTGTTCATGGCACAATGTAACAATGCGGACGCAAGTGAACCTCGGTGTTGACCGTCTAGGCATGGTTGAACTACAGACAACTATAGCCGTGTACCTCCTTCCTGGTGGAATGACTAGAGCTGATCGGCTGTGGGACCCTCTCCGTCCAACAGGCGCTGCCCATGCATAGTTGTTTACATCTTCGGTCGGGTTTAGTGACATCTCTGAACAGTCGAAGGAACTGTGTCTGTGATACAATATCCAGAGTCAACGTCTATCTACAGGAGTTCTGGAAATTGGGGTGACGCAAAACGTTTTTGAGACTTCTGCATACTCAATAAAAAGAGATTATTGTGGCAATATGAATGAAGCAAAAAACAGTTACATTTTGTACTAGAGAACAATACAGCACATATTGTAAACCATCACAGATATGTGTACAGAGAAAATGAAGCAGAAGGAAAGATACAAGAAAAAGAAAGTAATATCATCCCTAATAGGAATATCTTCAAAAGCTGCAGCTATTGGTACCATTAACATGTCCAGTAGCGAAAGCCGTGTCGTTATGTGTGCCTGCTGTGTGTCGTGGGTAGTAAACGCAGGACTTGGGGGGTTGTGACCGCGCCTGAAGCTGGTGTTTTGGGTTGGGCCTGGAAATGGGTTGCGATGTCAAGTCTGGAGTTGTACAGCATGCGAGTTGGAGGACTGGACGGAAAGTCGTGTGGTCAGTTGCTGGAGTGACTCGAAGCTGCGAGTCTTGGGCAGTGCTAGGTGGACAGAGGGCCTCAAGAAGAACTGGTGTGTGCGGGTCCATTGTAGAATGGGACGATGATAATCACAGGCAGGGCAGACGTGTCGATTACAATTTACTGGAAGGGTTTATACCTTTATCTGGCTGGACACGCATCGATCTCAGAGAAAGTGAAGGAATGATTTCTGCTTATGATGAACAGCACTACCCGTGCGCTTACGCAACTCATGTTGGTAGCCTGACGGATCTGTCCCTGAGACAGAGCGCCTTCTTATGTGAGAACCAGGTTTGAATGTAGCCACTTATAAAAGCCTGCGAATGGTGAGTAACAGCTTGTTTCTGTTTCTGGCCTGCGGGCCTGTGGCAGTGTGTGCTGCAATTCGTAGTAGGCATAATTGTGTCAGTGGTTGTAACTAAGCACATTAAAGAAAAGTTGAATCAGTTGTTTATTCGCGGGTTAAAAGAGGTGATCCTGTATTTTTTTTATTGTGATTGAACCCGTGATTCAATTCTATGCATTAAGATTTTGTTTCCCTTAGGTGTATAAATTTTAATGCATGTAATGATTCATTGTATACACATTGCATAAGAAGTTATTCAGATATGAGCATAGTTAGCTTGTTGGAGTTGTCGGTAGATGGTGTGTTAGCTGCTGGGTGTCAGAAGCAATAGTAAAGTGATGTGTAGTTAGTGACTATATGTGCGATGCTGAGCAAGTTAAGTATTTGTGGCATTACTGGTTTTTGTTGTCATTTCTGATTGTGGCTGAACGCCAGACATTTTAAAGTGTATGTTGTTGCTTGGTGGTTTGTTCTATGGCCATACCGAATCTCTTAGATATTTGATCTTGTTCTATTGTTAAAAGTAAATTTTGGTTTTAGCTCTGCTTAAGTTCTTTTAGATTAAAGAAAGTTATATTAATTTTATTGTCAGTAGTTTGCGTTATGTTAATGGAAATTTTGATTCTAAATTAAAATAATGGACTGAACCCCACTCCATCTAAATCCCTCACCACAACTGATAAATCATGCTGCATTTCTGATGGAATAGTCCAAATAGTCACATGCATTTGTAAGAATCTGTTTAAGATCATGGCACTCTAACTGAAGAGAGAACCTATGACACTTTCTATAGGATTCAGCAGAACGTTTTCTTTATGAATTTTTGGCAGCCAGTAAAATGTCGGCGGTGGCGCAGCTGAACTGAACTTCTTGTACTCTCTGTTCGACTGAAAATATTTTGTTAACCGTTTAACAATTCTGATAACTTTGTACTGCAAGAAAAATGGCAGACGCCAGAGACAGTCACCAGTAACTGGAGCAATGAGATTTGCTCCGGCCTGGAGTTAATCAACTAATATTTTCCTAATCTATCTAAATGAGTTGTGGTAACTGCCTACTACACTTACTTAAGGGCTAGTGACTTCATGCGACACAAATGTGTTTAGCAGCACTTGCTGGAAATCAACTTTTGCAAAGTAGTGGCAGGAAGCAGCACTTTGCTGAGAACCGCTATTAGCAAGACAACAATTGGGTAATGAAAATAACTGCTTACCACTCCCTGGTTGTCTGGAAGACCACAATTGGTGAAGACAGTTTCATGGAGTAGTTTCAGGTAGTAATTCTTTGAGAGCGAGGGTTGGGGGGGGTTGGATAATAGAAGCAGAAGGATGCTTAGTACTCAAGCGTTGGTATCTGTGGAATGGAGATGAAATTTTTACGAGTGTTATGTGAATGCAGGAAGGAGTATGTGGTCCTCAATGAGCGATAAAGTTATTCTGCTGGTACGGAAGCCTTCAAAATTTGAAAATGCTTTTTATAGGCCTGGCATTTTGTGAAGCTGTGAGGGGGAGGAGTGTTTCTATTTAATCCGCGAGTGAGCGTAACTGGAGACAATGTTTAACGATAGAGGCTGTCTTGGTGAGATCCACTTGAAACGAGTAAATTACATTTTTTTGTGGGAAATCGTGATTTATTCCTCTTTATAGTTTCAACTATTAGCCTGTCTTAATTTGGAAGAGATAATCGTCTAGGATTACTGGGGACCAGGTGAAGGGGTAGTAATAACAGGTAGTGGTCGTTTTCTAAACTAGCTAAACTAGTGGCCTGGTCTGCTAGCCTTTTTCACAGTTGTTTGATTTATACTGAGGATTTTTTTAAAGACATAGGACTAGAGCCGACGTTGTGCTTGATAATCAAAGGAAGACTTATGAGAAATCAAGAATTTTTAGGATTTTTAGAAGAAGAAAAACATTCGACAGTGTAAAATACAGCAAGATGTTCAAAATGCCCGGAAAAGTAGCGGTAAGTTGCAGAGAAAGACAAATAATGTACAGTATATCTAAGAAGGAAAAAATGGAAGATCAAGAGCGAAGTGCTCGGACTGGTAAGGGTAAAATATAGGGATTTAGCTTTTCTCTCTTATTGTTCAGTCCATACACGGAAGACTCTATGACGGAGGCAAAATATAGATTCAGGAGTAGGATTAAAATTCAAGGTGACAGAATACAAATAATAGAAGTATTGATGATATTGCTACCCTCGTTGAAAGTAATGAAGAGTTGGAGGACGTCCTGAATGGAATGAACAGTCTACTGAGGACAGAACAGGTACAGAGAGTAACCTTCGATTCGTGATGTAAATAGCCAATCAGTTGCTGGAACATTACTTACTCAAACTTTACCTCGATTTCAATGCAACTATGAGTATATCTTCAGAAGTACATTATGTTACTTGGTTACCCTAATTAAAATAAGTGCATGAAGTATGGGCTAAATAGCTGAGGTCACATGTTGTAATTAAAATTAAAATTTACATTAAAACTGTGAAGGTGAAATACATATAGCTGTTGAAGAAAGACAAACGTTAAAACAAACATTTATTGTAATATTTGCAATTTGTTATCTTCTAATAACTTTTGACAAGACGTCTTCGTTAATTAGACAACACCCCTAGCCAGCTATTAGCTCTACGCTCTGTTAGGTGGCCTCTTTCTAAACAGTCCGTGTACACTTACTCAACAGTGACTTCTGCCTTAAAAACAGGTAACTAACTGAGAAGGTCCTCAAGTCCGCGTTGGGAATGCATTTCAAAAAACTTCCTACACTTTCCACTTTATGGGTCCCTGAAGACTTTCATGATATGCCTCCATACCACTTCTCCTGGATCCCACTCACGCTGCTGACCGACTTTTTAACTCCAACGGCTCTCGATCTTCCCCCCAAATCGTTTAAACATCGAGCTGAGCAACAAGCTGTCACTGCCAATTCTTTTTTTTTTTTTTTTTTTTTTTTTTTGAGTTATCATTCTTCGGACTGCTTTGATGCGGCCCGCCTCGAATTCCTTTCCTGTGCCAACCTCTTCATCTCAGAGTAGCACTTTCAACCTGGGTCCTCAATTATTTACTTGATGTATTCCAATCTCTGTTTTGCTCTACAGTTTTTACCCTCTGCAGCTCTCTCTAGTGTCATGAAAGCTATTCTGATTTTTTAAATCTTGATTCTAACACTGGATCGCCTATCCCATCAATATCAACTCCGATTTCTTCTATTATCACATCTTCAGACAAGTCTTCTCCCTCTTTCCACCTCTCCGCTCTCTCCTCGCATTTAACAGTAGAACTGTCATTGCACTCCTGACATTAAATCCTTGCTTTTAGTTTCATCGAAGGCTGTTTCGTATATGCTGAGTCCGTCCTTCCGATAAAAATTTCTTTATCGATTTCTTCAGATCTATCCTGCAGTCATTTCGCCTTAGCTTCCCCGCACTACCTGTTTATTTAATTCTTAAGTGATTTGTTTTTCTGTATTGCTGAATTTTTCTTAACATTTTTGTGCTTCTTTCTTTCGTTGGTCAGCTGAAATTTTTCTTGTGTTACCCATGATTTCTTCGCAGTAATCTTCGTGGTGATCATGATTCTCTTTCCAATTTCCGTGATTAGCCTTTTTAGAGATGTCCCTTCCTCTTGAACTGAACTGGCTTCTGAGCTTCTTTTTATCGCAGTATCTTTAGGCACAAGGAAAATCAAGCGTATCTTCTCATTCCTTTGGAATTCTGTACCTCACTTCCTTCCACACTGATTTTTCCTGACTCTTGTCTTACACTTCAACCTACTCTTCATCACTACGATATTGTGAACTGAGTCTATATCCGCTCCAGGATACGCTGTACAAATCAGTATCTGATTTCGGAATGTCTGGCTGAGCATGATGTAATCTGACTGAAGTCTTCCCGTACCTCCCGGCCATTTCCAAGTGTACTCCCCCTGTTGTGATTCTTGAAAAGGGTATTAGCAATTACTAGAAGCAATTTGTTGCAGAGCTCATTTAATCTATTCTCTTCTCTCATTCCTAGTGCCAAATCCATATTCTCCTTCCCCTAGAATCGCATTCCAATCCTCCATGACTATTAGATTTTCATCTCCGTATACGTACTAAATTACCTTCATTATCCTCATATATGTTCCTTAACTCCTCAGCCTCGGTTTGCGACGTCGGCATGTGTAACGCCCGCAAAACCCGCAGGGCAGAACAGGTGATTAAGATTGTGGAAAGGGTCAAATACGGTGTCGGTCGAACCACATCAGCACATAGCCGAACCTTTACAACTACTAGTTTCAAAATGCAACTCTTTCACGGCCGAAGGCCTCCAAACAAGAAATCTAAAAAATCAACATGATAAAATGCAGCTAAACTAGCAAATAAAATAATTAAAAAAACATATATCACAGCTAGGTGGAAAGCCTCAAGGCAAAAGCAGATACAACAAACATATGCAAGGTGCAATACAAATGGCTGAAGGCCACAATTAAATTTCAAAATTTTAAAATATATTACCTTAATCTTTTAAAGGCAGAAGGCTGCAATGTTTAAGCTTGAAAGGAAATTTTAAGAATAAAGTTCCAAGGTTGAAAGCCCACAATTAATTTTCCAAAATTAAAAAATATAACCATAAGCCTTAAATTTTAAGTAGTTGAAATGAGATAATTAAACACCGATGAGAAAGACAATAAAGACAACGGCAATCAGAAGCCTCCAGGGGGTCGGTCTGCCCTCGTTCACTTAGGTGAGACAGGTGGTGAGCCCAGCTACACTTGATCCATCGGAACCTAACCAGGGGACAGCCACGGACTGACCGACACAACGACTTGCTTGCCACCAATCAGTACATGAGAACTCAAACACAAAAGTTACGAACATGATTATCCACAATGAACTATGTATTAGCTGTCAAAACTACGCTCCATGCTGGACAGTGACAGCAGGTGAGGAAAGGACGCTGCCTGAAATTACGTTAGTGGCCAGGGCAGGTAACCGGAACACTAACGGCCACAAAGCAGAAAATTCCGCTGGTACACTTGAATTTGAAATACGGTAATATAGTGAACTTCACCCAAAAGGAACACTGCCTGGATTTACGTCTGTGGCCAGGGCAGGTAACCAGAACACTAACGGCCACAAGGCAGAAAATTCCGCTGGTTCAGTCGAATTTTAGTTAACCGATGTAGTTAATTGCACCGCATGGATGCTAAATTTCAGCACTAGATATTCTCGGTATTCCTCACAGGAAAACCTCCCCAACAGCGAACCACCGAAACGAACCACACAACATGGGTAGTTGAAACCACTGCTCAACTTCGACGTCCTGGGTCGGTGAACCACGAAGCTCGTAGCCATCGGACAGCTCCACACGCACTCCGGCACTGCGCAGGGACCACCAGCGGACACAGCCGAATGCACCGCGCGGAAATAACTTCCCTGGTCCGCAGCAACCGACCGACTCACTGCAGACCCCCTATCCGGACACTATATGCACAATACCAAGAAGGGGACACAGTGCAAATATCGATACACATCGCTGCTGCCACACGTAGAAGGAAGAAGAACCACGACGTAACCGCAACCAGGGCGGGAAACCAAACACAGGTAGACAGCGAAGTTCACGAAAACGCATAGTTGGGAGGGAGCATGGTTCAACATGTATATTTGAACTATAGTTGTCTGTGTTTTTTCGCTGTCGATTGTGATGAGGATAACCCTATCTCTGCAGTGTTCACAGTAGCTCAAACTCAGCCCAATCTTCTATTCATAACGAATCTTACTCCCATTACATCTTTTTTGCTCGTGTTGATATCACCCCTGTTTCATTTGACCGTAAATATTTGCCTTCTTCCCATTTCACTTCACTGACCCACTCTGTATCAAGACTGAGCCTTAGTATTTTTCTTTTCAGATTTCCTAGCTTTCCTACCAAGTTCAAACACCCGACATTCCATGAAGTGACACACAGAACTTTATCGTTTCGCTGATTATCCAATCTCTTCCTCGCTGTCACCTTTCCCTTGGGGGTCTCCTCTCGGAGATCCGAATGTTGGACTATTCCAGACTCTTTTGCCAATGGAGAGATCATGACAATCTTCCATTACAGCCCACACCTCCTGTGGCTACCCATTATGTGTCTTTAATGTAGTGGTTTCCATTGCCTTCTGCATCTTCATACCGTTAATCATTGCTGATTCTTCTGCCTCTGAGGGCAGTTTTCCAACCCTATAGGCAAGAGTGTGCCTCTCTCCGCCCTCTTTGACAAGGCCGTTGGCAGAACGAGGGTGGCTTCTTATGGCAGAAGTCTTTGGCCGTCATTACTAATGATTTTTATTCAAAATTTGAGGTCGGGGGGTTTCAGACCCAGGACCGAGGACATGTTGATTATTAATCAAAGGCGCTACCCATAAACCACGAGACCCTATACACCAATTCATTTGCCGAGAAGTTAAGCTCTGATCTGCCTACCAGTGTGTGGCGATGGGCTCGCGGTCGGGTCAATAATTCCGGTGTGTCGGTTTCGGCAGGGAGCCTCTACTTGCTTACCGTGACTGCTATCTGTCAGCCCATACTCCATCAGTAGAGGCAAGTAGGGTCCGCCAAGCGCTCGCTGGGTCACGCCTGTGGTTGGCGGGCAAGTTGCCAAACCGGTCGAGCTGTGAATGGGTGCCTTAATTTACTGCTGCCTGCCGACGTTTGAGGAGTTCTTTCCCCAAAGGGTATTAGGAAACGCCAGCCATCCTGTGAGAAATAGTCGTCTCTGAAAACCGCCAGCTCGAGCCAGGCAACCACTCTTTAACCAGATTAAGCAGAGACTAAACACCTACCTCCATGCTCACGAACAATTCCCGTCCGACAGTATCTGGGAAACAGAAACTTGTTTCCCACAATAGCGGCCAGCACTTGTCGTCTGTGACAGCGCAGAAATGATATAAGACTACATCCCTGTGTCACTACAATCTCAGCTACTGTTTCCTCCCAAGACCTTTGACTCTTATGACTGCAGTGTGTTTCCTGTAAAAGTTATAGATAACATTTCAGTCTTTGTAGTTTACCCTGCTACCTTCAGTAATGGAAAGTGGTATTTCTGTCACACTGCCACGCTTTTTTTCTAAGTCTACAAATGCTATGAAAAGAGTTGTAGGTTTATCGATCTATTTTCTAACGTACGAATGGCTCAAATGGCTCTGAGCACTATGCGACTTAACTTCTAAGGTCATCAATCGCCTAGAACTTAGAACTAATTAAACCTAACTAACCTAAGGACATCACACACATCCATGCCCGAGGCAGGATTCGAACCTGCGACCGTAGCGGTCGCTCGGTTCCAGACTGTAGCGCCCAGAACCGCACGGCCACTCCGGCCGGCCTTCTAACGTACGTTGTAGGGCAAGTATTGCCTCCTGTGTTCCTAAATTTCCCCGAAACCCAAACTAATCTTCACCAAGATAGGCTTCTATCAGTTTTTCTGTACTTCTGTAAATAGTTTGTGTCAGTAAATTCGTGACTTTTGAAACTGATGGTCCAGTAGTATTCACTATCTGCCTTCATTGAAATCGGAAACATTACATTCTAAGAATATTCCGTGGGCCTCATATATCTGTCACTAGCTGCGACATTGTCTCGAATAAAACAGTGACCCGAATATAGAATAAATGTCCCTTACTTTACGTCTATGGTAACAAACTTCTTGTCAACAGACTACCTGTTACGGTCTATAACAGAGTTTCCCAAACTTTTGTTTGTCACGCCCCCCTTCTGCCGAAAAGAAAACTCCCGTGCCCCCCTCCCCCTAAAAAAATACAGAGATTTTTATTAATTATCAAGAAACTATTGAAAAATTTGTGACGGTGACGTCATGTAACATGGTGGGCTGTTAATGTATCGAATCACAGTTATTATGTCATCAGTCTAGTCTAGTGATTATAATCCACACCTAAAGTAAAGAAAGTCCTTGGTAAACAAGGAAAAATATTTGCGACCTTTGCAGACCAGTGGATGCGGGCCATTATTTTGAGTGTAGCTTATTACTTTCAAAAATAGTCACTCAGTCACGGTGTTAACGAACATCACTAATTTGTACGCCTATAGTGCTCCCCATTGTAATTGCGCATAGGTTGGCATTTATGTCAATGACGACAGTTACCGAACGGCGACAAAGGCCCAGTTCCCAGAACCAGACAAAAAATAAAGACTAAGTTTTCCGAAATAATTTTGCAGACTACACAGAACTTTAAAAAATATGAATAAAACAACTTCCTTACCTTGATTACATTCCCTTGCAGCACACCATTTCTTCACCAGTATACGATTTTAGGACTACTTTCGCTTGCCATATCTATGATAAACTTTCGCTGTGTCTTCATCCAGAAGAAATACTATTATTAGATGAAACAACTTACCACACGTAACATCAGAATCCATAAGGATCACACGCAGTATTTATATTTAAATCAGATTCACTATGTTTATTTTATATTGTTTCTTCGAAATAGTTTTTTATAATTTTACAGTAATACCTACATGTAAGGATAGTTAGGAGAAAAATAACAAGTTCTCTTTATAATGTGACGTATTTGTTATAAAAATATTATTTTCACACACATATGGCAAGAAACAAATAAATCAATGTGAAGGATGAGCTTGTATATTTTTTACAAGATTTTGAATTCTTGGCTGAATAGTACAAACTGCGCAACGTAAATCATTGGCAATACTGAGTTTGCTTCTAAGCTTATTTTTTATCGCCACTACCGCAGAAAATGCTTTTTCGCACAAATAAGTGCTTGAAAATGGTAAATACAGTTTCAATGCTTGTTCTTCTGTACTGGGATACACTGTGAGATATTTCACCCAAAATAAAGGCTTATCCATCTTCTCAAAGACATACTTCGCTGCAGAATCATTTTTAATTTCTAAGACTTCCTCTTGTAGTCTGTCTGGCAATACATCCACGTCACTATGAAATGGATCCGTCGCTAACCTATAATAAATTTTATCATCACAACTGTTAGGGAAGTGTCTTTCGAATTCATCAATGAGGTGCTGCAAATAGTTCAATATTTTACTCTTAGTATCAGTATCCTTAAAATTGTTGTGAAATCGGGCTTCTTCCAGGATTCCAAACAATCTGGGGAAGCAGGAATAATTGCAGGCTAAAATTTTATGTTTCCATAGTTGCAACTTATCAGTAAACGCTTTGATGGCACCCCAATGAAAAATTGTGTTTGACTTTCCACCTTGTAATTTCAAATTCAATGTGTTTAAAGATTCGAAAATATCTGACAGATAAGCCAATGCAACATGAACACCGGGCTTTCTAAATTACACATACAATTAAGTTCGTTTGTCATTTTCCAAAAACTGCATCACTTCGTCTCGAAGTTCAAATAATCTTCCTAGCATATTTCCTTTTGAGAGCCAGCGTACTTCTGTATGAAATAAAAGTGTTTTATACTCTGCTCACAAGTCTTCACAAAGAGCCGTAAATAGCCTGGGATTTAACGCACTCTTTTTAATATGATTCACGATTTTGATGCACAATTTCAAGACATCATTGAGCTGCCAATGCTTGACGGTGTATTACACAGTGGATAGCGGTAACACTAGGGTTTTTTTCTCTGACCATCTGCACGAATCCTGATCGACATCCATGCATTGATGGGACGCCGTCTGTGCATACACCTATCAGTTTCTGCCATGATAACTCATTTTTACAAAAGAATTCAGAGACGGCTACCATTATATGAATTGCTTTTGAAGTTGTCTTTAACTCTGTAGAAAACAGCAACTCTTCTTTAATTGCTCCATTTTCTATATAGCGAACGAAAGCTAGCAGTTGGCAACAATTCCTAACATCGGTACTCTCGTCCAACAGTATTGCGAAAAACTGCGATTGTTTGACGGCCGTAACTAATTGATTTTGTATGTCTCCGGCCATATCATCAATCCGATGTTTCACAGTATTGTCAGAAAGCGGCATTTGTGAAAGTTTTTGTTTACTTTCTAACCCAAGAACAATATCAGCAGCTTTCAACAAACAGCGTTTCACTAGTGTCTCTCCGATAATATGACTTTTCTTGGTCCTTGAAATGCAGCGATAACTCATACGAGGCTTCCAGTACCTTTTCTGATGTCTGAGCGAAGGATCCAGCAGTGACTAACTTCATCCGTTTCAAATTATCATATTTGCAGCAAAAAAATTCCTTCGGCTTCTCTTTCAATGCACCATGCTTTGCCCACAAATGACGTTCCAGACAAGAAGGTCTCATGGAATCATTGCTCAATGCCTCATAGCAAATAACACATTGCGGCTGGTCAACACTATTTTTTTGTATAGAAGCAAAAACGTATTTGATATAATCGTCATTATATTTACGTTTTTTGATGACACTCATGGTGAAGTAAAAAAGAAAACAAGAAGTTAACAGTATAATTTCGCACTAACACTGATTTTACTGAGGCACAACTGTGAAAGAGTCAACGCGATTTCAGCAAAATCCAGTACATCAGATGTGTCAACAACTGCAAGCAACCAACTGAAGTAAAGGAAAGCTGCTGTCATCTGTCGGCACCTCAGATGACTGCCTGTGAGGAGTGGGGCGAACAACGGGGAAGCCCAGCCGTAGCGCAAGTAGTCAGTGCACTGTCTGTCTGTGACCTGGTGGCCGAGCAGGGCTCTTGCTGGGAGAAACGAACGTTTCCCGGATTTGGCGCGGAAACAGTCTGCAGGTACCCTAAGAATTTGTTACCTGTTCTGCGGTGCTGTTCTGAGCAGTGCAGCCTGGGGTTTTATGCGAAAATAATTTTCGTGCCCCTATCTTTCGTTACTTATAAACGAAACGTTATAAGGATTGAGATAACATCAATGAATTGGTTGTCAAATTTCACAGTAATTAAGTAAGGTCATGGATAACCTCACACATCGCTGGAAACTGTGCACAGTGCCAAGCAGTTATCTAAGCCATTGTTGCAGCAAAGAACGTACACTAATTTCAAACGAAATTATGCCGTATTTCAAAAAGGCAGACTGTTTTGTCAGATAAGTAATCCGAATGAAAGACCTTTAGTACTGACCGTTAGAAAAAAAAATAGCCTCACTAATGGACTTCATTGTCTACGTAGCTGGGTTATGGTTCATTATTAGCACTCACGACAATGTTTCCACAACGGCGTGAAGTACTCTGCTCAGAACGAACACTTGCACTAGTTTCGCGTTCACGTCGTGCACATTTTTCTGGTGACAAAGGGAGTAACCCTGGCGTCCAAATTACGAACCCGCCAGTTCATTTGAAGCGTATACAGTCTATTAAAATCACTGTAATCACATCACATGGGTATCCATGGGTTGACAGGGTAATAAAATGGCATTTTTGCAGTTACGCAGTATAAGTGATTATTACTCTGATGAACATAGCCTACTACGGCTAAAAGTTATAACATGATTACGTGCAGTTCATGTGTACAAATGTACGGAATAGTTAATACCTGACTTTTCTGTTTTCCAATTGTCAGAAGTAAGTTGTTTACAAATCTAATATATTAGAATTAATCCATATCGCCTTTGTAATTTTGAGAGTTTCTGTGTGTGTGACATTCTAAACGTGACATTCTAAACGTGATCTTCAAAAGCTGTATGTTCTAGGATAGGTTATTGAGATAGGACTGCGGGAAGTGGGATGCCAAACGATTGCATTTAGCACCATAATCTATCATTAATACCTGCACATTCATTTTTATTAAAATATCGATATTAAAAAGAAATATTAGGTTTATACCACTGTCTCCACCCGCACCCCCCCTCCTTGCAACATCATCAGCCCCCCCCCCCCCCAGGGGGGTGCGAACCCCAGTTTGGGAAACTCTGGTCTATAATGACCATCTTCAGATCTGTTTTATATAAAACAATGTCCTAATGTACTGCAGCCATAGTGGCATCGTCAAATGTTAGAAGCAAAATCAGCACCAGCATCGTCAAATATATATAAATAACAGCATATGCAAATGCCATCTTGTCAGCAGCACTACTGATCGAAACAAACAAATCAAGGCACAAAAATCACTAAAATGCGTATTTGGCATATTGTCAGCAAAATTCAAAATTATAGGTACATCATTTTGTTGTGACCTTTCCAAAGTCAAAGATATCTTTCGTTATTTGTGTGTTGCAGTGTGTTATCACGAACTGCGTGGGAAGATTATCAAGACCTCAAGACTGTAACAGGAAACCGAACAAGCAATGAATCACAACCATAAGAGACAACTCCTTGACAGACTAAGGAATATTTTCCAACATACTGTCTAAATTACTCTCCAGTTTCACTTTAGGATAGATATTGCACTCACTAAACATTCATAATGAGAAAAACCCTCGCTTGTGGTTGTAACCTTTCACTTGCAAGAATCTGCTGTAATTTGTGTATCTTAGTACGTAACAAAGTATTGCATGTTAAACATTGGCCAAATAATCACCTCTTTGCTTGCTACAGTTTTTCAAAAGCTCGTTAAGAGATGTCGAAGTATTTACGACAGATGAAGGATGTTGTGAATCATTCACTTTCGCCGCATTGTTTCCGGAGCACGTGGAAGTAAGTGTGCTTTGCACAGCCCATTTTCTCGAGATTCGATATAGATGTAGGTCTTTTCCAGAGTTTAAAGAACAATTTAATATGTTAAATACATTTTATATGCAGCACTGTACTACCTAACTTTAAGTGAATGTAAACTCATAACAGCAATTCGTGTTTTTCGTTGCAAACTATTCGAACTTAATTTTGAGATATCAAAATAACAATGGCCACTAACGAAACGATAAGCAATTCACCAACAAGTTACGAAAGAATAGGTCTCTATAAAATCGTTTGAGAATAACTGCAGGGCAACCACAGTGCTTGTGACTTTGTACTTGTATGGGTACTGCTGCACCCTGCCCTTCTGGACAACCAGTGTACTCTGTGTGCACATAGAGGGGCATCTAACAGCTTGGCCGTGGGGTCAGTTGGCACACAGGTCACCGGAAACTTTGTGTTCTCGCACTTCAGAATGGTAGACACTTCAGCCTGGCATTACACCATGAGGTATCATTTTTGGCCAGGTAAGGCGACTATGCCCAGTGTACTAGGTGAGGAAGCATGCTTTTTCTGATGCCCAATATGTCCAGCATGCAGTCTGTCACTGCTCACTGGTAAAAGCGGATCTGTCACCTTACCCAGCAGTCTTCCAAACAGACCCAAAGCTGGGCTACGTCACGAATTCTGCATGGCCACTACTGCAAGATACTTTGCTCTGTTCTTCCACTGAAAATTTATTCACATAATCCATAGTAACGACAACTGAAGTTTGTAGAAGTACTGTTGTAAGTGGCGACTTAAACCCAACCGTAGTAAAACATGGGGACTATTCGGAAACTACAGTCCGATCGGTCGCGAAATGGATACTACAGTGAAAATAAAAACTGTTTCATTTGCAAGTATTTGCTACCTCTTCGAGCTACTTCTCTAAATAGCCGTTGCTGTGACTTAGAAATTTGTCATAGTGTCATACCAACTTTCCTATATCCTCATTATAGAAGGCAGCCACCTGTGCTTACTGCCACTTCTCTACACTGGTCTGCAGTTTGCTGCCTGTTCCAAAATGTTGTGGGTAGCAGTACAATGGCGGCGCCAGTGCATTTTGTTAGTAGAGGTTGCCTACATCAGGGACAGGTATGCACTAAGGGAAAACCTATTGTTCTCCTTTGATCGAAAGGTCCTTAACTTACTGTTCTACTAAAAGGCTCCTTCGTGTCAATCAAAAGGAAGGATCCTTTTAGCAGAACAGTAGGTTAAGGACCTGTCAATCAAGGGAGAACAATAGGTTGATGACTTGTCAATCAAAGGGCGTTCCCCAAGGATCGGAGCTGGGGCCACTGCTGTTTCTTATTTATATAAATGATATGCCTTCTAGTATTACAGGTGATTCAAAAATATTTCTGTTTGCTGATGACACCAGCTTGGTAGTGAAGGATCTTGTGTGTAATATTGAAACATTATCAAATAATGTAGTTCATGAAATAAGTTCGTGGCTTGTGGAAAATAATTTGATGCTAAATCACAGTAAGACTCAGTTTTTACAGTTTCTAACTCACAATTCAACAAGAACTGATATTTTAATCAGACAGAATGGGCATATTATAAGCGAGACGGAACAGTTCAAGTTCCTAGGCATATGGATAGATAGTAAGCTGTTGTGGAAAGCCCATGTTCAGGATCTTGTTCAGAAACTAAATGCCGCTTTATTTACCATTAGAACAGTATGTGAAATAAGTGACATTTCAACATGAAAAGTAGTCTACTTCGCATATTTTCATACGCTTATGTCATATGGTATTATTTTTTGGGGTAATTCTTCTGATTCGAAAAGGGTATTTTTGGCTCAAAAACGGGCTGTTCGAGCTATGTGTGGTGTAAGCTCGAAAAGCTCTTGTCGACCCCTATTCAATAGTCTGGGAATTTTGACATTGCCCTCACAGTATATATTTTCTTTAATGTCGTTTGTTGTTAACAATATTAGCTTATTCCCAAGAGTTAGCAGCTTTCACTCAGTTAATACTAGGCAGAAATCAAATCTGCATGTGGAATGCACTTCCTTGACTCTTGTGCAGAAAGGAGTGCACTATTCTGCTGCATCCATTTTCAATAAGCTACCACAAGAACTCAAAAATCTTAGCAGTAGCCCAAACTCTTTTAAGTCTAAACTGAAGAGTTTCCTCATGGCTCACTCCTTCTATTCTGTCGAGGAGCTCCTGGAAGAGCTAAAAATTAAGAAAATTCCAGTGTTACATTCTTGATTTTCTTTAGTTAAACTAACAACGTGTCAGCTGAATATGTTTCTTATATTTCATTTTATCTGCTTCTACAATCATGTTATAATTTCATGTATTGACTCGTTCCATGACCATGGAGACTTCTCCTTAATATGGTCCCACTGAACAATAAATAAATAAATAAATAAACAATAGGTTTTCCCCTGAGTCCATACCTGCCTCTGATGTAGGCAACCTGCACTAACAAAATGCACTGGCGCCATGCCTGCCCTAGTACTGTTGTGTAAATAAACAGCAGTTCACGTGAACAGAGATGAACATCAGATGAAGCCAGATACATGTTCACAGTAACCTGAATGAGTGGGCCTAAATGAGAGTATTAAAACCATCGCCAAACAACAGTAGCACAGCATGAAAGTAGAGGACACAAAACAAAATGGCCTAGACCACTGATAAAGCGCAGTGCCAAACAATATTCCATTTTCCGGGTGTGAAGGGAAACAAAGCAGCAACAGTCCATGCTGAAGTGGGTGGTGTGTATGGCAACAAAGCATCATCATATGACACTGTGCCCTGGTAGTGCAAGAGCTTCCATTATGATCACATATGGCTGAAAAGTGAAGCACGAATTAGCAATCCATCTCTCTGTGAAGAATCGAGAATCGTAGAAGTGTTGGTGAAAGGCCAGTATACAGTAGTTGAGGCGATGGTGTTGGAGTGAAAATCAGACCAGGGATAAGGTTTCAACATCTTGCACAATATTTCGCCGTCCACTGAGTTCTGCGACCTCTCATACCCGTTCAAAAAGCCCACCAAAGCGAGACAGTAGCGAAAACAGTGCAGCTGTCATGTGCATCCAGATGATGACTTCAGATACCTAATCATCATGGACCCAATACAATGGAGCAAACTGAACATGGAAATAGCAGAAAAGGGCGTGACTTTTTCATCATCAGGCAAGGTGATGCTGCTTTGGTCGACTGTTGTGGGGTGGTGGTAAGCTGTAAGAGGCAAACCCTAACAGGAGCTTACAACAACAATCTCCTGAGGACTGTCGAAGCATTGTGGGTAGCTGTCCAAGAGGCTATCTTCTATCCACGACATACTCCAATTCATTTCGCAGAGGTCAAAGTTACACATTCTGCTGCTATAGGCTATCAGTTCTTCCATCGACACTGTATTCTTCAGACCTGGTTCACAGTCATTTCTTCATCTTTTCCTAGGATGACAAAACCACTAGTTGGCTAGTAATTCCAGAATGACGAGGAGGTGAATTTCGAGGTTAAACTTTTCCTGAACACCCTAAATGTACACTTCGACAATTAAGTTCTCCGCAGTTTATCCATTCACCATTGAGAAAACGTGTCACGTTGAAGGCTGATTACATAGAAGAAAAGAAAAAAAATTGAGGATATAATTACAGATTTATGACTACGCTTCGCATTTTATTCATAATACCACAATGAGGGTGGGATTCGGGGATATGGCTAGCTCTTTGACCGATTCTTTTATGACAAACCGGCGTAAGGAAAAATCATTGACGTTGTAGAAAATTAAACACAGTTTGATCCTTCGTAAATCGAGCATGGGAACCTGTTTTCTGTCATGAAATGCTCAAACTCCAACATGGCAGACAAATTACGTTACACCCAT
The DNA here is from genome assembly GCF_021461385.2 of Schistocerca piceifrons. Lineage (NCBI taxonomy): Eukaryota > Metazoa > Arthropoda > Insecta > Orthoptera > Acrididae > Schistocerca > Schistocerca piceifrons. The sequence goes on from NC_060138.1 coordinate 1,244,638,093, forward strand.
CCCCAGTAAGACGGCATGGGAAAGTCAGGTACCAGTGTGTCTGATTGAAACGGAAACTGGCCTGAGGAACCATATATAACACGTCGCCAACCATGGACACTCGATGGGGCAGAGGTCCAGTCTGTGCTTACCCAACTCCATACAGAACAAAATTCTAGGAATCGCGAGCAGTGCTTCACGACACACATGCACCGTGGACATGCACAATTAATTCCGTCTCGAGATCCTCGTGGAGGTATAAGGAAAGTTGCCACACGACTGTAGAAGTCGAGACTTTCGAAGAATCCCTTCATCCTAAATCTGAGAAACTATAATCACAACCACAAGAGGAACCTTTACTGTCCGTAAACATTTTTCCTCAGAGATTCTTAACCAACTATGGTAAGCTCAACAAACAACGCAATACAGACGAGCCCCAGTATCGCAACAAATGTGAGTGCCACCGCCAGCTGCGTGGAGACAGCCCGCACAGCTGCAGCAACAGGAAAGCTGAATACATTTAAACGCAGACAAAGTCATACATTCCACATAGAGCGGCCACTTTTCCCTGACGACGATTTTGGCGTGTTGTAGGTATTATCATAATCACAAGAGGAAGCTCAGGTGACACAGTCGGTGTGCAGCAACAACGGTAATCTATTCTCTATTGTCATTCCCTTATACTTACGCATGAACTATCGCTACTGGCAACATAATGCTGATTAGCCAGAAAGTTATGACCACCTGCTTCACAGCCAGTGTGTCCACTTTTGGCACGAATAACAATGGCGATGCACCGTGTTATGGAAGCAGTGAGGCCTTGGTAGGTCACTGGACGTAATTGGCACCATATCTGCAAACACAAGTCAACTAAATCCCGTAAATTCGGGGGAGGGGGCAATGAACTCCGATGTCACGTTGAATCACGTCCCAGATCTTCTCGATCAGGTTCAGATCTGGAGAGTCAGGTGGTCAGCAAAACGGCTCTGAGCACTATGGGACTCAACATCTGAGGTCATCAGACCCCTAGAACTTAGAACTAGTTAAACCTAACTAACCTAAGGACATCACACACATCCATGCCCGAGGCAGGATTCGAACCCGCGACTGTAGCGGTCACGCGGTTCCAAACTGAAGCGCCTAGAACCGCACGGCCACAACGGCCGGCGGTGCTCAGCAAATTGGTTCAAATGGCTCTGAGCACTATGGGACTTAACTTCTAAGGTCATCAGTCCGCTAGTACTTAGAACTAGTTAAACCTAACTAACCTAAGGACACCACACACATCCATGCCCGAGGCAGGATTCGAACCTCCGACCGTAGGGGTCGCGCGGTTCCAGACTGTATCGCCTAGAACCGCTCGGCCACCCCGGCCGGCGGTTGTCAGCACATCAATTGGAACTCGCCGGTGTGTTCCTCGAACCATTCCATGACACTCCCAGTCTTATAACATGGCGCATCATCTTGTTGAAAAATGCCACTGTCATCTGAAATCACGATCGTCATGTAGGGTTGTACGTAGTCTGCGACCAGTGTACGATCCATGTCCGTCATGGTGTCTTGCCGAGCTCCACTTGAGCCATGGATGCCCACGTGAATTGTCCCCAGAGCATAATGTAGGCGCCACCAGCTTGACTCCATCTTGTAACATAGGTGTCAAGGAGCTAATCCCCTCGGAGACGACGCATTCGCACTCTTCCATCGGCATGATGAAGATGGTATTAGGATTCATCAAATAATGCAACATTCTGCCACTGATCCAACTCCAGTGCCGTTTGTCACGTGCCCATCTCAGCCGTAGTTGCCGAAGTCGTGGTGTTCACATTGGAACATGCGTGGGTCGTCGGCTGCAGAGGGTCATCGTTAAGAGTGTTGGGTGCACTGTGTGTTCAGACACACTTGTACTCTGCCCAGCATTAAAGTGTAATGTTAGTTCCACCACAGTCTGCTGCCGGTCCTGTTTTACCAGTCTTCCCAGTCTGCGACGTCTGACAACTGTAATGAATGGTGGGCACACAACCCCACGACATCCGGATGTGGTTTCGCCTTGCTTTCGCCACATGTGGAAGACACTCACCACAGCACTCCTTGAACACCAGACAAGTATTTCAGTTTCCGAAATGCTCGTGCCGAGCCTCTGGGCCATCACAACCTACTACCGGTCCAACTCAGATAGTTCTCGCACTTCCCCATACTACATATGAACAGGACACTCAATGATACTTCCACGCACCATGCGTGCGTCTAATTAGCATTATTCCTCACCAGGTGACGCTGCTGTAGCCTGGACTGGTTTATATCGATAGTGGTCGGTGATTATAATGTTCTGGATGATCAGTGTAAATCCCCCTGCAGCCGCACTACCCGTCCAGATTATTGCAGAGGATTTTCCCACGGCACCGTTGGCGTAGAATGTTTTTTGCTCTGTTCCCTGAATCGAATATTCTCCAATTTCTTTCCGTCTACTATCCCCTAGATGGGATGACGTTAATCGGCAGTGGCACCCTGTATCGCATCGGTAGAAATTCTAAGAAGGAACCCCTTGAGTGTGAGATCGCAGAAGGCCAATAATGTTTACGGCATTCGACGCCCCACATATTGTCTACCATTCAACCACTATATTGGCGGCCAATGGCAACAGGAGGCAGAACTAGAGGTATCCAATGCTGAGAACAGCATGACGCTACGGAGTGTAGTTGAACAATTTAGTTGACGAATAACTCACAACAGTGCTACAGTGCTACTGGTGTTGATACAAAGCAGAGCAATGACAACACTAAACAAAGCAAAAATTACGTTTTACCTACAATAACAGTTGCCGAAGTTGAAATTTCATCAGAAAGATACACGATTTTGCAGAAGGAGAAAGAAGTGGCAGATGAAATATTAGCATTGCTGCAAGATGTCACAGCAGAATGTGTGGTATTGTATATGATCGACTGCGCGGGGAATGTACATGAGAAGAAAAATGGTGACACACATGTATAGCCAGGTAGTTTACCATCCGTGTCACACAGGGAGCCACAAATCCAGTCTCCAGTGAAACGTAGTAAAAGGCAATCGTTGTGCAAGGAGCGGGTACTAAACATAATTACGTACGTGGAAGATCATCTTCGGCATAGTAAAAAAAAAAAACTACACGAACAGATTTCGAGTAAGTCCGGAGCAATGTCACCATAGAGTACATAAGAAAAACTGCGGGTGTTCAAGAGAGGACAAGGGCACATGCTAGATGAACTGATGTTCCCGCGTTTCAAGGATGCTCTATACAATTTATAGGTAGTGCACAATAGTGACTTTCTACGTTATGCACATCAAACTGCGTTCGACATTGGTGAAGTGAATTTAAGGGAAGCAGTGGATGGTTGCATAACTTCAAACAGTACTACATAACTGGAAGACGTAAGATAACGCAGTTTCAAACAAAGCGTCGACTGGACGATGCACAGCAAACTGCAGAATCGGTCCGAAAATTTGTAGATGAGATAGACAAACTTACCCCATCGTTCAGTAAGGAATTTGTTTTCAACTCCAACCAACCTGGGTTTGAAGAGGAAGTGCATGTAAAAGGAACCTTGGAAATTAGAGGTAGCAAGTGTGTCACATTAGTTGTAAAATCAGTGCCTTAACGCAATCGTATACAACTATACCGTCTGTTAATTTGGAACACTATTTACTGCGCTAGGAGAAATTTAGGTTCTCTGCCCCCTACGATGATTTATCATGTGCGTGAAGTTCCAAGGCAGTGAGGAATATTTACGTCACAACAAGCATGCATAGGCAAATGGGCATAAGAGAACTACAACTGTGTTATGGGCACTACTTTTGGCCACTAGCTGGTAAAAAAAACTTGCATGGGGTTTGATTCCTGGTCTGCGTATAACAATCATGCTCATAGAAAGCTATCCCTCCTGAAAGTTGTGTGACATTGGAATGTATACCCCTGGAGACATTGGACAAGTTCAGACTATGGATGCTTGATTTTCCCGTACCTGTAAAACAATTATCACACTATCTACGACCATACCTTAACGACAGCGAGTTTCACGAAAAACTCCATAAGAGACTGTCTCGCATTCGGTTGCATACCATCACATTCCATCAGTTGTCATCACTCCGTTAAACCAACATGATTCTGTACGCATTCTTCAAGAGTGGATAGCTAGCTAAAAGCACTACAGGGTTTGTAACTCCAAAGGACTTTGATCTTGTTGTTGCGAAACTTCGTGATACCTGTCGAACGCCATTTCTCACTCCACTTCCACGGGGTAAGGTAATGATTTGCACTGAACATTTCGTGAATGTTGAGGATGTCCATTTTGTAAAGTGTAGTACGTACATAGCATAGAAGGTTGATCTGTGCATGTTCCAGACACTCATTTCTACATCTACATCCATACTCCGCAAGCCACCTGACGGTGTGTGGCGGAGGTTCAAATGGCTCTGAGCACTATGGGACTTAACATCTGTGGTCATCAGTCCCCTAGAACTTAAAACTACTTAAACCTAACTAACCTAAGGACATCACATACATCCATGCCCGAGGCAGGATTCGAACCTGCGACCGTAGCAGTCGCGCGTTTCCAGAATGAGCGCCTAGAACCGCTAGAGCACCGCGGCCGGCTGTGGCGGAGGGTACTTTGAGTACCTCTATCGGTTCTCCCTTCTGTTCCAATCACATATTGTTAGTGGAAAGAAAGATTGTAGGTATGCCTCTGTGTGGGCTCTAATCTCTCTCATTTTATCCTCATGGTCTCTTCGCGAGATATACGCAGGAGGAAGCAATATACTGCTTGACTGCTCGGTGTCCTCGGTGAAGGTATGTTCTCGAAACTTTAACAAAAGCCCGTACCGAGCTACTGAGCGTGTCTCCTGCAGAGTCTTCCACTGGAGTTTATCTGTCATCTCCGCTCTCGCGCTTAGTAAATGATCCTGTAATGAAACGCGCTGCTCTCCGTTGGATCTTCTCTATCTCTTGTATCAACCCTATCTGGTACGGATCCCGCACTGGTGAGCATTATTCAAGCAGTGGGCAAACAAGATTACTGTAACCTACTTCCTTTGTATTCGGATTGCATCTCCTTATGATCCTTCCAATGAATCTCAGTCTGGCATCTACTTTACCGACGATCAACTTTATATGACCATTCCATTTTAAATCACTCCTAATGCCTACTCCCAGATAATTTATGGCATTAACTGCTTCCAGCTGCTGACCTGCTATATTGTAGCTAAATGATAAAGAATCTTTCTTTCTATGTATTCGCAGCACGTTACACTTGTCTACAGTGAGATTCAGTTGCTATTCCCTGCACCATGCGTCAATTCGTTGCAGTTCCTCCTGCATTTCAGTACAAATTTCCATTGTTACAGCCTCTCGATATACTACAGCGTCATACGCAAAAAGCCTCAGTGAACTTCCGAAGTTATCCACAAGTTCACGTATGTATATAGTGAATAGCAACGGTCCTACGACAGTCCCCTGCGGCACACCTAAAATCACTCCTGCTTTGTATGACTTCTCTCCATTGAGAATGACATGCTGCGTTCTGTTATCTAGGAACTCTTCAATCCAATCACACAATTGGTCTGATAGTCCATATGCTCTTGCTTTGTTCATTAAACGACTGTGGGGAACTGTATCGAACGCCTTGCGGAAGTCAAGAAACACGGCATCTACCTGCTGATGCGCATGGTGAGTCGCCAGCTGCTAATATTTTCTCTATCAAAAAAGTTAACAAAACATTTTTAATTGACTTTTCCTAAAGACTGAACTTGCGACCTCGCACTCAAGGGTAAGCCTTTCCCAGAGGTGACGGTAGAACATTTTATGGTGGTCAGCATGCACGCCCAGCGTGGAGGGCCTCCACTTACTCACAGGTAGACGTATAACTAAGGGCGCGTAGCGGTAGTGCCCAGTTTGAGTTCCAGTTTCAGATCTCCCTAGATCTTTGGTGCCAATAGTGTGGGCAGGTTGTACGCGCATTATTGTGCGAGAATTTGTTGTGTATGCGTCCGCAAAAACATTGCCATGTGTGACTTCCACAATGAAGGGTGCACGTGCAGACCATTTCAACTGTAGCCTTGCACCTGCTTCGCAACCAAGGCCGGTGGGAAGTTTTTCTTTGTGTGTGTGTGTGTGTGTGTGTGTGTGTGTGGTGAGCGCTGCGCAAACACGCCGCCGCAGCCCGCCATCTCCGTCAGTGACGCCGCCGCTCTGCCCCTGCACAGTACGTCGAGCCTTTAGATTTCTCTCCGCGCAGCGCGCTCCACTGTTTACGATTTCTGCTCCCAGCAGGCTGCATGCAATATTCAGCTGGCCACACCTCATGCGCGCTGCGGCAACTTTCGCCCCCACCGCAGCAGAGCCGCCGCAGACAATGTGTGCTCAACAGCTCCGGCAAACAGATTCACAACTACAGCACTCTTTTTTTTTTACTACTTGTTTCTCACAGGAATTTTCTGTTCGTATTTTCTTCCTGACTTCTGGCTTACTGCGGAACTTCAATTCATCCGGCTTATCGAATGTTGTAGTACAGGAATGCATCCCACTAACGTCTTCGATAACAGCCGATACTTCAACAGTCCATCGTGTCACAAGTGAAACGAGAGACCACAGTGTATGGAAACTTAAACGTCGGTAGCCTATACACAACCAAGAACCAAAACATAGCCTATGCTGAAAGAAGACACACACTAGAAGCAGCTAGCTAATTAACTATGGACGTTATCGATAGTGAGTACTAACCAGAAAGCAGTGAGCAGGCAAACTCTATCCCTTTTGTCATCTACCAGGGACAAAACAGAATTCCATACAGCACTTAAGCAGAAACATCTGTATCTGTATGTAATACAGGGTGATACAAAAAGGTACTGCCAAACTTTCAGGAAACATTCCTCAAACACAAAGAAAGAAAATATGTTATGTGGACATGTGTCCGGAAACGCTTACTTTCCATGTTAGAGTTCATTTTATTACTTCTCTTCAAATCACATTAATCATGAAATGGAAACACACAGCAACAGAACGTACCACCGTGACTTCAAACACTTTGTTACATGAAATGTTCAAAATGTCCTCCGTTAGCGAGGATACATGCATCCACCCTCCGTCGCATGGAATCCCTGATGCGCTGATGCAGCCCTGGAGAATGGCATATTGTATCACAGCCGTCCACAATACGAGAACGTAGAATCTCTACATTTGGTACCGGGGTTGCGTAGACAAGAGCTTTCAAATGCCCCCATAAATGAAAGTCAAGAGGGCTGAGGTCAGGAGAGCGTGGAGGCCATGGAATTGGTCCGCCTCTACGAATCCATCGGTCACCGAATCTGTTGTTGAGAAGCGTACGAACACTTCGACTGAAATGTGCAGGAGCTCCATCGTGCATGAACCACATGTTGTGTCTTGCTTGCAAAGGCACATATTCTAGCAGCACAGGTAGAGTATCCCGTGTGAAATTATGATAACGTGCTCCATTGAGCGTAGGTGGAAGAACGAAACTAAAATGAGCTCTAACATGGAAATTAAGCGTTTCCGGACACATGTCCACATAACATCTTTTGAAACTTCCTGGCAGATTAAAACTGTGTGCCCGACCGAGACTCGAACTCGGGACCTTTGCCTTTCGCGGGCAAGTGCTCTACCATCTGAGCTACCGAAGCACGACTCACGCCCGGTAGCTCAGATGGTAGAGCACTTGCCCGCGAAAGGCAAAGGTCCCGAGTTCGAGTCTCGGTAGGGCACACAGTTTTAATCAGCCAGGAAGTTTCATATCAGCGCACACTCCGCTGCAGAGTGAAATTCTCATTCTGATAACGTCTTTTCTTTATTTGTGTGTGAGGAATGTTTCCTGAAAGTTTGGCCGTACCTTTTTGTAACACCCTGTATATCGTTTGGACTGTCAGGACTGGGGAGGACTGGTGTACTCGTATAGACCATAAGGGCCACATACTGTTACAATAACGGAGTAAATCTCAGATTATCGAATAAGCTTTGGTCATCCTATGGAGTATTACAATACAGAGAGTCTGGGCTGAAATTCCAATCTGGAACCGCGCTCCTGCAACGGTCGCGGGTTCGAATCCTGCCTCGGGACTTAGTCTAGGGGACTGATGACCTCAGATGTTAAGTCCCATAGTGCTCAGAACCATTTGAATCATTCTGAAATTCCAGTTACTTCGGTAGATGTATCATTGATTCTCAGACTGCCTGTCGAGTTAGTTCAGTGTAAAACCTCAAGCTTTTGACGGTCACCTCCATCGTCTTTGTCAGGAGTAACTGAGTGCTGAAACTGCTGCTGTGGTAGACTTGATAGTCCGTGGCTTCTGATTGGTTCGTATTACGTAATGCTGCCGCAGATGTGTCAGCGTATGCGCTGGTGGCGCCATAGCTCCCGCATCGCGTGCCCATTGCGATGCATATCTCTGCCTTTTCCCTGCATCGAGAGCTCGGTTCCATGCACCGCTAAGATTATATCCGCTGTCATGGTTGAACTTCCTGTCACACACTCTTATTTCCACTGCCTCTTTAATTACAGAATACCAGTACTCAGGAGCCTGGGACAAAACTTGTATTCCAGAATGAGAATTCCAGAATAAGCCATGTCTCCGCAATATCCTTACTTTCAGGAGTGCTAGTTCTGCAAAGGTTCGCAGGAGAGCTTCTGTAAAGTTTGGAAGGTAGGAGACGAGGTACTGGCAGAAGTAAAGCTGTGAGGAGGGGGCGTGAGTCGTGCTTGGGTAGCTCAGTTGGTAGAGCACTTGTCCGGGAAAGGCAAAGGTCCCGAGTTCGAGTCTCGGTCCGGCACATAGTTTTAATCCGCCAGAAAGTTTAAAAACTTGTATTGTCGAACAGTCTTATGTGTCTGCAGAGACGGATCAATCGTCCAGGTTCTTGTCTGATTGATTGTCTTCTCGTGGAACGATATGCACTGGCATCAACCCGTCGGATCACCCCCCCCCCCACCACCAACCCTTCTTTCTCCCACTGGCTCCTTCCCCCCTCCTCCCCCCTGCTTTACCCCTACACCCAGTGGCAGCCCCTCCCCCCTCCCCTTCATCAGTGTGTTGGCTTCTGTGTCGCCGATGATTGTCACCGCAGTGGTTCTGTGCGCCAGTGTTTCTTTGCTTTGTGCAACAGTGTTTTCATCGGTGTCCTTCTACGTTCGTGTGTTCAACTTGATGTCTACGTTTGTTGTAACTGTTTACCTTCGTGTACCCATTGCCATCAGTCGAACGACTTCATATCTATCATGTTACGTTTATCATCATGTTTTACCATGCATTTTTTTCTATTCTTTGTATGAATTTACAATAAAGAAAAAAAACCGTCGGACAACAACCGGAACAAAGGAGCCATCTCGGCCCTTAATGAAGGACTGAATTCGGTTCTACACCACCCAACGTACCTATCACGGATTTTATTACTGGAGTGGAACAGGCGATGCGGCATTTCTCACAAGACGATGCTGACGAGGTAAGATTTACCATCAGTCGCATTTTACCCTCAGCCAAGCCGCCCAAATCTAGAATCAGCAGAGCAGGAAAAGAGGCGCTCCGTGCACTGGGGAAAGATGAAGATCTTGTGGCACTTCCGGCTGGCAAGGGAAATGCAACGGTTGTTCTTAATACCACTGAATATCGCAGCAAAGTGGCGTCGTTGTGGGAAGACAGCACGTAGACACGTCTAAAACGGGATCCACCTCAGTCATAAAGCAGAAAAACGGTGGAGCTCTTGCAGAATTCCAGTCCACCAGAGTATGTCACCAAAAATCTTAGAGCACGAGCTCTTAGGCTATACGGATTAGCTAAAGTCAACAAGAAACATATTCCATTGAGCCCGATTGCTAGTGCTAATAGTTCTCCAAGTATTTAACTATGCTGATGACTCCGGTAGTTGGCCGCTGCAAACGTCGCATCAAACTCTCTGATGTTCATTGAGAAAATTAAACAGATTAAAGTTGGCCCAAACGATATTTTGGTCAGCCTAGATGTGGTCTCACTATTTACAAAAGTTCCTGTGGAGAACGTATTGAAACTATTAGCAGAACATTTTCCGCCTGAAACGATGAAGTTGTTCAACTTGTTATGACGACAACCTACTTCTTGCATGGCGGTAAATTTCATGAAATGATGGACGGAATGACTATGGGTTCACCGTCGTCTTCAGCAGTGCGTGTTTATAACACATTTTGAGGAACAGGCATTAAAAATGTTTCCACTTCGTATATTTTCATTTTATCATCCTATTGACGACACGTTTACGGAGTGGTTAAACTGCTTAGAAAGTCTTGAACACTTACTGGAACATATGAACACTATGCAGCAAAACATCCAGTTCAGTGTCTGGACAGCGAAAGAAGGTAGGACGCCATTTTTAAATCCGTTGGACCAACGAAAGTCGGATGGACGTCTCGGCGACTTAATGTATCCAAACCGATGCATTCTGATTTATATCTTAGCTCCCAGAGTTCTCATCATTCTGTGCAGAAGAGAGCAGTTTTCAATACATTGGTACAAAGAGCAAAATCTGTTTCTAATGAGGACCACTCGGATTTCCAAATTAATCATCTGAAGTACGTGTTATGAAAGAACAGCTACGGATCACCTGATACGAAGTCAGTGTTTTTCAAGAAAGGGAAACACGAAAATGCTGAATATTCACGTGAGGAGCTACTGATTGTATTCCTTCCTTTATACAGCGCTACATCCAGCAAACTAGACAATACGTGGCAGACTAGGTACAAGAGCTGTATTACGATCGAGGAGATGCTACAACCTCTTAAGGACAGTCTTGGCCTCAAGATCCGTGGGACTTATAACATCCCTCTCGAGTGCGGTAGCAATTACATCGGTGATTCTATCCACACTGTTTCCGGCAGCTGTGTAGAACATCAACATCATATCAAAAATCGAGAAGTGCAGAAATCTTCAGCTGCTGAGGACAGCCTCACAAACAAAGAGGAAATACTGTTTGACGAAACAAAAGTTTTGTTCCAGGCTCCTACATTCTGGGCTTCGGTAATTGAAGAGGCTGTAGAAATAAGAATATATGACAGGAACTTCAACCGTGACAGCAGATATGATCTTAGCGTTGCATGGAAGCGAGCTCTCAATGCAGAGATATTCCTCTCAATATTTACGCCACTCCAAGGGCAGAGGCGGCGCCAGCGCAGCTGTTTGCATCATCTGCGACAGTATTACATACCTACCGACCACTTAGAAGTCGTTTATGGACTATATGTGGCCATCACGACAGCAGATTTGACAGTCAGTTGCTCCTGAAGAAGATGATGGAGTTAATCCTCGGAAGCTTGAGGTCTTACCCTTAAATGAAGAGGCAAGAAGTCTGAAAATGTTCTATAAAACAGTGCCCTTGCGATAGACTATGTTTTTGAGAGGTGGCATGAGCCCCCTCTCATATTTCTATCTTACGATTTTCGTCTCTAATTGCATGCGGTGAAAAGTTGCTATTCCTTCACACGTGGACTTCCCACGCAGCGTCTCTCGTCACCCGGGTGGTCCGGTGACAGGCGGGCTCTGCTGATCTGGAAAGGGTTAAGCCGACAGGTGTGAGGAAGTCGAGTGAATGCTTTGCAGACGCTGACATTGTCAAAAGACACGCCCAGAGGGGTCTGAAGTAGTGGCTGGGCTAGAGATTCTGTTACTTCGCAGAATCTTAGCGAAAACACTTTCTGGCGGGCTACCAGCGAGGCGTGGGAATGACTTGTGTACCCAGGCAGTTGTGGCGGGAAAACTCCCGCGCTTTCTGCAAAATAGTAACTGTGATTGGCTTGCTCAGGGCATAGCTCCGTGACGTAGCAAAATCAGCGCAGAAATTGGCGCCAAGAATCTCCATTGGTGGAATGGTAGTGCTCCGGCAATGGAGTGGAATTTTCCGCCGGTTTTCGAGATGCTGATTGGAACGTTTAACCACGGCCACTGTCGTGGGGGCGGGAATGTTGTGTGTTCGGCCTGTACGGGTGCTCTAGGTAGTCGGCTCTCGCCTTTCGGTCGAGGACGTCGAAGCAACCAGCCATCGCCTCCGGTACGCCAGATCGTGTTCTGGCAGTTAAGAAGACAGTTTGGTAATGTATGTCCGCAGCACAGGCAAATAGGGATTTTCCTAGGTGATAATCAGAGCTCAGCAGAGTGCGCCTGCTCGTCTTTTTCTAACTTTGTTCTGTCTTGAGTAGCAGCAATTAATGTTGGGTTAGCTGTGTGTCTCTCTTAAGATTTGAGTGGCAAGGAATTGGCTCCACATACCACTTCGTCATAAACCTCACAATCTAGTTTAGGGACAACTTCACCTTCACAGCGTTTGTTTGTGTATCCAATTTGAGCCAATTTGATGTATTATAAATGTTTCATGTGTTTTTGTTTATTATTTTGTGTTTAGTCTTAATAAATCATATTGTTATTTTGGACAGAACTTTCATTCTGTTAATCGGTAGAGCAACCCATCATTTCTCACTACGTTAATGAAACCTTCCTTTATTTAACTTATTTATCAAATGAAATTATTGCAGGTGCCAAACTCTTTTCTACTCCACTTGCATGGTTGATTACAGTCAGTTCGCGTATATTTTTTAATCCTTGTGCAACAGCAAAAGTCGGAGTTAGAATAGGGGGGGGGGGGGCTTAGAGCATCATTTACATGTGTAGATTCTAGAATTTAGTGTTAAATACACTGCTAGCCCCGGCACCTCGCATTTTAACACTGGGATAGTATTCTTTTTGGAGCTGTTGAGATTAAATTAGTAGGTGACCACACCGTAAGGCGGCTTGGGGAGTATAGATGCAGATGGAGCTGCAGATGTGTGTGTGAAATCTTACGGGACGTAACTGCTAAGGTCATCAGTCCCTAAGCTTACACGCTACTTAACTTAAATTATCCTAAGGACAAACACACACACCCATGCGCGAAGGAGGACTCGAACCCCGCCGGGACCAGCCGCTCAGTCCATGACTGCAGCGCCTTAGACCGCTCGGCTAGCTGCAGATGAACAGAGCTGGCTGCTCACTAGTATAAACAAGCGAGCAAAAGAGAACTACCGTGCGTCATAAACGTCTCTAAAAACTAAACTCCGTCCGGACAGGCCATGAAGGGGCAACGGATCGACCGGCCGCCGTGTCATCCGGCGGATATGGGTGTGGGGGGTGGGGTGGAGGATGGCACGTAGTTAGCATACGGCTGTCCCAGCCATTGTCAATTTTAGTAACCGGATCAACATCTCACCGCAGAAAAATACTATACCTGGGTACAAGCTGCCGACTTGCTTTTACCAGACAGTCACCTGCCAGCACAGTGTAGGTAATAGCCAATCTTACTGGCACTCCTCCGTAGGAAACGTCACTTCGAAGTGTCCAGTGGCATCTCAGAAAGTGAGATCAGTAGTCTCCTGACAACAGAAATGAGATCCAATGGGCACGCAGCGATGAAGATGTTAGAGACGTTATTTAATAAAATGCAAAATTATGCTACGGTATTTTAGTGATTTTTAATGTGATGAATTCATTTTCAGATTATCTGCGAAAATTACATAATATTCTTTTTTATTTTGTTACAGCCTTGACTGTCTGCAGCTCGTGGTCTCACGGTAGCGTTCTCGATTCCCGGCGGGATCAGGAATTTTCACCTGCCCCGAGATGACTGGATACTGTTGTGTCGTCTTCATCATCGTCATTCATCTCCATTACGGTCGGAGGAAGGCAACGGCAAACCACCTCCATTAGGACCTTGCCTAGTAAGGCGGTGCGGGTCTCCCGCATCGTTCCCCCAAGGGACTTCATTTCCACTTCCCATAGCCTTGATTATCGTATTTTCAGATATACAAATTTTGTGCTTATGTCCACATATCCTCAGTGGTTGCTGTAAGTACGAATTATATGACGTAGTGTAGATTCAGGATTCTTACGCTATAAGCTGTTTTGTGATTTGCTGCTACTCTTAATCGTCCTGATAATATACGCAAAGGTGAGGAAAGTCGTGGGATGGCGATATACCTAGATGGCGGTTGTACCTCGTACACAAGGGCAGTGCCTAAGAGGAGCTGTCAGTTGTACTCTGGTGATTCATGGGAAAAGGTTGTGACCGCACGACGGGAATTACCAGACTTTGAACGCGTTGGAGCTATATGCATGGTACATTCCATTTCGGAAATTATTTGGGAATTCAGTGTCGAGAGTATGCCGAGAGTAGCAAATTTCAGACATTACCTCTCACACGGACAAAGTAGTGTGCGACGGCCTTGCTTAACGACCGAGAGAAGCGACGTTAGCGTGGAGTTGTCAGCGCCAACAGGCAAGCAGCACTATGTGGGATAACCGCAGAAGTCAGTGTGTGACATACGACGAAGTACCCGTTAGGATAGTGCGGCGAAAGCGCTAATGAGCTTAGGTAACGCCTCTCCTGACCTCGTGATCATTTCGGTTGGATACTAGACGACAGGAAAACCGTGGCCTGATTAGATGAGTCCCGGTTTCATATGGTAAGAGCCGATGGTAGGGTTCGAGTGTGGTGCGGACCCCACGGTGTCACGGATCCAAGTTGTCAATAAGGCACTGTGCAAGCTGGTGCTAGATCCATAACGGTGTGGGCTGTGTTTACATGGAATGCACTGCGTCCTCTGGTCCAGCTGCAGATATCACGGACTCGAAATGGCTATGTTCGGTTACTTGAGATGATCTAAGGCCATTCATCGACATTTTGTTCCCAAACAACGATGGAAATTTATGGGTGATAGTGCGCCATGTCACCATGTCACAATCGCTCGCAGTAATCTGAAGAACCTGCTGGACAATTTGAGCGAAATATTTTGCCATTCAGATCACCCGACACGATTCCCATCGAACATTTATGGGACACATTTAAGAGGCCAGTTCGTGCACAAAATCCTGCACCGTCAACACTTTCGCAGTTTGAAACGTTCCCTTGGAACAATTATAAATGACTGTGCTGATAAACCTCTTGCGTTATTTGATTTTCAAACAGATGAGCAAAACTGAACATACTCCGACATTTCTCTCTTTACTTATTCTAATCATCACTAAACTGACACACAATAATTTCAGCGCAACGCAGTCTCACTTTCAACAATCCCTACAAAATAATGGCCCTGACTAACAATAACCTATACCTTTCATGAATCACTTACCTCACAATCATCGTTACTCGAACTGCTGAAATACAGCGAGCGCCAATACTGACGGCTAAATAAAAGATTCTAACTACTGAAGACACTAACTGCTGATAAGCATACTTAGCAAATGA
This sequence comes from Schistocerca piceifrons, assembly GCF_021461385.2. NCBI lineage: Eukaryota > Metazoa > Arthropoda > Insecta > Orthoptera > Acrididae > Schistocerca > Schistocerca piceifrons. Next base: position 1,244,653,346 of record NC_060138.1, read on the forward strand.
AAGATTTTGATAGAGAACAAACAATGTGTTTACCTTAACAGTGTTCAAAAGTCATAATATATATAACAGTTCATGACATCCAGTCTCACAAATTTACTCTTTCTGATGGACACACGTCCAGATCATCAGCTCTCAAAACTCCGCCATCTCTCTTCCCACATCCACCACTGCTGGCGGCTCACCTCCAACTGCGCAACGCTACACGCTGTTCACATCCAACTGCCCAACACTACAATAGCAAATATTCCAACAATGCAATCCAGCCACAGACAGCACACAGTACAGTAAGTGATCTTCATACAGAGCGCTACGTCTCCTTACCAATATAAAAACGTAAACAGCCTACTTACAAGTTATGGTCGGCTATACATGCATTATGGCTCATTGTTTCTGCAGGGGACGTCCAGTGACTTGTTGGAACACTGCCACGTCGAGCTGCTGCCCTATTCCAGGCTAAAGGGGGTATGATTTTAGGAGGTATCTCATGACTTTTTTCACCTCAGTGTGTTTCCAGGCACTATCTACCTCAGCTCCCAAACATTCGCATTATTTTTCATAAACCAGTCAAAAGAGACGAGCCGAATGACTTGCCGTTTTTCCCGCTTGAAAGTAGGTACAAACGTCAGAATTTTGGTTGCTTTAGTGTTTCGTAGTAGTGCGGCCTAATGTCCAAAACAATAGTATCCAAACTGACACTACTGGCCGTGGAAGCCTACAATCTTACAGTAGACAAGTAACGTGTGTCGATATCTAGGATTTAAAATACAACCTTAGAGCCTTTCTCCAAAGGAAAAGGCCACTGGGCCTGATGGGATACCAGTTCGATTTTACACAAAGTACGCCAAGGAACTTGCCCCCCTTCTTGCAGCGGTGTACCGTACGTCTCTAGAAGAGCGTAGCGTTCCAAAGGATTGGAAAATGGCCCAGGTTACCCCGTCTTCAAGGAGGGACTTCAAACAGATGTGCAGAACTGTAGACCTATATCTCTAACGTCGATCAGTTGTAGAATTTTGGAACACGTATTATGTTCGAGTATAATGACTTTTCTAGGGAGTAGAAATCTACTCTGTAGAAATCAGCACGGGTTTCGAAAAAGACTATCGTGTGAAACCCAGCTCGCGCTATTGGTCCACGAGACTCAGAGGGCCATAGACACGGGTTCCCAGGTAGATGCCGTGTTTCTCGACTTCCGCAAGGCGTTCGATACAGTTCCCCACAGTCGTTTAATGAACAAGGTAAGAGCATATGGACTATCAGACCAATTGTATGATTGGATTGAAGAGTTCCTAGATAACAGAACACAGCATGTCATTCTCAATGGAGATAAGTCTTCCGAAGTAAGTGTGATTTCAGGTATGCCACAGGGGAGTGTCGTAGGACCGTTCCTATTCACAATATACATAAATGACGTTGTGGATAACTTCGCAAGTTCACTGAGGCTTTTTGTGGATGACACTGTAGTATATCGAGAGGTTGTAACAATGGAAATTTGTACTGAAATGCAGGAGGATCTGCAGCGAATTGACGCATGGTGCAGGGAATGGCAATTAAATCTCAATGTAGACAAGTGTAATGTGCTGCGAATACATAGAAAGAAATATCCTTTATCATTTAGCTACAATGTAGCAGGTCAGCAACTGGAAGCAATTAATTCCATAAATTATCTGGCAGCAGGCATTAGGAGTGATTTACAATGGAATCTATATCTATGTATATCCGAATCCCGCTCCAGCTACTGCCGGGTCTGGGTGCTGATGAGTCCTCTCCATTTGGCTCGGTCCTCCCACCACTTTTCTTCCTCCACTTGCTGCCAGTTAAAATGGAATGACCATGTAAAATTAATCGTCGGTAAAGCAGATGCCAGACTGAGATTCATTGGAAGAATCGTAAGTAAATGCAGTCCGAAAACAAAGGAAGTAGGTTACGGTACACTTGTTCGTCCACTGCTTGAATACTGCTCACCGGTGTGGGATCTGTACCAGATAGGGATAGAGAAGAGAGGGAGAAGATCCAGCGGAGAGCAGCGCGCTTCGTTACAGGATCATTTAGTAATAGCGAAAGCGTTACGGAGATGATAGATAAACTCCAGTGGAAGACTCTGCAAGAGAGACGCTCAATAGCTCGGTACGGACTTTTGTTGAAGTTTCGAGAACATACCTTCACCGAGGAGTCAAGCTGTATATTGCTCCCTCCTGCGTATATCTCGCGAAGAGACCATGAGGATAAAAGCAGAGAGATTAGAGCCCACACAGAGGCACCCCGACAATCTTTATTTCCATGAACAATACGAGACTGGAATAGAAGGGAGAACCGATAGAGGTACTCAAAGTACCGTCCGCCACACACCGTCAGGTGGCTTGCGGAGTATGGATGTAGCTATAGATGTAGATGTAGATAGCAGGCGAACAACGCTAACAGTATTCCAGAGATGGCGATTCAACTCTGACCACACATTATATCACCATCTGCAGGACAGTTAAAACTTCCAGACTGACAGGCCGTAGTCAGTACATGTTATTATATACTGATGTCTTACTCTCATCGTCGTGAACATCTTCAGAGATGAATTGGCACTTGCACTGAAGTTTCCACTGAAGTACAACCGAACGAGTTGGATTAGTAGCTAGCACACTGGACTCGTATTCGGGATGATAACGGTTCAAATCCTCCTCCAGCTCTCCAGTTTCAGGGTTTCAGTGATTATTCTAAATCGCTCTAAGAAAATTCCGGGATTGTTCCAATGAAATGACACAGCCGATTTCATTCTGCATCCTTGAAACATTTCAAGGTGTGCTCCGTCTCTGGGAATTCGATATGGACACGAGGTTAAACGCTGATCTTCCTTCGTCCTGCTGAAGTAGACATCAATCGTGAAAGCCTACTGCGTATTAACGGAGAGAACTCTAAGGACCAGGGGGATTCAAAGAGAAGGAGGAGGGAGGGAAGACACGTAATCGGGGTCATGACAGCCCGAATACCGTTTTACTAAAAGCTTCTGTATTTGTAAGTATATCAATTTCAGTGCTTGTTGGACAATTTAAGAAAAAAAAATGCACGTATCTGCAGGCTCACCAGTCGCAGGTATCATTCTACACAAGTGAAGTCCCTTTCAGAGGCTGAAAAAAACCTAACAATCCTGACCGTAGGGGGAATAGACTTTAAGAAACAGCGTTCCTCTCATTCAGCTCACATAGCTATAGACTGCAGAGCTATTTTCACAGTCATTATACAATGTGAAATACTGATAAAGGTGATCACACATTTCGGTTTTATACAGGTGATTCAGCTGTCCCTACCTACGGGGTTTATATAACTCACAATTTTTTCAAAACCCACGCACAATAGTTTCATATTCTTTCGATCGCTACGCGAAAACTGTTAGTCGTACAGAAAAAATGAACAGAACTTTTTTTGTAGGAAGTTCAATGTAGTTAAATTTGGAACTGGGGTACATTTTCGCTAGAGACCATGGTTTTCGAGTGATTCAAGAAAAAATGGTTTGAAGATCCTTTTTTACGTTTTTGTTGAATAATTCGAAAACTACGGCCTCTACCGAAAATGTATCTCAATAAGAAATTTAAGTGCATAAAATTTCCTACAGGAAGGTGTTGTTCAGTTTCTATTTTGGTCTAATAGTCTTCGCGTAGCAAACGAGAGAATAAGAAAACCATGAGCGTGGTCCTTGAAGACATGGTGGTTTGCATAGAACCCACAGGTAGGTCCAGCTGAATCACCGTCTATAATGTAAACAGTTATTCTTGTAAGGTATGCAAAATGTGATGTACTAAGCTTTCGTCGGCCGCGGTGATTGAGCGGTTCTAGGCGCTCCAGTCCGGAACCGCGCGACTGCTACGGTCGCAGGTTCGAATCCTGCCTCGGGCATTGATGTGTGTGATGTCTATAGGTCAGTTAGGTTTACTTAGTTCTAAGTCTGGGGGACTGATGACCTCCTCAAATGTTAAGTCCCATAGTGCTCAGAGCCATTTGCACCATTTGAACTAAGCTTTTATAAAAACAAGGAGTTGGACCTGTTGGCCTAGTGATAAAGCCAATTCATGAAAAAAAAACGGTCGCGGGATCGAATGTCGGTCAGGTCACAGAAATGTTTCGTCTGCCTTTAATCCAACCTTCATTGGTAGGATAACTGGTATTGATTAAGGACACACACAAGCAGCCGAAGTGATTTACACCCGGCCATTGAGTCGGAAGACATGTAAGTAAGCTATCAATTTTATCATTATTATAATGAAACATTACTTTTATACGATTATCATGAGCACTCAAAATAACTTTTTGTCTTCGGTTGGACGTTTGTGTGAGTACAATGTACTCCAACTAACGGAAATCAGAAATGCTACACGGTTATGTAGAATCAAAGTTAGCAGAAATGTTTTCTTACTTAAAGTTCCGGCACATGTAGTGCAGTAATGTAGTACATTCGAAATATCTGTTGTGGAAACTAAAAGTAGTCCTTGATTAAAAACTACCTTCTCATCGCTACTGTACATTGCACACGACAAATCAACTGAAGACGGTTAACTGAATGTGCAGAGTGTCTTTTCCTTGTATTTCGATTTATTTATGGCCACCCCGAGCAAGTTGACGAATTACGTACTCCAGGTATCTGCCGTGTGTGCACATTCGGGAGCACAACGGTTCGAACCCAGGTCCACACGTTCTGATTTAGGTTTTACCTGATTTCCCTAAATCGATTAAGGCAAGCGCCGGGATGCTTCCTTCGAAAGGTAACGGCCGTTTTCGTTCTCTATACTTTACGAACCCGTGCATGTGCTCCGTCTCTAATGACCTCGTTGTCGACGGAACGTTAAACATTAATCCCTTCCTCTCTCTTCTCCTCTTCCGCTGTGTGCTAGTGTGGGAGAATCAAAGTCAGTATCGTGTTACGTTTTTAATAACATCCTGTTTACGTGCATGGTACATTGAGATACCTTTCTGAACAGGTCTCGAGAAATGGAAACGAATTATCGAATAAAAACTATAGTGCACTATTTAAAAAGGATATATCTCTGTTTACATCTTCGTAATGAACTAAGTTACAAGAAAGGCAGTCATGCTCGTTAATACCCTCCTGGTAGCTAAATAACATTTGTTTGATACATGTTTTTATTTTGTCTCTGGAGAAAAAGTTATTTATGGTGGTGAAGATACATGGGCCACACTTAGTACATCCGTTAATTCTTTTTTCATATCCTTATTTATTCCTGAGCGTTTTATATTCTGTCGTCTTCGGAGGCTCGATGTGAGGCTTTCGAATGCCCGTCTTTTTACATGTATGGCTTGCTAGCCCATATCAAAACCCACATCCAGGAGTGCCAGGTAGTTTTTGTTCGATGATTTATTTTCCTCTAGCCTTTGACGAGTCAATACGTATCTTCAAGGCAGCAGTGTTTTGAGGTTGCTTTGAAGATACCTTTTCCGTCAGTTACGTCGTTCCAGAGGGCTTATCTTCCGCCATAACTACCGTTGGGTTCTTCGACGTTGGGTATAGAAACGGAAGATAAATGACACCCTCAGGCCTCGGTACCTAATACCGTTGAGGTCGAAAAAAAAAAACAAGAGATGGCCAAGACAAGTGGAAAGAAAACAAAAGCCCGACATACGGAAGTGGAAGAAATGTCAGATTTAGTTAAAGGTCCATGTTGTTGCTGTCCACATACTTCCAAGAAGGGAGACCCGCTCGGAGGACTGCACTTCGTCGGGAATGTCACCAGCTCACCAGTCTGACTTAGGTGACGCTACCAGGAGCAGCGCTGCCACCTGCATAGCAAAGTGGATCAATGAGATACACAAACCTCCTGAATAACGTTATGGTGGTATAACATTGGTCAATAAGTAATAAAGTGACATTGAACATAAAGAAAACTAATGCCATGGATGTCAGTTTGAAGTGGAAAATGACAATGTTAAATTAAATGTAGATGGCACTTCTATAGGCTGTGACAAAAATGCAAAATTTCTAGGAATGGGTACTGATTCTCAGTTGAAGTGGTGTGAACACACAAAGGTACTTGCAAACAGAATGTCATCAGCATGTTATGCCCTTAGATCCCATCATCAGTGTGTAACATGCAGTGTCTTTTAGTTACATATTATTCATATGTACACTCAATTCTTAGCTATGGAATTCTTTTTTGGGGAAAAAAAGCACAAAATATCAACACAATTTTTAAACTCCAGAAAAGAGCCATAAGAATAATAACCAAAAACACTAGCCGAGCTCATTGTAAAGATTTGTTCAGAACACTGGGGATTTTAACTACTTCATGTGAATACATTTCCCAGTCAGTTGTACACATAAAAAATAACAGCTCTGTCCATGACCATGCAACAAGAGAGAGACTCAACTTACATTTACCAAGAAAAAATTAACATAAAACTCAAAACAGCATTTTCTACCAAGGAATAAAACTGTACAATAAATTACCTAAAGAGATTAAAGAAATTGCCAAAATACATTTATTTAAAAAGGCAGTTAAAAAGTACCTGTCATGCAATACATTTTATACATGAAGGATTACTTAGCTAAAACAGAGTGGGAATTTGAGAAAGAATGCTATACAAATAAATAATAATAATAAAACTTTCTGGCAGACTAAAACTGTGTGCCCGACCGAGACTCGAACGCGGGACCTTTGCCTTTCGCGGGCAAGTGCTCTGCCATCATCTGAGCTACCGAAGCACGACTCACGCCCGGTCCTCACAGCTTTACTTCTGCCAGTATCTCGTCTCCTATCTTGCAAACTTTACAGAAGCTCTCCTGCGAACCTTGCAGAACTGCTTCTATAAAGTTTGGAAGGTAGGAGACGAGATACTGGCAGAAGTAAAGCTGTGAGGACCGGGCGTGAGTCGTGCTTCGGTACCTCGGATGGTGGTAGAGCGCTTGCCCGCGAAAGGCAAAGGTCCCGAATTCGAGTCTCGGTCGGGCACACAGTTTTAATCTGCCACGATGTTTCATATCAGCGCACACTCCGCTGCAGAGTGAAAATCTCATTCAGGAATAATAATAATGATTATAAAATATCCAACATTCCACATAACACCTTCACTTTATGTGTTTTTCCTTCCTTTTTTCCTTTCTAGAAATACTTACCCCCAAGCTATGCATAACACAATACTAAAACCTCTTCCTCTTTCCGAGCTCAACATCTCACTCATTATGGAGTGATGCTGCCTCAGTTTTTCAGCATAGCAAATGGGAAGCTGCGTTACAGAAAATGGCCCACAGATCACCAGTGTGTGTGTGTGTGTGTGTGTGTGTGTGTGTGTGTGTGTGTGTGTAGTGAGCGAAGTGTTATGATACAATGTTTGTATAGTGTGTGTAGTGACTGATAGTGAGATATGAGTGAACAATGTGCCATTACATTTTTTTATTAGTTATTTGTAAAAAACGTATTGTATACCAGGAGTAAATCTAATGATTGTCTCCAACTAGAAGTCTGTAAATTTATGTGTATACGAATTAGCTTATTTTAAATTGATCTAAATTTGTAAATAATTTGACATGTCCTATATCCTTGAAAAAGAGATCTACGGGTGAATAAAGCTACTACTATTACTTCTAATATGAGGAGTCATGACAATTCGTACTTCACTGTATGGGGCACAAATTTTGACGCTGAGAAGGAATGATTTACGGCACTTAAAGCGTCAGAAATGTAATTTCTAAGATCTGTGAAAGGCTATGCTAGGGAAGGCAAGATTAGAAACCAAGTAATAAAGGAAGAATTAGAAATCTAATCAATAACCCAAAACGCAATCCAGTACAAATAAAAGTAGAGAGAACACGTATTTCGCAAGTCAAGACTTCCTAAACTAGCAAAGGATTACAAACCGTAGGGTAAGAGACGTCTGGTAAGACCGAGGATGACGTGGTGAGACCGAAACAGGCCTTAGTCCTAACACAGAAGTGACGGAAGAAAAAGGAAAATCTATAATGAACACCCCGTATTTTATTGGACTGTAATTAACTCCTAGCCAACTGTGGAATGTTAAAAGTTTCGTTGGCAACAACTTGTATTTGGGGGTGGGAGGGAGGTGGGTGGAAGAAAATAAGAAAAATGTGACAACAACCCCCCACTCCTCCCCCGAGCATCGAACTGTAGGCTCTTCAGTCCGGAACCCCACGACTGCTACGGTCGCAGGCTCGAATCGAATCCTGCCTCGGGCTGGATGTGTGCGATGTCCTTAGATTAGTTAGGTTTAAGTAGTTCTAGGGGACTGACGACCTCGGGTGTTAAGTCCCATAGTGCTCAGAGCCATGTGAACCGTTTTTTTTTTTTTTTTTTTTTTTTCTTCAGCTGGTAAACATTGGTGTAGCGTGGCAGTGGAAGATTCCCCTGCACGCACTGTACCCTCCCGGACAGCTACTTGCTGAATACGAGCCCTGTTGCAGCGGAGTGTGCGAGCGTGCGCTCCCGAGAGAACAGGTACCGTGCAGACGGCGCTTTATTGTGATGAGGTGCCGAGTGGGAGGTGCTCGTCCTCGAGTCGTTTACGTATCGTCGGCTGGAGAAAGCGGCCGCGTTGCCACGTCGTGTGACTGGTGCTGGACACGGCTGCCCCCGACGCCCACGCACAGACGGCCGGCAGCCGCCGCCGCCCCCGCCGCCGCCTCCGCGCGGCGCCGCTATGGAAGCTTGTCTGCCGAGTCGTGGGTGCGTCACACAGCGCCAGCCGCACAGGTACCTACCGAGCAGCACTCCCATGGCGCGAGGCGCAGCGGACCGAGGACAACGCAGGGTACACGTCTCGAGAAAAGCATTGCAGCAAACTAACAGCGTATGGCGCTGGAGAAGATATATGCAACAACACGAACAATCGAGCTGCGAAGCTCTGCTTCACCAGGCAGAATTTACCATCCAGCTGTTGTTAGCTTTACTTTCAGTCGATTGAGAAGTCTGTTACGGCTTTATTTTGCGCCACTGAGGCACACTCGTATTTACTGTGGAGGTTGCAGCAACACAGATACTTGCGGGTTTATTTCATGTCGATAACTGTGCCTTGGTGCTCAAAGATGTAGCTATAAAAGGCATCGAAATCGACTGCAAATAAAGTAAAGAACAAAAAGAACTGGATGGAAAATTGAGATGAAAATACATGCAGACTGAAGCGGCGAATGAAAATTTGTAAAATGGCCGGGATTCGAACCTGGGTTTCCTGCTCACTAGACAGATGTGCTAACCAATAAGGCACCCCGGAACAGTTGTGTTAACATAGCTCTGTGAAAGGTCTCTGGAACCATACAGTTTCATTTGATTAAAGCACTTATTTCTGGGTCTCAGGCAGGATCCCCCACTTCGTTCGATGCTGAGTTGCTACTCGAACGCAGTTGGAGAGCCCCTGCAATGCTATTCGAGTTGCTGCGCGGGAGTAGCTGAGCGGTATTAGGCGCTGCAGTCATGGACTATGCGGCTGATCCTGGCGGAGGTTTGAATCCTCCCTCGGGCATGGGTGTGTGCGTTTGTCCTTAGGATAATTTAGGTTAAGTGGTGTGTAAGCTCACGGACTGATGACCTCAGCAATTAAGTCCCATAAGATTTCACACACATTTGAACTTTTTTTTTTTTTCTAGTTCAGGACGAATATCAATTGGGCCGAGGCATGAATGGGAATTTGCATTGAGGAGGGTGGCCTGATATCATAGCCCATGTACTTGTACAATGCCACTTTGCCAGGGAGGCGTAATGGTTATCTAGCTGCCTAGTGGGCACAAGACCTGGGTTTGAATCCTGGCTTTAGTACAAATTTTCGTCCACTCTACATATTTGCATCGTAGTTGTTTGAGACTTGAAAAGTTTTCTGAAACCATATCGTTTAATTTGGGATGAAAATAACGTGAGTGTTCCAAATCAAAATAATCTACAGCTACAGCACCCATCATGAATCATCATGCAAGCCTGGACTTAACCTAACGTAGACAACGAGATCGCTAGAGACGCAGGAAGAATTCGTATTAGGAAATGGTAAGGGTAGATAACTGCCGTGATTTGCCAAATCGGAAAATAAAAAGATTTGACTTGGTGTCAAACGTCAGTTAATCGGCAGGAAAATACTAGGATGAAACAAAAAAAGATCAACAAAGATTTAGTATGAGGTGTGTCCACTTGATTAGCTTTAGAGGGCTTGAAATGTAACTAATGGATATCTTAGGTGACATTCGACGCCAAGTCCTATTGAGCTCTTATAACCAGCTCATTCTATTGCTAACCCTTGTCAACCTAAATGCACAACAGTCCCCGCCTTTGTAAGTTTGTTGGGGGCGCAATCCATGAGGTGTCTGGAAGTCAGCGGAGCAATGGCTGGCCATTTTTCTTCAAGAACGCAAAACAGAGAAGGTGGTTATGTTCGTCGATGGGGTTATCCACTGGGATCAGGTCTGGACTCTGGACAAGCCAGACAATGTCAAGAACATTATTCTCAAGAACCATTGCCTCACATATACTGCTTTAAGAAAGGGTGCTTCGTCATGTTGATAAAATCAGCGTCCCTGAAATGTTCTTCGGATATACGCAGAACACAGCACTATAAAACGTGTTCATATGTTGAGAGGACAACACCCTTATCACCATAACAACACCTCATCCGTACTCCTCTGTTGGCAGTACACATGATGGCATGTAACCTTCTCCAGGAATCTGTCAAACCCAAACCCTTCTATCGGATTGCCAAACTCTACAGCGTGATTCACCTCTCCAAATCACTCCTTTCCAATCACCTACTGTCCAGTGGCATCTGACACCACTACAACCGCCGCTTAGAAGTGACAACATAAATTTGTATCTTATGGGGAGCTGCTCTATCATTGTATCGCATTCTTTTTAACAGCCTAAGCACAGTCATTGTGCTAGTTGGACTACCGACAGCACTTTCAAACTGACGAATGGTCCCTTCCGCAAGTTTTCATTTTTTTTTTTTTTTTTTTTTTTTGTTTTTTCCAACTAGTTGCCGCAACGTTCTACGGTCCCCGGCTATCAGTACGTAAAGTCTGTGTGATATTCGTTTACCTAAGTATGTTCCTCAGCTAGTCCACTTGGTCAGCTTTAGAGGGCTTGAAATGTACCTGATGGATATCTTACACAGGTGATATTCGACGTCAAGTCCTATAGAGCTCTCCTAACCAGCTCATTCTATTGCTAACGCTTCTCAACCTAAAAGCACAACAGTCCCCGCCTCCTTTAGTACTATCGTGCCTGCCTCTCGTGAATGAAGTATAGGTAGTACAAAGAAGAAGTCCGATTATACTGAAGGGGGAGGTGAATAGGGCCACATAACAACAAAAACTGCTACGTTTAACTTCAGTACACAAGTTTGACACTTCAACTGCAAGATCGCAGCCATTTGCAGAAATGAAAAAAAAAAAAAGAAAGCGAAATCGATCTGCAGTGTTCCGAACGAATCCGATATGTGACAAAATCGAACGATGAACTCATCGCACACCTTTTATTGTCTCACTTACATGCAGTTACCATTTTTAGCAAAGTGGTTATCGCCAAGCGTGAACGTGCATCGTTTTCAGATGGTGATGATGTTCATATGTGTGTCAAATCTTATGGGACTTAACTGCTAAGGTCATCAGTCCCTAAGCTTACACACTACTTAACCTAAATTATCCTAAGGACAAACACACACACCCGTGCCCGAGGGAAGACTCGAACCTCCGCCGGGACCAGATGCACAGTCCATGACTGCAGCGCCTTAGACCTGCATCGTTTTCCTTTCAATTTTTGCTCTAAGGGCATAAGCAGGTTGCTAGGTTGTTGATGTACAGAATATCTAATAATAAATTAATACTTAAATAAAAAGAATTCTCAACCCGGCAGTATTAGCAATGAGCAGCCGATATTTTTGTAGGGTGGTACGTCGATAGATTTCCCGTCTATACATCGTAGTATCGATACTATTTTTCGGTACATCGAGAACCGTTAATGATATGTTTTAAATATCGAAGTATCGTCGATAGCTTTCCCGTCGATACATCGTACTATCTATACTATCTTTCGGTACATCGAGACCCGTAAATGATATGTTTTAAATATCGAAGTATAAACCGTCCTAATTACTACTCTGTAACCAACCGCAGGAGACGATTGGTCATTTACATTCGAATACTCAGAAAATGTCCCTGAATAGCATACGAAATCTTGTCAATGGTGTTAGGGTTCCTTTCACACTTAGATGCAAATCATGGTACGCCCCGACAGCGAAGATGTAAAAGTTATCGGAAATCCTGTATCCTGCTCGACTGGCTAGTACCTCTACAGTCATTTGCCTTTTCGAGCGGACAGGAAACGGAGAGCGGGCGACCAGGGAAGACTTGGAATGAGAATGCAGCGAAAGTGAAACCGGGGGGTGTGGCGGCCAGTCCAGTCCAACCTGTTGCGGCCGGTATGGGCAGAGCGGCTCGCGGCCGGACCGTAAGTGACAATGGCCGTCCCTCCTCATTTAAGCCTCGAGCGGCTGCCTGGCCCGTCGGGCTGGTAGAAAAAGCGCTCCGCACAAATGTTAATCTGAGCGTGAAACACGTGTTACGTCGTATTAATGAGCGCCGCACGTCACGCCACGCGGCGACTTGTTCGTCTGAAGACTCGTCTTGTCGAGAGCTGCTTTTAAAGCTGATTTATGTCTCATTCGGTAGGTGCAGCCGAGCGAGTTACGCGCACAGTACAACTAGAAGCATGGCCACGAACCAGTACTGACGAGATGAACTGTGTGCAGTTTTTAAGCATATTTACGTGTGTAAAGGACCTCTGGCCGACTGACCAATTGCTCCTCAAATAAAAGTTGGTCACTCATTGTTTCTTTCCTGTTTGGCCGGCCGGAGTGGCCGAGCGGTTCTAGGCGTTACAGTCTGGAACCGCGCGACCGCTACGGTCGCAGGTTCGAATCCTGCCTAGGGCATGGATGTGTGTGATGTCCTTAGGTCAGTTAGGTTTAAGTAGTTCTAAGTTCTAGGGGACTGATGACCTCAGTAGTTAAGTCCCATAGTGCTCAGGGCCATTTGAACCATTTTTCTTGTTTTTTTGCTCTTGGTCTCTCATTTCCTGTCTGTCCTCAAGTGTCACTTCCTCTGGCCAGTAATCCCTCTTCATTTCTACCCCATCTTTCATCTTGTCTCTAACTCCTCATATAATTTTTTTAATTTCTTTACTTTTCTTCCACATACATACACTTTATTTCTGTTTTCAAATTATGACAAGTTTTGCTCTAGTTGTCCACGTCCCACAAACTTAGGTATCTATGGGAACTAATTGTCAGAAAAAGAAGCAATACAAAAAATGTAAGCCATTTACATTTATGCTGTACATAAGGATAAATATTACCCACCCTCTGCAAATGAAAGTTAACAGTTGTGTCTAACCACACATATTAGGCATGATTAGTGATCTATAAAATGGAAAGAGTTAATCGGTTAAGCACACATATTTTGATGTGAGGCGTGTTGTGTTTCCTGGCATCACTTATCTCACCGTGAAACGTCTACCGTTATACAATTATCTCTTTATGTAAGCTGAAGATTGAGGAGTATAAACAGAAAGGAAATGAAAGGCACTTGCTGCGGAGTCAGTGGCGACGAGTGAAAATGTGTGCCATACTGTGACTCGAAACCAGAATCTCCTGCTTGCCAGGCAATTGCGTTACCTACTGCGCCATCCGGACATAGTGTTTACTGCACCTGTGTGGACTATCTCGCTACGCCCTTCGGCCAACCCACATTCCCACCTAGCACACATATCCGAAGTCGCCGTCCATGTTCTGCACGCTCGCCACTTTGAGATGGCCTTAGGAGGTCAAACGTGATCGTACATTCGCACTGAGAGTGGTGGATTCATTGCCCATCGGGTGTCCGAAAGAACAGACGCCACGCATTCACAACAGTTATCCCTTTCATCTTTATAGACCACTGGCCCTTTCCAATAAGCATACACAAAAACACGTCTGGTTAAAATGATAACTGCTCTTCCACACCACAACAGGGAAAATTTTTGTTCCTGTCGGCATGATGAATTTAATAGAATTAACAAGGCTCGAAACATTAGCAATGCAATATAAATCACTTACAAATCAAACCGCAGGGAAATAGTAGGAAGCTAAAGGGAAGTGGTTGCAGCAAAAAATATAATGAAATTAAAAAAAAAAAACGCCGGCGATAGAACTTATTGTGCTCCCAGACAAGTCAAAATAACGTTCAGAGATAAAACTTTCGGAAGCGACTGTCTGTACTTATTAAATGTTTTGAAAAAAGGGAAAGAAGCATATTTGTGCCATCAGTGTATGACTGTATGTTTATCCTCTACCATTTTCAGATATCACAACCATCTTTGCAGGAGAAAATTGTAAGGTACGAAAAAGGCGGAACAGAATTTACAGACACATCAAAGAAAATGGGGAAACTGCAAAAAGGTAATTTTAAAAGCATAGCACATTTTCGTCAGTTAGGGCCCACCCAAATGTGGGACACACTTAACTTTCATAATAGTCTGCCTGAACAGTCCATATAAACGTGTTGTGCCTCGGCACAATGACAGTAATACACGCTTGGTGATAATTCCACATTTAATAACTGACACGTTCATATGGAGTGTGTTCAGACAGACTATTGTGACAGGTACGTTCTAAATTTCATTGTGTCATATTTGACGAAAATGTGTTCCTGGTCCATTGACGTATACCGGGTAAATACTATGGTTTTGATATGACGTTTTTTAATTCCATTTCCTATGATGCTTGTGTATATTCAACATTCGTTTGTTTTGTTCAGTACATTTTTCTCCTGTGAAGATGGTTGTAATAACCTAAACAGGTAGTGAATAAACATACAGTTGCACAGATAATGGCACTAATATGCCTTTTTTCAGAAAGTTTCGAAAACTTGAAAGCAATGACTCAGTAGGAAGATTCTAAAAGGAATTCCACTGTTAAACGAACAGAATACTGAGGGCATCTACGAGAGAGATGATCTATCTTCTAACGTGATGGAAGAAGAAGAAGAAGAAGATGCTGATTTGGGACACAAAGGATCCAGTATTGGAGTCAGAGACCGATAGAGCCTTAGAAGTCTTGTGATCAAATAAGTCACAAGACACAGATAATATTTCTTCGAAAACCTTAAAATATTTGGGAAACTCAAACTAGACGATTATTCTATTTCCTACGTAGAAGCTACGAGACCAAGAAACCTTTACGAGATTTGTAGACCTACATGATTTAATTCCACAGAAAACAAGTATAGCATGTAGTGAAAATTTTCTATATGTACAAAACCCAAGAGAAATCACTGCGAGTGGAAATGGCCGACGTATGATTTTGCAAACGGTCCGCAGAGGATATATGCCTTTCTTTAGTGCAGAAGGCATTCCTAGTTGTCATCAATGATAAAATCACTTAGGCTACCGGTCTTCTGTATGTAGCAGGCTTCTTCTGGATTTAATATGAGGAAGAAATTCGAGAATGTACGTATCGAGTGCAGCATTGTATGGAAATGGTCATGAATTCAGTGAAAAAGAAGGAAGAAAAGATTCGAAGTGACTGAGAACCATTGTTATATATGTATACCGAAAATTAACAGGGCTGATGAGACAGAGAATGTGGAGGTCCTCTGCAGGATCGGCAAGGAAAGAAATCTGTAGAAGCTGAAAGACATATGATAGGATATATGGCAATGGAAGACTTTTCTCCTTGCTTTCAAAATGTTCGAACGACTTACGGAAATCAGGCAGAATATGTCTTCTGCAGCCGCCAGTATTTCAGCAGGTACACACTCCATATGTCTCTTGAAAATGACCGATTGTCCAGCAATAGATATTTCGGACATTGTCAAAGACTTTACTCTACTGCTTTCCTGTAAGTTCTTAGAAGATAATGCAGTTATTTCCATGGTACTGTAAGAAGCTGTATAGGGCAAAAACTGCAGGGGAAGATTATCTCACTTCATTATCCCACTTCCACTTCGATATTTAGAACATATCATTAACGGTTCTCGATGTACCGAAAAATAGTATCGATACTACGATGTATCGACGGGAAAGCTATCGACGTACCACCCCACAAAAATATCGTCTGCTCATTGCTAATACTGCCGGATTCAGAATTCTTTTTATTTAAGTATTAATTTATTATTAGATATTCTGTACATCAACAACCTAGCGACCTGCTTATGCCCTTAGAGCAAAAATTGAAAGGAAAACGATGCAGGCCTAAGGCGTTGCAGCCATGGACTGTGCGGCTGGTCTCGGCGGAGGTTCGAGTCCTCCCTCGGGCAAGGGTATGTGTGTTTGTCCTTAGGATAATTTAGGTGAAGTAGTGTGTAAGCTTAGGAGCTTAGGGACTGATGACCTTAGCAGTTAAGTCCCATAAGATTTCACACACATCTGAACATTTTTTGATAGTTATTGTGTTATACTCTACAAGAAAACGCAGACGTTGGATGTAAGAGCTACTATAAAACAAAGAATTTGCCACAAGAAGCAGGCGGGATCAAACCCGCTGGAAAGCTGATGACAAATCCGAGCCCCACCCCATCCCTCCTCCCCACAGCAAAAAAGAGAGAGAGAGAGAGAACGTTTATGGCGTCAGGACGGCTGTGAACACAACTCAAGACCAGTGGTGCAACTAGGGTCAATGACGCCCAGGGCAAGCTTTGACTTGGTGCCAACTATCCTGCCCTTTTCTTCAAATAACACGACTTTACAAGCAATGGCAGGCTATACTTTAATAATTCTGTTTTGTATAATGCTACTTGAAAACATGGACCTAGACATAGTGATAAGTGACTTCTGTTGGAACAGTGTTGCGATTTGTGTTTCATTGTTCCATTGTCGACGAATTCAAGCTGTAACAGACTAAACCACAGACGCAATATACACTCTTTGTGCTCTCGTTGCGTTGTATCACATTGTATAATGAGAGTGCTTCCATTTAGTACACGAAGACCAGAAACAAGCATACCATGAAGAGATAGTTCTTGATGCCTGATTACAATTTCCATTTAGTGCACAAAACGGGTCAACGGTGCTGCACAGATTGCCTGAACTCGCTATCTTCACGTTGCTGACGGATGCAAATATGGCTCGGAAACGGAGACAAGTCCACACCCGTGCGCGAAAGGGCATAGGATGGTTATAGGAATTTTTTGGCCGGTGACGACGTCTGCAGCTGTGCAGTTCGAAGCTACGAGGGAGCTGGCAAAGTGACTTCGAAAAGAAAGAAGGAGGAATATGGCAGCTTGGTGCAATGACAAGTTGAGACAAAACGTGATAGAGGATTAAACGGAACATGCTGTACCTCAGAAGCTTTTTTGCTATATAGAACAGTGGGAGAGATAAAAACGGCCAAGACATACCATTGAGATCTCTAAGAGAATTGATCCCCGCAAAGAAAATGTTTATGTACAAAAAGTCAGCCATCGAGTCACAAGTCGTTGGCAACCTTACAATAGCCGATAACTTCTCGGAAGGAGTAATTACTTTTTAGACTGTGCTGCTTCGTTAAGTTCTGTCGCAGCATGTCCGGTAGGAATCGATAATTATCGTCGTTTATTCTCAATTAAGTTCGAAATGTATTTCTGTCCTCTAAAAGACGTTATTTGCAAACAAATGCCAACCGTTCCCTCTACGCCTAAAACAAGAAATTATTGTTCATTTCATTGTACATATTTGTGCACGATGTACTGATCCGCCCTTTCTGGTGCGTCCGATCACGTGCCAGCTTTCCCATTCGCTTTAGCTCACCCTTTGCGGATTCCTTTAAGGAATGCATCGAAGTTGCTAACAGGAATAACATACAGATGGGAGGAAATGAGAACTGAAGATCTGTTAGATGAGGATAAGTTTGATTTTCGGAAAGGTACGAGGGCTATTAATTTATAAAGGTACCATCGCTAACGAAATGGAAACCACAAAAAAAAAAAAAAAAAAAAAAAATCTGCGGCAGTTAGCTACGTCTTACAGTTACTTATTTGTAACCAAGTTGAACCAACTTTTCAATACCTTTGTGATATAAGTCTTTCCGCCAATTCTGTATGTCGTCTGCAACTCGTTGTCTCTGCCAAAATCTCTTCATAGACAGCGGTTCATATAAGCAGAGATGAAACTCAGACGGAGCCAATTCCAGGCTTTCTCGTGGGCGATCACATGTTTCCCACAAATATTTCCCACCGAAAACGCCACAGGAGAGTCTTCATTTCCACTGCAGCGTGCGACCGAGAGTTGTCATGAAGAAGGAAATCCATGACTTGCGCTATGTGGGCTGCATGAAATCAAGCAAAATTTCTCAGCAGCCAGTCATACTTGGGGGAGGGGAGTCACTATTTTCTAGGCACCGTTAGGTGCTCATTGTGCACTCTGAACAGAAAAGAGCGATTTGACGCCGTCGAGGGGCATGCTAGAGACACTGCCTAACACATCTGTAGAAAGATTCGTGAGATTTCCTCTGTGGTTTCTATTTCGCGACCGATCAGGCCGTAATAAACGAATAGCCCTAATAAAAGAGCAACAGATGCATCTCTCATGTGGAACATGATACTGAACGCAAGGCTGAAGAAAACCAGAAAAGGATCACAGGATTTCTTGACCTAGTAAAATACGATAAACAATGTAAAATGCTGCAAAATATTCGAAATTATCAGGAAAATCGTAGTGTAGAGGAAGACAGGCAATATACAATACGTACAACAACTAAGGAGAAAAAATGAGAATGGATGAGCAAGAAAGAAGTGGATGGATTAAAAAGAGAGTAAGACAGGAAGTGGTGTTACGTCCCTACTGCTCAGCCTATACGTCGAAAAAGCAATGATGGAAATAAAAGTAAGTATAAAGAATGAGCTTAGACTTGAAGGTGAAAGTATATAAGGGACAAGAACTGTTGATGACATTACTATCCTCAGAGAAAGAGAAGAAGAAATACAGACCTATTGAATGTCATAAGCAGTCAAATGTGTACTCAGTCTGGCTTGAGAGCAAACCGAAGAAAGACGAGACTGACATTGGAGGTAAACTTAACATCAAAACTGGTGGCCACGAAGTAGAGGAAGTTAAGGAATTCTGCTACCCTGGAGGCAAAAATAACACATCACGGACAAAACAAGGAGAACATAAATAGTAACGTAGCACAGGCAAAGAGGGCCTAACCAGTCAAAAGACATCTGCTGGTATCAGCCAATGCCTTAATTTGAGGAATAAATTTCTGATAGGACAGCATTGTATGATGGTGAGTCATGAAATACGTTCGTTGATTGATTCGGGGGAGGGGAGGTCATCGGTCCCATCGGATTAGGCAATGATGGTAAAGGAAGTCAGCCGCACCGTTTCAAAGGAGCCATCCCGGCATTGCCTGAAGCGGTTTGCACGGAAAAGTCGCATCAGGTTGACCGGACGCTGGTTTGAACCGTCGTCCTCCCGGATGTGAGTGCTAACCATTGCACCACCTCGCTGGGTGTAAAATGCAGTATGTGAAAATCGTAAAAAAAGAGTATCGAAGAGTATGGGATGTGATGCTGTAGCAGGCTGTTGAAAATTATGTGGAAGGTGTGAAGGTTGTCTGCAGAATCGTCGAGGAAAGGGACGAATGTTACACACTGACAAGAAGAAACGATAGAGAGAGGGTGACAGGGCATGTTTTAAGCACTAACTTCGGTGGCACTAAAGGGAACTTGTAGAGGATAAAACGTGAAGGGAAAGGTTCATATGGCTCTGAGCACTATGGGACTTAACATCTGAGGTCATCAGTCCCCTAGAACTTAAACCTAACTAACCTAAGGACATCACACACATCCATGCCCGAGGCAGGATTCGGACCTTCGACCGTAGCGGTCGCGCGGTTCCAGACTGTAGCGCCTAGAAACGCTCGGGCACCCTGGCCGGCGAAAGGAAAGGCAGAAACTTAGATATCTAAACAAATAATTGTGGTCAAGGGGCGCAAGCACTGGAGAAGACGAGGTTGCCATTGGAGTGAAATTTGTAGCGAGACCCATCAAATCAGAAGTTATAACTGAAAGGTAGGGCACTTATGGAACTGTTGCTCAACATAGCCTAGTTCGAATCTACTTAAGATCCCCTAGGTATATCTCCGTGCCTTGCCTATTTTAGTGGCCATTTCATTCCCTTCTTCTTCTGTTCTTCCCTCCTACTTTGGCCTCACTCTTTCCCGTTCCTTCCGCCTTCCCTAGATTTTTCGCCTGTCACAAAACTGAACGCCCCGTGCAAATGGCGCCTAAAGCACGTGCCGCGGCTGCTATACCATAGTTACGTGGGTCGGTGCGATTTGCTGCTGGTTCTCCTAGATATGATATCTAGTAAAAAAGAAATGCGCCTGTTCAGTCCTACGAGGATGACCTACAGAGTTGGGGTCAAAGAGTCTACTGTGACGCTGAAATGTTTGCCAGCTGTGGTCCGTGTCCAGTGACAAGTGTCCAGCCGCCGACAGGTGTGGCGAGCCTCGCTGAGTGCGGCAGGAGGCGGCAGGGCAGCGCGGAGGCGGGCCGTGATCTGTGGGCCGTGCCGAGCGCCGCGTGCTGCTGGCCACTGCGCACGCGCGGCCGCCTCCGACTGCCCGCCTCGCAGCAGCAGGAATGCGCGCCGCGGCCAACGACCGCGGGATTCACCCGCTCTGCTCTGCTCGGCTCAGAGCAGCGCGAGGCGAGTCTGCCGGGCCGCCGCCGTCTTAGCGGTGGGAACAACAGAACGGACACAGCCGACGCAGGCCGGCGCGTTCAGTTCTAACGAGCGAAACTCCCCATCACGTGCCCCTCACATTTAGTGTAAGATGGCCCAGTGGATAGCCAGTCAAAAACCAAACTCAGATAAAGCATGAAAAGCATGATGTGTGCTGAACTGTGAAAAAAAGAAGTAAAATAGAAAGAATGAGCGGTCCATGTGGTGTCACGGCCAGACACCACACTTGTTAGGTGGTAGCCTTTAAATCGGCCGCGGTCCGGTAGTATACGTCGGTTCCGCGTGTCGCCACTATCAGTGATTGCCGACCATGGAGGTAAGAATAAGGGGAGATGGCGCTACGTATCCCAGCCGTACTACGTTTTGAAGCCATGGGGGCGTGGCTCGCTGCCATGACACTCTGACCAAAACATTGCCAGTGTGCTATAGCGCTGCGTGTATTACAGTCGCTAATTGCACCATATACGCATGTAACGTCATCGGATTGGTTGTTTCAAAGTTTTTGTTTAAAATAAAATCTCGTAAAAGCAAAATTCCGCGTTTCTTCTGATTAAAAATAGTTTTTAATGTAATATTACGAATAGCTAGCCTTCAATGTAAACGATACAATTTTGTTAATTCAGTAATAAACGTGTATCACAAACTAAATAATAGAAACTGAAAACTAAGTTAGCTATACCCTCCCTCCAAAGCCCCATAAATACATATTGTTTGTAATACGTACTGGGACATTTCAGTTACGTTCACTACTGGGAAACACTGTTCATTACCACCAATATTTACTGAAATACGGTACATAGAATGGCAAATCTACACAGTGTCCTGTTTAGGCCTATACTTTACGCCAGTTAATGTAGTGTATCGACGATACGTACGTATTATACTGAAACGTGAACTTGAAAACTAAGAATTTAGTTCTTTGAATTAACATACCTTTTGCAAATGTTTTGGGTGTGTAGGGAAAACTGATGGTACAGCATTTTCTCGGAGCCTTACTGTTGAAAGCGAAGTTCGGTCTATGTCCTCTTCTCGGAAATGCTGAGAACATATAGTGCTCCATTTAGACGCACGCCAATTCTTCCTCCTCACGGCATTCTCCCACAGAGCTTTCCGACTTTCATTTTTAGGAAATCTAAAATCGTACAGGAGAAAAACACGCTATAGTACAATTACCGATGTAGCACACGTTCATTCACAATGAAATTGTAAAATCACACTTAACGAGACAACTTACACATGAAATGTTATTCCCTTCGAGTTCGCATCACAATCAGAACGATTCGTACATCCGAACACCACACAAGTCACCATAATAGCGCAAAATCCTTCCAAAAGCGAGCGACAAGCCTATGCACACAAGCTTACAGCAGCAATGTTTTGGTCGGATTGAGATGCCTACCCTCGGCTTCACATAGCTTCACAGCTGTGACGTCACGGCATCTCCCTCTATTCTTACCTCCATGTTGCCGACCGAGCGCCGCCACACGGCAGGTCTGGAGAGACTTCCTAGCACTCGCCCCAGTTGTACAACCGACTTTGCTAGCGATGGTTCACTGACAAAATACGCTCTCATTTGCCGAGACGATAGTTTAGCATAGCCTTCAGCTACGTCATTTGCTACGACCTAGCAAGGCGCCATTATCAGTTACTATTGATACTGATTCATGTACCGTCAAGACCGACGTTCTTCATTAACGGATTAAAGTTAAGTATTCCACCAGCTACGTCCGTTTTTCTAAATTCTAATTTCCTTGTCATGTTCCAGACCTCACGCCAGCCTGCGTGAGCTAAAACGCGTGCCTTTCGACCTCCTCTAGTAACACGGTGTTGGCTCTCCTGCCAACCAAAACAGTCCAAGTGTAAGATGTGCGACATCGAGCGCGTTTGAATATCTGCGGCGTTGTGGTTAGTGAGCCGTGGTAAAAAAAAATTGCTGTTTTGAAGAGCGCGCCGCAGCGCGTAGTGTGAAGCAGTCGCCCTCCGTTTCTGGCGGTGGCGCCGCTGTGGCAATCGCAGCTTTTGGTGTCTCCCTCTGGTGGGAAAGGGGAAAGGTTGCCTGTTCACGTGCATTTAAGGGGCGCTTCCCCCCACCTGCTCTCGGGTGTGGTATGTCATATTTGTGCCAACTTTTTAGTGCAGTGTTTAAGTGAGTGTTCAGTGTTGTGCGTCTTTCCACTGTGTTGCGAACAGAAATCATGCTGTCGCTGGGTGTGCATTTTATGTCTCTTGCGAACAGAACCCAGACTGTCGCCGCGTTTTTTAATTGTCTGTCTATTATTTTTCTGCTTCCTGTGTATTTTATTAGCGTCATCAACCCTGTGTTTTATGTTTTAAGCTCCAGAATTTTCTGCCATTTTACCTTTAAGTCACCGATTTTATCGTCAACTGTTCTTATTTTTTATTATCTTCATCTTTTTTAAAACAAATTCTGTAGGCTGAAGAGCCGCGTAATAAGCTGCTGCCAGCCCGCCCCCTTTAGGGGGAATCGAAACTCAATAAAGGAAAAAAAAACATTAAGGGGCGCTATGAGCTAGCCAGTCGGTCAGTCTGGGGCAGTCTCTCGTCCCCAGCTTGCTAGTCTGTCTCTCGTCCGCATTTGTTAGGCAGTTAGAGTCTGTCTGTCGTTCGGAGTGCTAGTATGTCTCTCGTTCGGATCAACCTTTAAAGATGGCAAAATGAGAGTCTTTCCACTCCGCCAGTAAGAGAACTCAGCGAGTGGTCGCCCGGTCGGGGCTGAGTTCCTGCATCTGAGTCTGCTCGTTAGGCCGCCAGTCTGCTCGAGTTTCCTCAGGCAATGATCATTGGCGGTTGGATCGATCGGTTGGTGGGTCGCGCACTGAGACACAAGATGACTTGTCCGCCTTGAGCGTCGGCGCATGTGAGGTCGCCACGTGAGTCCAGTGGGCCGCAGCGTATAGCGAGGGGCAGTGGCTTCGCGGTCGACACGAGAGCAACAGGAGTCAACCCACGACATCAGTCTGGCCGGTGCGAACTGCGAAGCCGTAGGACGGGAGATCGGTGCGCCTTCCTGCGTCCGTTGAAGCGGCTGGCAGCGGACGGATCGGGAGAGCGATTTGGGGGTGCTGTGCCAGGTCTTCTCGAGAAATCGCAGTTTATTGGAAGTTAAGTGATTGGTGATATGTTGTTTAATTAACTCTTGTTAAATTCTGCTTGTTTTCTTGGTGAGGTCACCAGCTGTTTTGCTTTGGGGTCGTCCCACCATTCTTCTCCGTTTGCCCACCCGCGCGAAGGTGGTTGTTTATAAATTGGGTGGGCCGATTTTCCCTTGTGGAGTAGGGGCGGGTTAGAACAACCTGCGGTTCGGGTTGTTCGGTAATCTCCCTATCTATCCACCGTACGTTAGTAGCTGCCGCTGTTATGTTTGTCAGATTTGGTGTGTTAACGAATTTATTCCTTGGAGTGTAACGGCCTAATACCTGAAATATGTTTTGATCTTTGGAAACTTTGACATTATTGCCTATGACCTTGAGAGGCGGTATCTGTGTACTGTAGAGCATCTTAACTTTTGTTTAGCCAACCTTGTAGAATTTTATATAAGATTGCATTTCATGGGCTTTTATTTAAATGATCATTTTAGTATATACCTTTCACCGTAAGACTTTTCTTAGAAGTTAAAATCAAGTTGCACCTTCGGTGGCAAGCTTAATATTTTAATTGTTAGTGTTTTGTACCATTTCCATCCCTCCTGCGGGGGGTACATAGTTTGTGTGCTTGTGTGAATTGTTAAAACACTTAGTTTAAAGTTATCTGGTGTGTTGCAGATTTGCACCAGTGTAGTCTTTCAGAGGCTGTTGTGAGCGGTCGTAACTACGGCCGTGTCAAAAGAGAGCGCAAGGTTCTCTGCCCAAAAGCTCATACAGTCAAAACTTGTTTCTTTCTGCCTCTGAATAAACTGTAATTTTGATATTTAGAGGGTGCTTTCTGATTATAATTTTAAATCTGTTTCTTTTAAAAAATGCTTTTACGCACTATTAAAGCGAATAAAATTCCTATTTGTTAAAAGGAATTTTGTTATGATTTCATCAGTTACTCCCTGGCAACTACTTCCATGCTTACATAGTGTGATTAAATGTGTTAATATTCTTGATGAATCGCTAGTGAATAAAATAAATTCTTAAGAATATTCTTTGAAAATAAATCACGGTTCAGTTATGTGGTCCTAGTGCTGGACTGCAAGAGGGCAAGGTCCGTGTTCAAATCTTCCTTGTGCCTCCCGTATTTCTATTTTCACAAAATTATGAACTGTGTTTTCGCTCATTGACGTATCTATTCACTGTATTCGAATTTGTGTGTGTGTCGTGGTGTAACGTACGTTCGCAACAGCGAATGTGAGGAAGGGGGTTTCAGACGTACATACCCCCTATTTGTTCTACACAAGTATCACAAGTTATCACTCTTGCGTACCGTTTTGGAAGTTTTGACTCTTGAATTCCTTTGCTGTAACATAGATTCTTGTTTTCATTTCAGTGAGAGCTTTATACAGCATCTCGCCTGCTCTGATTATACAAGGGTTGAATGAAAAGGACTGCCCCCGCCTTGGGTTTGGATGGAAATATTTTAATAAATCAAACGCAGCCGGCCACGGTGGCCGAGCAGTTCTAGGAACTTCAGTACGGAACCACGCGACTGCGCCTGCTACAGTCGCAGGTTCGAATCCTGCCTCGGGCATGGGTGTGTGTGATGTCCTTAGGTTAGTTAGGTTTAAGTAGTTCTAAGTTCTAGGGTACTGATTACCTCAGATGGTAAGTCCCATAGTGCTCAGAGCCATTTGAACCATTTTTGAAATCAAACGCAGAAATAATCCATAGAATGTGATCTTTAATTAGTAATATTCATTTTTCCACGTAATCACCAACCAATTGGATACATTTCTGCCAACTATGATCAAGTTTTCTGATGCCGTCACGGAAGAAGTCGACACACTGTTTCCGCAACCACAGTCTCACAGTTCTTTCAACGTCTTCACCAGAAGCATAGTGATGCCACCGCCGATCGTCTTTCAGTATCGGGAACAGATGGAAGTCAGACGGTGCTAAATCTGGACTGTATGGAGGGTGCCGTACGGTGGCGAGATTCAGTCTCTAAAGTTCTGCTGTGGTGGCACGTGAGCCGGCCGAAGTGGCCGTGCGGTTAAAGGCGCTGCAGTCTGGAACCGCAAGACCGCTACGGTCGCAGGTTCGAATTCTGCCTCGGGCATGGATGCTTGTGATGTCCTTAGATTAGTTAGGTTTAAGTCGTTCTAAGTTCTAGGGGACTAATGACCTCAGCAGTTGAGTCCCATAGTGCTCAGAGCCATTTTTGGTGGCACGCGAAGTGTGTGGTTTGGCATTGTCATGCTGCAGGAAAACATTTCCCTTTTCCTTTCGGACCCCTGTTAGCCGCCGTTTCAGAGTTCGAAGCATTGTGATGTAACAGTCAGAATTTATTGTTGTTCCGCGATCAAGGAAATCAACATGGATAACACCATCTGCGTCCTAGAACACTGTGGCCATTGCTTTTCCAGCTGAGGGCTGCGTCTTGAATTTTTTTCTCTGGGACGTGTTTTTGTGTCGGTATTCCACAGCCTGACGTTTTGTCTCCGGGTCGTAATGGTGTACCCACGTTACGTCTCCTGTCACAACTGAATGGAGAAAGGAGTCACCTTCATTCTCGTAACTCGAGACGAGTTCCTGGCAAATTACAAGTCTGTGTGCTTTCATTTCAGGAGTCAGCGTCCGGGGTATCCATTGTGCACAGGTCTTCCGATAGCCAAGCAAAGCAATAACGTGATCCACACGTTCTTGTGAAATGCCGATTGTGCTTGCTATTTCTCTCTGAGTGATACGACAGTCCTCCTCAATCAGTCTGTCAACATTTCGCTCGCGAAACTCGGTGGTTACTGTTCCAGGACGTGCAACTCTTTGTTTGTCACGTAGGTCAGATGTTCCCGCCTCAACATCTTTAAACTTACTCGCCCAACGCACAATACTCACATCAACAGAGTCACCATAAACTGCTTTCATTCTCTGATGAATGTCCTTTGGATTGACACCTTCTCTGTCAAGAATTCAGTGATTGCACTTTGCTTACATCACATCGACCGTGTTGCCACTGCTAAGTCGTTATTGTTGACTGCAAACTGATATCACCTGTAGACACTTTTATTGCCTTTCCAGTATTTGCTTTCCCCTGAGTACCAAAAGTAGCCCTTAGTTCAGTTTTGGGTCCGTGTTTATGAAATTTATATCTGGATCAGAATGCCGAAATGCTCAGTGGTGTGGAAATGGAAGGCATCATAGAAATAAATAATAAAGTTATCCACAAGATAAATTCAATTCGGTATATAGTTTCTGCAATAACTACTCGTACTTTTAACAGTAGCCAGTAGTTACCTAAAGATGATCTTATAAGCCGAAAACTAGTGCATACAAATAAAAATCAGTAGAACAAAAAACCGCCTAAGTGTTATTCAACCCTCAAAATGGAATTATTCTATCAAGAAGCGACGGAAGAATCCATAAATAATATTATGAAACTATATTCTTTAAAGAAATTCAAAGAAAATTAACGAAACGTGACAAATATTTCTCGCAAAGGAAAGCTTCCCACAGTTAATGGTATATGCTTAAAAAAACAGCTGATTAGGTCACGTAACAATCCAAAAAATTGTGTCTTATATTCATGCACTCGTTATTCATCCATCAGACCAGTCCTAAAATATGGAGCAGAAACATGGAGTACAAGTAGAGGGAGAGACCACAAATTATAGAAATTTGAAAACAAATGTCTACAGCTACATCTACATTTATACTCCGAAAGCCACCCAACGGTGTGTGGCGGAGGGCACTTTACGTGCCACTGTCATTACCTCCCTTTCCTGTTCCAGTCGCGTATGGTTCGCGGGAAGAACGACTGCCGGAAAGCCTCCGCGCGCGCTCGAATCTCTCTAATTTTACAATCGTGGTCTCCTCGGGAGGTATAAGTAGGGGGAAGCAATATATTCGATACCTCATCCAGAAACGCACCCTCTCGAAACCTGGACAGCAAGCTACACCGTGATGCAGAGCGCCTCTCTTGCAGAGTCTGCCACTTGAGTTTGCTAAACATCTCCGTAACGCTATCACGCTTACCAAATAACCCTGTGACGAAACGCGCCGCTCTTCTTTGTAACTTCTCTATCTCCTCCGTCAACCCGACCTGGTACGGATCCCACACTGATGAGTAATACTCAAGTACAGGTCGAACGAGTGTTTTGTAAGCCACCTCCTTTGTTGATTGACTACTTTTTCTAAAGACTCTCCCAATTAATCTCAACCTGGCACCCTCCTTACCAACAATTAATTTTATATGATCATTCCACTTCAAATCGTTCCATACGCATACTCCCAGATATTTTACAGAAGTAACTGCTACCAGTGTTTGTTCCGCTATCATATAATCATACAACAAAGGATCCTTCTTTCTATGTATTCGCAATACACTACATTTGTCTATGTTAAGGGTCAGTTGCCACTCCCTGCACCAAGTGTCTATCCGCTGCAGATCTTCCTGCATTTCGCTGCAATTTTTCTAATGCTGCAACTTCTCTGTATACTACAGCATCATCCGCGAAAAGCCGCATCGAACTTCCGACACTATCTACTAGGTCATTTATATATATTTGAAAAGAAATGGTCCCGTATCACTCTCCTGTGGCACGCCAGAGGTTACTTTAACGTCTGTAGACGTGTCTCCATTGATAACAACACGCTGTGCTCTGTTTGCTAAAAACTCTTCAATCCAGCCACACAGCTGGTCTGATATTCCGTAGGCTCTTATTTTGTTTATCAGGCGACAGTGCGGAACTGTATCGAACGCCTTCCGGAAGTCAAGGAAAATGGCATCTACCTGGGAGCTTGTATCTAATATTTTCTGGGTCTCATGAACAAATAAAGCGAGTTGGGTCTCACACGATCGCTGTTTCCGGAATCCATGTTGATTCCTACAGAGTAGATTCTGGGTTTCCAGAAATGACATGATACGCGAACAAAAAACATGTTCTAAAATTCTACAACAGATCGATGTCTATAGTCTTGCGCATCTGCTCGACGACCCTTCTTGAAGACTGGGACTACTTGTTCTCTTTTCCAATCGTTTGGAATCTTCCGTTCCTCTAGAGACTTGCGGTACACGGCTGTTAGAAGGAGGGCAAGTTCTTTCGCGTACTCTGTGTAGAATCTAATTGGTATCCCGTCAGGTCCAGTGGAGTTTCTCCTGTTGAGTGATTCCAGTTGCTTTCTTTCATAGTATGATAATGAATCGCAAAGCTGGGAGAGAAGACATAGCACAGAAATTCACATGCTATCACAACAAGCAATAACCATAATAAATTCCAGTAGACATTGGGACGGGCCATCTGATGAGAATAAAAGACGATCAAGTGGTTTCAAGAATATTCCTGGAGAAGTCATTTGGTAAGAGACAAACGACGAGACACAGGAGCACATGGGTAAGTGCAATTGAAACAACACCCAAAAGGATGGGGATAAATAACTAACAATAAGGAGCACAAGA
Organism: Schistocerca piceifrons; assembly: GCF_021461385.2. Lineage (NCBI taxonomy): Eukaryota > Metazoa > Arthropoda > Insecta > Orthoptera > Acrididae > Schistocerca > Schistocerca piceifrons. Next base: position 1,244,682,586 of record NC_060138.1, read on the forward strand.
TAGAAGCATTTGGAGGCAACTTCTGATATCCGCACAGAGAGTTCAAGTCAGTTAGTAGCAAAGATGATGAAAAAGAAGAACAAGAAGAAGTCATTCTGTTCATGCAACCTCAGTATTTATCAAAATAGCATTATCAGTAATGAGTGCAAAGCAGCGGGTGGAGAGAGACAGATTAATGCCATATGCGGGCATTAATGGACGAATGTTGGTTTTCGACATTAATTTTTACGCAAGTTCACATTTAAGGATAAGTGTAGAGATGGCTAGACAGCTTGGAACTTTGCCTCTTTTGTGTTTCTATATTAACTCCAGTTCCCCATTTTAAACTGCGTATGCCTCACTATTGTCATTTTTCATCCCCTATGCAAATCTGAGGATGTCCCAAGAGAGCGAAACGCGTCATTTCCTGTAAATAAAGAAGATTTTGCAACCGAGACTGTCTTGTTTCAAGAGAGAGAGCTTCAATAAATTTAAATTAAAAAGTGATTTACATTTATTTTAACACAAATTTATAATATAGCACCTGTTATTAACATTTTAAAGCCAACCAAAAAACATATTTAATGCCTGAATTACGAGAAAATCGTAGTCAAATTAATAAATACACAAATTTGGAAATACATCATTTTCAGGAATATACTTTTTATTCAACTCTCCTTGAAATAATAAACGTTATTTGACACTAAGAAAGTTATTAATCTTAGCCATGGTTCATGTGTAACCAAAATAATGAAAGTGTAGTATATAAGTGAAACAACTCAAATCTCGGAGAATAAGTGAAAAGACACGTAAAGCTTACATAGCCGCAAGAGAATAGTTTCATTCGGTTGTTTCACTCGGCTGAAAAAAATAAAGACAGGGCGAAAAAACAATCGACTGGCGAATCGGTTGTTAATTCCAGACGCTTATCCCATAACGACGCCTCTGTGGCTGTCGCAGCTACAAAGCGTCCACGTGGAAATGTGGGTCACGGGTCGATGCGCTGTGGCCGTGGGCAGTGTGTCACGTGACACTACAGCCAACAGTGACAACTTGCCGTGTGTGGCTGTAGGACCCGCGGCCGGGAGCGTGTAGAACAATAAGCGTTGATTTTCGTGCTAGATTAAAGTGTTATCATTCGGAGGCTCCGCGGCTGCAAAACACTGGACGATTAGAACATGAGGCGCTAAAGCTAATATCAACAAGAGCAACATTCGTATGTAACGGCCAAGCTATCACGAGCCCGAGGATTTATTTGAACACCACAGTGCATTATTTGGCATTACAGCACTGCAAATATTTGGGGAGCCCACATGCGAAGCATTCGTCACCATCGAATTTAGAATTATATTAATACCGTCAGCTGCCGACGGGCGTTGATATGTATCAACGGGGACAGGTGAAAATGTGTGCCCCGACCGGGACTCGAACCCGGGATCTCCTGCTTACATGGCAGACGCTCTATCCAGCTGAGCCACCGCGGGCACAGATGATAGCGCGACTGCAGGGACTATCTCGCGCACACCTCCCGCGAGACCCACATTCTCACCTTGTATGTCCACACACTACATTCGTAGTGTCCCACCCCAACACAGTCATTACTCGTGGAAGACATTCTTACCAAGTCCCGTAAGAGTTCGGGCAATATGTGCGCATCCGCCCAGAAGAAGAAGGTCATGGCCGGTATTGCCAGAACTATATATGTATATGGAAATGGTGTCTGTTCTTTCGGACATGTCCGAATATATGTATACGGATATGGTGTCTGTTCTTTCAGACATGTCCGAAAGAACAGACATCACATCTATACAAGTACGTCACCATCAGTCGCTTTGCGAAAGCACGTGGCCGGCGTTTTCCTCACTCGCAATGACAGGGGCGCCTACTTAGCTGAGTGCGGGTCAACAGGAGATGTGCCCTGAGACGTGGCTAAGGATACACGATCCTATGCAGCATTTTCGCTGTGTAGCGACACTAATGAGGTATGCAAGCGTTGGAATGCGTTGTAAATGATAATATTTTTAGCTATCGATTTTCCATGCCTGTTGTGAAGAAATTACACTGCTCTGTAGTAATATAACATACACTACCGGCCAATGAAATTGCTACACCACGAAGATGACGTGCTACAGATGCGAAATTTAACCGACAGGAGAAGGTGCTGTTATATGTAAATGATTAGCATTTCAGAGCATTCACACAAGGTTGGCGCCGGTGGCGACACCTACAACGTGCTGACATGAGGAAAGTTTCCAACCGATTTCTCATACACAAACAGCAGTTGGCCGGCGTTGCCTGGTAAAACGTTGTTGTGATGCCTCGTGTAAGGAGGAGACGTTTCCGACTTTGATAAAGGTCGGATTGTGGCCTATCGCGATTGCGGTTTAGCGTATCGCGACATTGCTGCTCGCGTTGGTCACCATCCGATGACTGTTAGCAGGATATGGAATCGGTGGATTCATTCAGGAGGGTAATACGGAACGCCGTGCTGGATCCCAAGGGCCTCGTATCACTAGCAGTCGAGATGACAGGCATCTTATCCGCATGGCTGTAACGGATCGTGCAGCCAGGTCTCGATCCTTGAGTCAACAGATGGGGGCCGGCCGAAGTGGCCGTGCGGTTAAAGGCGCTGTAGTCTGGAACCGCAAGACCGCTACGGTCGCAGGTTCGAATCCTGCCTCGGGCATGGATGTTTGTGATGTCCTTAGGTTAGTTAGGTTTAACTAGTTCTAAGTTCTAGGGGACTAATGACCTCAGCAGTTGAGTCCCATAGTGCTCAGAGCCATTTGAACCATTTGAACAGATGGGGACGTTTGCAAGACAACAAACATCTGCACGAACAGTTCGACGACGTTTGCAGCAGCATCGACTATCAGCTCGGAAACCATGGCTGCGGTTACGCTTGACGCTGCGTCACAGACAGGAGCGCCTGCGATGGTGTACTCAACGACGAACCTGGGTGCACGAATGGCAAAACGTCATTTGTTCGGATGAATGCAGGTTCTGTTTACATTATCGTGATGGTCGCATCCGTGTTTGGCGACATCGCGGTGAACGCACATTGGAAGCGTGTATTCGTCATCGCCATACTGGCGTATCACCCGGCGTGATGGTATGGGGTGCCATTGGTTATACATGTCGGTCACCTCTCGTTCGCACTGACGGCACTTTGAACAGTGGACGTTACATTTCAGATGTGTTATGACCCGTGGCTCTACCCTTCATTCGATCCCTGCGAAACGCTACATTTTAGCAGGATAATGCACGACCGCATTTTGCAGGTCCCGTACGGGCCTTATTCGACTGCTGCTCTGGCCAGCACGTTCTCCAGATCTCTCACCAATTGAAAACGTCTGGTCAATGGTGGCAGGGCAACTGGCTCGTCACAATACGCCAGTCACTACTCTTGATGAAATGTGGTATCGTGTTGAAGCTGCATGGGCAGTTGTACCTGTACACGCCATCCAAGCTCTGACTCAATGCCCAGGCGTATCAAGGCTGTTATTACGGCCAGAGGTGGTTGTTTTGGGTACTGATTTCTCAGGGTCTATGCACCTAAATTGCGTGAAAATGTAATCACATCTCAGTTCTAGTATAATATGTTTGTCCAATGAATACCCGTTTATCATCTGCATATATCTTGGTGTAGCAATTTTAATGGCCAGTAGTGTATTAATTAATGAAAGAGCGGGAGCAATTTGCCAGGGGTCACAGGAAGCTGAAAGCCACATAACATCAGATTCAGCTTTACGATAGCAAGAAAAGGAGCTGGCCTGCAACACAGTGAACAGTTACAGTGCTTTGTGGTATTTCCTCCATTACTACATCTGGAAGACATCGCACGAAAAATAATCATCGGAATGCAGAGAGAAGGGTGAAGTGTGAGGTGTGGAGCCCACCAGTTTGGTATTGTTCACAGCACTGTTTCGCGTACATGAGGAGCGTTTCGAACCAGAGGCACTGCTTCCCGAAAGAGCGGTTGTGGTCGACCACGGGTCAAACTAGAGCAGCATACGACCGTTACGTTGTCCAGCCGGCAAGCAATCTCAAGTTCCACATTAGATTAGATTAGATTAGATTTACTTTCATTCCAATTGATCCGTAGTGAGGAGGTCCTCCTGGATGTGGAACATGTCAGAAAAACAACAATACATGACAAATATTTACAACTAAAACAAATAAGCTAATGTACCATTCCACAGGTCCCAAGTGGAATGATCGTCATTTTTAATGAACACTAAGAGTCATTTTACAAATACTAATGCACTGAATTTAAAATAAAAAACGTTTTTTATTTATTTATAAGGTAATAAACATGTAATACAACTACTGTAATACTTATTTACAATGAACACATTACTGCACTGAAATGGTGCAGAAGTTAGATTATACTTACACACACACACAAATTTTCAGTGAACACATTACTGCACTGAAATTGTGCAGAAGTTATGTTGTACTTATATACAAATCAGTTGGTTTTACTAAGAAATTCATCAATGGAGTAGAAGGAGTTGGCCACCAATAAATCCTTTAGGCTTCTCTTAAACTGAATTTCATTGGTTGTTAAGCTTTTTATGGCTGCTGGCAAGTTATTAAAAATGTGTGTTCCTGAATAATGCACACCTTTTTGTACAAGACTAAGTGACTTTAAATTCTTGTGAAGATTATTCTTATTTCTAGTATTGATTCCATGAATTGAGCTGTTGGTTCGAAAAAGTGATATATTTTTAATGACAATGACAGCAACTGCTTGGGGGGTAGCCTCTTACCCGGCGACCAGTACGTTGTGTTCCGCTGACACCGGTACACCGGCGGCAACGTTTGCGGTGGTGCCAAGAGAACAGTGGCTGGACCAGTGAGGCGTGGTGTTGTGTGTGCTTCTCGGATGAAGCCACCCTAATAAGGCTAATGCACCACGGAACACTGTTGAACATGATAGTTTTGGTCGTCAGTGTGTTATGGTGTACAGGGGCATTGTAAGTAGGCTGTTTAGGTTTTCATATTGGTAACGCCACGTAGCGCTCTGTATGAAAACCACTGGCTGTGCTGTGTGCAGTCTGTGGCTGGTTGGCATTGTTGAAATATTCGCTATTGTAGTGTTGGGCAGTTGGATGTGAACAGCGCATAGCGTTGCGCAGTTGCGAGGTGAGCCGCCATCAGTGGTGGATGTGGGGGGAGAGATGGCAGAATTTTAAGAGCGGACGATCTGGACGTGTGTCCGCCAGAAAGAGTAAATTTATAATACTGGGTGTGATGAACTGATATATATATATATATATATATATATATATATATATATATATATTTTACGACTTCTGAACACTGTTAAGGTTAATACATTGTTTGTTCTCTATCAAAATCTTTCATTTGCTAACTATGCCTATCAGTAGTTAGTGCCTTCAGTAGTTAGAATCTTTTATTTAGCTGGTAGTAGTGGCGTTCGCTGTGTTGCAGTAGTTCGAGTAACGAAGATTTTTGTGAGGTAAGTGATTCATGAAACGTATAGGTTAATGTTAGTTAGGGCCATTCTTTTGTAGGAATTTTTGAAAGTCAGATTGCGTTGCGCTAAAAATATTGTGTGTCAGTTTAGTGTTGATCAGAATAAGTAAAGAGAGTAATGTCTGAGTACGTTCAGTTTTGCTCAGCTGTGTGAAAATCAAATAACGTAGAGGTTTATCAGCACAGTAATCCATAAATTTTTCCAAGGGGACGTTTCAGCATAATGCTGAAATCTTTGAACAGTGTACGCTCGCTGGTCAACCTTGTACTCCTTCCCCACGTGCCGCTTTCAGTGGTGCATTCGGCCTTGACTCATATTTGTGGATGACAAAGCGTGACCTCGTCAAACAGCGTAGGCGGAGATACCCTTCAAACGAGAGAACATTCGGTGTACGGACAGGACTCCCTTTTTTTTTTCTTTTTTAGTTGTCAGTGTTCTGACTGGTTTGATACGGCCCACCACGAATTCCTCTCCTGTGCCAACTTCTTCACCTCGGAGTGGCACATCCAACACACAACCTCATTTATTTGCTGGACGTAGCAGGCCGGGCTGGCCAAGCGGTTCTGGACGCTTCAGTGCAGAGCCGTGCGACTGCTACGGTCGCAGGTTCGAATCCTGCCTTGGGCATGGATATGTGTGATGTCCTTAGGTTAGTTAGGTTTAAGTACTTCTAAGTCTAGGGGTCTGATGACCTCAGATGTTAAGTCCCATAGTTCTCAGAGCCATTTGAACCATTTTTTGCTGCACCTACTCCTACTTTTGTCTTCCTCTACAGTTTTTATCCTCTAGAACTCCCCCTAGTATCATGGAAGTTATTCCCCAGTGTCTTAACTGATGTCCTGCTATCCTGTCTCTTCTGCTCGTCTGTGTTGTCCATATATTACTTTTCTCGCCGATTCTGCGCAAAACCACCTCATTCCTTACCTTATCATTCCAATTAATTTTCAACATTTTTCTGTAGCCTCACATCTGAAATGCTTCGAGTCTCTTCTTTTCCGGTTTTCCACAGTCCATGTTTCACTACTAAACAAAGCTGTATTCTAAACGTACATTCTCAGAAATTTGTTCCTCGAATTAACGTCCGTTTGATATTAGCACATTGGAAGTCCAGAAATCAGAAGAATTTTTATTTTGAAAAGATACCAACTCTGAAGAAGATGAAGTGGGTTACGTTTCAGGCTGTGGATCAAAAGGTTTTGGGTTGGATGTCTGGTTAGTCATAGGATGTTTAAAAAAACTAACTACGTCCGAACAGGCGTCAGAAGGCCCAACGGTACCGACTGGCCGCCGTGTCATCCTCATCCCGCAAGCGTCACTGGATGCGGATATGGAGGGGCACGTGGTCAGCACACCGCTCTCCCGGCCGTATGTCAGTTTACGAGACCGGAGACAACACTTCTCAATCAGGTAGCTCCCCAGTTTGCTTCGCAAGGGCTGAGTGCAACCCGCTTGCCAACAGTGCTCGGCAGACCGGATGGTCACCCATGCAAGTGCTACCCCAGCCCGACAGCCCTTAACTTCGCTGATCTAACGGAAAGCGGTCTTACTACTGTGGCAAGGCCGTTGCCAGTCATAGGACGTTTATCTGTCAGACACGATTTCTCTAACCCCAGTCAGTGTTTATTGATGTGAACAATACATAATTGTACAGTGGTTCGAAGTCTACGTTAAACTGAGGGACCCACAGTGACTGTCTGGGTAACTCCATTCGAAGGTTGGAGGAAGAAAGGCATTCCACCTTAGACAGAACCATCCCTAGTAAAACAGTATGCTGTTCAAATCAATCTTTGGGTTCATAACAGCTTTACCTTATAAGTTTAAATGTTTCAAATGGCTCTAAGCACTATGGGACTCAACATTTGGGGTCATCAGTGCCCTAGACTTAGAACTACTTAAACCTAACCAACCTAAGGGCATCCCACACAGCCATGCCAGGGGCAGGATTCGAACCTGCTGCCGCAGCAGCAGTGCGGTTGCGGACAGAAGCGCCTAGAACCGCTCGGCCACTGTGGCCGCCACCTTTTAAGTGTCACTTTGTTCATTATGAGTTGGATAAAGCAAACGCGACAAGTGTCACGTTAAGAAATCACAGCGGTTGTTGATTGAGAATATGAATTTATCCAGGAAGAGTCACAAACAGAAACAGTGCCACATTGTCGTCCTTTCCGCAGCGTTGCAATTACCAGACTAATCAGGCAGCTGCAGAGTGCAGAAATGCACAGAGTGCGCAGTAACAGGCTGCAAAGTATTCGACGTCTCTCTGCGCAGAACGCGTCAGGCAGCAGCCTTCTTACTTGCAGACCACTGTAGTGCTGGCGGCAGAGCACTCTCATTGCTTCCAACTGCATTCAAAATTTCGATATGCGAACAAAATCAAACTCGAACAACACTGTTTTCCTCCCTTTGCGCCACCCGTTAGCGTTTATTTCCCTCCCATTCGCACAGAGAACACTCAAAGAGTGTCTGCTCGGATGCCTCTGGGTAGGTTGTAATGTCTTCGTGACACGGAGTGATAGGTAGGGGTTTTTTAGTACAGTCCGAGATACCTCACTTCATACTCGTTATTGAAACTTCGTAATTAATGTTTCTAAGGATAGCTGGCATCTACCTTCAAAAGACTGCTACTCTCTGATTTTTCATCATTAACGTAGTACTTTCCTATAGGTCATACATCCTGTGACAATGCATGCTGCTCTTCTTTGTATCCGTTCAATACCTACTAACCACCCGTCAGTCATATACTTAAAAGACAGACAGCAATGTGTTGTCTGCGTAAATGAAAAATCCTCCTGGAAACATGTTTCCTCGGGAGTGCCACAAGGATCAGTTTTAGGACCACTTTTGTTTTCTTTATATGTCAACGATATTTCGTCGGTTCTGTCCTCCTGTAAATATCATTTCTCTGCCGACGATCTCCAGCTCTACCTAAGCGTCAGACCTGAAGATGTAAACACTGCGATCGCTCAGATGAATGATGATCTGTCTTCAGTAGTGACATGGGCGAAAAACCTGGGGCTTAAACTAAATGCAAAAAAGACGCAAGTAATCTTAATAGCCCATCAGAAATTAATAAGTTCAGATTTCCGCGAACGGCTACCTCCTATTCTGCTCGACGGTACTCCAATACCGTATCAGAAAACAGTGAAGATGAGCATCTCAACTGGGCGGAGAATACAGTCGCAGTGTGCCGAAAGACGTCTGCTTGTCTCTATGCTCTCAAAAAGTTTCGGAACATATTTCCACAGGACTTGAAACGCCAGCTCGTGCAAGCACTCGTTCTACCGAACCTCCACTATTGTGATGTGATTCAACAAGGCACGAGTAGTGAAAACAAAAGACGGCTAGTGCTAACCATGAATGCCTGTGTGCGTTACACCTGCAACATTCGCCGATATGATCATGTTAGTGCTTCATACTCCGAGCTAGGGTGGCTGCGGCCGGACAAATTGCGTGACTACCACACTCTATGTCTACTTCACAGACTCCTCGTCGCGCAAGCACCCCAGTACCTTGCTTCAGAGATTAAAAACCTCTCATGCCATCATAATCGAAACACGAGGTCACTCTTATTTGGTATCCTAACTGTGCCCACTCACAAAACAAAAGCTTTTGCAAACTCCTTCTCAGTTGCCGCTGTCCGGCTCTGGAACAAACTGCCCCTTACCTTGCGCCAAATTCAATCTCCTGCTGCTTTTAAGAAGAAGTTGAAGCATTTCCTACTATCATCCTCATAAAGTTCTCCACAAAGTGAATGTACAAGGGCAATCCCCTCATCTGTCAAATAGCAAAGCTAGCGTCTCCTATCTTGCTCCTTAGATGCCTTCTTCTTCATCTATCTCTATTAGCCACGCAATCTTCTTTTCCTTTATATTTCCTTAATTATGTTTCATCATAACTCTCTATTCTTCTCCTCCCTTCACCATGAGTCTTCCTCATACTCCCTGCTGCCAGCACTCCTATCTAAAATCTGTCTCTTCAATAATGTCTAATTATAACAGTACTTATGATCTAAGAATATAAACTTTATATGTATGTATTTTTCCAGGTGTACCTTTCTAATTGTTTATTTCACTTTTTGTACTAGATGCAGTTTAACATGCCTACTAAAACATATGAATGTAAAATAAGTAGAATGCCTGGTTAGATGTAAGAGAGGGCCTGATGGCCCTAATCTTGCCAGGTTAAATAAATCAATAAATCAATAAATAAAAATAAATATTTGGTATGAGTCGGAGCCGTGCTGCGGCTCGTGTTGGTGCTGTTTGTAGGTTTTCCGCCCTCTGTTGTAGGCCAGACCGTATCCTTTAGTTGGATGGTTGCGGTTGTCTGTCTTATTCCCGTGTTGACTGGCGCCACTCGTTTCGCAAGCGTTGCCTGTTCGCTAGTGACAGCAGCGGCGGTTGTGGATATGCCGTAGCTGTTGCCCTCTCTTTGGGTCGACGTCATTGTTTTTCCGTGTCGTGGGAGTGTACGAGTTCGGTTGGGGACTCAGGAGGAGCCAGGTACGCACAGTGCCAGAACGAGCCAGGACCGCAGGCGGCACGCATGGACTGCCGGATGAAACGTCACAAGGGTGCACGATCTCGGCGTAAACCGGATCCAGAAAGCTTTAAGATGAGTGCATTTCAATCCAAGTAGACAAACCTCTATCATTGTGATATCTTGTGATTCTCCAGTGACTTGGGTTCATGTTGCAGCTCGTAGTGTCGCCGAGGCGAAGAGCAGCGAGTGGAGTGCTTGGGGAAGACGGATCTGATTAGCTTTCCTCGACTTCTTATTACTATTTACTGCGTTCGACTTGTTACAAATTGTTAAGTTTAACCAGCTGTAAAATTTCTTGCCTGGTGGCCGCTAACGCCCCAGTTACCTGCCCTGGGGGCCAGTTGGTGATTCCTCTACTCTGGTTGTAGTGATTCCGTCCTCGTTCCAGGGGCTCTAATACAGTATTCTTCCATTCTTGCATTTGGTTTACTGGACGTCGTGTAACTTCAGAAAGATTATCATTGGTCATTCGTTATACTGCAGCTAGTCTGGGTTACCATCTTGTGAAGTGAATGCAACTCTTGGCTGCCTATCTCATCGCTCGCGAAAGTGTTTGTTGCCGCACCTTCTCAGAAGTCGATTCCTGGAGCATGGTGTGGGTCAGTCGGATTTCTTTTTAATTAACTTTTGCTATTGTATCTGCTGTTTTACTGCAGGTTTAATTTTTTTTTTTATTGCCGTTCCTGGCGTGTAAGGCCATCAGCCGTGATTGTAGTCATTTGCTTTAAAATTTTAATTTGGTGCTTGTATTTTATCAGGAAGCCTTAAAACCTTATTTACTGCCATTCCTGGCGTCTGATGCCTTCTGCTCTGTTTGTGGCGACTTACCCTAATATTTCTATACCTGTAACTTGTAAACTGCAGCGAGTTCATAAACAATTTTTAATTTATTGCCATTCTTGGCGTGTAAGGCCTTCAGCCGTGATTGTGGTCGCTTGCCTTAAAATTCCGCAGCGAGTTTTAAACAATTCTTAATTTACTGCAATTCCTGGCGTGTAAGGTCTTCTGCCCAGATCACAGTGCTTGCTTTTAAAACATTGTCAGTTGTATTTGTATCTAATTGTGTTTGCTAAATTGTAGCTCACTGAAAATACTATTTTTTACACTGTTGTTTATTCCTTCATTAATACCACGTGGTATTTTTTATTTGTTGTTGAGTCTGGAATTACTGATTTAAAATAAATTGTGTGTAGCTGTAAAAGGCAACCAATAGTAACTCATTACGGCCCCGTCCACAATCGTAACTGAATCCTGCCTTCCCTTAAACACCAGGTCTCAGAGTCCTACACACTTAAAACATGTATTAGAGTGGTTTGCACAAATGTTTGGCAAATAATCTTCATTGTAATTGTCAGCTTTGATTGTAATTAATGGAAAAACTTCACACACACACACACTATGATGAAATGTTTGTACAAACTCCATCTGTCTGCGTCTAGTGTTATCTATGTGAAAGTGTGAGACATTTTTTTGAAGTTCTAGCGAATCATATAACTGAGGTGGGATGTGGGTACCATCCCGGTATTCATCTTTTCGGGTATGAGAAACTACCTAAAAGCCGCATCCAGGTTCACCGGCACACTGAGCCTCATTTGCTCACTAAATTCCGAAATCCGAGGATGTAGAGCATATATTATTACCACCAACTTTCAAATCGCGCAATGGTGACCATTCAAAGATAAGAGAAATTAGAACTCGTACTGGGTCGTTCAGACAGTCGTTTTTCCCTCGTGTGATCCGCGAGTGGAATAGTGGCACGGAGGGAATACGACTTTGGCGCGAATTCTGCCCTCCACCACACACCGCTTGGTGGCTAGCGGAGTATATATGTAGATGTAGATCGTTAATCTGTCAGTTGGATTCGATTCGGAGCTTGCTCACCTCCTCGAATCCCAGAATAGTTGTGCTAACGCCCACAGCTGTCTGGGCGTGTCACATTTCCTATACATTGTTACACCCAGATGTTTTCCTTTTTTTTAATGCTGTTAATCTCATAGATGACTGCAGCACAAAAATTCTCAGATTACTATTCATACTGTCTTTCAGGTCATTAATATACAACATGAACGGCAGGCGATCCAATAGTCTTGCCTGGGATACGCATGAAACTGCTTCTACATCTGTCGATTACTCTTCATCCAAAATTCTTCGACCTCAATTCAGTCACAAATTTCACTAAATGCTCCATGTGACGGTACCTCCATCAATACTCAATGGTGTGGTGTCAATACCGATCAAAATCAAGAAATACTGCATCTAGCTGACTGCCTTCATTGACAGCTTACAGCGCGAGCTGAGTTTCGCATGAGCGATGTTCTGAGAATTCATGCCGGTTGGCGTAGAGGTTGCCATTCTGTTCGAGACAACTCACTACGCTCCAGCACAGAATCTCTTCTAAGATACGAGTCACTTCTGCTCCACATCCTGTTTACAGATATAGCATGTAGCTCCTTATAACTACTGGGCGTACAGCTTTGTTCAAGACATGTAAGATGTACACTCCTGGAAATGGAAAAAAGAACACTTTGACACCGGTGTGTCAGACCCACCATACTTGCTCCGGACACTGCGAGAGGGCTGTACAAGCAATGATCACACGCACGGCACAGCGGACACACCAGGAACTGCGGTGTTGGCCGTCGATTGGCGCTAGCTGCGCAGCATTTGTGCACCGCCGCCGTCAGTGTCAGCCAGTTTCCCGTGGCATACGGAGCTCCATCGCAGTCTTTAACACCGGTAGCATGCCGCGACAGCGTGGACGTGAACCGTATGTGCAGTTGACGGACTTTGAGCGAGGGCGTATAGTGGGCATGCGGGAGGCCGGGTGGACGTACCGCCGAATTGCTCAACACGTGGGGCGTGAGGTCTCCACAGTACATCGATGTTGTCGCCAGTGATCGGCAGAAGGTGCACGTGCCCGTCGACCTGGGACCGGACCGCAGCGACGCACGGATGCACGCCAAGACCGTAGGATCCTACGCAGTGCCGTAGGGGACCGCACCGCCACTTCCCAGCAAATTAGGGACACTGTTGCTCCTGGGGTATCGGCGAGCACCGTTCGCAACCGTCTCCATGAAGGTGGGCTACGGTCCCGCACACCGTTAGGCCGTCTTCCGCTCACGCCCCAACATCGTGCAGCCCGCCTCCAGTGGTGTCGCGACAGGCGTGAATGGAGGGACGAATGGAGACGTGTCGTCTTCAGCGATGAGAGTCGCTTCTGCCTTGGTACCAATGATGGTCGCATGCGTGTTTGGCGCCGTGCAGGTGAGCGCCACAATCAGGACTGCATACGACCGAGGCACACAGGGCCAACACCCGGCATCATGGTGTGGGGAGTGATCTCCTACACTGGCCGTACACCACTGGTGATCGTCGACGGGACACTGAATAGTGCACGGTACATCCAAACCGTCATCGAACCCATCGTTCTACCATTCCTAGACCGGCAAGGGAACTTGCTGTTCCAACAGGACAATGCACGTCCGCATGTATCCCGTGCCACCCAACGTGCTCTAGAAGGTGTAAGTCAACTACCCTGGCCAGCAAGATCTCCGGATCTGTCCCCCATTGAGCATGTTTGGGACTGGATGAAGCGTCGTCTCACGCGGCCTGCACGTCCAGCACGAACGCTGGTCCCACTGAGGCGCCAGGTGGAAATGGCATGGCAAGCCGTTCCACAGGACTACATCCAGCATCTCTACGATCGTCTCCATGGGAGAATAGCAGCCTGCATTGCTGCGAAAGGTGGATATACACTGTACTAGTGCCGACATTGTGCATGCTCTGTTGCCTGTGTCTATGTGCCTGTGGTTCTGTCAGTGTGATCATGTGATGTATCTGACCCCAGGAATGTGTCAATAAAGTTTCCCCTTCCTGGGACAATGAATTCACGGTGTTCTTATTTCAATTTCCAGGAGTGTATTATGATTAAAAGAGGGGTTTACTCACACGCACATTCTTCGTAAAGATACAAAGCGATTCCATCGCATCTTGAGGTCTGCTTCAATTTTCATGATTTCACCTGTTTCTCATCGCAACTGACTCTAACACCTGTGTGCTAATATTTGCAGTCGTACAGAGTTAAACTGGGACAGTGGTCTTGCATCCTCCTGCCATGGTCGTAGGAAGTCACACACGGTTGCATTAGCTAGACAGAAATCTTTATGAACTGTTGTGGTGTGCACTTACTTGATCTTTCCTCGCTGGTATCATTTTAATTACAAAGATATATACAGTGAAACCCGCTATTATGCTTTTCAAGGGACTCCAAAAAAATTGTGTAAAACGCGGGAAAATGTAAAATTTGGGAAATAACATTTTATGCTGTAAAAGTTACGTATTGGATACCCCCTTGCACATTATGTATGATATATGTACACATCAGGCATCGAAAGACTTGTCAGGGACTTGTTTATTATCTAATGAACGTTTACTATCTAATAAAAACCGCTGATGTAATTGGAACTGAATTTGAAAGCCAGCATCTCTCATTCATTATTTAAAAAATTGAAATATTGCACTAGTTACGTATTTTTTTCAAGCTTAGCACTACGCGTTTCGTGAAATTTTTCTCGCTGTCAAGTGCAAATATGTACATAAGTGTTTTGTGCGGTGTTTGAATGTGTGTTATTCTGCATCTCTTACACTGTAGTCGTGTTTTTGAGGTTATCAGGTACTGTGCCTCATCACTTATGTAGGAAACCACACACACACACACACACACACACACACACACACACACACACACACACGCAAACTATCACTCACATTGTTTGTTTGTGTAACATCACAAAAAATACATACGTAAATACTGCAAGTGACAAGAGAATAAATCCTAGAAACACGTTTTGCTCAGCATGAACGAAATACGTAACCCGCGTTGTGTTTAAACTAGAAACATTTGAGCATCGAAAGAGAATGATGGTTTCAACTAGCGCTCCAAGTGGCCATACGCCGAAACACGCTAAATACAGTTCGACAAACCGCGCCAAGTAGAGCTTGTCAGCGGCGGGAGATACGGCACGAATTGTTCTAACTTTTACATGTTTACCGCTTCAAATCCGCTGAGTAGAGTTCCGTGGTGTCAAGAAACTTAACCATGTAATATTTGTAAACACTACTGAACGGCCAGCGTCATTTTTTTTCCACAAACATTTTTTCGTAATGCTTAAATCGCGGGAAAATGAAAAATATTTTGACACAAATTCGGGTGCAAATTAACTGTGGGGATAGGAAATTTTTTGGGACCGATAAAAAATGTCGTAAACAGTGGGAAAACGTCAATTCCGGGAATGTAAAAGCGGGGTTATACTGTAAATATATGTTTCGCCCCATAAGGACGTTGGAGCATTATCGAGAAAATTTGACGATGGAACTTAGATACGGAATGACACATTAATAACAGTAAATAGGTTTAGCTGTATGTGCAGCGAAATAGCTCAATGCGACAGAAGTAAACAGGATATAAAATACTAACTTCCAACAAAAACAAAAGCTTTTCTGAAGAAAACACGTGTCAACATCTAACCAAAATTTTTTTACTGAATATAGGCCCTACTTCGCTGGAATGTACCTGCATAAGGAATTGAAACGTGGACTATAGAGAGAACAGCCATGAAGTTTACTAGCTTTTCAAATGTTGTACTGTAGAATAATACTGTTGTTGTTACGGTTCTCAGGCCAAAGATTTGACGCAGCTCTCCTTGCCTCTGTATCTGTTGCCATTTCAATCTGTTTTCTGTGTTGAATGCTATATCATCCTCTACCACTTTTTTACCTTCTCCCCCCCCCCTTCCCGCCAAAAAAAAACATACACACTTCCTTCCTTTACCAAACAGATTTTTCCGTGATGTCTTCGGATGTATTCTATCTCCTTTAGTCACGTCGTGCCATAAACTACTTTTTTTTTGTTCTCAGAGTATGTATCCGAACACTTGAATATTTGTAAATAATTATACTAAATTTTAGTAATAATAAGCTAATGTTAACAATTTCCTCTTTTTCATAAATATTTTCATCGGCAGTCTGCATTTTATATTGCCTCTGTTTCGGTCACCTCATTTATTTTGCTACCCAAATAGCAGGACTTACTGTTTTAAGTTTCTCATATCCTAATATAATTGGTTCATCATCACTTGATTTATTTCGACTACACTATCTTATTTTAATTTAACTATATTCAGGTTATAGACTCCTTTGAAGACCGTGTCCATTCCGTTTACCTGCTCTTTCAAGTCCTTTGCCGTCTTTGACAGCATTACATTGTAATCGGCAAACCTCAAAGTTTTTATTTTTTCTTCCTGAACTTTAGTTCCTCTTCCAAACTTCTCGTTGGTTTCCTTTACTACTTGCTAAGTGTACAGACTGAATAACATATTGGATTGGCTACAACCCTGTGTCACTCCCTTCTCAATTACTGCTTTCCTTTCATGTCCTCCGACTCTTACAACGGCAGTACGGTTCCCGTAAAAGTTATAAATAACCTTTCAGTCCCTGTATTTTATCTCTGCTGCCTTCAATATTTCTATTAGTGTAGACCAGTCTAGTTTGTCAACACTTTCTCTGTTCCGTTCCTACGCGACACATGTTAAAGATTTTATAGTTTTTTCCCAATATATCTCGAATCTTTTTAGTGCTTCATCGTTTCATCTTTCCTCATCCTGTTTTCTAACATGATTTGTAGGATCAGTACTACCGTGCGTCTTCCTGCATTTCTCCGAAACCCAAATTGATCTTCCCTGAGGTCCGCTTCTGCCAGTTTTCCCATTCTTCTACAAATAATTTGTCTCAATGTTTTGCAACCACGATATATTAAAATATTTGTTCGATAGTTTTCACCCGTCTCAACACTTTCCCTACATTCTCCTTGCTTGACACCTGATGGTAATTCTCCTGAGTCGTTATTGTGCACACCATTTGGAATAATACTGTCATGGCTGGCTCTCCAAGGATCTCAGTAATTGTGAGAGAATGTCATCTATTCCTGGGGCCTTGTTTCCACTTAGATGTATCAGTGATCTGTCAGACTTATATCTCCCATTTCGTCTCCAAATACCTTCTTTTCTCTTTCTATAACATTGTTCTCGTGTTTCTAGATCCTCTATGGGTTACTTCCATCTTTCAGCTTAAATGTCTTTGCTTGGTGAGAACTTTCCATCTGAGCTCTTTATATTCATACAGCTGCTTCTGTTTTCTCCGAAAGTCTCTTTAATTTTCTTATAGGTGGTGTCTATCTTTCCCCAAATCATGCATGTTTCTATAGCCTTGCATTTGATCATTCCTGCTTTACCATTTTGCTTTTTCTGTAAACCTCATTTTTTTTTATACTTCTGTATTCCTTTTCGCCATCTTCATTTACCGCGTCGTTATATTTTCTTCTCTTGTCAGTTAAATTTAGTGTCTCCATGTTATCCAATGTTATCGATTAGGCCTTGCCTTTTTACTTATTTCATCTCTAAAATTTACCCATTCGGTTTTTACTGAATTCCTTATTCCTGTGTGAGGACAAAGTTGTCTAACGGCACTTCCAAAACTCTGCGCAGTCTTCGGTTCCTTCTATTTAATATGCTACATTTTCAAGATTAAATGAGTAGCTTGGCAGACTAATGAAAGGTACAGATACCTGGGAGAAACGGAATCTACGACACAACTAGAGTAAAATAATGACTTGGTTTATAGGAAATATGCCGAGAAATCAAGGAACTTTAAATTTTGTGATGGACGGGAGTGTGAGAGGTACAAATTGCAGAGGAAGACCAAGGCTTCAACACAGTAACCAAGTTCAGTTTGATGTAAGTTGTAGTAGTGAAATGAAGATCGCTTCAGCGGATCCATAGAGAGGAAATCCTCAAAGATGCAGAACGTGTCATAAAAACCAAAATAACTAATAGCTACTTACAAGACAATAGACAAACTAATGTTCATTAGTTACTTGTTCCAGAAACCATTTGAACGCCTCTTTTATCGAAAAGATGTGTAACGAATCAGTTTACAGGACGTGTGTACATTATTATCGTTTAGAGAGAGTTGGTCAGGAGAAATGACATTAAATTAGATTTAAAAATTACTTCGCTATCAACCAGACATGATATGTTATTGCGTATATCAAAAATTGCTCTCCATTTTGAACACCTTTGTGAGTCACTGACAGCTTTAACAGTAGGTAATAAAGGTAATTTTTTCCCTCTAGTGTCGTAGGTATGTATATCATTGTTCCCAAATTGCGATGGCTTATTGGTAACGAATTTTATTAGCGAATATGTGTATTGTGACGGCACAGTTAAAATGGTTAGTTCCTTGAAGAGGTACCTACATAACGACCGTGGGTGAACACCAAATATTATTATTACTGCTCGCCTTTGAGCAATCAATATTTTCTTTCTACATGATGGCTTACCCCAGAAAATTATTCCATAGGTCATTATTGAGTGGAAATATTGAAAATATGTCAGGAAGTTCATACGTTTGTTTCCAAGATTAGTAACTATGCGAAGAGCAAAAGTAGATGAACATAACTGTCTGAGAAGCTGACCAGTTCAAGTTTTCATCAACATTTACACCCTAAATTTGGAGTATTGTGCCCTGTTTCCTGATTCCTGCTCATGTGCTCTCTCTCTATATATATATATATATATATATATATATATATATATATATATATATATATAGAGAGAGAGAGAGAGAGAGAGAGAGAGAGAGAGAGGAGAGAGAGAGAGAGAGACCATTTTCAGCACTTGGTAATTCTTTGGAAACTATCATTTACCAACTCTTCTGTTGCTGCCTCTCTAATGAGATTTATTATAACAGTAGTATCATCTGCAAAAAGTACCAATTTTGTTTCTTGAATGCTAAGTGGAACACCATTCACATATATAAGGAATAGGTGCGTGGCCAAAATTGTACCCTGTAGGCATCCCTTTGCGATTTTTTTCCCGCTCACTAAAATTTTCGACTTTCCGACACTGTCTGAATTATTCAGCACAACTTTTTGCCTTCTGTTTGTTATGCACGATTCATACCAGCTGTGCGAGAAAGACATCAGTTTCATTGAATTTGCGTATTTCTAAGAGAGTATCATATTTATACCGCAGGTCGTAAATGGATGTGAAATAATCAACAAATCCGAAATAAGTGTTAATTTTAGGATTAATGGCAGATTGGTCGCAGACCTGTAAATGTTTGTATACGGGAATGCAAAAGAGCAGAAGGGGTCAGCATCTATAGCCCTACAAACGTTTGATGGCTAGTTAAGGAGCAAGAAACAGTCGCCTCTACAAGACGTTAGTAGCTGTATTATAAATAATGTACAACGTCGTGAGTCGAAAGCGAAACACATTAATATGAGGGGTGAGTACAGCCCTCTGAGATGCACGACTTTTCCCCGGCAGGTGTACCGCTGTATAAATGACGAATATGCAGTTGCAGGAAGCCGTGCAGCGATGCTCGGAATCCTACCAGAACGACGTCAGTCGCTGCCGCCCACTGGGCACGAGACACGCGCCTTCATGTGTAGTCCCAGGCACGCGCAGCCAGGGGCATGTTTCACAAACGTGCGGGACGGGCGATCGGGAAGGGAGGAGTGTTCCCTATCTCCAGTGGACGTGGCGGTGGGAGGGTGGGGGTCGGGACGAGTAAGGTAGGGGGGAACTGCGATGCTACTGCGGCGAAACCGCTAATCAATCGATGAATAGTAATTACACATATCTGGCGGTGTAATTGACCAGCGTACAGCTTGTCAGTGACCAGGGAGCGCCCACGAGCGTGATTCCAGTTCGCAGCACCGAGTGCGCTGAATGTCGCTACTCTGTGGAAAGGAACGATAGAGGAGACTAGATTTGAAGTCGATGTGAGTTTCTGCTTGTTGGTGTAACGACGCAAACTTTTTTGCGTCGACGTACTCAACAGCGAAGTAACACTCGCGCGTCTTGAGACCACAATCTCTATTAACTGATGTTACTGTCTACTACAACATTCTACATCTACATACATACTCCGCAATCCACTATACGGTGCGTGGCGGAGGGTACCTCGTACCACAACTAGCATCTTCTCATGCCTAGTGCCAAATCCATTCTCTCCTTCCCCTATAATCGCATTCCAATCCTCCATGACTATTAGATTTTCATCTCCGTATACGTACTGAATTACCTTCATTATCCTTATATACTTTCCCTATCGCTTCAGCTCCGGTTTGCAAAGTCGGCATATATACTTGAACTATTGTCGTCGGTGTTTGCTGTCGATTGTGATGAGAACAACCCTATCTCTGCACTGTTCACACTAACGCAATCTTTGCCCGACCTATTCATAACGAATCTTACTCCCGTTAACTCGTTTTTGCTCCTGTTGATATTACCCCGTTTTCATCTGACCATAAATATTTGTCTTCTTTCCATTTCGCTTCACTGACCCCCTCTGTATCAAGACTGAGCCTCAGTATTATTCTTTTCAGATTTCCTACCTTCCCTAACAAGTTCAAACTTCTGACATTCCACACACCGACATCTAGAACTTTATCGTTTCGCTGATTATTCCATCTCTTTCTCACCGTCACCTCTACATCTACATCTACATCTACATACATACTCCGCAATCCACCATACGTTGCGTGGCGGAGGGTACCTCGTACCACAACTAGCATCTTCTCTCCCTGTTCCACTCCCAAACAGAACGAGGGAGAAATGACTGCCTGTATGCCTCTGTACGAGCCCCAATCTCTCATATCTTACCTTTGTGGTCTTTCCGCGAAATGTAAGTTGGCGGCAGTAAAATTGTACTGCAGTCAGCCTCAAATGCTGGTTCTCTAAATTTCCTCAGTAGCGATTCCCGAAAAGAACGCCTCCTATCCTCCAGAGACTCCCACCCGAGTTCCTGAAGCATTTCCGTAACACTCGCGTGATGATCAAACCTACCAGTAACAAATCTAGCAGCTCGCCTCTGAATTGCTTCTATGTCCTCCCTCAATCCGACCTGATAGGGATCCCAAACGCTCGAGCAGTACTCAAGAATAGGTCGTATTAGTGTTTTATAAGCTGTCTCCTTTACAGATGATCCTCATCTTCCCAAAATTCTACCAATGAACCGAAGAAGACTATCCGCCTTCCCCACAGCTGCCATTACATGCTTGTCCCACTTCATATCGGTCTGCAATGTTACGCCCAAATATTTAATCGACATGACTGTGTCAAGCGCTACACTACTAATGGAGTATTCGAACATTACGGGATTCTTTTTCCTATTCATCTGCATTAATTTACATTTATCTATATTTAGAGTTAGCTGCCATTCTCTACACCAATCACAAATCATGACCAAGTCATCTTGTATCCTCCTACAGTCACTCAACGACGACACCTTCCCGTACACCACAGCATCATCAGCAAACAGCCGCACATTGCTATCCACCTTGTCCAAAAGATCATTTATGTAGATAGAAAACAACAGCGGACCTACCACACTTCCCTGGGGCACTCCAGATGATACCCTCACCTCCGATGAACTGATTGATTTACACATTTCTTAATTATGGAAAAGGAACAGGAAATTTCGAAAGCTGTCAAGGATCATGGTGTACGTACGCAGTGAAAGAACAGCTTGGACACTATTTCTTTTTTAACCACAACATCTGTAACGTGATCAGGACACTACTGCAGGAGGAATGAAAAAAGTATGCCACATTTAAAAGAACGCAACCTCCCCAAGGTTGACGAAGTTCTGCAGAAGCGCGAAATTTAGCGCGAACTTCAATGCGAGATGCTTTTAATAGTTTCCACAGAGAAAATCTGCCTCGAAATCCGGCAGAAAACCCAAAGAGATTCTGACCGAATGTAAAGTACGCCAGTGCAAAGACGCAGTCAATAGCTTCACAACGCAGTAACAATCGTGGTATTATTGATAACAATGCCACTAAAGCAGGGTTTTCCGAAATTCTTTCAGAAAAGAAGTCGAAGTAAATGTTCCAGAATTCGAATCATGAACAACTGCCAATATGAGTAATTTAGAAGCAGATATTGTTGATGTTGCGAAGCAGCCTAAAACACTAACGAAAAACAAAACTTCCGGTCCAGATAGTACACCAGACTGGTTCCTTTCACAGTATAATAGCTCCATACCTAACAACCATACACAACCGCTTGTAGGTAGCTAGTTCCGTAATCAGAGACTGCAAATTTGCAGAACCCAAGAAAGGAAATAGAAGTAATTCGTCGAATTGTTGTTGTGCTCTTCAGTCCTGAGACTGGTTTGATGCAGTTCTCCATGCTACTCTATCCTGTGCAAGCTTCTTCATATCCCAGTACCCACTGCAACCTACATCCTTCTGAATCTGCTTAGTGTTTTCATCTCTTGGTCTCCCTCTACGCTTTTTACGCTCCACGGTGCCCTCCAATGCTAAATTTGTAATCCCTTGATGCCTCAAAACATGTCCTACCAACCGATCGCTTCTTCTAGTCTAGTTGAGCCAAAAACTCCTCTAAGCCCCAATTCTATTCAATACCTCCTCATTAGTTACGTGATCTACCCACCTTATCTTCAGCATTCTTCTGTAGCACCACATTTCGAAAGCTTCTATTCTCTTCTTGTCCAAATTAGTTATCGTCCATGTTTCACTTCCCTACATGGCTACACTCCATACAAATACTTTCAGAAATGACTTCCTGACACTTAAGTCTATACTCGATGTTAACAAATTTCTCTTCTTCAGAAACGCTTTCCTTGCCATTGCCAGTCTACATTTTATATCCTCTCTACTTCGACCATCATCAGTTATTTTACTCCCTAAATAGCAAAACTCCTTTACTACTTTTAGTGTCTCATTTCCTAATCTAATTCCTTCAGCATCACCCGATTTAATTTGACTACATTCCATTATCCTCGTTTTGCTTTTGTTGATGTTCATCTTATATCCTCCTTTCAAGACACTGTCCATTCCGTTCAACTGCTCTTCCAAGTCCTTTGCTGTCTCTGACAGAATTACAATGTCATCGGCGAACCTCAAAGTTTTTACTTCTTCTCCATGAATTTTAATACCTACTCCTCCAAATTTTTCTTTTGTTTCCTTCACTGCTTGCTCAATATACAGATTCAATAACATCGGGGAGAGGTTACAACCCTGTCTCACTCCTTTCCCAACCACTGCTTCCCTTTCATGCCCCTCGACTCTTATAACTGCCATCTGGTTTCTGTACAAATTGTAAATAGCCTTTCGCTCCCTGTATTTTACCCCTGCCACCTTCAGAATTTGAAAGAGAGTATTCCAGTTAACATTGTCAAAAGCTTTCTCTAAGTCTACAAATGTAAGAACCGTAGGTTTGCCTTTCCTTAATCTTTCTTCTAAGATAAGTCGTAAGGTTAGTATTGCCTCACGTGTTCCAACATTTCTACGGAATCCAAAATGATCTTCCCCGAGGTCCGCTTCTACCAGTTTTTCCATTCGTCTGTAAAGAATTCGCGTTAGTATTTTGCAGCTGTGACTTATTAAACTGATAGTTCGGTAATTTTCACCTCTGTCAACACCTGCTTTCTTTGGGATTGGAATTATTACATTCTTCTTGAAGTCTGAGGGTATTTCGCCTGTCTCATACATCTTGCTCACCAGATGGTAGAGTTTTGTCATGACTGGCTCTCCCATGGCCATCAGTAGTTCTAATGGAATGTTGTCTACTCCCGGGGCCTTATTTTGGCTCAGGTCTTTCACTGCTCTGTCAAACTCTTCACGCAGTATAATATCTCCCATTTTGTCTTCATCTACATCCTCTTCCATTTCCATAATATTGTCCTCAAGTACATCGCCCTTGTATAAACCCTCTATATACTCCTTCCACCTTTCTGCCTTCCCTTCTTTGCTTAGAACTGGGTTGCCATCTGAGCTCTTGATATTCATACAAGTGGTTCTCTTCTCTCCAAAGGTCTCTTTAATTTTCCTATAGGCAATATCTATCTTACCCCTAGTGAGACAAGTCTCTACATCCTTACATTTGTCCTCTAGCCATCCCTGCTTAGCCATTTTGCACTTCCTGTCGATATCATTTTTGAGACGTTTGTATTCCTTTTTGCCTGTTTCATTTACTGCATTTTTATATTTTCTCCTTTCATCAATTAAATTCGATATTTCTTCTGTTACCCAAGGATTTCTATTAGCCCTCGTCTTTTTACCTACTTGATCCTCTGCTGCCTTCACTACTTCACCCCTCAGAGCTACCCATTCTTCTTCTACTGTATTTCTTTCACCCATTCCTGTCAATTGTTCCCTTATGCTCTCCCTGAAACTCTCTACAACCTCTGGTTCTTTCAGTTTATCCAGGTTCCATCTCCTTAAATTCCCACCTCACGGACCCATATTACTAAAGTCAGTCTGCAGTAAGATTTTGGAACGTATACTGTGATCGAACATTACGAATCACCTCAAAGAAAACGATTTATGGACAAATAGCCAACACGGATTCAGAAAAAATCGTTGTTGAAAGATACAACTTTCTCTTTGTTCTCACGAAGTAATGACTGCTATCGACAGTGGCCGTCAAACTAATTTCATAGTTTTTGATTTCCACGAGGCTATTGACACCGTTCCTCACAAGCGACTTCTAATTAAATTGCTTGCCTATGGAGTGTCGTCTCAGGTGTATGACTGGATTCGCGAGTTCCTTTCGGAAGTTGGTAGTAACTGGCGAAAACGCATGGAGTAAAACGAAAGTAATATTTGGCGTTGCTCGAGAAAGCGTTAGAGGCCCTTCGTTCTTCCTGATCGACATAAAGATTTAGGAGACAGTCTGAGCAGTTCTCTTAGACTGTTTGCAGATGATGCTGTCATTTACCGTCATGTAATATCATCGGACGATCAAAACCAATTGAAAAATGATTTAGATAAGACATCCGTATGGTGCGAAAAGTGGCAGTTAACTTTAAATCATGAAAAGTGTAAATTCATCCACACGAGCACTAAAAATAATCCGCTAAATTTCAGATACACGATAAATCATGCAAGTCTGAAGGCTGTAAATGCAACTAAATACTTATGAAATACAATTACGAATAACTTACATTGGAACGATCACGTAGATAATACTGTGGGGGGGGGGGGGGGGGGGTAAAAAACAAAAGACTGCAATTTTTTGGCAGAACATTTGGATAATGTGACAATTTTAATAGAGATACTCGTTGCAATACGCTTGCTTGTACGTCTGCTTCTGGAGTACTGCTGTGCAGATAGGATTGACGAAGAACATCGAACAAGTTCAAAGAAGGGCAGCTCGTTTTGTATTACAGCGAATCAGGGGAGAACGTGCGACGGATATGATATACGCACTGAGGTGGCAGTCATCAAAACAAAGGCGTTTTTCGCTGAGGCAGGACCTTCACATGAAATTACAGTCACCAACTTTCTTCTCAGTGTGAAAATATTTTGTTGGCACCCACTTATATAGGGAGAACTATAAAATAATAAAATAAGAGAAATTACAATAAAATAAGGGAAACCACAGCTAGCACGGACAGGTATAAGTGTTCGCTTTCCCCGAGGGCTGTTCAAGGGTGGTACGGTAGACAAGTAGCCTAAAAGTGATTCTGTGAATCCTCTGTCAAGCACTTAATTGTGAACTGCGGAATAGTCACGTAGATGTAGATGTAAGTTACGCCCTTTTTCAAGTTACCATCATGAGATCCGCCATAAAAATAACATAAGAATAAATTAAACCAACATTAGTAGATGTTGAAACTTCCTGGCAGATTAAAACTGTGTGCCAGGACTCGTTCAGCAACAGTACTGCTCTGGCCCTTGATGACTGCTACCACCACCCAACAGCGCTACTCTGTCACTGCTGCAGTATTGGGTTATTCTTCGAGTTTTGCTCTCCCTGTAAATACATATAGATAAAACGAATATTGCGCTAGACTAATTTTCGACTCATCTATCGAATGGGAACATAAAATTGGGCGTTAAAGATAATTACGTTCGTAAAAGGTAACAAACCGACGCTTTCCGTCGACACTTGGCATCGCATGAAAGACGTGACGTTCTAGGCGCTCAGTCCGGAACCTCGGGACTGCTACGGTCGCAGGTTCGAATCCTGCCTCGGGCATGGATGTGTGTGATGTCCTTAGGTTAGTTAGGTTTAAGTAGTTCTAAGTTCTAGGGGACTGATGACCACAGATGTTAAGTCCCATAGTGCTCAGAGCCATTTGAACAAAGACGTGACGGCAGTACTTGTTAAGGTGACTACAGCCGCACACAGTAAAAAATAAATTGCAAATATCTGACGCAATTTCGAATCTGAGATTCGTTCCGGCCATTTACACTACTGGCCATTAAAATTGATATATCACGAAGATGACGTGCTACAGAAGCGAAATTTAACCGACAGCAAGAAGATGCTGTATTATGCAAATGATTAGATTTTCAGAGCACTCACACAAGGATGGCGCCGGTGGCGACACCTACAAGGTGCTGACATGAGGAAAGTTTCCAACCGATTTCTCATACGCAAACAGCAGTTGACCGGTGTTGCCTGGTGAAGCGTTGTTGTGATGCCTCGTGTAATTAGGAGAAATACGTACCATTACGATTCCGACTTTAATAAAGGTCGGATTGTAACCTATCGCGATAGCGGTTTATCATACAGCGACATTGCTGCTCGCGTTGGTCGAGATCCAGTGCCTGTTAGCGGAATATGGAATTGTTGGTCCATGAGGGTAATACGGAACGGCGTGCTGGATCCCAACGGCCTCGTATCACTAGCAGTCGAGATGACAGGCATCTTATCCGCATGGCTGTAACGGATCGTGCAGCCACGTCTCGTTCCCTGAGTCAACAGATGGGGACCTTTGCAAGACAACAACGATCTGCACGAACAGTTCGACGACGTTTGCAGCAACATGGACTATCTGCTCGGAGACCATGGCTGCGGTCACGGACAGGATGGTGTACTCAACGACGAAACTGGGTGCACGAATGGCAAAACGTCATTTGTTCGGATGAATCCAGGTTCTGTGTACAGCATCATGATGGTCGCATCCGTGTTTGGCGACATCCTAGTGAACGCACATTGCAAGCATGTATTCGTCATCGCCATACTGGCATGTTATCCGGCGTGATGGTATGGGGTGCCATTAGTTACACGTCTCGGTCATC
Organism: Schistocerca piceifrons; assembly: GCF_021461385.2. Lineage (NCBI taxonomy): Eukaryota > Metazoa > Arthropoda > Insecta > Orthoptera > Acrididae > Schistocerca > Schistocerca piceifrons. The sequence goes on from NC_060138.1 coordinate 1,244,709,732, forward strand.
TCTTGTTCGCATTGACGACACTTTGAACAGTGGACGTTACATTTCAGATGTGTTACGACCCGTGGCTCTACCCTTCATTCGATCCCTGCGAAACCCTACATTTCAGCAGGATAATGCACGACCGCATGTTGCAGGTCCTGTACGGGCCTTTCTGGATACAGAAAATGTTCGGCTGTTGCCCTGGCCAGCACATTCTCCAGATCTCTCACCAATTGAACACATCTGGTGAATGGTGGCCGAGCAACTGGCTCGTCACAATACGCCAGTCAGTACTCTCGATGAACTGTGGTATCGTGTTGAAGCTGCATGGGCAGCTGTACCTGTACACGCCATCCAAGCTCTGTTTGATTCAATGCCTAGGTGTATCAAGGCTGTTATTACGGCCAGAGGTGGTTGTTCTGGGAACGGATTTCTCAGGATCTATGCACCAAATTGCGTGAAAATGTAATCACATGTCAGTTCTAGTATAATATATTTGTCCAGTGAATACCCGTTTATCATCTGCATTTCTTTTTGGTGTAGCAATTTTAATAGCCAGTAGTGTATTTCAATGAAAGCATTAGTAGATATGATTAACAGCAGAAGTAATTGTTGGCAGCCTATTACCTAGCTCCTTTTACTATCATTTAGATGTAACTATCTGAGTACCCGGTGTTGCCCGGATATGCACTGATTCCAATCGTCTATTAGACTATCTCCTCCTCCTTGTGTCTCTCTGCAGATCTCTGCGACACCCTCTCTTTGTGCACCTCCTCCCACCCCTTTTCTCTCCCTGCTCCCCTCTTCTCCTGGAACTCTCTGCATCCATTTCCTCTTGCCCATCGTTTCTTAATGTGTTCCTCCCAACCTTTCCCCGCCTGCTCCTTCCCCTCTGTCCATATCCTCATCTCCCTCTAATTCCATCTCCTCCAGCCCCCTCTCTCTGTCTGTGTCTTCCTTCCTCTGTTTCCGCCCATCTCCTCCTCTTCAATTTCTCTGTTCATCTCCTTCTTTCCCCTCCTGCTGTTTCACTCACCCATATCTCTGTCCATCTACGCCTCCTGGTCCTATCTGTGCCTCTCTCCTCCTTCCCCCCTTGCTGTCTATCCATATCCTCCTCAACCTCCCTTATCTCTCCACCGTATCACACACTTCCCGATGTGAGGGTGATTGTAACTAATATATGCCCCAAATTCGTTTCCAGAGTTTTATGATGAACATTTTATCACTGGCTTTGCTCACATACGTACATGTCGAATATATTTCACACGTATTTAACTTGTTTCTCCCATACTTGTACGCATACTCCGCCTGTATGTCTTGCGAATTCCGCTCTTAAGTTTCATTGTCACGCAGCTCAATGTTTATGACTTCGTATCACCTGAACTATAAGCCGTACAGTATTATTATTTTGGACGTACGTACAGTGGTATGTGCGAAATCTGTTGCGATTAGGATTAGTAGTAACGTCATGCAGTAACGTCATGCAGTAACGTCTGCCGGCGGCTGTGGCCGAGCGGTTCTAGGCGCTTCAGTCCGGAACCGCGCGACCGCTACGGTTGCAGGTTCGAATCCTGCCTCTGCCATGGATGTGTGTGGTATCCTTAGGTTACTCAGGTTTAAGTAGTTCTGAGTTCTAGGGGACTGATGACCTCAGATGTTAAGTCCCATTGTGCTCAGAGCCTTTTTTTTTTTTTTTTTTTTTTTTTTGTAAGATCCTCATACACCTCAGTGTTTTTGACATAATTTCTCCTGAACAGTGTGTCGTATACAGAATTATTTTTACAGGTACTTTCAGCGGCATACCGTCTGCGAAATACGTTGTGAATAGAATTAGCAGTGAAGAAAGAAAGTCATGCACGATGTGTCACTTTCATACATATCTCAGTGTTTTAGACTTTATTTCCTGAACTATGTGTCCAATAATGATACATTTTTATAGATACCTCCAGCGCCATACCATCTTCGAAATGCGATGCAAGTAGAGTTAGTAATAAAAAAATAATAAATGAAAACGACGGTGCAGTATCTCAAGCGCCTCAGCGTTTATGACACCATATTCCCTGAACCACGAGTCGTAGAATGATTTATTCTTGTAGGTACATTCAGCTCTAAATTTAGATACTGTTTGCCAAAAATGTTGGGAGTAGAGGTAGTAACAACGAAGTAATAAACGTAAAACTTGTAGCACGGCGCAACAGTTTTTCACGCGTTCAGTGTTTATGATGTCATGTCTCCTGAATTAAACGTTGTACATTGATGCAATTTTTCTGGAACATTCAGTGGTATTTGTGAAAACTGTCTGCAAAATGAGTCACAAATACATTTAGTAGTACAGAAGTAATAAATTAAAATGTCATGCTACATGTGACAGTTTCACTGCATGAACAGCGAAAATGAAGTCAGCAGTAAACTTTTTGCCTTTCATCAGTTTGCGGTGGTCGGCAGCGAGAAAAAGATTCTAAAAGGTTTGAAATCATGTGTAAAGCTTTTTGTAAGTCTCCAAGTGCTTTCATTCTCAAATATTGTATGACTGAAGTACGCGTATTCTCGCGTCATGGACAACACTGCTTTCTAACTCGCACCCCACCCATACGATAAGTGGGTTTTTCATACCCCGCTAGGCGATTTTTCCCAGACAGTACCTGATATGCGTGCCATATTTTGTTGAAATCGGTCCAGTGGTTTAAGAGGAGATTTGGAACATCCATGATGCATATGTAGATATATACATACATACATACATGTATACATATATATGTATGTATGTACATCCCTTTCTATAATTGGTATGGACTTGAAGCTCCTCTTAACATAGAAAGGAATAAGCAAGTGAGATTTTTCTAAAATAATGCCTTGTACGCCTGGTGCAGTGCTTGCGTGATGGTGTATAAACACGGATCGCATGCCATCTGGGTGACTAGTCCCTTTGGTCCTCAGACAGTGTAGACTCATGCCATGTAATTTACAGGGTGTTTCAAACTTATAGACTTCGAGGGGATGTACAACCGTCCTGAGGAACAAAATGAGGGTAGGAACCCATGTCCAGAAACGTCTCAAACGACACACCGGAGCCTGCCGCTACAGCTAGGCCTCCCATCCGGCAACAGGTGTGATTCTGTACATGCACGTACTGCGGGCACAGTGTCTCGCAATATACACTACTGGCCATTAGAATTGCTACACCACGAAGATGACGTGCTACAGACGCGAAATTTAACCGACAGGAAGAAGATGCTGTGATATGCAAACGATTAGCTTTTCAGAGCATTCACACAAGGTTGGCGCCGGTGGCGACAGCTATAACGGGCTGATATGAGGAAAGTTTCCAACCGATTTCTCATACACAGACAGCAGTTGACTGGTGTTGCCTGGTGAAACGTTGTTGTGATGCCTCGTGTAAGGAGGAGAAATGCGTACCATCACGTTTCCGACATTGATAAAGGTCGGATTGAGGCCTATCACGATGGCGGTTTATCGTATCGCGACACTGCTGCTCACGTTGATCGAGATCCAATCACTGTTAGCAGAATATAGAGTCGGTGGGTTCAGGAGGGTAATACGGAACACCGTGCTGGATCCTAACGGCCTCGTATCAGTAGCAGTCGAGATGACAGGCATCTTATCCGCATAGCTGTAACGGATCGTGCAGCCACGTCTCTATCCCTGTGTCAACAGATTGGGACATTTGCAAGACAACAACCATCTGCACCAACTGTTTGACGACGTTTGCAGCTGCATAGACTATCAGCTCGGAGACCATGGCCGCGGTTACCCTTGACGCTGCAGCACAGACAGGAGCGCCTGCGATGGTGTACTCAACAACGAACCTGGGTGCACGAGTGGGAAAACGTCATTTTTTTGGATGAATCCAGCTTCTGTTTACAGCATCATGATGGTCGAATCGGTGTTTGGCGGCATCGCGGTAAACACACATTGGAAGCGTGTATTCGTCATCGCCATACTGGTGTATCACCCGGCGTGATTGTATGGGGTGCCATTGGTTACACGTCTCGGTCACCTCTTGTTCGCATTGATGGCAGTTTGGACAGTGGACGGTACATTTCAGATGTGTTACGACCCGTGGCTCTAACCTTCATTCGATTCCTGCGAAACCTTACATTTGAGCATGATAACGCACGACCGCATGTTGCAGGTCCTGTACGGGCCTATCTGGATACAGAAAATGTTCGACTGCTGCTCTGGCCAACACAATCTCCAGATCTCTCACCGATTGAAAGCGTCTGGTCAATGGTAGCCGAGCAACTGGATCGTCACAATACGCCGGTCACTACTCTTGATGGACTGTGCTATCGTGTTGAAGCTGCATGGGCAGCTGTACCTGTACACGCCATTCAAGCTCTGTTTGACTCAATGCCCAGGCGTATCAAGGCCGTTATTACGGCCAGAGGTGATTGTTCTGGGTACTGATTTCTCAGGATCTATGCACCCAAACTGAGTGAAAATGTAATTACATGTCAGTTGTGGTATAATATATTTCTCCAATGAATACCCGCTTATTATCTTCTTGGTGTAGCAATGTTAATGGCCAGTAGTATATTTGACAGCACAGTGGACGATAGATGTGTGACGCACGTTATCGCAGACACCGGTACCAGCAGTACCAGCAGAGAGGAAGGGCATAAATTTGCAGTAGAAACACAGCAATCAGTAGTAGTTCGTCGTCTGCTGGTAAGCCGCAGCATGCAGATGTTCACCTGTGACGAGCTGTGCAGCATTCATGTCGCGTGAGGGGTGAGGTAATGGGCACTCAGAATTAAGCGTATGTGCAACGATATTCCAAAAGGCGACAGCTGCATGACTCCACATTTACGGCCACCCGTCGGCGGCTGCGTGAAACGGGTGGTTTCACAGGTCTCATGCAAAGTATACGCAAGCCGCAATTTACGGAGGAGTACTGGAGAGTTTCGACGCAGACTCATCGGCAAGCACCCACGTCGTGGCGCACCCACTGCAAAGCTTTGCACTCGGGGGTTTGGCGGGTGCTGCATGAGGAGGTAAGCTATTCATTCCATCTTCCTTAGATGCAGGTACCGTTGGCGCAGGATTTTACTAACGCGTTTGGACTGGTTCCTGCAGCGCTTCGTAGGGTATCCGTATTAAACTGCGTTTGTGTTGTTCACGAACGAGACGTCCTTCACCTGTGAGGGTATGTTCATCGCCCACAGTTGCCATGTATGGGCGGAGCCGAGCCCCCACGCCAGCCACGAACGAGCTGATCGGGAAAGTACACCATCACTGTACTTTGACTGGTTTCTACAAGCTTCTCCCTCGACTCACAGGTGACACCTAAGAAACGTTGATCCGGGAAGTGCTGCCGGAATTACTCAAGGAGGTGCTACGTTCAGTGGTTCCAGTACCTTAGTGCAGCCACAAACTTCAGTCGACCTGCCAGAACCCAGATCGGACGGATGTCTGGAGATCGTTGGATTGGTCGAAGTGACTCTGTCATATGGCTTCCTCTGTCGCCTTCCCTCAACCCGTTGGACTTCTTCCTGTGGGGCCGTGAAGGGAATGTTATGTACGAAGACCCGATGGATTCAGCGGAAGACCCATTGGTGAGGCTACATGCAGCGTATGACATTAATCGCACCATGGTTCAAATGGCTCTGAGCACTATGGGACTTAACTACTGTGGTCATCAGTCCCTTAGAACTTAGAACTACTTAAACCTAACTAACCTAAGGACATCACACACATCCATGCCCGAGGCAGGATTCGAAGCTGCGACCGTAGCAGTCGCGCGGTTCCGGACTGCGCGCCTAGAACCGCTAGACCACCGCAGCCGGATCGCACCATGCCCAGTATCTTTGGCGAGTGCCGCAGTCAATGATACGTAAATCTCACACGTGCGGCTTCGCTGGAAGCAGGTATTTTTAGCACCTGCTGTAAATGTATTTAACTCTTAATTGGTGAAAACATTGTTCTGGGGCACCAGACATCCGATAATCCAATTTAAACAAGTGAAGAAAACAGCCTCGATCACAGAGAAACATTTAGTTTCCAACGGTTGTTCACATGTTGTTTACTTACTACAGTGCATTTAATTTCCTGCACAAACGGAATAAATGGTAATGTACACTGAAGAGCCAAAGAAACTCCTACATCTACCTAATATCGTGTAGGGCACCCGTAGGCACACAGAAGTGCCGCAAAACGACGTGTCATTGACCCAACTAATGTCTACAGGGAACTGACATCACCAATCCTGCAGGGCTGTCCATAAATCCCTAAGAGTACGACGGTGTGGTGACCTCTTCTGAACAGCACGTTGCAGGGCATCCCACCTATATTAAATGTTTTTATGTCTAGTGAGTGTTTAAACTCAGAAGAGTGTTCCTGGAGCCACTCTCTAGCAGTTCTGGACGCGTGGGGTGCCGCATTGTTCTGCTGGAATTGTCGAAGTCCGTCGGAATGAACAATGGACATAAATGGATGCAGGTAATCAGACGGGATGCTTACATACATGTCACCTTTAAGAGTCGTATCTAGACGTATCAGAAGTCACATATTACTCCAACTGCACACGCCCCACACCATTTCAGAGCCTCCACCAGCTTGATCAGCCACCTGCTGACATGCAGGGTCCATGGATTCATGAAGTTGTCTCCATACCAGTTCACGTCCATCCGCTCGATATAATTTGAAACGAGACTCGTCCGATCAGGCAACACGTTTCCAGGCATCTACAGTCGAATGTCGGTGATGACGGGCCCAGGCGAGATGTAAAGCTTTGGTCGTGCTGTCATCAAGGATGTACGAGTGGGCCCGCGCCTCGGAAAGCCCGTATCGTTGATGCTTCGTTGAAGGGTTGGCACGCTGACAATTGTTGATCGCCCGGCCCAGCCTTTAAATCTGCAGAAATTTGTGGAAGGGTTGCACTTCTGTCACACTGAACGATTCTCTTCAGTCGTCGTTGGTCCGATTCTTGCAAGATCCTTTTCCAGCCGCAGCGATGTCGGAGATTTGATGTTTTACTGGATTCCTACTATTCACGGTACACTCGCACGGTAAAATCCCCACATCATCGATACCTGGGAGATGCTGTGTCCCATCGCTCGTGCGCCAACTATAACACCACGTTCAGATTCGCTTAAGTCTTGATACCTTGCCATTGCAGCAGCAGTAACCGATCTAACAACTGCACCAGACACTTGTTGTCATATATAGTCGTTACCGAACGCAGAGCCGTGTTCTGCCTGTTTACATGTCCCTGCATTTGAATGTGTATGCCTATACCAGTTTCTTTGGTGCTTCAGTGTAGCTCCATCTACTCTACTGGCGATCCTGGCAATCAGTCGTGATCATCGAATATCAAAAACTACAGGTCTCGGACTGCCTGCAGTCTTTTCGCACATGATTGGAAGGCGTAGCGGCAGGGCCTGCGCCCATTACGTCGAAACTCTGCAGCATCGATTCCTAACATTGATTCCTACCCTCATTTTGTTCCTAGATACACCTTCTACAACCTCTGTAAGTTTGTCGGTGTGATTTTGTAACAGTATGTATTTTGGTGGCACTGTGGCCTGAAGGGTTCCTCACGTTTATTTTCATGCTTAACAGGGCTTAACACCTTAGATTTTGGGCTGGAATGCACTGGAGAAACCAATTTTCTGACTGACGAGGGTAACACATTGGAACGAATCGGCCGCGCCAGCAGCGACGGTTGCGTGAGTACCGTGTAAAATGCGCACCATATCTTGTGGTATATTTGCGTGACCAAGATATACCAAAAACAGTCAGAATGGAGGGTAAAGCGTTTCCTCTTGTCTTATAGACTAACGATGACCCTAGGGATGGGGCGGTGATATTATGGTATGGATTTTTCTCGGTTACAGTAGGGGATTTGAATGGAAAATATAACTGCTCCCCGTGATTCGCTGCTGGTGTCTTGCAGTCTTTTCTTTCTAGGGACGCCAGTAACTTAAACGAGGATATCTTAGGGACATTTAAGGCCTAAATTTGGCGATGAGCAGGCTGGGGAGAGATGCAAAGTTAGTCGAGAAATTCCGGTTCAGTCTTCGACGTGGTGAGGACTGCTAAAAGTTCTCACTATCGTGTTTGAATTTAACTGACTGGATCTACATCTACATCTACATCTATACTCCGCGAGCCACCTTACGGTGTGTGGCGGAGGGTACTTATTGTACCACTATCTGATCCCTCCTTCCCTGTTCCACTCACGAATTGTGCGTGGGAAGAACGACTGCTTGTAAGTCTCCGTATTTGCTCTAATTTCTCGGATCTTTTCGTTGTGATCATTACGCGAGATATATGTGGGCGGTAGTAATATGTTGCCCATCTCTTCCCGGAATGTGCTCTCTCGTAATTTCGATAATAAACCTCTCCGTATTGCGTAACGCCTTTCTTGAAGTGTCCGCCACTGGAGCTTGTTCAGCATCTCCGTAACGCTCTCGCGCTGACTAAATGTCCCCATGACGAATCGCGCTGCTTTTCGCTGGATCATGTCTATCTCTTCTATTAATCCAACCTGGTAAGGGTCCCATACTGATGAGCAATACTCAAGAATCGGACGAACAAGCGTTTTGTAAGCTACTTCTTTCGTCGATGAGTCACATTTTCTTAGAATTCTTCCTATGGATCTCAACCTGGCGCCTGCTTTTCCCACTATTTGTTTTATGTGATCATTCCACTTCAGATCGCTCCGGATAGTAACTCCTAAGTATTTTACGGTCGTTACCGCTTCCAATGATTTACCACCTATGGCATAATCGTACTGGAATGGATTTCTGCCCCTATGTATGCGCATTATATTACATTTATCTACGTTTAGGGAAAGCTGCCAGCTGTCGCACCATGCATTAATCCTCTGCAGGTCTTCCTGGAGTACGTACGAGTCTTCTGATGTTGCTACTTTCTTGTAGACAACCGTGTCATCTGCAAATAGCCTCACGGAGCTACCGATGTTGTCAACTAAGTCATTTATGTATATTGTAAACAATAAAGGTCCTATCACGCTTCCTTGCGGTACTCCCGAAATTACCTCTACATCTGCAGATTTTGAACCGTTAAGAATGACATGTTGTGTTCTTTCTTCTAGGAAATCCTGAATCCAATCACAAACCTGGTCCGATATTCCGTAAGCTCGTATTTTTTTCACTAAACGTAAGTGCGGAACCGTATCAAATGCCTTCCTGAAGTCCAGGAATACGGCATCAATCTGCTCGCCAGTGTCTACGGCACTGTGAATTTCTTGGGCAAATAGGGCGAGCTGAGTTTCACATGATCTCTGTTTGCGGAATCCATGTTGGTTATGATGAAGGAGATTTGTATTATCTAAGAACGTCATAATACGAGAACACAAAACATGTTCCATTATTCTACAACAGATTGACGTAAGCGAAATAGGCCTATAATTATTCGCATCTGATTTATGACCCTTCTTGAAAATGGGAACGACCTGCGCTTTCTTCCAGTCGCTAGGTACTTTACGTTCTTCCAGCGATCTACGATAAATTGCTGATAGAAAGGGGGCAAGTTCTTTAGCATAATCACTGTAGAATCTTAAGGGTATCTCGTCTGGTCCGGATGCTTTTCCGCTACTAAGTGATAGCAGTTGTTTTTCAATTCCGATATCGTTTATTTCAATATTTTCCATTTTGGCGCCCGTGCGACGGCTGAAGTCAGGGACCGTGTTACGATTTTCCGCAGTGAAACAGTTTCGGAACACTGAATTCAGTATTTCTGCCTTTCTTCGGTCGTCCTCTGTTTCGGTGCCATCGTGGTCAACGAGTGACTGAATAGGGGATTTAGATCCGCTTACCGATTTTACATATGACCAAAACTTTTTAGGGTTCTTGTTTAGATTGTTTGCCAATGTTTTATGTTCGAATTCGTTGAATGCTTCTCTCATTGCTCTCTTTACGCTCTTTTTCGCTTCGTTCAGCTTTTCCTTATCAGCTATGATTCGACTACTCTTAAACCTATGATGAAGCTTTCTTTGTTTCCGTAGTACCTTTCGTACATGATTGTTATACCACGGTGGATCTTTCCCCTCGCTTTGGACCTTAGTCGGTACGAACTTATCTAAGGCGTACTGGACGATGTTTCTGAATTTTTTCCATTTTTGTTCCACATCCTCTTCCTCAGAAATGAACGTTTGATGGTGGTCACTCAGATATTCTGCGATTTGTGCCCTATCACTCTTGTTAAGCAAATATATTTTCCTTCCTTTCTTGGCATTTCTTATTACACTTGTAGTCATTGATGCAACCACTGACTTATGATCACTGATACCCTCATCTACATTCACGGAGTCGAAAAGTTCCGGTCTATTTGTTGCTATGAGGTCTAAAACGTTAGCTTCACGAGTTGGTTCTCTAACTATCTGCTCGAAGTAATTCTCGGACAAGGCAGTCAGGATAATGTCACAAGAGTCTCTGTCCCTGGCTCCAGTTCTGATTGTGTGACTATCCCATTCTATACCTGGTAGATTGAAGTCTCCCCCTATTACAATAGTATGATCACGAAACTTCTTCACGACGTTCTGCAGGTTCTCTCTGAGGCGCTCAACTACTACGGTTGCTGATGCAGGTGGTCTACAGAAGCATCCGACTATCATATCTGACCCACCTTTGATACTTAACCCAGATTATTTCACATTCGCATTCGCTAATAACTTCACTGGATATTATTGAATTCTTTACTGCTATAAATACTCCTCCACCATTGGCGTTTATCCTATCCTTGCGGTATATATTCCATTCTGTGTCTAGGATTTCGTTACTGTTCACTTCCGGTTTTAACCAACTTTCCGTTCCTAATACTATATGCGCACTATTTCCTTCAATAAGAGATACTAATTCAGGAACCTTGCCCTGGATACTCCTGCAGTTTACCAATATTACGTTAACTTTTCCTGTTTTTGGTCTCTGAGGACGGACGTTCTTTATCAATGATGATAATGTCCTCTCTGGTAAGCCGTCAGGTATTTTATCGTTTCGCCCAAGGGGGGGTCCCTCTAACCTAAAAAACCCGCGTGTGCACGCCACACGTACTCTGCTACCCTAGTAGCTGCTTCCGGTGTGTAGTGCACGCCTGACCTGTCTAGGGGGGCCCTACAGTTCTCCAGTTGACCAGGCGTCGTGCGAATTTTGGGAAAGCCGTGATTGTGTTAGATTTTATTAAAGCCGTATTCGTGGTTCTTATTCTGTTATTTCAGTTCTTTCGAGATTCTGGAGTAGATTCTTGCTACACTAAGTCTTGTGTTATCATGTCTTGTTCGTTAACTTACCAACAGGTATAAGTCACACTTACAGGCCCTCTATGAGAGACAAGTTCTTCTGACAGCCCCACTGTGCAAACCGTTTTCCAGATGACAGGTAGCTCACTTTGCCAGGATTCATTATTCACCTCTGTATATCCGCATTGACGGAAGTGCTTTCCCTTGCGCAGGCGTGAAATTCTATTTAGCGCTTTTCCAGGGCTCTGTTCCCTTTTAGTGGGCGTGAATGTGCTCGATATTCACAGTCATCTTATATGAGAGAATGAGCCATTAACTAGCTAGAGGTACACTTCACTGAAAAAAGTGTACTCGACGAAGTTTAATGCAAGAGGTAAATTACGTTTGGTTCCATATGGAGGATGATTCAGCTGCCGCTACAGCTCTCGTTCTAAGCACCCCTCAAAGTTATACCTGGCTTTCATAAATAACGTGCGAGATTTTCATATTATCTTACTCGCTACGTGTAAACTATTAGTCCTACAGAAAAAATGAGCAGGACCTTCTTGTTGGAAATTTAATGAAGTTAAATTCTGTATTGGGATACTTTCCGCTGGAGGCTGTCACTGAGCATTTATAGCATGCCATACGGCGCAACTCCGAATGTCTCCCCAAAAAAATGGCTCTGAGAACTATGGGACTTAACATCTGAGGTCATCAGTCCAATAGAATTTAGAACTACTTAAACCTAACTAACCAAAGGCCATCACATACATCCATGCCCGAGGCAGGATTCGAACCTGCGACCATAGCGATCGCGTGGTTCCAGACTGAAGCGCCTACAACCGCTCGGCCACACTAGTCGACAATGTCTCCCCAGTTAAGAACATTGTGAGCAGTGGTCTTGAACCATCTCCGGATTTTGACGGCTTATCACGCGAATTGGCCAAAATTTGGCATGACGTCTCTCAGGAGGACGTCCGAAACTCTGTCAATCAGTGCCAAGCAGAATCAGTGTTCGCATAATTGCTCAGTCGGTGAAGCTCCTTCTCTAGAACAAATTATCCATTTTTTCTGAAATTGTAAGCATTTGCTTGTCTGTACATGTACATCATATTTACCCATTTCCGTCGCGTTCGGATAATTTCTTCATCGTCCGCCCCCGGTAGCTGAGTGGTCAGCGCGACAGAATGTCAATCCTAAGGGCCCGGCTTCGATTCCCGGCTTGGTAGGAGATTTTCTCCGCTCAGGGACTGGGTGTTGTATTGTCCTAATCAACATCATTTCATCCCCATCGACGCGCAAGTCGACGAAGTGGCGTCAAATCGAAAGACTTCCACCAGGCGAACGGTCTACCCGACGAGAGACCCTAGTCACACGACAATATTATATAATTACTTCATCGTTCGTCGCTTCTTCATGTTTTATGAAATAAGGGGTTCTAGGTAGGAGGGTTCATAAACGGAAGTCGATACCACAATTATGAAAGATTTGTTTGAATTCAGAGCGAACATGGAATCTTATTTCCGTTTGACTCTTGCAAAACAAGAACACAGAAGACTAAAATGTAATACTGAAGTTAATTATGTGAGATCTGAATAACATCGTTAAGAAAACTGAAAGAGGAATAAAACCAGAGTTCCTCATCTCCACCACTCGATGCAACAAACAAGATAAATCCGACCTCCACAGAGTACAAGCTCTGAAATATGGAACTAACACCTAAAGCAATAGCAGAAAGTGACACGTCTTCAAATTTCACAGCCAGCACAGGACGTCAGCTAGGAAGCGAATGATGAGACTGCCAAGAATCGAATGATTAAAATATGAGGATCTCTGAACTCAACCCAAACTCTCCTTCAGGGGAAGCAATAACAACAGACAACGTGACGAACGAGATAGTTCTTGAAGAATTAAATTAGACGGAACAGTACAAAATTTTCCATAATGTTTCTTACAAATACGCAAAAACAAGCTATGATGGTGCCGAGTTTTAATGGTCTTTCACTACTGGTTCACGTAGCGCGCACAGTGTATAATAGAGGAGGCGATACACAGGATTGGACGAACAGAAATACAGTTGAGATAGTACTAACTATCGCGTTTCATGGGAACGGAATTGTGGAGACCCCGTTGACAGCCACGCTGCATGGCTACTTGATACGTTTCAAGTGGGTTCAAATGGTTCAAATGGCTCTGAGCACTATGGGACTCAACAGCTGTGGTCATCAGTCCCCTAGAACTTAGAACTACTTAAACCTAACTAACCTAAGGACATCACACACATCCATGCCCGAGGCTGGATTCGAACCTGCGACCGTAGCAGTCGCGCGTTTCAAGTGGGCACTTCGAAGCGAAGGCACTCTAGCGGCCGCATCTAAGTGAGAACACCCGGAAACCGCAACTCCACAACACACCCAACATTCCCTGGGCACCATCTCGAAACGCCACTTGAGGCAAGGTTCTCTGCCGCAACTCCAAAATAAACACGGGATGCCCCAAAATCCACTTGTGTGGGAACATGTCAGCCACCACCTAACAGAGTGCACTGTTCACTTCAGTAATGAAATAAGCGTAACGTAACAGACGATGTATAGTGTTGCAATCTGTACCAATAGTGTTACAAAACAAAACTGTTATATGCGAGGTTCGTTCAATAAGTGATGCCCCACACTTTTTAAAAATAAAAAAAACCATTAACATACATAGACAAAAGTTCTTGTTGGTCTTTCTCATTTGATTTTTGTTCTGTGCCCCGGTGAAGTTCTGGCAGATGGCAGAGCCGTAGTACACCGTCAAAATGGCGTCTACATACGGCTCCCGTTGCAAGCAGCGAGCTGTTATTGAATTCTTGTGTGCAGAAAAAGAAACCGTAGTGAACATCCGTAAATGTTTGCGTGCAGTGTACGGCGATGCTGCAGTTGATGGGAATGCAGCTGGGCTATGGGTAAAGGAAGTTACAAACTCAGGAAATGCAGAAATAGAGCTCCATGATCAGCCACACGCAGGACGTTCTGTCACAGCCACTGTTGCAGACATGCTGAATCGTGCGGATGCCATTATTCGTGTCGACCGGCATGGAAGTGCGTCTGCAATGATCGAGACTCTCGGATATTCAACGAGGTGCCCACACATGGGTCCCACGAATGCTCACAGTGGGCCACAAGATTCAAAGAAAGGTCAGTTCATCTGAATTGTTGGAGCGTTTTGAGACCAACTGAGAGGTCTTTCTGTCGCAGATCGTTGCGGGGGACGAAAGCTGGGTGGAACACTTTGCACCGGAAACAAAAAGGCAGTCCCTGGAGTGGCATCATCCTCATTCACTACAAAAGAAGTAATTCAAGACAACCCCCTCTGTTGAAAAGTTATGGTGACAGTCATCTGGGACTGTGATGGTGTCATTCTCGTGGATGTGACGCCAAGAGGGTCAACCGTCAATTCAGAGGCATACGTGAAGACACAGAATAAACTCAAGAACCGTTTCCGACGTGCTCGGTCGGACAAGAATCCAGCAGAAATCTTGCTCCAACACAATAATGAACGCCCACACACAAGTCTGAAAACCCGGGAACACATCGCCAAACTGGGTTGGACATCATTTCCTCAGCCACCCTACAGTGCAGACCTGACAACCTCCGACTTCCGGCCGGCCCGAGTGGCCGAGCGGTTCTAGGCGCTACAATCTGGAACCGCGCGACCGCTACGCTCGCTGGTTCGAATCCTGCTTCGGGCATGGATGTGTGTAATGTCCTTAGGTTAGTTAGGCTTAATTAGTTCTAAGTTCTAGGGGACTGATGACCGCAGAAGTTAAGTCCCATAGTGCTCAGAGCCATTTGAACCATTTTTGAACCTCCGACTTCCATCTCCTCGGGCGGCTTAAAAATTCTCAATGGGGAACACACTTTGATGCTGACGAAAGTGTCAGTCATGCATTGCAATCATGGATACGGCAACAGTACAAGAGATTTTACCGGCAGTTAATACACGCTATTCCTCAACGTTGGCGTATGGCCACAGAAAGTAATGAAGACTACGTAGAAAAATAGGACATGAGCAAGACTTGTTGATGTATATTGTCACCAAATTCTAACTCTTAACAATTATTATGTTCTGAGAAAAAAATGTAGGGCATTAATTATTGAACGAGCCCCGTATATGTACGTTGACTTCCAGCCTCCAAATTTTACAACAATTATCTGCTCTATGTAGTTCTTTCTGCATTTCGCTATAGTTTTCTGGCTTGTAACTTTCCCACATACAACAGCATAATTCAGAACCAGCCACATGGAATTTTGTGTTATCCACCAAATGATCCATACGTATCGTGCTCAGCAAAGGTACTGTAACACTCCCTTGGTGTCACTCCGTAACAACTTTTTCATGTTACTGTTCTGCTCCTTTAGTAACGACATGTTGAGTTCGGTCTGCTAGGAAACCCTCAATACAGAAACAGAAAGCTGGTCCAGTACTTTGTAAGCTCGTAATTCATTTATGGTAGATGCAACAATACGTCAGCACTAGTTATCAGAAAGTGCGGTGCAATTTACAGTTTACCTGTAGGCATGTGGCAGCCAACCGTTTCTCACCTAAAACCTTTTTGCTGCCAAACCCGGAAAGATATAATTACGAGTGTGTTACATGCCAGTGTTGATTCTTCCCACATAATAAAGGTCGAGAACAGGTGCAGCTTGTGAAAAATGTGCTTTCTTAGATGCGTACCAGGTTAGCAAAAACAAGAGAGCACGGGTATAGGATGTTGCTGGAGTTTTGCCTGCATAGCGTCAGAAACGGCCACTAAAGCGATGGCTGCTGCTAATAACTCTTCAGACACGCGGACCTGATATTCCGTTGTAGCCAACACGTGTTCCAATTCCGAGGCAGTTTGACGGAGTGGGCCAGTGTAATACGGCTGTCGGAGAAGATGAAATTTCATAAATTACAATTATTGCTCAGCCCTATTCCCACAGAAAGCTCCCACATCTGCTAGAAGAAGGAAGGGGCATGGGGAATTTAACTCAATTCATTTTAATCTCTGTAATTTTCGGAGAACCGGTCGCGTTTAATTATCCGATCGATCTTTTTGGTGGGATAATAGATCAGTACTATACAGGGTGAGACAAAAAGGTACGGCCAAACTTTCAGGAAACATTCCTCACACACAAAGAAAGAAAATATGTTATGTGGACATGTGTCCGGAAATTCTTACTTTCCATGTTAGAGCTCATTTTATTACTTCTCTTCAAATCACATTAATCATGGAATGGAAACACACAGCAACAGAACGTACCAGCGTGACTTCAAACACTTTGTTACAGGAAATGTTCAAAATGTTCTCCGTTAGCGAGGATACATGCAGCCACCCTCCGTCGCATGGAATCCCTGATGCGCTGATGCAGCCCTGGAGAATGGCGTATTTATCACAGCCGTCCACAATACGAGCACGAAGAGCCTCTACATTTGGTACCGGGGTTGCGTAGCCAAGAGCTTTCAAATGCCCCTATAAATGAAAGTCAAGAGGGTTGAGGTCAGGAGAGCGTGGAGGCCATGGAATTGGTCCGCCTCTACCAATCCATCGGTCACCGAATCTGTTGTTGAGAAGCGTACGAACACTTCGACTGAAATGTGCAGGAGCTCCATCGTGCATGAACCACATGTTGTGTCGTACTTGTAAAGGCAGCACACATAGAGTATCCCGTATGAAATCATGATAACGTGCTGCATTGAGCGTAGGTGGAAGAACAAACTAAAATGAGCTCTAACATGGAAATAAAGCGTTTCCGGACACATGTCCACGTAACATCTTTTCTTTATGTGTATGTGAGGAATGTTTCCTGAAAGTTTGGCCGTACCTTTTTGTAACACCCTGTATAGAGTGTGTCTAAATTCCCCTTGCGCGCTGAGAAACCTTGTAACGTGAATCACATTCTGAGATTAAATGTAATGAGTTATCTCGAACAGAATCACCTCATCCATGACAAACAGCATGGATCACGAAAACATCGGCCATGTGAAAACCTACTCCCCCTTTTCTACGTGACATCGGGAAAGCTTTGTGTCAAAGTAATCGGACTGATGCAGTATTTCCCTGGGAACAAGAAGCAAACATTCCAGCGGTGTATTTTTTTCCGCCATTTCCTGTCGATTTCAGAGTATGGTTAACAAAACACTATTGGCCATAAAAATTGCTACACGACGAAGATGACGTGCTACAGACGCAAAATTTAATCGACAGGAAGAAGATGCTGTGATATGCAAATGATTAGCTTTTCAGAGCATTCCTACAAGGTTGGCGCCGTTGGCGACACCTACAACGTGCTGACATGAGGAAAGTTTCCAACCGATTTCTCATACACAAACAGCAGTTCACCGGCGTTGCCTGGTGAAACGTTGTTGTGATGCCTCGTGTAAGGAGGAGAAATGCGTACCATAACGTTTTCGACTTTGATAAAGGTCGGATTGTAGCCTACCGCAAATGCGGTTTATCGTATCGCGACATTGCTGCTCGCGTTGGTCGAGATCCAATGAGTGTTAGCAGAATATGGAGTCGGTGGGCTCAGGAGGGTAATACGGAACGCCGTGCTGGATCCCAACGGCCTCGTATCACTAGCAGTCGAGATGACAGGCACTTTTCCGCATGGCTGTAACGGATTGTGTAGCCACGTCTCGATCCCCGAGTCAACATATGGGGACGTTTGCAAGACAACAACCATCTACACGAACAGTTCGACGACGTTTGCAGCAGCATGGACTATCAGCTCGGAGACCATGGTTGCCGTTATCCTTGACGCTGCATCACAGACAGGAGCGCCTGTACTCAATGACGAACCTGGATGCACGAATGGTAAAACGTTATTTTTTCGGATGAATCCAGGTTCTGTTTACAGCATCATAATGGTCGCATCCGTGTTTGGAGACATCGCGGTGAACGCACATTGGAAGCGTGTATTCGTCATCACCATACTGGCGTATCACCCGGCGTGATGGTATGGGGTGCCATTGGTTACACGTCTCTTGTTCGTGTTGACGACACTTTGAACAGTGGACGTTACATTTCAGAAGTGTTACGACCCGTGGCTCTACCCTTCATTCGATCCCTGCGAAACCCAACATTTCAGCAGGATAATGCACGGCCACGTGTTGCAGGTCCTGTACAGGTCTTTCTGGTTATAGAAAATTTTCAACTGCTGCCCTGGCCAGCACGTTCTCCAGATCTCTCACCAATTGAAAACGTCTGGTCAATGATGGCCGAGCAACTGGCTTGTCACAATACGCCAGTCACTACTCTTGATGAACTGTGCTATCGCATTGAAGCTACATGGGCAGCTGTAACTGTACACGCCATCCACGCTCTGTTTGACTCAATGCCCAATGTTAATATTTATGTTCTGTTTGTTACACAGTGTCGGGTATTGGGAAGTTATTTCAAGCATATCATTTTAAACACATTAAAAATGTAGCTAATTATGTTGAAAGCTAATCGGTCATTTTGTATGATATTGTATTACTAATTTCATATATTATCTTTATGAAACAGTTTTTTTTTTCTCTCCCTAAGCACACTTCTTACATTAGATTAGATTAGATTAGATTAATACTAGTTCCATGGATCATGAATACGATATTTTGTAATGATGTGGAATGAGTCGAATTTTCCAATACATGACATAATTAGGTTAATTTAATAACATACTTAAGTTAATATAACAACTTTATTTTTTTGTGTTTTTTCTTTATTTTTTATTTTTATTTTTTTATTTTTTTATACATTTTTTTGTTTTTTTTTTCTTAATTTATATCTAAAAATTCCTCTATGGATAGAAGTGCAGTAACCTTATGTGTTTGGCACTGGGGCAACTATCTCTATGTCAAAATAGACTAATTTTGTATTTGTTGATCTTAACATCTTTTAGCTTGCTTACTAAATCTAAGATACTTTTAATGCTGTATTCCCCTCTGCAGTTCAGTTTGCGCCTCATGGTACCCTTGGTCCTCCTAGCAGCACAGTGCACTAGTGCATGTATTTAGATACCACGGGTTGGACTGACAATTCTGAAACTTCCTGGCAGATTAAAATCTGTGTGCCGGACCGAGACTCGAACTCGGGACCTTTGCCTTTCGTGTACAAGTGCTCTACCACCTGAGCTAACCAAGCACGACTCAGGCCCTGTCCTCACAGCTTTACTTCCGCCAGCTCCTTGTCTCCTACTTTCTAAACTTCACAGAAGCTCTCATTCTTGACAATTCTGGTTTGAAAAATACTCTTAGCATCATATTCAGAAAGCGCGTTGAAGCACATGTCTATAAACCGCTTAGCTGGATCATTGTGTTCACTTATTTTCCGCCCCCCCCCCCTCCCCCCGTGAACCATGGACCTTGCCGTTGGTGGGGAGGCTTGCTTGCCTCAACGATACAGATAGCCGTACCGCAGGTGCAACCACAACGGAGGGGTATCTGTTGAGAGGCCAGACAAACGTGTGGTTCCTGAACAGGGGCAGCAGCCTTTTCAGTAGTTGCAAGGGCAACAGTCTGGATGATTGACTGATCTGGCCTTGTAACACTAACCAAAACGGCCTTGCTGTGCTGGTACTGCGAACGGCTGAAAGCAAGGGGAAACTACGGCCGTAATTTTTCCCAAGGGCATGCAGCTTTACTGTATGGTTAAATGATGATGGCGTCCTCTTGGGTAAAATATTCCGGAGGTAAAATAGTCCCCCATTCGGGTCTCCGGGCGAGGACTACTCAAGTGGATGTCGTTATCAGGAGAAAGAAAACTGGCGTTCTACGGATCGGAGCGTGGAATGTCAGATCCCTTAATCGGGCAGGTAGGTCAGAAAATTTAAAAAGGGAAAAAGAAAGCAGGTGTTGACAGATGTGAAAATTACCGAACTATCAGTTTAATAAGCCACTGCTGCAAAATACTAACACGAATTCTTTACAAACGAGTGGAAAAACTGGTAGAAGCCGTAGAAATAATGGAACACATGAGGCAATAGTGACCCTACGACTTATCTTAGAAAATA
Source organism: Schistocerca piceifrons (assembly GCF_021461385.2). Classification (NCBI taxonomy): domain Eukaryota; kingdom Metazoa; phylum Arthropoda; class Insecta; order Orthoptera; family Acrididae; genus Schistocerca; species Schistocerca piceifrons. Next base: position 1,244,729,934 of record NC_060138.1, read on the forward strand.
CGATAAGGAAAGGAAAACCTACGTTTCTAGCTTTTGTAGACTTAGAGAAAGATTTGACAATGTTGACTGGAATGCTCTCTTTCAAATTCTAAAGGTGGCAGGGGTAAAATACAGGGAGCGAAAGGCTATTTACAATTTGTACAGAAACCAGATGGGAGTTATAAGAGTTGATGTTATTGAATCTGTATATTGAGGAAACAGTAAAGGAAACAAAAGAAAAAATTGGAGTGGGAATTAAAATCCGTGGAGAAAAAATAAAAACTTTGAGGTTCGCCGATTAATTGTAATTCTGTCAGAGGCAGCACAGGATCTGGAAGAACAGCTGAGCTGAATGAACAGTGTCTTCAAAGGAGGACATAAGATGAACATCAACAAAAGCAAAACGAGGATAAGTAGTCGAATTAAGTCCGGTGACGCTGACGGAATTAGATAAGGAAATGAGACACTTAAAGCAGTAAGTGAGTATTGCTATTTGGGGAGAAAAATAACTGATGATGGTCGAAGTAGAGAGGATATAAAATGTAGACTGGCAATGGCAAGGAAAGCATTTCTGAAGAAGAGAAATTTGTTAACATCGAGTATAGATTTAAGTGTCAGGAAGTCGTTTCTTAAAGTATTTGTATGGAGTGTAGCCATGTATGGAGGTGAAACATGGACGATAAATAGTTTAGACTAGAAGAGAATAGAAGCTTTCAAAATGTGGTGTTACAGAACAATGCTGAAGATTAGATGGTTAGATCACATAACTAATGAGGAGGTATTGAATAGAATTGGCGAGAAGAGAAATTTGTGGCACAACTTGACTAGAGGAAGGGATCGGTTGGTAGGACATATTCTGAGGCATGAAGGGATCACCAATTTAGTATTGGAGGGCAGCGTGGAGGGTAAAAATCGCAGAGGGAGACCAAGAGATAAATACACTAAACAGATTCAGTAGGATGTAGGTTGCAGTAGGTACTGGGAGATGAAGAACCTTGTACAGGATAGAGTAGCATGGAGAGCTGTATCAAACCAGTCTCTGGACTGAAGACTACAACAACAACATTGATGTTACAAACAACTCCACCATCTGTGATTCTACAGCATTTAAATATCTCCTTGAATACGTTACATTAAATATCTACTGCTAAATTCTGAGCCTTATCAACAGTAGAAATATACAAAGAAAGCAAGAAGAGTGAAAGATAAGTGGATGAAAAACCTACTGCCACCAGACTCTGTATCCCTTCTGTGTTACAGTGGTCATCTTCAATCTCAAATTGCTCAAGACTGCTAAACAAGCTGTTCTCTACACCTTTGTCTGACCCTATACGAAACTACCGCCAAATAATCGTGTGTGGCTTGACATCTTTCAGGGCTTAATATTACCATCTGGATTCCTATGCGCATTTTTAAAGGTGCCATTTAAAAGCCTCTATATTCAAATGGGACATATTATGACAGTAATTAGTCTACTTATCGGTGTCCCATTCTGATTCATTAACTCTGTCCGAACTTAGAACTTCTGATGATTTCCCTCTTCATTTCTTCCTATTTGAACAATTTCTCAATGCAGTTCTGCGGCTGCCGTTCATCTTGTAAGTCATCAGCCTCAGGTTGGGTGTGTTTGGAATACAAGCCTCACCATGTCTTCCTCTTTCCCACCATCCCCCTGTGTGCACTCTGGTCCAATCGTAGTCTTCTTTTTTTTATTATGCTCCTCCACACCTTCCAGCCATCTTTCCCTCATTCTACGTCTTGGTCATTTCCTTCGCGTCTCTGTTTCACGAATCTTCGATGGAATCCTCATATTTTCCATTCTCTTTAAATACCCATTTCATCTTAGACTTGCGTTTCTGTCCTGTTCTGCACGGGGTCCTGTTTCACTGTTTCCATTGCCCTTTCATTCTTCATCCGCTCTCTCCTTGTTACTCCTATCCTACTTTTGAGGAACTTCATTTCACATGCTTGTAATCTACTTACATCTCTTTTCTTCATTACTCATGTTACAGATGCATAGGTCTGTGCTCGGATATCTTAACATCTACGTATTTCTTCTTTGCTTTTTGGTCGGACATCTTTGTTCCAAACAAGGCTCCTAACACTTCTCAGTTATGCTTCTGCCTGTCTGCCACTTTCAGAGTGTTTTTCTCATTTCTTCCATTTCCCCATGCCACACTTCCTTAAGTACTTGGCACTTTCCACCTTCTTCAATTGTTCACCTCCACTCCTTATTCCGGTAGTTGGTCGATCGCAAGTACTTGACACTTCCCCACCTTCTTCAATTGTTCACCTTCACTCCTTATTTCGGTAGTTGGCCTATATTTCTTTATATTTGCAAGTAGGATATTACATTTCGTATGTGTAGTTTCTAATTTCTTTCATCCCAGAATGATATTTTCACTCTGCAGCGGAGTGTGCGCTGATATGAAACTTCCTGGCACATTAAAACTGTGTGCCGGACCGAAACTCGAAATCGGGACAACCTTTCCTTTCGCGGAAAAGTGCTCTAAAACATTTTTTTTTTTTTTTTGCAAGTGCTCTACCAACTTTTTCTTTTCTATTTTTTTCTTCTGTTTCCCTCAATGTCAGACTTACAACCTTTGCTGACATACATTTTGTTACACTACCGCATAAATAGTGTCTACAATGCCCAAATGTTAACAAATAGGGGCTAATGAGAAAGTTAATTAAATAAGGAAATGAACAAAACTGAAAATATCCAAATGAAAAAGACATCGCGGATAGTACAAATACAAAATAAACATGCTCCTCTAGCAATGAAATGAAATTCGTGTCAGGGGCGACACCTGCTCACGACCCGACGTTCGATTGAGCAATAGAGCCATCTATCGACCCGCTCTCCAGACGTTGGTGTAAGACTGTGTCAACTTCTCGAAATTAACTAAGCGTGCGTTAAGTGTGATCAATGACTATCGCGGCTTATTTCGCCTATCTCATCTATCACCCGTCACACCCCATCTGGCCATCGCGTCGGTAAATGTAAGCCGCAGGTAATTAGCGAAGTCTTGCCTATCTTTCTTATGCTGTTGCAACTTCGTGTATCCATCCAGGCGAAAATGTCAAAAATCCATTTTGTCCCTCTCCGATTTGCTATAGACGTAGCCCACAACCATTCCCCGTACCCATGTCACCATCTGAGCTACCTACGCGCGACTCACGCCCCGTCCTCACAGCTTTACTTCTGCCAGTACCTCGTCTCCTACCTTCCAAACTTTACAGAAACTCCCCTGCGAACCTGCAGAACTAGCACTCCTGAAAGAAAGGATATTGGTGCGGCCATGGCTTAACCAAAGCCTGGGGGATGTTTCCAGAATGAGATTTTCACTCTGCAGCGGAGTGCGCGCTGATATGAAACTTCCTGGAATATTAAAACTGTGTGCCGGACCGAGATTCGAACTCGGGACCTTTGCCTTTCGCAGGCAAGTGCTCTACCACTTCCACTTGTCCGCGAAAGGCAAAGGTCCCGAGTTCGAGTCACGGTCCGGCACACAGCTTCAATCTGCCAGGAAGTTTCATAGCAGCGCACACTCCGCTGCTCTACCACTTGCACTTGCCCGCGAAAGGCAAAGGTCCCGAGTTCGAGTCTCGATCCCGCACACAGTTTTAACCTGTCGGGAAGTTTCTTTCATCCCGTTCCATTTGGTTACCAGGTATGAAGGCCCGTACTTCGGCTTCGATATCGCTAGGCTCGCTAGTGTGACCTCGCGCCGTCGTCTGCTCCGATGCGAGGCCAGCCTGTAGCGGCCTCTGGACTTGGGACTCTGTACACTCGTCACCCGCTCGGTGGCCGCGAGCGCCGCTCCCGGAGGTGGTGACGTATCGCGCGAGCCGGGAGGAGCCTGTGGCGGCGGCGGCGGCGGCGGCGGCCGAGGCGAGGCCAGGGTTTATTGACTGTCGGCCGACCTCAAGCCGGCCAGCTGAACTCTGCGCGATCGTTTTTTGCGCGCGCTGACCGCCCGTGCCTTCCCGTCGCGTCCCCAGCCGCGGCACAGCCAGCCGCACCACTCCGCGGCTGCGTTGCCGGTTTTCGCGATGAAAGCAGAGGTGGCCCCGGAGACTCGATGGCGGCGGCGGCGGCTGCGGCGAGAAAAACGACCGCGAGCCGGCGGTGGCCGCTCGGCATCGGCTCTGTGTGTGTGTGTGTGTGTGTGTGTGCGCTCGCGGCCCCACCTCCTCCCAGGACGCCCTCGTCTGCCACGCGCGGCCGTCCTCACCGCCGGGAATTCCGCTAAGAACTTCGCTCTGGCCTTCCCACTCTGCTGCGGAGTTTGCACTCGGGATTACCACTACTCTGCATCTACAGACGTGGCTAAACAAGTTGGATCTTCATAATAAATCGACAAATCTGTGTCTCACGTAAAGAGATGATTAGGACTGGCGTTTCAGTGCTGTCATCCTTAAGATTTAATGAGCATCTTTATTCGCTTTCGTATTCCATTTATTACTGTTTCGTCCTCATGACATCACATTGGTCGTAGACCCTAACTGGGTTTTATTGGCCGCCTGCAACTTTCTTAGAAGGGCGTTCAGTAAGTAAGGCAACACATTTCACAAGCTGCGTGTTGGGTACATAGTTCCGCGTAGTCAGCGCGTACACAACTTTCCCACTAGAGCGCGCCCCGCTAAGCACAACAGCGCAGGCGCAGCGCTCGTCCGTCTCCGCACTACGAGATGGCGCTGCCATAGAGACGGACCAAATTCTGCTTCCGCCGATCTGCATATTAATATGTAACGCAGCCAATGAGATTGCTGCTAACGTAGAACCTTTTCTCGTCGTGGATCACACTCGCGCAGTGATACCTGAATGCGCGAGGTATTACAACGAGTGTACAGACCTCCGATCAGTCAGTCTGCATTAGTCTGCATTTGTCTGTAGTCAAGTTTCAGTCTGCGCCTAATAAGATTATCATATTCCTGTACATAGCCATGAAGATAAATGAATAGACACTTTGTCAAGTATTGGAGATATGTAAGAATAAGATTAACGTACCAAGACCAAAGGAACGTCAGATTGTCAATTGTAAATAGCATCCAGAATCAAGTTACGTAATGTTTATGCTTGTTATTATTTTAATAAATGTGTGTGAAAACTAATCAAGTTCTGTTTAAAGTCTGTCACTGTCAATCTGCTACTCTAAGCGTGCAAGTGGCATTTCTATCGTCTGACCGAACGGCAGAAGATGAACACGCCACGATAGGACCACGAGACATATTGCTGACACTCGCCTACTTCGTCAGAGCGACAAGTCAAATAATGTGATGGTTTGTGTACCGAAGGTCTTACAGCACGCACACCACACTGCGACATTGTCGCGAATAAAACAGTGACCCGTATATAGAATAAATTACCTTTAATTTACGTCTATGGTCGCGAACTTTGTGTTCACAGATTACCAATTTCGGTCTGTAATGACCATCTTCAAATCTTTGTTTTATAAAAACTGTGTCCTAGTGTACTGCAGCCATAGAGGCATCGTCAAATGTTAAATACTGGTGCTAATTTTGCATTCAAAATTTGACGATGCCACTATGGCTGCCGTACACTAGGACATTGTTTTCATAAACACAGATCTGAAGATGGTCATTATAGACCGAAACTAGTAATCTGTGAACAAAAAGGTCATGACCATAGACGTAAATTAAAGGAAATTTACTGCAACACAGTTTTTTCTCTGCCAATTTCGGTTGAAAAAAATGCGGAATTTGTTCTGAGACATCATGGAATATTCCAGCTTCAGCCCGTTAGTCTCACGAATTCCCGATAGGTGGCGGAGCTACACGTAGTCTTCATAACTGGCGGGGAAACCAGGGCATCGCAAATATTCACAGGCACCTGCGGAATGTCTACGGAGATCCGGTAGTGAACAAAAGCACAGTGAGTCGTTGGGCGAGATGTCTGTCATCGTCGAAACAAGGTCCGACCTTCTGTGTGCCTGTCGGACGCACACACGTGCAGTAAATTGAAGAAGCGACTTCAGCGTGTTCGTCGCCACAAATGTAAACGAACTTCTCCTTCTCCATGACAACAAAAGGCCTCACACAAGTGTGCGCACAAACCTTCACTGGACTGTTCTTCCCCATCCACCCTACAGCCCGGATCTCCCACCTTCCGATCGATTTCCGTCTGTCAGGTCCAGTGAAGCACAAACTCCGCGGAAAGCAGTACATGCGGGGTGTTGATGCAACAAGACGTTGGTTCCGACATTGACCTGTAGAGTGAAACCACGCGGGCATAAAGGGCCTCCCAGCGTGTTGCGTAAGGTAGTCGCATTGAACAGGAGATTAAGTTGAAAAACAGGATTACGCATCCAAAAGAGTGAGGAGTAGTATGATGTATTCCAGAATGAAATTTTCACTCTGCAGCGGAGTGTGCGCTGATTTTGAAACTTCCTGGCGGATTAAAACTGTGTGCCAGACCGAGACCCCAACTCGGGACCTTTGCAGGAAAACTTCTGTGAATTTTGGAAGGCAGGAGACGAGGTACTGGCGGAAGTACGATTGTGAGGACGGGTCATGAGTCGTGCTTGGGTAGCTCAGTTGTTAGAGCACTGGCCCGAGAAAGGCAAAGGTCCCGAGTTCGAGTCTCGATCTTGCACACAGTTTTAATCTGCCAGGAAGTTTCAGTATACTGTATATAAATCCTGAATAAAACCAACCTGCTTTCAGAAAAAAAAACATGTTCCATTTTTAACTGAACTCCCCTCATATTTGACGCCACTTCAGCGACATGCCCATTTTTGCGGTGAGGGTGAGGCGAAATGATTGAGACAGCTCAAACATCCGGTCCCTCAGCGAAGAGAATCTTCAACTGGGCTGGAAACTGAATCCAGGACCCCGCGGTCGAGAGACTGCAACGCAACCCAGATTTGACGGATTGTATAAAAAAGGTCGTTGTGTGTTGTTATTTTTATCTTTTTAACTTTTTTCTTTACAATAGCCCAAATATCAATTGGGGAAGTTCCTGTTCTCTTTCCAGGGCAATGAAGTACATCTATGTATACCCACCCGATAAAACAATCCAAACCTTCTTTTTTTTCTTATAGTAGTCGTTTGCCCTATACCACTGCAGCATCCGTCTGCAGAATCCCCCCTGTGTATTCAGCACTTTTAATTACTGATCATATCTCGTTTCCCTCCATCATCTTAAGACAGACGGAAGCAATTTTATGTTAAAGATTAACCATATTTAATAAATTCGCTTTCGGAAATAGTCTGTTTTTCGATATACGTATTACCAGGCAGCGTTTTGTTGTAAAACAGTCACAATTATTTGGCCAATGTTAAAGGACAATGCAAAAGAGGGGCTAGACGACAGTACCGATAAACTTAAGATACATTTTTATTTTTAGAAATTATAGAGCAGAACACAACTAAAAAAAATTTAATGTGTATTTCTTATACACTCCTGGAAATTGAAATAAGAACACCGTGAATTCATTGTCCCAGGAAGGGGAAACTTTATTGACACATTCCTGGGGTCAGATACGTCACATGATCACACTGACAGAACCACAGGCACGTAGACACAGGCAACAGAGCATGCACAATGTCGGCACTAGTACAGTGTATATCCACCTTTCGCAGCAATGCAGGCTGCTATTCTCCCATGGAGACGGTTGTAGAGATGCTGGATGTAGTCCTGTGGAACGGCTTGCCATGCCATTTCCACCTGGCGCCTCAGTTGGACCAGCGTTCGTGCTGGACGTGCAGACCGCGTGAGACGACGCTTCATCCAGTCCCAAACATGCTCAATGGGGGACAGATCCGGAGATCTTGCTGGCCAGGGTAGTTGACTTACACCTTCTAGAGCACGTTGGGTGGCACGGGATACATGCGGACGTGCATTGTCCTGTTGGAACAGCAAGTTCCCTTGCCGGTCTAGGAATGGTAGAACGATGGGTTCGATGACGGTTTGGATGTACCGTGCACTATTCAGTGTCCCCTCGACGATCACCAGTGGTGTACGGCCAGTGTAGGAGATCGCTCCCCACACCATGATGCCGGGTGTTGGCCCTGTGTGCCTCGGTCGTATGCAGTCCTGATTGTGGCGCTCACCTGCACGGCGCCAAACACGCATACGACCATCATTGGCACCAAGGCAGAAGCGACTCTCATCGCTGAAGACGACACGTCTCCATTCGTCCCTCCATTCACGCCTGTCGCGACGCCACTGGAGGCGGGCTGCACGATGTTGGGGCGTGAGCGGAAGACGGCCTAACGGTGTGCGGGACCGTAGCCCAGCTTCATGGAGACGGTTGCGAATGGTCCTCGCCGATACCCCAGGAGCAACAGTGTCCCTAATTTGCTGGGAAGTGGCGGTGCGGTCCCCTACGGCACTGCGTAGGATCCTACGGTCTTGGCGTGCATCCGTGCGTCGCTGCGGTCCGGTCCCAGGTCGACGGGCACGTGCACCTTCCGCCGACCACTGGCGACAACATCGATGTACTGTGGAGACCTCACGCCCCACGTGTTGAGCAATTCGGCGGTACGTCCACCCGGCCTCCCGCATGCCCACTATACGCCCTCGCTCAAAGTCCGTCAACTGCACATACGGTTCACGTGCACGCTGTCGCGGCATGCTACCAGTGTTAAAGACTGCGATGGAGCTCCGTATGCCACGGCAAACTGGCTGACACTGACGGCGGCGGTGCACAAATGCTGCGCAGCTAGCGCCATTCGACGGCCAACACCGCGGTTCCTGGTGTGTCCGCTGTGCCGTGCGTGTGATCATTGCTTGTACAGCCCTCTCGCAGTGTCCGGAGCAAGTATGGTTGGTCTGACACACCGGTGTCAATGTGTTCTTTTTTCCATTTCCAGGAGTGTAAAATAGTATTTTATGAATAAGCGCCACACATAGCGTGTTTGAGAGATATTGTAAAGTGAGTATCGTGAATTTGTATCACACAGTCAAATAGACGAACTTAAGGAGAATCACACCGTTATTTGCAATAGGCCTACAGGGTGATTGGTATTAACGTTTAAAAAAAACCTGAAGAGACGCAGATGACACCGAGACAAGTAATTCAATATAAGACACATGGGGCCGATAACGTCACGTAACACCCCAAAACTGGATAACAAACGTTGAACATCTGACGTAACCAGATAAAGTACCTCACCGCACGTGTATCGTCTGGGCTTGTCGGTTCTACCCTCGCACTTCGGGGGCAGTACTACACATCGTTTCACCGGGCTACTCTCTATTCGAACACCTCTTGTAAACCAGTAACCAGTAACCAAGTAAAAGCTATTCTAACTTTGTGTTTATTTCGTTTTGACGCATCTTTTATTGACTGCAGACTTTATTAAAGGACACGTAAATAATTTACTGCTAGCAAAGCAATTTGGAAGCTTGTACTTATTAGTGACGCAGTACGACACGTTTCTCTTGTACTGTACTTTGCAAATAACCAGCGTAGACAGTGAGACCGCTTAATAAAATAATTTATCTTACTTCACTGTAAACATGTATTGTCTACCGCAATGCGAAATAAATGCTATCAGCCAGACAAAAGAATCGAACCCTAAGACGTATGTTCCTTAAGCGAAGAAACTGAGTACCCATCCAGCGCTTCACTTAAACTAAAGCTTCTGTCCCTGTTGATTAAATTATCCGCCGCTCTAACCTCGGCTGCTTCCTTCAATACACAGTTCTAGAAATTCGTTTCGTGCAGCACGATGCTGGTATCTTCGTATTTTTTATGTCATTTTCATGCCAGATGTGTAAGTGTTCAAGTGGCAACAAGTGTGGCCTATTGAAATATTCCGAATAATGCAACGGAATGTCGTCATAAGGATCTCTAGTGTCTAGCAGACAACGATTGTGTGAGGTCCCTTAGTGTAACTGGAAGTACATCCGATTCCCCCCGAATATTGGCTAAGGAAAGGTAACTTTGAAAAAGTTATGGGAGTGTCTGGTAAACTGTTAACTACCAAGAAAGAATTTAAAAAAATTGATGATTCATGACATATTAATAGTAATACATCAGATGTTAGATAAAATGTTGAAATGAGTCTCCTAATGACTTTCAACCAGTTGACCTACTGTATCTGCTCTTCCTACAGTTGGTTTTATGTGGTCACTCCATTCTCAGTCGCTCCGGATGGTTACTCCCAGGTAGTTACTGTTACTATTGACTTTTCGTCAATGCTGTTATCTCACAGTAATTGGTCGACCAGTTATTATCGAGCCGCCGCAGATCTTTCAGCATTTCGTTGGCGTTGCAAGCTTCTGCAGAGAACGCCGCTGTCTGCAAACCACCGCACGAATCTTCGTACTAGGAAGATTATCCGCTAGGTCATTTACATACATAGTTAACAGTAACAGTCCTAAAAGACTCCTTTCCGGTATTCCAGAAATTGCCTTAACAACTGCCGATTACCTCCCATTAACATGTTGAGTTCTATCTGGTAGGAAGTCCTGAACCAATGACTCTGATCCGATACTCGGTAATTTGGTATTACGTGCACTGAGCCGGCCGCGGTGGCCGAGCGGTTCTAGGCACTACAGTCCGGAACCGCGCGACTGCTACGGTCGCAGGTTCGAGTCCCGCCTCGGGCATGGATGTGTGTGATGTCCTTAGGTTAGTTAGGTTTAAGTAGTTCTTAGTTCTAGGGGACTGATGACCTCAGATGTTAAGTCCCATAGTGCTCAGAGCCATTTGAACCATTTGAACGTTCACTGAACGACATTACGGGACTGTATCGTATGCCTTTTCCTGAAGCCAAGGGACACGACATCAAACTGGGAACCTTCATGCTTTGGTTTTCATAGACAAATAGAGCAAGTTGCGTCTCGCGAAACCTCTATTTACGGAATCCATGATTTAAAAAAAAAAAAAAGTTTTGTTAGGGAAGAATTTGTTTTATGGGAGTAAATCTACAAGAAGATTATTAAGGTGTTTGAGTGCAACGTTTCTGAAGCCTTTCTGCTGCGCATTAAGGGTGCGTACCCATATTGAGAAGCTGAAGGCCACACTAGCTGCTACTGTGCTCCCGCAAGTATACTCCCCTGGACGTGCCGCAACCCGCAGTCCAAAAGTACCCCCGCCGATCGCAACTATGCTATTCGTTTTGTTCAGTGGAAAAATCATGCCGCTAGTCTTCCTGCTGAGAGGCGGCTCCTGGCACAGAAGTGCCTCATACCAAAGACAATCATCTCTATCCCAGATGTGTCTGGTTGATTGGCCCTAACGTTTACATCTCGCTTGCAGCTTACATGTTTCGCGACTCGGTCGGCAGCCATCCTGTGTCTGCTAGGCAACTTGGCCTACTGAGTTAGCTATCTGCTATCTGTTAGCTATCTGATCTATATAAATGACCTGTGTGACAATCTGAGCAGTTCTCTTAGGTTGTTCGCAGATGATGCTTTAATTTACCGTCTAGTAAGGTCATCCGAAGACCAGTTTCAGTTGCAAAGCGATTTAGAAAAGATTGCTGTATGGTGTGGCAGGTGGCAGTTGACGCTAAATAACGAAAAGTGTGAGGTGATCCACATGAGTTCCAAAAGAAATCCGTTGGAATTCGATTACTCGATAAATAGTACAATTCTCAATGCTGTCAATTCAACTAAGTACCTGGGTGTTAAAATCACGAACAACTTCAGTTGGAAAGACCACATAGATAATATTGTGGGGAAGGCGAGCCAAAGGTTGCGTTTCATTGGCAGGACACTTAGAAGATGCAACACGTCCACTAAAGATACAGCTTACACTACACTCGTTCGTCCTCTCTTAGAATATTGCTGCGCGGTGTGGGATCCTTACCAGGTAGGATTGGCGGAGGCCATCGAAAGGGTGCAAAAAAGGGCAGCTCGTTTTGTATTATCACGTAGTAGGGGAGAGAGTGTGGTAGATATGATACGCGAATTGGGATGGAAGTCATTACAGCAAAGACGTTTTTCGTCGCGGCGAGATCTATTTACGAAATTTCAGTCACCAACTTTCTCTTCCGAATGCGAAAATATTTTGAGCCCAACCTACATAGGTAGGAATGATCATCAAAATAAAATAAGAGAAATCAGAGCTCGAACAGAACGGTTTAGGTGTTCGTTTTTCCCACGCGCTGTTCGGGAGTGGAATGGTAGAGAGATAGTATGATTGTGGTTAGACGAACCCTCTACCAAGCACTTCAATGTGAATTGCAGAGTAATCATGTAGATGTAGATGTAGATGTAGTTACCAGTTCCTGCCACTGGAAATTAAAGAAAGTCATTCTTCCAGTACTCAAAACCTTACGGTAATTAACAAGTGGTTTTACTGGGACCAGTCATGGAACTCAGAAAAGTATTCCTGCTTTTATTAGTGCGTTGTTGTGACATTTTGCGGCTGCTCTTATTAGTCAACTGGCGTCTCGTATTAGATGGTGAAGTTGGACTGAAGGTAATGCGAAGTGTTACATCATGAGCACACTTACCGAATGCTACTCCACTATAACCTGGCCTGTGGGATATGCTGATTAATATTTCATCCTTGCGACAGCTTGTTTTACGTACTTTCAGTACGGAAAAATCCCAGCCCTACAAATGATTGGCCTGAGTACATGATGGCTATCGGATGCGTGTCACATAACAGGAAGTTTTCAGGTAATGATCGAAATACAGCATGCCCAGATGAACTAGACGTACAGCTTATTACCAACTTTCGGTCTTTGAGAAAGGTCAGATCGTTGGGATGAGGTACAGTGGACTACCATACGGAAATATATACAGACCGACAGGAAGTTGTCTGTACCGTTGCAGTTACAGGATGAATGGTGGCGAATTGGGCTCACGACAACAGTGTGACAAGAAAATTATGAATGAATAGTAGGATTGTTCGACTTTCTCTGAGAAATAAAACGATGACAGAAAGCATAAAGGTTACGGACATCGCGAAACGTTCAGAAAAGATTTATGTGCACTGTATTGCCAGGCGTCATTCACCGGTGCCACGCAACAGAGACTGACATTTGTAGAGACGGAATGTTTCTGGTTGTCAGATTCACGATATCGTAGACGTCATCGTGAAATATCACAAGAAGCAACGATTATCGAGGCCGGTAAGTCACCATCTGCTGGAATCATGAGGTGGGGAACATTAAAACAGGACTACTTCTATAATTTTTACTTGCATATCTGGGTAAACAGATACTGTAGGCGATTGATAGCCGTCCGAAATTACTTTCTAAATAAATTTGCTGAATGAGAATAACTTGGGTTAAGCCGTGTTAGGTACAGATGTACTATCTACTGGTGACACAAAAAGAATTGCGACAGGCTGGGGCTTGGACCCGGATTCCCCGCTTACCGCAAGTGGTCGCCTTAACCATTAGGCTATCCGGACAGGCATCCTGAACCGACACAAACTTCCAAATGTCACACTGTCTACATCTGTAGACAGTAGTCCTCTACGTCCATCACTCAATGCTCGGAGTAGAGTTGTAAAACAACCGTAACCTACTACAGACTGTTATTAGTGAGGGTAAAAATGGTTCAAATGGCACTGAGCACTATTGGACTTAACATCTGAGGTCATCAGTCCTCTAGAACGTAGAACTACTGAAACCTAACTAACCTAAGGACATCACACACAACCATGCCCGAGGCAGGATTCGCACTTGCGACCGTAGCAGTAGCGCGGACTCAAGCGCCTAGAATCGCTCGGCCATCGCGGCCAGCTTAGTGAGTGTAGACTACGGTTGTTTTCCTAGCAGCTTTAGTCAGTTAAAGTAGTACCAGGTTACATATAGGTTAAATGTGTTACATACCTGTCGGGCATTATCTCATTATCAATCACTGTCATATTAAATTCCCCTAAAAACAGGAGTGGTGAGCCGTCTGGGAACTAAGTCAGGCTACAGACACATCAAAAAATGTTTTGCATCACCTCGGTTCCCAGAGTTCCGGTACCTGTACAGAAAACTGGATTAGAGATTAACACAAACATCATTTTCGCCCTTTTTATTGCTCATGAAAACCACACATTTCATGTTGTACCGCCATACAGTGAGACCTTCAAAGTTGGTGGTCCAGATTGCTGTACGCACCAGTACCTCTAATACCCAGTAGCACATCCTCTTGCATTGATCCATACCTGTAGCCGTCGTGGCATACTATCCACAAGTTCATCAAGGTACTGTTGGTCCAGATTGTGCGACTCTTCAACGGCGATTTGGCGTAGAGCCCTTTACAGTGGTTTGTGGGTCACGTCGCCGATAAAGAGTCCTTTTAAATCTATCCCAGGCATTTTCGATAGGGTTCATATCTCGAGAACATGCTAGTCACTCTAGTCGAGCGATGTCGTTATCCTGAAGGATGTCATTCACAATATGTGTACGACGAGGTCGCGAATTGTCGTCTATGAAGACGAATGCCTTGCCAATATGCTGCCGATATGGTTGCACTATCGGTCGGAGAATGGCATTCACGTATCGTACAGCCGTTACGGCACCTTCCATGATCATTAGTGACATTCGTCGGTGCCACATAAAGCCACCCCAAAACAGCAGGGAACCTCCACCTTGCTGCACTCGCTGGACAGTGTGTGTAAGGTGTTCAGCTCGACCGGGTTGCTTCCAAACACGTCTCCGACAGTTGTCTGGTTGAAGGCATAAGCGACACTCACTGGTGAAGAGAACGTGATGCCAGTCTTGGGCGGCATGTTGTTGGGCCCATCTGTACCGCGCTGCATGGTGTCGTGGTTGCAAAGATGGACCTCGCCATGGACGTCGGGAGTGAAGTTGCGCATCACGCAGCCTATTGCGCACAGTTTGAGTCGTAACAGGACGTCCTGTGGCTGCACGAAAAGTATTATTCAACACTGTGGCGTTGCTGTCAGGGTTCCTCCGAGCCATAATCTGTAGGCAGCGGTCATCCACTGCAGTAGTAGTCCTTGGGCGGCCTCAGTGAGACATGTCATCGACAGTTCCTGTCTCTCTCTATCTCGTCCATGTCTGAACAACATCGTTTTGGTTCACTCAGAGACGCCTGGACACTTGTTGAGAGCCCTTCCTGGCACAAAGTAACAATGCGGACGGAATCGAACCGCGGTATTGACCGTCTAGGCATGGTTGAACTCCAGACAATACGTGCGGTGCACCTCCTTCCTGGTGGAGTGACTGGAACTGACCGGCTGTCGGGCCCCCTCCGCCTAATAGGAGCTGCTCATGCATGGTGGTTTACACCTTTGGGCGGGTTCAGTGACATCTCTGAACAATGTGTGTCTGTGATATAATGTCCACAGTCAACGTCTATCTTCAGGAGTTCAGGGATCTGGGATGATGCAAAACCTTTTTCGATGTGTGTATATAACGGGCCGGGTAGCGTGGGGAACACTTTTATCCTACATAGTTATCCTAATGAGGAGGTACTGAAAATAGAATTGAGGAGAAGAGAAATTTATGGTACTACCTGACTAAAGGAAAGGATCAGTTGGTAGGACACATTTTGAGTAACAAGGGATCAGCAGTGTAGTACTGGAGGGAAACATGGTTGTAAAAATTGTAGAGGGAGACCAAGATATGAATACAGCAAGCAGATTCAGAGGGCTGTAGGTTGCAGTAGTTACTTTGCATTAGTTACTTGTAGATGAAAAGGCTTGCACAGGATAAATTTGCATGGAGAGCTGCAACAAACCAGTCTTTGGACTAAAGATCACAGCAACTGTTACTTATTAGCACATTTGAAACTTTCAATGTTTCATTCACATTTTACTTGAAAATAGTTATTTTGTAGTGTGAAGCAGAGGATTTTTCTAGCTGCAATGAGGAAAAAACACGGATTTAAAATATAGAGCGACAGAGCGCAGTTTCCTCAATATAAAGACAAATCAACTAACAGGTTAAACATCGCTTCACTTGTTGTTGTTGTTGTGGTCTTCAGTCCTGAGACTGGTTTGATGCAGCTCTCCATACTACCCTATCCTGTGCAAGCTTCTTCATCTCCCAGTACTTACTGCAACCTACATCCTTCTGAATCTGCTTAGTGTATTCATCTCTTGGCTTCCCTCTACGATTTTTACCTTCCACGCTGGCCTCCAATGCTGAATTTGTGATCCCTTGATGCCTCAGAGCACGTCCTACCAACCGGTCCCTTCTTCTTGTCAAGTTGTGCCACAAACTCCTCTTCTCCCCAATTCTATTCAATACTTCATCACTAGTTATGTGATCTACCCATCTAATCTTCAGCATTCTTCTGTAGCACCACATTTGGAAAGCTTCTATTCTCTTCTTGTCCAAACTATTTATCGTCCAGAGCCCTTAGCGAAGATATGGGCTACAAATGAGGAAATTCATTGAGTTAAGCGACTTTGACAAAATGTAGATTATTATTATGCAGAGGCTGTGAACGAGTATCTCGGAAACGGCGAAGCTGATCGAATGTTTACGTGCTATTGTGAGCGTCTACTGAAAATGGTCGTCTCCACAAACACCATCATGGAGTTGAACGACGGCTCGAAACGTGCAGCAGGCGGCGGACACAGGCTCGTGGGGGCAGTATTATGTTATGGGAAACATTCTCCTGCGCTGCCGACCACCTGCATCATTCCTTCAAGCTTGATGCCTTTCCCGATGGCTATGTCATTTTTCAGCAGCACAAATGTCCGTGTGTCGGAGCCAGAACCACGATACAGAGGTTTGAGGAGCGTCATCGTGAACTCACATTGATGTCTCAGCTACCAAATTCGCCTGAAGTGAATCCTATGGAATTCACCTGGATCGCCATCGGGAGTCATTACCGCTTACGCACATCAACGGCCCATTATTTACGCGAATTACATGACTTGTGTGTAGACATCTGATGCGACGTACCTCGACAAACCTACCAACAAACTGTCGTATCCCTGATATGCAGACTCAGTGATGTGTTTCGTTTCAAAGACCTGGACCGTATCCGAACGGGCCATGGAAGATGTGCCGACACTGTCTACAAGTGAGGCAAATTTTCATCACTATCGTGTGACTATGCTGCGGACGGACAGACAGCTGCTCATGTTGTATCTACATGTCGCGCACATACCTACAATAGTCCTTTCAAGGATTTCATGACAGCGACGAAGGATGTGATGAAATACATAGACCATGATATCAGTATACAGCTGAAGCCATTTATACAAATTATGCTAGAGAACCTTGTTTATGTGTTGACAAGTAGTAGTGTTTATTATTTGGAAATGTGGTGTGATAAAATAAATAAATAAATACTCCTAAGTCACCTCCAGATTTAATTATGTATCTTCCTAGTACAATGCAAGTTATAACAACGAAAATTTCGTTACTTGTTGTCCTTGTTGTGTTGCAGTTTGAATGACCAGTAGTGTCGAAGAGAGATGGAGTGTAACAGTGAAACACTGTGAGCGACAAGCGGGGAGAGGCACCGGTAAGCGGCAGAGGCTAATTTGTGGCCGGCGTCGTACTCAGGCGCGGACGGGCCCGAGAAAACACAAAAAGAAGACGAAACGCTGGTTCGGAGGGGGCCAGGAGTCTGCCTCCAGTCGCGACACCGGCAGACGCCGAAAAACCATTTCTGGGCGAGAGGCCACGGGCGGCAAAAACGCGACCAGCAGCCAGCAGCCGCCGTCAGCGCCCCTGGCGGCGACGCCGGGCAGCGCGGCCAACAGCGCGCTCTTTGTCCGACTCCGTCGCACGACGCACAACTTGTAGGGACTACTTTAGCAGTTACACTAATAAATTGGATCAATATCATAAAGTTTGTCACTAGACAACACTACTCGCCAATAAAATTGCTACACCAAGAAGAAATGCAGATGATAAACGGGTATACATTGGACAGGTATATTACACTTGAACTGACTTGTGATTACATTTTCGTGCAGTTTGGGTGCATAGATCCTGAGAAATCAGTACCCAGAACAACCACCTCTGGCCGTAATAACGGCCTTGATACGCCTGGGCATTGAGTCAAACAGAGCTTGGATGGCGTGTACATGTACATCTGCCCGTGCAGCTTCAACACGATACAACAGTTCATCAAGAGTAGTGACTGGCTCATTATGACGAGCCAGTTGCTCGGCCATCATTGACCAGACGTTTTCAATTGGTGAGAGATCTGGAGAATGTGCTGGTTAGGGCAGCAGTCGAACATTTTCTGTATCCAGAAAGGCGCGTACAGGACCCACAACAAGCGGTCGTTCATTATCCTGCTGAAATGTAGGGTTTCGCAGGGATCGAATGAAGTGCAGAGTCACGGGTCGTAACACATCTGAAATGTACCGTCCACTGATCAAACTGCTGTCAATGCGAACAAGAGGAGACCGAGACATGTAACCAGTGGCATCCCATACCATCACGCCAGGTGATACGCCAGTATGGCGATGACGAATACACGCTTCCAATGTGCGTTCACCGCGATGTCGCCAAACACGGATGCGACCATCATGATGCTGTAAACAGAACCTGCATTCATCCGAAAAAATGACGTTTTGCCATTCGTGCACCCAGGTTCGTCGTTGAGTAAACCATCGCAGGCGCTCCTATCTGTGATGCAGCGACAGGGGTAACCGCAGCCATGGTCTCCAAGCTGATAGTCCATGCTACTACAAACGTCGTCGAAGGTTGTTGTCTTGCAAACGTCCCCATCTGTTGACTCTGGGATCGAGACGTGGCTGCACGATCCGTTACAGCCATGACGATAAGCTGCCTATCATCTCGACTGCTAGTGATATGAGGCCGTTGGGATCCAGCACGGCGTTCCGTATTACCCTCCTGCACCCACCGATTCCATATTCTGCTAACAGTCATTGGATCTCGACCAACGCGAGCAGCAATGTCGCGATACGATAAACCGCAATCGCGGTAGGCTACAATCCGACCTTTATCAAAATCGGAAACGTGATGGTACGCATTTCTCCTCCTTACACAAGGCATCACAACAACGTTTCACCAGGCAACGCCGGTCAACTGCTGTTTGTGTAGTCGGAAACTTTGCTTATGTGAGCACGTTGTAGGTGTCGCCACCGGCGCCAACCTTGTGTGAATGCTCTGAAAAGCTAATCATTTGCATATCACAGCATCTTCTTCCTGTCGGTTAACTTTCACGTCTGTAGCACGTCATCTTCGTGGTGTAGCCATTTTAATGGCCAGTAGAGTAAGTGGATTATGGATGGAAAAGACCCTCCGTAGTTTACTAATCAGATCCCGAAAATGCTGAGGAAACAGAGAACGTTGAACTCTCTGTTCAAAACAGAACGCGCAAACGTCGACAGACAGAAGTTAGTAGAAATTCGTGTGCCCGTAAGAAGATCAAGGCACAAAGCATACAACAATTTCCAGTGTCACATCTTAGCGAAATATAACGCGGAGAATCCGAGAAAATTCTGCTCACATTTGAAAGTAGTCATCGGGTGGAAGTCTTATATCCAGTCAGTCGTCGAACAGTCTGGGGTGGCAATAGAAGACAGCAAAGTAAAATCTGAAGTTTAAATTTCATGTTTAAGAAACCTTTCGCGCAAGATGATCGTCCAGACATACCGTCTTTTAACTGTCGCACAAACTCCCGAACAGAGGTCGTAGAAATAGGCGCCATTGCGAGGTCCAGATGGAATCCCAGTTCAGTTTTAGATAGAACACTCTGAGGTGTAAGGCCCTTAATTAGCTGGCGTTTATTGCGAATCTTCCTCCCAGCGAGTGGAAAAAAGCGCAGGTTACTCATATTGAAAGAAAAAGTACGGACCCCATAAATACAGACTAATAACGTGGGTTTGATCCAGAATTCTTGAACCCATTCTGAGGTGGAATACAATAAATTTCCTTGAGACGTAAAAGCTTCTGTTCACCAGTCAGCATCGATTTAGAAAGCACTGATCTTGCAAAATTCATCTCGTCCTTTTCTCACATGATACCCTACAATCCATGGATGCAGAGCAACAGGCAGATTTCATATTCCTAGATTTTCTGAAAGCGTTTGACTTGGTGCCACAGTGGAGACTGTTGACGACGGTCTGAGCATAGGGTTAGGTTACCATATATGAGAGTAAGACTTTTTAAAAAATAGAACCCAGTAGGCCTATGTTGTTCTCGAGGACAAGGTTATCGTCAGGAATGCCCTAGGGAAGTGTGATAGGGCCTGTGTTTTTCTCCACGTACTAGCGCCCGCTGCTTCACCCTCGTAGACTGAATGGTCTGTATAGACACATATCTTTTTTTTGTTTAATCGAATTTTTATGTTGTTCACAATTTGCAACAGCATCTAAACGCTAATTAAGCCCACAGAAGGCTGTTCTTTTCTGAATCTACTTCTGATCAAAAGCTGATTGTGTAGCTTGAGTCCAAGGTTTATGTTAATCATGCTTTTTGCGTTCTTGTTATGATATTTCCGTAGGGACTTTCATCACCAGACACACATTTCTTTATGTATGAGTGAGAAGTGAAATACGAATTTCATAGCTTTACATTTTTTAATGTAACGAAATATTTTCCTAAGAATTTTCATCCCATATTTCACCCCTTTAGGGGCTGAATTTCCAAAAACAGTTAACACATATTTTTTTTTATTTCTAAGAGAGAACACAAATACAAATATATATGGATTTAGCTTTGAAAATACTTACACAATGACATAATTGCGTAAAACTTTTCTTCCCCTGTTTAACTCCGTTAGGAGTCTGAATTTCCTAAAACAATGAACACGTTTCTCTTTTCTTCTTATTTCTTACCGAGAAGTCCAATATCACTCTTCATGGATGTAGCTTTAAAAATGCTTTAGTTGCTCTTTCGTGATGAGTTGTTTTAAAAAAATTTCACTAAAAAAATGGCTCTGAGCACTATGCCACTTAACTTCTGAGGTCATCAGTCGCCTAGAACTTAGAACTAATTAAACCTAACCAACCTAAGGACATCACATCACACACATCCATGTCCGAGGCAGGATTCGAACCTGCGACCGGAGAAAATTTCACTCACTATTTTAGCTCACGAGGGGGGAGGGTGTGCTGATGCACGTATTTCTTTATTTCTGATCGAAAAACCAAATACCAATTTTTGTAAGTCTAGATTCAAAATTGCGTTAGCAACGAGTAATTTTCAAAAAGCATTTCATTCCATATTTCATCCCCTTCGCCGTGGAATTCCGAAAAATCTCCCTTATACGACGCCTACAGTATACGATCAACACTCTCTGCAAATTTCAGATTTCCGTCCTTAGTGTTTCAGCTGGGCAATGATGAGTCAGTGAGTGAAACAGTTAATTGAGCCATTGTCTTTTATATATAGAGATGATCTGACGGACAAAATGAGCTGCAGTTTACGGTTGTTTGCTGATTATGCTGTGGTCTACGGGAATTTGTCCTCGCTGAGTGACTGTAGAACATTAGAAGGTGATTTAGATAGAATTTCTGGTTGGTGTGACGAATGGCAGCTTGCACTAAATGTATAAAAATGTAAGTTAATGCAGATGGGTAGGAAACACAATCCTGTCACTTACGAATTCAGGATCAGGAGTATACTGCTTGACACAGTCACACCTACTAAATATCTAGGCGTAACGTTGCAAAGCGATATGAAATGGAACGAACACGTCAGGTTGGTAGTAGGGGAGGCGTACCCACGACTTTGTTTTGTTGTGAGAAATTTGTGAAAGTGCAGCTCGTCTGTAAAGAAGGCGGTGTACAGAACACAAGTGCGACAGCTTCGTAAGTACTCCTCGAGAGTTAGAGATTCCCGCATGGTCGGATTAAAGGAAGACATAGAAGCAGTTCATAGGCATGCTGTTGATTTGTTACCCGTACATTCGATGAGCACTAAGTTACTACGGAGATACTTTGCGATTTAGAATGGGGATGCCTGGAGGGAAGACGATCTTTTCGCAAGAAAATGTAGAGAACCGGCAGTTGAGGCTGTCTGCAGATCGATTCTATTGCTGGCAATGTACATCTCGCGTAAAGATCACGAAGATAATAAGTGATTAATTAGGACTTGTACGAAGGGTTGTAGACAGTCGGTTTTCCCTCATTTCATTTGCGAGTGGAACGGGAAATACTCTGACTAGTAGTCTTTGTGGTAACCTCCACGAAGCACCATACTGTAGCTTGGGGCGTACTGGTATGTATGTAGATGTAACTGTTCAGCATTTGACTTTAGGAGTGTAATGAATCAGCAGAGGATCATTCATATTCCAAAACTGTCATCATCAACCTGGCTGTAGAAGCTTGGCTTATGAATATACCGTCAATTGCAGTGATGTCCTGCTATACAAAAATGTCTTACATACAATCCCAGTCTCTGTCTTCCCTACAGTTTTTACGCTCTTCTCGCAGGTACAATGGAAAATTTCGTTGATTTGCGCATATCAGTTGTCTCTACCAAAAGACACGAAACCACATACAAATAAGTTCGAGAGGGGCGAGATAGTGCTGACAGCTTTATGTCTCCTCGATCACAGGATTCTATGAGCAAAGGTGTAGCTTACAGACTTCACCGATACTGTCACCTGCTTATTCGCTTATCTCTTGCTAGCAGTAACAAGACTAAACACTAACAAATCCTAAGAACCAGACGGAATTTACTATAGGGTGTTCCAACATACAATTCCACCTAACTTCTTATTCCACAGAACGTCTAAATGAAGCCCTAAAACGATGGACATAACAACAAAATACGGAATTGTATCCTTCTCGGTAAATGTGGATAAGTAGAAAAAGTAATACAGATCACAGGAAAATCAGTAATGGATAAACGCTAAACAAAAGAAAAATGGGTGAACATCTGGCAAATGGAATTTTTTCTCCAGTGCAACGGAGCGGTTAAGAATCAAGCACAGTAGTCCCATCCGAGGTATGGTATATTCCCTGACTAGAAATCACCCATATCCTTTGCATCTCAGTAATCCTAGCGGAGGCATGGTTTATTCCCGACCAGACATAGCCCGTATCCCATGCGTCTAACACTCGTAAGTTTGTCAGGTGGGAAATTAGAATCCCCCGAATACGCAGTCCTGTTTTGTAGGCGGTGAAGTTATCTGACACACAGTCACATGATACGCGATGTACTTTATGAAATTATACAAGACAAAACTCTTAATGATGTATTACCGAGCACGTTACGCGAAGAGTACAGAATAACTCATCTGAGAACACAGTATGATGACAACGCAGACACTCACTTGGACTAATGCATGTAAACACATGAAATCACAAACACTCAAATTCATGCACTTCCACCTGTACAGAAAGTAGAAAATGATTGGTTACTGTGACCGTTATGTCAAGTCAAAAGAGTGAAAACTAAATGTTATTGTAACCACAAACTCCTGTAAAAAGTGTAAATAGTGTAAGCTAATACCAACATAGAAAAATCACAAACCACGACTACTAATTAACAGCAATCAACTGTAACACAAGAACAGCGCAAAATTACTAACTCTTCAAGTGCTGTATAAGAATCTTGGCTAACTGGAAAGAAGGACCCTTAAATTAGAATGTAAACCACCGTGGTGTTCGTAACATTGTGAAGGTGGTTCGATGAACACTCTGCCAGGCACTTTGAAACATGAGACTTAGGGGTAGGCAGGAAAAGGTGTCAACAGGGCCTGATCAGCTGCACAGTAAACACCTACACTTTATTTAACGAAATAATTTTTTTAAACAATCATTTTAAAAAACAATTGACTAACACAAGCTGCACTGACGGCTGAAGGCCTTATTGCGAAAGAATACAAAATTATTTGTCGGCTAAAGGCCAGAAACAATACTTCAGAACAATTAACGGCTGAAGGCCTGAATTACAAATGAGGGAGACAATTACACGTTGCAAATACCAAAATCAATTTTTAAAAGAATTATTTTTTAAAAAAATTACTGTAACACAAGGTACACTGACGGCTGAAGGCCTTATTAAGAAGAATTCAAATTATTTGTCGGCTGAAGAACACAAAATATTATTTTAAAATAATTGACACAATTTGACCAAATAAAAAACGGAGTGATTCACAGACAATGCTCCAAGGATCGATCCGAGAAAAGTCCCTACAGCCGCCGGCCGTTGTGGCCGAAAGGTCCTAGGCGCTTCAGTCCGGAACCGCGCGACTGCTGCGGTCGCAGGTGCAAATCATGCCTCGGGCATGGATGTGTGTGATGTCCTTAGGTTAGTTAGGTTTAAGTAGTTCTAAGTTCTAGGGGACTGATGACCATAGAGGTTAAGTCCTACAGTGCTCAGAGCCATTTGAGCCATTCGGCGAGTACTGGCGCTGTCACACTACCCGCTATCGATAAACGCCGCTGCTGCCACTCACGGACGGACAAAGCGAGCAAACGTAGTGGCGCCAGTGAACGGACTAAGAAAACGCGAGGTCACAATCCGAATACACGACGCCAACCTGTCAACGGCACAAACACGAGCCGTAGCACGGCTCACACTTAAATGTGATTTGCAGAGTATCCATGTAGATGTAGAAGTGGTGTAGAACATACAACTTTTGTATGTGTGGCAGCCTATTGTTGTTTCCGCATTGGAATTGTCGGCCTTCAAATGGTTAAATTGACCTTGGCATTGACAACCTACAGCTAGGGGTTTTCATAAAAGAAAGAATCGTGTTGTGGTTTTTCTTTACTTCAGTTTACCAAATCAAACGAATTATTCATATCGGGATGCTACTACAATGAATTACGAGGTGCATTCAAGTTCTAAGGCCTCCGATTCTTTCTCTAATTAACTACTCACCGGAAATCGATGAAACTGGCGTTACTTCTCGACGTAATCTCCCTGCAGACGTATACATTTTTCACAACGCTGACGCCATGATTCCATGGCAGCGGCGAAGGCTTCTTTAGGAGTCTGTTTTGACCACTGGAAAATCACTGAGGCAATAGCAGCACGGCTGGTGAATGTGCGGCCACGGAGAGTGTCTTTCATTGTTCGAAAAAGCCAAAAGTCACTAGGAGCTAGCTCAGGTGAGTAGGCAGCATGAGGACTCACTTCAAAGTTGTTATCACGAAGAAACTATTGCGTAACGTTAGCTCGATGTGCGGGTGCGTTGTCTTGGTGAAACAGCACACCTGCAGCCCTTCCCGGACGTTTTTGTTGCAGTGTAGGAAGGAATTTGTTCTTCAAAACATTTTCGTAGGATGCACCTGTTACCGTAGTGCCCTTTGGAACACAATGGGTAAGGATTACGCCCTCGCTGTCCCAGAACATGGACAGCATCATTTTTTCAGCACTGGCAGTTACCGGAAATTTTTTTGGTGGCGGTGAATCTGTGTGCTTCCATTGAGCTGACTGGCGCTTTGTTTCTGGATTGAAAAATGGCATCCACGTCTCATCCATTGTCACAAGCGACGAAAAGAAAGTCCCATTCATGCTGTGCTTGCGCGTCAACATTGCTTGGCAACATGCCACACGGGCAGCCATGTGGTCGTCCGTCAGCATTCGTGGTACCCACCTGGATGACACTTTTAGCATTTTCAGGTCGTCATGCAGGATTGTGTGCACAGAACCCACAGAAATGCCAACTCTGGAGGCGATCTATTCAACAGTCATTCGGCGATCCCCCAAAACAATTCTCTCCACTTTCTCGATCATGTCGTCAGACTGGCTTGTGCGAGCCCGAGGTTGTTTCAGATTGTTGTCACACGATGTTCTGCCTTCCTTAAACTGTCACACCCACGAACGCACTTTCGACACATCCATAACTCCATCACCACATGTCTCCTTCAACTGTCGATGAATTTCAGTTGGTTTCACACCACGCAAATTCAGAAAACTAATCATTGCACGCTGTTCAAGTAAGGAAAACGTCGCCATTCTAAGTATTTAAAACAGTTCTCATTCTCGCCGCTGGCGGTAAAATTCCATCTGTCATACGGTGCTGCCATCTCTGGGACGTATTGACAATGAACGCGGCCTCATTTTAAAACAATGCGCATGTTTCTATCTCTTTCCAGTCCGGAGAAAAAAAAAATCGGAGGCCTTAGAACTTGAATGCACCTCGTACAGCTTGGATACGGTAAATTATCTATTCTCAGAAAACATACAGACTGGAAAAATTGTAAAATTGTACACAACGTCAGATTCTACTCCAAATGTAATTTCGAGATTGGCAGAACATATAAGTGACTATGCCCTCCTTTATTAGACGAACACAAAGTTGCCTGATTAATTAAGAAGACGCAGCGGTACTCCCACCACCGTAGGAAAAATGTGACCCAATCAAGTGTAGTGAAAGATGTGTTCCAGAAACTTGCGTCTAAAATTTTAACGTCACGATACTCCAGACTGAATAACCATTGGAAAGCTAACTTCCTGTGGTCCTGGACACAGAACAGAAATATAAATGTGATGGAAAATCTAGAAAATATGTAAAAGAAATGCAAAAGGTCGGAGTTGTTGTACTGGAGATCAGAGAAATGGAAGGGAAAAAGGATAAGGGTTTTTACCTGATGAAAATACAGGGGGTCCGATGAGGAATGGTCAGTATTCAGGGATATAACCGGAACGATCATTCGAAGCAAATACATGTGGTCTTCAGTCCTGAGACTGGTTTGATGCAGCTCTCCATGCTACTCTATCCTGTGCAAGCTTCTTCATCTCCCAATACCTACTGCAACCTACATCCATCTGAATCTGCTTAGTGTATTGATCTCTTGGTCTCCCTCTACGATTGTTACCCTCCACGCTGCCCTCCAATGCTAAATTTGTGATCCCTTGATGCCTCAAAACATGTCCTACCGACCGATCCCCTCTTCTAGTCAAGTTGTGCCACAAACTTCTCTTCTCCCCAATCCTATTCAATACCTCCTCATTAGTTACGTGATCTACCCACCTTATCTTCAGCATTCTTCTGTAGCACCACATTTCGAAAGCTTCTATTCTCTTCTTGTCCAAACTGGTTATTGTCCATGTTTCACTTCCATACATGGCTACACTCCATACAAATACTTTCAGTAACGACTTCCAGACACTTAAATCTATACTCGATGTTAACAAATTTCTCTTCTTCAGAAACGATTTCCTTGCCATTGCCAGTCTACATTTTATATCCTCTCTACTTCGACCATCATCAGTTATTTTACTCCCTAAATAGCAAAACTCCTTTACTACTTTAAGTGTCTCATTTCCTAATCTAATCCCCTCAGCATCACCCGATTTAATTTGACTACATTCCATTATCCTCGTTTTGCTTTTGTTGATGTTCATCTTATATCCCCCTTTGAAGACACTATCCATTCCGTTCAACTGCTCTTCCAAGTCCTTTGCTGTCTCTGACAGAATTACAATGTCATCGGCGAACCTCAAAGTTTTTACTCTTCTCCATGAATTTTAATACCCACTCCGAATTTTTCTTTTGTTTCCTTTACTGCTTGCTCGATATACAGATTGAATAACATCGGGGAGAGGCTACAACCCTGTCTCACTCCTTTCCCAACCACTGCTTCCCTTTCACCCCTCGACTCTTATAACTACCATCTGGTTTCT
This sequence comes from Schistocerca piceifrons, assembly GCF_021461385.2. Classification (NCBI taxonomy): domain Eukaryota; kingdom Metazoa; phylum Arthropoda; class Insecta; order Orthoptera; family Acrididae; genus Schistocerca; species Schistocerca piceifrons. The sequence goes on from NC_060138.1 coordinate 1,244,757,339, forward strand.
GTACAAATTGTAAATAGCCTTTCGCTCCTTGTATTTTACCCCTGCCACCTTCAGAATTTGAAAGAGTGTATTCCAGTTAACATTGTCAAAAGCTTTCTCTATGTCTACAAATGCTAGAAACGTAGGTTTGCCTTATCTTAATCTATCTTCTAAGATAAGTCGTAAGGTTAGTATTGCCTCACGTGTTCCAACATTTCTACGGCATCCAAACTGATCTTCCCCGAGGTCCGCTTCTACCAGTTTTTCCACTCGTCTGTAAAGAATACGCGTTAGTATTTTGCAGCTGTGACTTATTAAACTGATAGTTCGGTAATTTTCACATCTGTCAACACCTGCTTTCTTTGGGATTGGAAATATTATATTCTTCTTGAAGTCTGTGGGTATTTCGCCTGTCTCATACATCTTGCTCACCAGATGGTAGAGTATTGTCAGGACTGGCTTTCCCGCATGCCATCAGTAGTTCTAATGGAATGTTGTTTACTCCCGGGGCCTTGTTTCGACTCAGGTCTTTCAGTGCTCTGTCAAACTCTTCACGCAGTATCTTATCTCCCATTTCATCTTCATCTACATCCTGTTCCATTTCCATAATATTGTCCTCAAGTACATCGCCCTTGTATAAACCCTCTATATACTCCTTCCACCTTTCTGCCTTCCCTTCATTGCTTAGAACTGGGTTGCCATCTGAGCTCTTGATATTCATACAAGTGGTTCTCTTTTCTCCAAAGGTCTCTTTAATTTTCCTGTAGGCAGTATCTATCTTACCCCTAGTGAGACAAGCCTCAACATCCTTACATTTGTCCTCTAGCCATCCCTGCTTAGCCATTTCGCACTTCCTGTCGATCTCATTTTTGAGACATTTGTATTCCTTTTTGCCTGCTTCATTTACTGCATTTTTATATTTTCTCCTGTCATCAATTAAATTCAATATTTCTTCTGTTACCCAATTATTTCTATTAGCCCTCGTCTTTTTACCTACTTGATTCTGTGCTGCCTTCACTACTTTATCCCTCAGAGCTACCCATTCTTCGTCTACTGTATTTCTTTCCCCCATTCCTTTCAATTGTTCCCTTATGCTCTCCCTGAAACTCTCTACAACCTCTGGTTCTTTCAGTTTATCCAGGTCCCATCTCCCTAAATTCCCACCTTTCTGCAGTTTCTTCAGTTTCAATCTGCAGTTCATAACCAACAGATTGTGGTCAGAATCCACATCTGCCGCTGGAAATGTCTTACAATTTAAAACCTGGTTTCTAAATCTCTGTCTTACCGTTATATAATCTATCTGATACCTTTTAGTATCTCCGGGATTCTTCCAGGTATACAACCTTCTTTTATGATTCTTGAACCAAGTGTTAGCTATGATTAAGTTATGCTCTGTGCAAAATTCTACAAGGCGGCTTCCTTTTTCATTTCTTCCCCCCAATCCATATTCACCTACTATGTTTCCTTCTCTCCCTTCTCCTACTGACGAATTCCAGTCACCCATGACTATTAAATTTTCGTCTCCCTTCACTACCTGAATAATTTCTGTTATCTCGTCATACTTTTCATCAATTTCTTCATTATCTGCAGAGCTAGTTGGCATATAAACTTGTACTACTGTAGTAGGCATGGGCTTTGTATCTATCTTGGCCACAATAATGCGTTCACTATGCTGTTTGTAGTAGCTAACCCGAACTCCTATTTTTTTTATTCATTATTAAACCTACTCCTGCATTTCCCCTATTTGATTTTGTATTTATAACCCTGTAATCACCTGACCAAAAGTCTTGTTCCACCTGCCACCGAACTTCACTAATTCCCACTATATATAACTTTAACCTATCAATTTCCCTTTTTAAATTTTCTAACCTACCTGCCCGATTAAGAGATCTGACATTCCACGCTCCGATCCGTAGAAAGCCAGTTTTCCTTCTCCTGATAACGACGTCCTCTTGAGTAGTCCCCGCCCGGAGATCCGAATCGGGGACTATTTTACCTCCGGAATATTTTACCCAAGAGGACGCCATCATCACTTAATCATACAGTAAAGCTGCATGTCCTCGGGAAAAGTTACGGCTGTAGTTTCCCCTTGCTTTCAGCCGTTCGCAGTACCAGCACAGCAAGGCCGTTTTGGTTAATGTTACAAGGCCAGATCAGTCAATCATCCAGACTGTTGCCCCTGCAACTACTGAAAAGGCTGCTGCCCCTCTTGAGGAACCACATGTTTGTCTGGCCCCTCAACAGATACCCCTCCGTTGTGGTTGCACCTACGGTACGACCATCTGTATCGCTGAGGCACGCAAGCCTCCCCACCAACGGCAAGGTCCATGGTTCATGGGGGAAGATTCGAAGCAAAAAATTATAGATAATCAGTGCTCCAAAAAGCATACCATAAGAGCTGTGAATACCTCTTCATCTTCCAGACTGTGAAAGAAATCTCTTCTACTCTTTTTTTTTCTATATTTTGGGTTCCAACCAAGAAAAAATTGTCCGGTAAACACGGGCGCTCAAATGCATCCCTTAAGAGCTATGAGAATTTGTCCAGTAGAAGAAATGCGTTTCACAGTAGCGAAGATGAAAAAGTACTCATAGCTCTAAAGGTATGTACTTAAGAACCCATGTTTACTCGGTTTTTTTTTTTTTTTTTTTTCTTCGGACCTCTCAAAATATGGAAAGCAAAGAGCTTGCCATAGAAGATATTTTTTTCACATTATTGAAAACGAACACCTGCTCGTATCTCTTAAGGCATGAACTTTAGAATTCATGTTTACTAGAACGTTTTTGTTACGATAAATCTTATCTGTCGTATCACTGAATAGTGACCATTCCTCCTGCGACGCCTTGTAGATTAATATCAACAGCAGCAGGAAATATTAAAACTGGAGTGGGACTAGTCATCAAAACAAAAGAAATAAATCAGTTGGTTGAGGAAAGGAAGAAACACAAAACTGTTGAAATAAATGCATAATGCAATGTAAAAAATGAAATACCCAGGAGCTGTAGGGAAGCTAAATCGAAATGGCTGAAGAAAAATATGAAGAAAACGAAAAGAAAACGGCCGCCGAGATAGAAATTTTCAGCATATAGGAAAGTCAAAAAAGGAATTCCACAGTCAGACGTAGTGGAGGATACGAGAAGGTGTAAACAGTACGTTGAAGCCTCGAGAGGGGGGAATGTGCCGACCTGATGGACGAAGGAACGGGAGTGTATATGCAAAAAATAGGAAATCCAGCATTAGAGGGACATTTTGAGAACTTTGGAAGGTTTAAAACTAAAGCAGGCAGTTTTTCGGAGGTACTGAAGTCACTTGGGTGAAGTGTAAACCAAATGAGTATTCAAGCTGTTGTGCAGACGCTTTGAAACTAGAGGCATGGCATCAAAATTTCGCAAAAAAAAAAAGGTCACACACAGTCCCGAAATGTCAAGGGCAGATAAATGCGCCAATTATAGCGCAATAAGCTTAACACCATCGAAGTCGCCGGGAACAACAGTACACAGAGGATTAATTGCAGCTTGGCTGCAGGTAAGGTAAAGGAACCAGAGAGGCACTTCTGACGTTCATAATTGAGGTAAGGCTCAAGAAATAGCTACAACCTAGAGGGAAAGACGGTTAATACAATATGTACAACAGGGGGCAATGAGATTGGCAGACCAACGCCAACGCCGAAGGTCTCGGATTAAAAAGGGTATGAGAAACCAGTTCAATCTGCATATATAAAAAGAAATTATGTTAATAAAAGGAAGGTTCAACAATGGGATTAAAATTGAGGGTTCTCAGTGAGGAAGCACTGCAGGAGCTGTTGAATTACATGAAAGCCTAATGAACACAGAATGTGAACTGAGAGTAAATCAATGAGTGGATTAGAGATAAAAGTGATGAGAAATCTGAGATATAAAGTTAGCGGTAAAATTAAAAAATTGGTGACCAATACATACCCGCACGTGAAGCATCTTAGCTACCTTGGAATCATAATTTAAAATAAGGAAGCAAGGAGTATTTTAGACAAGCCCAGAATAAGAGGATACTCCTAGTTAACACAATTATACTAGTCCAAACTTAAGTGTTAAGTCGAGGAAGAAATTTCTGAAAAATTGGAGCATAGTTATGTATGGAAATGACTCATGGAGCATGACAGACCCGCAAGAGAAGGGAATCGTAACGTTTGAGATGTGGTAAAATAGAAAGCTTCTAATATTTATGTGGACTGGTAATATTATAAATGAGTATGCTCTTCGTAGATTCGTCGAGGAAATCGAGGCGCTGGAACCAGAGGAAGAAGGAACAGTCACTGGGCATGTTTTAACATACAAGGGAAAACTTTCCATAGTAGTAGACAAAGTTGTACAGAATGAAAACCGTAAGTGAAGACCGTTTTCTGAACTGATCCTGGAAATGACCGATAACGTTGTGTGTAAGTCCTACTCTAAGGTGAGATTGTTGACACAAGAGTTGAAGTCGTAGCGCGGTACATCAAACAAGTCAGAAGATTGATTACCCCCGACCAAAAAATATACACTGCGTAAGTGGAAATAAGGTCACGTGCATGCTGTGAGATCGCACAAATTGACGGGTGTCAACTGAGCAGGTAAACACACGAACCGAACCTGAGTTACGTGTTTGCTTACATTTCCTACAGTAAGGCATACATTCGCGCAGAGCTGTTATCTTGCCTCTATATGACAGTGTGCCACACGTATTACGTCGCTGAATTTGGTGTCACAATTCAGCAGCTACCAAGGTTAAAAATTACTTACATAAATCAGAAATTTTCCCATGTTGTCAGCTCTAAAGATACAGGGTACTTTTCCGGTTCAATATTATGTAAAAATCAACACCTCTTTCTTTTAGGCACTGTTTACAATGTATATGTTTTACGGAGTTTTTTTTTTTTTATTTCAGGTAATGCAGCACACGTTCTAAACAAATTAAAAGTATTTTGAATATTTTTGATCCTGCTTAGGGTTATTAAAAATATTACAAAGAAATTGATGAATTTTTTTTTCCAAAATGCTTCCTCAAATTGAGGTACCGTACCATTTAAGCCGATGTTATACATTTGCGTGAGACCCAATTTTTACCAGATATGCACGACATTATGGCTGAGGTAGTGGACCTATTTAATTCCACCTGTTATGTATATTACAATGATAAAAAAGTATGACATCTTGCTTTTTAGTTTTTATAATTTTTTCCCAATAAATATGTTATTTTTCTATAATTTAGTTGATTCTGCAATAAAGCTTAGGTCTACTACATAAGTATGGACTATTGCAAGTTACAGAAAAAATTAGAGGAATGCTTTACAAACTTTAGGAAATATTTGTACCCGAATTCTGAAAAATACAACTTGCGGGAAATTGAGAATGAAGATATGAGTCCAATTAAACTCTGCCTCAGAACATGCCTGATGCATAGTCTTCATCCTGTAGCATTTCTTCATCTTCAGTCTTCCTCTTGGCATTCCTTTTAGCACTTCTTGCTTCTTTGCTAACTTGAAGAGCCAGTCTTTCAGCTTCATTCACCCATTGCACCCATTGCCTGTCAAACGAAGCAATTGATCGTCCATATTAGAACCACATTTTATGCCTAAATTTCTCAGGACTTCCAACCTTCCTATCAGTCTATCATTTATGCACATCACTTCATCTACTACACCAACTTTTAATGTATTCAGTCCTACGAAAAACATTCTTGGGTAATCTTTCCCATATGCAATGGTTCAATGTTTCATTTGTATTCTCAGTGCCCCCATGAAGACATTTACTAAACAAAACAGGGTCACTCAGGTCTCTAAAAATTGGTTTTATTTAATTCATAACAGGCTCAGGAAGAGAATGCTTATGACGGTATATTTGACCACTTTCTTTTGCTTTTTGGTAACTACATCAAGAATCTGCTCCTTTTGGGCAAAGTCCATAAACAGGGTGATCATCTTTGGACAACGTATGAAAGTAGGTGGCCCACACAGCTTTTCTCATTGCAGTACCATCATTTAGAGGTGCAGTCCGTCTAATGGCTAGTCCATAATAACGCTGAAGGCCTATTCAGTTTCTGTCCATCTGCCTCGTCCAGACAGAGATTTTCCATCAGATAGCAACTTTCCTTTCATTTCTCTTCGTAGATTCCTCAATCTAACGCCCATCCTCTTTTACACATGTCCACAACACTCCAGTTTTGTTACCAAGTTATCACCATAAACATTGAGCTCATTAATTTTATTGAAAGCTTTAGAGTCCCCACCATCTAGGTACTTCGTATATCTAACGTTTTAAAAGGCACCGACCTCTGAAACATTTTTAGAGCTCCATCACACTCCATACCTCCACTGTAACCATCATAATTCTTAGAACACTGATGTTCAATATGTTCTTCAGTGTTACCATGGCAGGTGTGGCAGTACTTAAGCACTCAATATCAACAACTTTTCCATTTTCCAGAGAAGTAGCACTCACAAGACTATTCAACGAACGATTTCCTCAACGTTGCTATGTCCCATCAAGTGTAACAGCAGTATCCATGGTTCCACTAATATTTACAGTTTCTTCTACTGCGATTTTCGTAGATTCTTTAAGCACAACCGTCAAGGCACCTAAAAGTATTTTTATGTACTTGCTGAACCTACTGGGAGGAGGAGGATGGTCCATCAAACCACAAAACGTTTGAGCAACCATTTTTCCTTTTCCTATTGCGCGCATTGCTTGCACTAACTTGAAATTCACATCATATGAACTATGCACAATGTTCGAAGTAATTTTCGAGGTAGATTTATTGCAGTGTCTACACAGAACAACTAATTTTGACGCTAAACCCTTCCTGCTATTTTGTTGTTCAGTTATTTCCAGACAGTCTACACCATCACATTGTTTACATTTCGCCACCTCCTTTATCAAAGAAGATAAGAGTCCACATCAACAACAACAAATCCTCTACAAACTGCGTCATTGTTAACACAAAAAATTTGAATCACCAGGAGGCATGCCATGTGGGAGTTTCTTCCCTGAAGAACTGATGCATAGGTTGAAACTTCCTGGCAGATTAAAAGTGTGTGCCGGACCGAGACTCGAACTCACAGCCTCACTTCTGCCAGTACCTCGTCTCCTACCTTCCAAACTTTACAGAAGCTCTCCTGCTAACCTTGCAGAACTAGCACTCCAGAAAGAAGGGGCGTGAGTCGTGCTTGGGTAGCTCAGTTGGTAGACCACTTGCCCGCAAAAGGCAAAGGCCCCGAGTTCGAGTCTCGGTCCGGCACACAGTTTTAATCTACCAGGAAGTTTCATATCAGCGCACACTCCGCTGCAGAGTGAAAATCTCATTCTGATGCATAGGTTCTATTCAACGGTGTGGCTTGGTTTGTTTGTGAACTGGTTACCACGGAATTTCCTTTTACTGCATTTCTTGATGCGTGGCATAATTCGTATTTATGGCACACTAAAGGATATGCACTTCCACAAATATATGTAGCACTTGGGCAACAAACATTCAGTAACACGTGAACAAACTGCTTCAGCGAGACAAAAGTAAATACTAGCAATGATAATCATTTACAGACACTAAACCTGCACTGTTAACAACACGTACAATGTATCATACTTGTATTCACTACAGACAGAAAGTTCACGGTTCTTTTCGAAATAATACTGGTTTCTGTAATAGAAATAAAGGGGGCGTGGTGGCATGCATGGCCATAACTTTAAAATTTGGTATATATAGGTCATTTTTCATTTGAAACCCTGTAAGTTATATATCAATGTAATCAGGAAAGACTATAGAATATAACAAAGTCATAAAAATCGATTTTTCCACCATTTATAAGTACCCTGTATTCTTAAAGTAACGATGTATGCGTCACGATATATTGAGTTCTCCTGAGGATATAGAATCGGGGGGGGGGGGGGGGGGGGGGTCTGTCTTAGCTGCCCCGTATATGCTGAAAATTTAGGTCTGGCGACTCGGAAATTATTTACTAAACATTATGATCAATTAGTTTATCATTTACAACTTCAAAAGTGTTTTCCATAATGATTAAGCGCTCGGAGAAACTCTTACTTTTACCTGTGTATATTATCCCTGTCAGCAAGTACGAGATTACGTTATACATGCCACTTTGATTTTGAAGTTTTGGCGCAGTTGGGTTGCTGGAGAGCAGTGATCAGTTACGACAAGTTTGTGACGCTTTAAGCTTGTCTAGTGGAGTAGCGTCAGGCAGCTTGATAAGCAGTTCCTTTGCCCGTAGTGAATCATGCCGAGGAGCACCAATGTGGCAAGGGCCTAAGTGCGTGCACTGTTACATTGGTTTTCCGGCACTAATTTTCTGGACTAAAAGTTGAAAAAGCGTATTGCTACATCGTCACCAAAACGAAATAACTGCGCTTTAGGCTCAGTAATTTCACTTCGCACTGGAGTAGTTCCTGATGTATAGATGTTTCGAACCGAGGCGTCAAAGCTCTTACGGCACTTGTCTGCTTACAATGTCATACTTGGAAGCAGGAAAAATTAGTTATCTGTACATTTCAAATTCAGTGGTGCCGTTCTCAGATTTAGACGATACTCTGAAAAATTTCTTTGTTATGTTCCGTTAACGTCATTTTCCCGTTCCATTCTTTAGTTTTAACAATGTAAGCGTCTTATTAAAATGTTAATCTTAAACAGAATTAACTAATAATTTTACTCGCTTTCTTGTGGCAACTCATGTTGTTTTATACATACAACTTTACTGTAATATGTGCCGAAGATTATGAATGTGACATCTTGTAAGTAGGCTGTCTAGATTTCATGTTGGTAACGCCACGTAGCGCTCTATATGAAAATCACTGACTGACCTGTGTGCAGTCTGTGTCTGGCTGGACTCATTGTTGGGATATTCGCTTGTGCAGTGTTGGGCAGTTGGATGTGAACAGCGCGTAGCGTTGCGTAGTTGGAGGTCAGCGGCCAGCAGTGGTGGATGTGGAGAGAGAGATGCCAGAAAAAGGAAATTTGTAAAGATGGATGTCATGAATTATATATATATATATATATATATATATATATATATATATATATATATATATAATTTATGTATACAGGGTGAGTCACGTAACGTTACCGCTGGATATATTTCGTAAACCACATCAAATACTGACGAACCGATTCCACAGACCGAACGTGAGGAGAGGGGCTAGTGTAATTGTTTAATACAAACCATAAAAAAATGCACGGAAGTATGTTTTTTAACACAAACCCACGTTTTTTTTAAATGGAACCACGTTAATTTTGTTAGCACATCTGAACATATAAACAAATACATAATCAGTGCCGTTTGTTGGATTGTAAAATGTTAATTACATCCGGAGACATTGTAACCTAAAGTTGACGCTTGAAACCTCCGACGGGCGTTTCATAGGACGTGGAGGACGCATAAATTGGCCAGCCCGTTCTCCTAATCTTACACCTCTGGACTTCTTTCTGTGGGGTACGTTAAAGGAGAATGTGTACCGTGATGTGCTTACAACCCCAGAGGATATGAAACAACGGATTGTGGCAGCCTGCGGCGACATTACACCAGATGTACTGCGGCGTGTACGACGTTCATTACGCCACAGATTGCAATTGTGTGCAGCAAATGATGGCCACCGCATTAAACATCTATTGGCCTGACATGTCGGGACACACTCTATTCCACTCCGTAATTGAAAACGGAAACCACGTGTGTACGTGTACCTCACCCCTCATGTTAATGTACATGTCCGTCAGTGAAAAAGACCAATAAAAACGTGTTATTATGTGGACGTAATGTGCTGTTCCAGTCTCTTCTGTACCTAAGGTTCATCACCGTTCCCTTTGGATCCCTACGTAATTCGGTGCTCTCCGATACACACGATCGAACAGCGGAGGAGTGGTACTCAAATGGTTCAAATGGCTCTGAGCACTATGGGACTCAACATCTTAGGTCATAAGTCCCATAGAACTTAGAACTACTTAAACCTAACTAACCTAAGGACATCACACACACCCATGCCCGAGGCAGGATTCGAACCTGCGACCGTAGCAGTCCCGCGGTTCCGGAGAGTGGTACTCAAGCGTCAACTTTAGGTTACAATATCTCCGGATGTAATTAACATTTTACAATGCAACAAACGGCACTGATTACGTATTTGTTTATATGTTCAGATGTGCTAACAAAACTAACGTGGTTCCATTTTAAAAAAACGTAGGTTTGTGTTAAAAAACATACTTCCGTGCATTTTTTTACGGTTTGTAATAACCAATTGCACTAGCCCCTCTCCTCACGTTCGGTATGTGGAATCGATTCGTCAGTAATTGATGTGGTTTACGAAATATATCCAGCGGTAATGCTAGGTGACTCACCCTGTATATATATATATACATATATGGTCACTTTCGAAATTTATTACGGTGAAAACATTGTTTTTTCTCTATCAAAATCTTTCATTTGCTAACTATGCCTATCAGTAGTTAGTGCCTTCAGTAGTTAGAATCTTTTATTTAGCTGGCAGTATTGTCGCTCGCTGTATTGCAGTATTTCGAGTAACGAAGATTTTTGTGAGGTGAGTGATTCATAAAAGGTATAGGTTATTGTTAGTCAGGGCCATTCTTTTGTAGGGACTTTTGAAAGTCAGATTGTGTTGCCCTAAAAATATTATGTCTCAGTTTAGTGATGATCAGAATAAGTAAAGAGAGAACTGTGTGAGTACGTTCAGTTTTACTCAGCTGTCTTTGTATCAAATAACGTAGAAATTTACCAGAACAGTAATACATAATTTTCCAACCCCTAGAACTTAGAACTACTTAAACCTAACTAACCTAAGGACATCACACACATCCATGCCCGAGGCAGGATTCGAACCTGCGACCGTAGCGGTCGCGTGATTCCGGACTGTAACGTCTAGAACCTCCCGGCCACCCCGGATAGCGGGGCGTTTCAATCTGATTTATAAACAATTATAGACGTCGTTTTACACAGACTGGGATAAGATACAATTAAAATAGTTTCTTAGTATCGGATTAACTATCATTAAAAACGATGGTGTATTAGTAAAAATGAATACGTAACAGAACTGAAGTGTATATATTAGTCCGATGTTTCGTGTACTTCAGCACATGAGTCTCAGTCTGCTACATTACACCACCAATGGACTATTACGTCAACATAAAGGTATGCTCAACGGGAATGCTAGGCTAGCTGGGGGTCGACTGTGAATGTCTACATTCTCATTGACATTACAGCAACAAATGAATAACTGACATTGATATCGTTCTGTTGGCCTTTCCTGTTGTCCTTACTGACTAGAACTCTCTTATCCAGTATTACTGGTAATCGAAGCCAGGCCGAACTGCTTGGTTTAACTCATTGACACTGGACTCGTCCTGGAATGTGGTGGGGCTCAAAACTAGGGGCAGTCATAAATATCCAGGATTTACGTCGTGGCGCAGGAAACGATGGGAATCAAAATCGGCTAGGGATTGTGTTGGCGTAAATCTATGATTCCATTACAATATTTAAATATATTCATCAATCAATTTAAACAACTCTGCGTACACAAGATGACAGAACTGACGTATTCAGTGCTCGATTTACCTAAATACAAAACATAATATCTAACACGATAGAACATACCATAAAATAAACTGCCACTTTGAATTTCACCAAATATGTAATAAAGGGGCAACAAACATTATACCAAAATTAGTAACACAATGGTAAAAGGAGAACAAGAATGCACGTAATAACTATTATTAGCCCAGCATACTGAAACCGACAATATACCCAACCCAAATCCTACACTGTAATTAACACTTACGAAATGTTAACGAGAGAGTCAAAAATAGCCAACCGAACACATCACCCCAAGTTAACCTCTGCTGGGGACAGTAAATCAGAACAGCTTAATAGTGAATGACAGAAACAAAGATAGATTAAAATCTCACTGAACAGAATAACAAGAAAATAAATTTTTCCAACTTTAATACATAAGTCGCTACGACAGCCTGTCCATAGATGAAAGCTGTGAGACCCTGGTAGCTTAATTTGGTTAACCCAGACAGACTAGCCTGCAGTCCATGACTGCACTGGTCACAATCGACACAATTTTCTGTAACCATCATAGTCAAAAATACACCACAGCTAATAACACTACTTTCTGGCCATACTGCATTTCATAGATCCATGAAGAAAAGTACTATGTGCTGTCCCAGACTGAAATGTTGCCCCTTGTTGGCAGTAGGCCATAGACAACCAGCTCCGACTGCAAGTCAACGACTCTGCCTCACTGCTTTGCTCTACAACTTCTTGCTTTGCCGTATTTAGCCGGCCACTGCTCTGGATGTTACTAGCTGCGTTGCTTTCTATCTGGCCATCTTGTTACTCCTTCTCCACCACAGCTCTCTCAGATGGCGATGGCAGCCGCCTTGCCTCTTGTGCCTCACGCATAGCGATTTGAATCAGTTCGTGTGACATTTCCAATTAGAAGACATTCATATCTGGAACGTGACAAAGACTTGGGCCTCACCAGACGCGAAACAAAAGCTGAGTTCCCGAATAACTGTATGGATATGACTATAAACGACTACTCGAAACTTATTCCTTTTAACAATGTCGACTTTGACGGTTCAGTGATACGTGAATATACTGATTTCTTACAAACAGTTTACCAGACAAAATGCTCATTCACATCTCGAATTATTAAGATGGTTAAGTCAGAACGTCATCGTCCAGTGCTTATCACACGTCGCGACACTTACGATGGACCTTGGATTACATCACTCTTTACTGCTCCTGCTGGACGATTGGTAGAGGAACCAGAACATGCAGAAGGTGTGAAGGTTACGAAAGTAAGCTGTTAAAGAATTTAGTCACATAATGTAACTAAACTAGATCATATCACTGTCTGAAACAGCAGTTCCTGTTTTATAGTACTATACCACCTACTGACATACCATGTTAATGGGAGATCACATGTCCAATGCCTCAGGGCTACTGCCGATTGACAAAGAAAATTATTGTGTGTATTGTGTATTAAACTGGGACCTAGAAACGACGGACAGGCTTCGGCCCGCCGTAGCCCTCAGTGGCTGACAACGCCACAACAGGCCACAGTAGTCCACCCACCCCACCGCCGCCCCCGCAAAGAACCCAGGGTTATTGTGCGGTTCGGCACCGCTCCCCCACCCCCCCCTCCCCTCCCCTCCCCTCGCCCTGGCGCCCCGGGAACGTCTCATATCATACCAGAAGACTGTAACCCCAAGTGTTGGCGTGGTAGAGTAATTATGATGTACGTGTATGTGGAGACGGTCTTCGCGCAGTAATCGCCGACTTAGAGTAACTGAGGTGGAATGTGGCGAAACAGCCCGTAGTCGCCGACGCAGATGGAAAACCACCTTAAAAACCATCCACAGACTGGCCGGCACACCAGACCTCGACGCTAATGCGCCGGGGGGATTCGTGCCGGGGACCGGCACGCCTTCCCGCTCGGGAAGCAGCGCGTTAGACCGCGCGGCTAGCCGAGCGGGCAGATTAGTGTGTTCTGCAGGAACTGAAGGTGTTTTATGTCTCAGAGGCCCAAGAAAAATGTTCAAATGTGTGTGAAATTTTATGGGACTTAACTGCTAAGGTCATCAGTCCCTAAGCGTGGCCGGCCGCGGTGGTCTAGCGGTTCTGGCGCTGCAGTCCGGATCCGCGGGACTGCTACGGTCGCAGGTTCGAATCCTGCCTCGGGCATGGGTGTGTGTGATGTCCTTAGGTTAATTAGGTTTAAGTAGTTCTAAGTTCTAGGGGACTTATGACCTAAGATGTTGAGTCCCATAGTGCTCAGAGCCATTTGAACCATTTGAACCCTAAGCGTACACACTACTTAACCTAGATTATCCTAAGGACAAACACACACACCCATGCCCGAGGGAGGACTCGAACCTCCGCCGGGATCAGCCTGCAGCCCTTCAGACCGCTCGGCTAATTCCGCGTGGCATTACTTCACAAACGTCGAATTTCGGCAGTGAATTTATTGCTTCACCAAATTTATTTTGTGTTACATGTTTTCAGTATGTAAAAAATAAAACGCATGAATAAAGTGATTTATGCTTAATAACTGCACTTGTGTTCAATTATGTATATTTTTATTGTATACGTTGTAGTCATTGATTGAATCATTATTGGAAGTTATATAGACGGTGACTTAATACAGTAGTTGAGACACTAAAGTATCACATTAGATTCTGACGTTCACAATGTCATTTGAGAATTATAATAATAAAACGAAAAATAGGTAGTCGTATAAACAGACACATAGGCCCAGTTTTTAAAACATTTTTTACTACTTCTAACGAATATTAAAGAATGATCATTCACTGTCTTGCATACACTGCAAAAAGTATTTACTCTGCAATAAGTATTCAAATAAACAATGACAGTGTAACGGTTGAAACTTTAAAATTCCGCTCCTGAAAAATCAGTATAATGAACTTAAACCACTTCTTCCCATATACATTTGGTAGAAGTCTGCGTACCAATAGCGTCGTGGTAGCTTTTTAGAATCTCACCGCCGTTATGCTCGGACTGTCGCACGTCTGCCCGGTGAGGTCTGAGAGTAGTCTGATGATAATGTGAAGGTAATCTCTAGTAGCGGATCGAAGTGGCTGACCAAATGGAGAGCGGACCGTGGCGCACCATGTACCATTGACGAAGGCGCTGTTGAGACTTACTCTTCAAACAAACTTTCTCTGGCTGTGGAATGTAACTCCCACAAAGGATCCGCAGTGTGCTCGTCTGAATATTGAAACAAACGAGCCAAACATGGTCAGACGACAGTTATGAACTACTGCAATGTCTACTGCAATACTACACTTGATATCTCTGTAGCGTATTATTGGGCTATAAGTTTCGGTGATGTATTACGCTATCTTCAGGCCCCCGACTGACGTATAGGAAGATTTCAACCTAGGTTCCGGTCAAAACAGGGCCCAGCACTCAAAAGATCGATATCCGTAGATTTTTGATACAGCAATCACTTCAAACATCACTGTATCAAAAATCTACAGGTACCAGTTTTTGAATGCTGGCTCCTATTTTGACCTTCACCGAAGTTGAAATATTCCCAGACGTCGTTCAGAGGCCTGTAGATGACGTAATATATCGGTGAAAGTGATAGCCCAATACAATAACAGTTTGAAAATTTAGATGGCTGAAAGGTGTTTGATTTGACGTTCTGTACTGAACAGCCAAGGTCCCTCAGTCCTCTCTGAAAAGATGGACATACAGAGACTCTTCCAGGTACTGCCGGCTTTTTTCATTAAGACGTCTCGAGGCAAGCAGTAAGGTAACCTGGACTAGTTTTGATTAAGTTTTTTATTTTTTGTTCGTTACCACACTTTAAATACACTTTCCACTAACAGTTTGGTAGGTAGCTATTAAACCTCGGGCGTAAGATATTCAGCAAGCGCAGAATCCAGAGGGAGAGATGTACATACACATGTACACTCCGCAAGCCAGCTTCTGGTGTGTAGTGGAATGAGTGGACCACCGTCACTTCCACTTTTTTCTGTACCGATGGAGAACGGTACGTGGAAAGAGCGATTATCGGTAGGCATCCGTGTGAGCTAGAATCTGTTTTCCGCAAGATATACTTAGCAGAATTTCGTGCCAGGCGAAGAAACACTCGTCGGTACCGTGGTCCGTTCTTCAAAATAGATTTGCTTCTGGAGGAGGCCAAGTTGATACTACAGCATTCACAAAATAACAGATGCGGCTGTGAAACAGTCGATTTTTAAAACCTCGACTAGAGATAAAAATTTATTCACAGCGATGTAAAACAAATACGAGGTGAATTTTGCGATTTAAAATGCTCATCACTTGAAAATGACATCACGTAGCTGGCCACCATTTCCGTTCACACACATTTCAAGTCTTCTATCACGCAGAACTGACGCGGGAACTCGATAACTTCCTCCAGAATGTGATCCTTCAGTACCTGGGTGGTGTGTGATGGGTCACACAGGAAGATCGGAGATTTCAATGACCCCCAAAGGAAGAAATAACACACTGAAAAATCAGGCTACCCCGTTCTTGGAGATCAGATGGCCAGGAAAGATTTTCTGTATCGCGTTAATGGAATGCCGCGAGGTACGGTATTTGATCCCTTCTGCTCGGAAGAATGTGTCTGCAGTTACAGGAAGATCAACGAGATGTCGAGCGAAGAGATGGTTTGAGATGTGGACATAAATTCTGTATTCACAGTAATGCCGCTATAATCTTCGAAAGAAAATAAGACTCTATAAATCCAAACGATAATGCGTCGCACCACACTACCACTTCCTAACAGTGATGTTCCATGAAGTATTTCAGGATTCACTACGAAAACAGCACCTCCGCCCCAAAAGTGACACGAATTCTACATCCGACAACCCCTGTTGGCAGTACCACAGTTTGTAGAGCTTCCAAGAGGTAGCACTAATATACTTGCCTCTTAGCCCTGCCAGCCTATCCGTATTGAGCGGTATTACCTGTGCCCGATTTTGGCGCTTCTTTGAGGTGTTGCTTACTGGCAAGATTTTTAGAAGTTCATTTGCCATGAATGTTTGGAAACACAGACTGTCATGAAGAAATTACTCGCCCATCAAATTAACCCAATCTGCTCCGACCCCATTCATTTAGGAGGATTAAGGAAAGACTCGTCCACCGTCTTCAGGGTGAACGCAAACATGGAACTAGAAAGTGAACGACGCGCCTGCAATAGCGAACAGGGATAGCACACATGAGCCACCAGAATGTAATACATCCCATTGTGACTGCTTCCACTGATTGTTCGGCAATTGTGTAACCATACAACAACAGAGGTCTGTAACTACTTTTCACAAAACTCTGTATTGTTTCTGATTTTCAGATGCTAGTCCCTACTCCAATTGTCTGTTCTCAGCAGGTCTTCCTAGATTTAGCTATAATTTTATAACATTGTGGCTTCTCCACGACATTTGCGAATAGCCTCATGGACCTTTCGAAGTTATTCTATGGGTCATTTATCCGTTTTGTTTCCTTTTTCTAGTCATCAGTCCTGTGGCTGATTTTATGTAGTCCGACACGAATTCTTCTTCTCTACCAACTTCTTTCATCTGACTACTATTTACACCCAAACTTCCCAGTCATTTTCTTTATGTATTCTAATCTATCTATCTCCCTATAATTTTATCCACTACAGCTTCCTCAGATATCATGGAGGTCATGCGTCGAATTTTTAACATATGTCCTATCACCCTGTCCCTTCTTCTCGTCGATATTTTCCACATGTTTCTCTCTTTATCATGTCTGCGGAGAACAGTCTCATTTCTTGTCAAAAAAATGGTTCCAATGGCTCTGAACACTATGGGACTTAACATCTGAGGTCATCAGTCCCCTAGAACTTAGAACTACTTAAACCTAACTAACCTAAGAACATCACACACATCCATGCCCGAGGCAGGATTCGAACCTGCGACCGTAGCGATCGTGCGGATCCAGACTGAAGCGCCTAGAACTGCTCGGCCACTTCGGCCGGCTCATTTCTTATTAGTTCACCTAATTTTCTGCAAAATTTTATACCACATCTCAAACGGTGCCATGCAGAGCCACGCGATCTCATAAATGTTCATATTTTAATCTATTTTACCAAGGTCGCCTACTAATTGGAAATATTTTAGAATGTTACTGTCATCTTCGGATGTGATAATTAGTTTGCAGATACACTATCTGATAAAAAGTGTTCGGACACTAAGGGATGTATTCACCATTCCTCTTTATGACGGATTGAACTCCGCTGGGGACATTGTCTGTAAGGTGTCTGAATTTCTGGGGGGGGGGGGGGGGGGAGTGGGGGAACGGCAGGCCATTCTTCCTCGAGAGTGCCGAAACCAGGAAAGGTTGACACGTCGGACGCTGCCATCTGAAATACACATTCCAACTACGACTGAAGGTATTTCATTGGGTTCAAGTGCTCTGTGCAGGTTAGTCCATGTCAGGAATATTATTATTCACAAACAATTATGTCACAGCTGCTGATTTATGACAAGGTGAATTGCCA
Organism: Schistocerca piceifrons; assembly: GCF_021461385.2. Taxonomy (NCBI): domain Eukaryota; kingdom Metazoa; phylum Arthropoda; class Insecta; order Orthoptera; family Acrididae; genus Schistocerca; species Schistocerca piceifrons. The sequence continues at coordinate 1,244,775,360 of NC_060138.1, forward strand.
TGCTAATGCAAACAGTCACATCATCTCCGAACAATTCTTCTATTGCACACACTAACAGTACTGTAAAATAAAATTCCTTTATTTCCACCTCCATAGATCACCGGTTTCGGTCTGCGATGATCATCTTCAGACCAGCACCAAAACGTGGACATACCAGATCAACTAGTGGACAGCCTACATCTTAAACTAACAAAATATGACAAAGAGTAGTATTACTTCCATACAAGTGGAAAACATGCGCTTAAAATAGGACGAGGATACTTGTCTTAAAACACACTGAGCCATAGTGGCATCATCAATAAATACACACAAAATCAGCTTTGCGTCATCACACACATTTCACATTTCAGATATGCTTCAACTGCGTCCTGCCAGTAGATGGATAGATCACATAACTAATGAGGAGGTATTGAATAGAATTGGAGAGAAGAGAAATTTGTGACGCAACTTGACTAGAAGAAGGATTCGGATGGTAGGGCGTATTCTGAGGCATCAAGGGATCACCAATTTAGTATTGGAGGGCAGCGTGGAGGATAAAAATCGTAGAGGGAGACCAAGAGATGAATACACTAAACAGATTCAGAAGGATGTAGGTTACAGTAAGTACTGGGAGATGAAGAGGCTTGCACCGGATAGAGTAGCATGGAGAGCTGCATCAAACAGTCTCTGGACTGAAGACCACAACAACAACAACATCTCAAAACAGGACGCATCATTGTTTTATATATTTTTATTTTCCCCTATGTTGTCAGTTGTCAGTTGTCAGAATTTTGCAAACATCCGGCTACCCTTACTGACTCTGCCACTTGACTTTGCACTTCCGTGGTGAAACCTTTAATAGTGGTGATAACAGTCCCCAGGTAATTAAAACTCATCAGTTGTTCAACTCGCACACGATCTACTTATAATTTACATTGTACAGGTGCTTTTGACATTATGATACTCTCAGTTTTATTTAGATGAGATTTCGGTGTTGTATTGTTTAGCTGTTTTATTTTTTTGAATTAGCTTTTGTAAATTAACCTCGTTATTTGATATCAGTACAGCTTCATCAGAATAACAAGTAATAATTTATCACTTTATTTCCCATTTTATAGCCTGGTTTCTTCCTGACATCATCAATGATGCAGTCCCTTATTAGGTTGATAAGGACTGTATTTAGTGAGCCTCCGTGTCTAACTCCTTTACCTACCACAGTTTCATATGTCAGCCCTTAGTGTTCCATAATTCTCGTTTTATTACCGGTACATACATCTTCTGTTGTTTTTAGTAAACCCATTGGTACCCTGTTCTCAGTTAAGATTTGAGTTACATGCTTTCTTGTGATCCTGCCTAAGACTTTTCACAAGTTAACGAAGCACAGGTAGACCGGTTACTAAACTCTATGGATTTCTCCATAATCTGTCTTCGACCCCTGTTTTTCCTGAATCCTTGCTGTCATTCTGCTATATTTATATAATTCAGAGTTCTGTCTCTAATTACTGATGTTAACAGTTTGAAGGTCGTGTCAACCACGTTAATTTCCTGGTAATTATCTAATAGTTGCTTATCTTCTTTTTTATACTCTGGAATCGTAATACTGTCTTTCCATTCTCTTGGTACCCATTCTTCCTTCATGACACTGTTAAACAAAATTTGAAGCCGTTGATATAATATCTGCCCCGTATTTTATTTATTCAACATATATGTCACCTGGCACTGGTCTTTCCTATTACACTACTGGCCATTAAAATTTCTACACCAAGAAGAAAAGCAAATGATAAACGGGTATTCATTGGACAAATATATTATACTAGAACTGACATGTGATACATTTTCACGCCATTTGGGTGCATAGATCCTGAGAAATCAGTACCCCGAACAACCACCTCTGGCCGTAATAATGGCCTTGACATTGAGTCAAAAAGAGATTGGAGGGCGTGTACAGGTACAGCTCCCCATGCAGCTTCAACACGTTACCACAGTTCAACAAGAGTAGTGACTGGCATATTGTGACGAGCCAGTTGCTCGGTCACCATTGACCAGACGGTGAGAGATCTGGAGAATTTGCTGGCTAGGACAGCAGTCGAACATTTCCTGTATTCAGAAAGGCCCGTACAGGACCTGCAACATGCGGTCGTGCATTATCCTGCTGAAATGTAGGGTTTCGCAGCGATCGAATGGAGGGTAGAGCCACGCGTCGTAACACGTCTGAAATGTAACGTCCACTGTTCAAAGTGCCGTCAATGCGAACAAGAGGTAACCGAGACGTGTAAACAATGGCACCCCACATACTGTCACGCCGAGTGATACGCCAGTATGGCGAAGACGAATACACGCTTCTAATGTGCGTTCATCACGATATCGCCAAACACGGATGTGACTATCATGATGCTGTAAACAGAACCTGGATTCATCCGAAAATGTTTTGCCATTCGTGCACCCAGGTTCGTCGTTGAGTACACCATCGCAGGCGCTCCTGTCTGTGATGCAGCGTCAAGGGTAAACGCAGCCATGGTATCCAAGCTGATAGTCCCATGCTGCTACAAACGTCGTCGAACTGTTCGTGCAGATGGTTGTTGTCTTGCAAACGTCCCCATTTGTTGACTCCGGGATCGAGACGTGGCTGCACGATCCGTTACAGGCATGCGGATAAAGTGCGTGTCATCTCGACTGCTAGTGATACGAGGCCGTTGGGATCCAGCACGGCGTTCCGTATTACCCTCCTGAACGCACCGGTTCCATATTCTGCTAACAGTCATTGGATCACGACTAACGCGGTTAGCAATGTCGCGATACGATAAACCGCAATCGCGATAGGCTACAATCCGACCTTTATCAAAGTCGGAAACATGATGGTGCGCATTTCTCCTCCTTACAAGAGTTTCACAATAACGCCGGTCAACTGCTGTTTGTGTATGAGAAATCGGTTGGAAACTTTCGTCATGTCAACACGTTGTAGGTGTCGCCACCGGCGCCAACCTCGTGTGAATGCTCTGAAAAGCTAATCATTTGCATATCACAGCATCTTCTTCTTGTCGGTTAAATTTCGCGTCTGTAGCACGTCATCTTCGTAGTGTAACAATTTTAATGGCCGATAGTGTATTAAGTCTTCTTATTGCAGTGCATGTTTCCTCCAAAGACATTTTATTTAGTTGTCATTTTCTGCGCTTTTATGGCTAGTTTTAATTTCCAACTCTGTTAAGGAGTTATACCTTAATTAAAAAAAAAAAATATTCCCTGAATAGTGCTTACATTATATATCTGAATGTGTTCATTAATATCTTCTTTCACTTTAGGAGAATATACCTTACTTTCTTTTGTGATCCATAACGGTCCCGCTCCATATCTTTTGTATATCGCTCCCTATAATCCTGTTTTATGTTTGGAATATCCGAGTTTACTCTGTTACGAATGATCTTACACTTCACATAATCGTCTTGATTTTGACGTCTTTATATTTTAGCAATGATTTCTTCGTCTGAGTAGCCAGTTCTTTACCATCTTGGTTAAACCATGGTGTTTGTATATAGTACTACCTCCTATCACATTCACCCTTTTCATACTTATAGCTGCTCGTGCTGACTCTTGTGTATCTAGCATCTACATGTTGTTCGTCTAAACAAGGGTTATTAATGATTTTCTCGTGTAATCTGTTCTGATACAGAAACCTTGTACTCTCACCCTCCATGACTTCAATTTTAACTTTTTCTAATTTTAAAAATTAGGTTTATCGGTGCTTTTAATTTCATTACGTTTTATAACTGCAGTAACATTTATAGTTTATAAGCCTACTATAAGTTTTATCTATTAGATATTTTTTTCATTTTATTGCATTATGTATAGTTACACACCTTATGAATAGTTTGTTCGAAGAGTAGCGCTCTTAATGGGATGGCACTACCGTGTCTGTGGCCTAGTTTATACCACTTTTAAAAATAAGTGACGAGCCAAAGCTGATTTTGTGTGTACTTTTGACGATGTCACTATAGGTTCATTATTTAAGTAGTTAGGGGTGTAAGTGCAGGTATTTTTATAGGTGACTGAAGACAGCGCACTGAACAACATTACAGCAGTATTTAACGCATTTGCAGACTAGTAATTGTAGTTATCAGCAGTAGTATGTTTTTAGGTTGGTTAGTACCTCCAAGTACATGTGTCAAGAGCAGCAATGAATGTTTGTTTTCCGCTGGGCAGAAGGACTTATGTTGAAGTTCAAATGCGTGAACACAAAACATTTACTCTATAATGACAGGTGTAGTCCACTTAGTGGTGAAGTTACGACCGTTCAGGAAACGAAAGGTAGTAAATCATTGGGCTTGTTTGCGGGATGGCTATTAGACGCAAGGGAAAACAACTAAAGCACCGGAGTGAGTGCATGTTAAGGTGCCAATGACCACAGGATCTGCACTTGTACCCCTAACACTGTATTACGACGTGTTTCGTAACAGATATGCCTCATCATATTTCAAGTACATATATTTCATACTTTTCGCTGCTGCATTTTTATTGGCTTAAGATGTAGACTGTCCACTAGTGCTGTTTTATTGTTTTGAGGTGCACCAGTTGTTTTGGTTGTTTCATGTTTTGCTGCTAATTTGAAGATGGTCATCGTTGACCGAAACTGGTAGTCTAAGGACCAGAACGTTTTGTCATCACACACGGAAGTAAAAAAAAATGCATTCTACACTTGCTGAATCATCTTGCGAAACAGTGCTGTAAATTCTGTTCACATCCTTCCCAACTTAGCGTCTTCTGAAACATCATATGGGGACGGCACTCTGACATGAGAAACACCCCCTACCGCAACAGTAATCCCTCTGTACTTGGTTGTTGGCGTTGCATATGACGGCAGTACGTACTCCAGGCATTTGCCAAAGCCAAATCCTTCCATCGAATAAACGCAACGCACGAAATGATTCATTACTCGGAGTCATTCGTTTTCTGTCATCCTCTGCCCAGTGGCATTGCCCTTGACACCACCTCTCACGTCGCTTAATACTGACTTGGCCAATTAACCCCACTCCTTTTAATCCCCTACGCATTGTCATTGTGGTAGCTTGACTGCTGTTAATACTTTGGAGTCCTTCCTCTGATTTCGTTTGATTTTTGCGGCGACTGTCCCCAACGCTTGACGGTCCCCATGTGTCAGTACATGAGTTCTGCATGGTATTGTTGTAGTACTGGTTGTTCCTTTCCTTTTCTATTTCACATTCACATCATAAACAGACGACCTGGACACCTTTAGAAAAGTTGAGATGTCCCTGCTTGAATTACCCAGGTGACATCCGATGACTAGTCTACTGAGCTCTCCTGACCGAGGCATTCTCTTGTTATTCCTTCTCTACTGACAACACGATATTTCCTGCCTCCTTTTATCCTGTGAGTCCCATCTGTCGGGACATCTAATAGTCGGTTCCACGTTACATACCTGTGCTTGGATAATTTTGATGAGAAAGTATAGTTTCGTCTTGATGAATAAAGTTTAGTTATATTCTGTGTCACAAGCTGCGACATTGTCGCGAATAAAACAGTGATCCGTGTATAAAATAAGTTTCCTTTAATTTACGTCGATGGTTACAAACTTTTTGTTAACAGATTACCGGTTTCGGTCTATAATGACAATCATCAGATCTATTTTATTTTTTTATTTTGTTTTTATAAAACAGATCTGATGATGGTCAATGTAGACCGAAACCGGTAATCTGTCAACAAAAAGTTTGTGACCATAGAACTAAATTAAAGGAAACTTATTATATTCAGTGGTTCAGTATGCATATAACTAAGTTTTTTTCTGCATAACGAAACAGTTTGTGGATTAATTACTATGTCTGAAGCTGAAATAAAATGCAGAAGCCGGTAATATGAGTATTTGTAGTAATTAGTTAATCGTGACATAATAAACTATAATACGAACACCTCAAACTCTCCGATTTTCTTCGCTCAGGCTTTCCCTACAGTCTGTCATTCACTCTCGTACAATGCTGTGCTCTAAACGTACAGTCACAGAAAATTATTTCTCGAGACCAGCTGTCAGTGCTAGTACTGTAGACTTCTTATATCCAGGAATCCAGTCTTTGCCTGTGGAAATCTACTTTTTATGTCCATCTTGCTTCGTCTGCCATGTCTCATTTTGTTTGTAAGGTAGCAGATTTCCTTCACTTCGCCTTCTTTCTGACGCTAAAGTTTGATGATAAGTCAGTCGCTCATTTCACTTTTTCTACTCATCATTACTTTTGTCTCTTAGATTTTCTATCAGTTCGTTGTGTACACTCATTCAGAAGGTCCAGCAATTATTCCTTACTTTCTCTCAGGTTAAGAATGTCATCGGCGAATCTTATCATTTTCACCTCAGAACTGAAACTTCATTACATTTCTATCATTGCTTCTGGAGTGTATACCTTGTGGCCGTAGGACTCTTGCCAAAAATTCATTTCTTGCAATAATACTAAACAAATGAAAATATACATTTATTATCAGTACATTTATATATAAAGAGTTCAATGAACCTACAAAAGATGCTAAGTTGCCATGCGGATCCAAGCAATCATTCCAACTTTTAAACACTGATTTTCGAAATTTGTGAAAATTTCCAGTGGGAAGAAACTGCTGAGTTCATCGGTTCCTAGGCTTGCACACTACTGATTCTAACTTAAACTAACTTAAGCTAAGGGCAACACACACACACACACCCACGCCCGATTGAGGACTCGAACCTCCGACGGGGGAAGCAGCGCGTACCGAGGCAAGGCGCCTAAGACCGCATGGCTACCCCGCGTGGCCAAACACTGATTTACAAATTTTGTCACAAATATTCTGAGAGCATGATTTTTTTTTTAAAAAAAATTCTGGTTGTGTTCACCTTTCTTCAAATTTTAAACATCGCAAATCATGATGGGATAAAATTCATCTTTTACCATACTCCAGACTTCAAAATCAATGAGTGTGATATTGATATCTGGGTGTTTTGGAGGCCATTCAATAGTACACCGTCTGCCAATCCATTCAAGAAAGTTTTCATTTGGAAAGTCTCTCACAGTAATGCCATGTTGTGGGGGAACTCCATGTTGTTTGCTTGTCAGTTTTTCCTTAATCGGTTGCAATATTAAAAAAGTGTACTATTTTCCTGTTCAAACAGCTCTTCATCAATTGTATACAGATAATTTACAGAACTGACAGCGCTGATAAATAAATAATAATTGATTAGCCTGCCATCGATAATCCCTTCACACTCACACACAAACACATAGACACACACACACACACACACACACACACACACACACACACACCAGGAGAGTCTGCTTCTGTCTCTATCACCACTTGGAGATTCATCTTAAAAATCGTTGTATCACCCCACATAAATATATGCTTTTTTATTTTTTAAATGGGATCCTATTCTTGAGTGTTGTGTATAATTTGGGTTCTTTGAGATCTAGTCATTGGCTGCACAAAAGACTGCACATTAAGAATGAGAGGCGCCAAAGCCAGCCCTTCTGGATTGTCCTCTGTCAATTATAATCTTTAATTGCCATCTCAGGAGCATCAACAGGAAGTTGATCAGTTATCAAGGGCTTTAATTACTATAGGAGTCCGGTCCCAGACTCTCACAATCGTCAGGAGAGATCGAGAGAGCTGGATGAGATGCAGTTGTGAAGTTACACCGGAAGGCACCAAGGAAACATAATTGACCATCACACATTTATCATGTATGAATACAGTACTGTTGCAGTGGCACCAAATGTAACAGCAACACCAAATGTGGCGGGAAGAGGTAGAAGGCACCATATTAAGACTCGCCCAAGCTTTCCAAGTGATTTATTGTTTCCAACTACAATGCCACATTCCCCTTGGTCTGTGTCATTGGGTCCCGCAATGCTGAGGATACCACTTTGCTGACTGCGAAATGGCTTGGGGCGGAATGGCTGCCTCAGTGAGCTGTGCACGCACTGCTGTGTGTCGGCCTTGTGCAGCCACGAAGTCAGGATGCGTGACAGTCGATTCAGTGGTCTTCGCCCCTGCCGCCTCAGCGCGGCTCGCCGGGAGCCACAGACGGCCTACTGCTTTCTTCTTCATTGTCAGATCGCGGGCGACAACAAGCACCCGTGATCCGGCGTCCGAATCTGCGGCCGTCACCATGCATGTATCCAGTGCATGTTGGGAACCAAGACGACTGCCTGTGGTAGCGACCTGTGGAGTGGGCTACAGACCCCGTGTTGGCCTCAGAGGGTCGAACCAGCAACCCGCTGGAGACTGGAACGCTGGCGCCCCATCTGCTGCTGCGTGTAGCCGGTAGTGTGACTCGCCCCGCCATCCAAGAGAGCTGCCACACTTGAAACTCCCGTGTTGGCCTGAGAGGGTCGAACCAGTGACCTGCCAAGGACTGAAATGCTGGCGCCCCATCTGCTGCTGTGTGTAGCCAGTGGTGTAATTCGCCCTAGCATCCAGGAGAGCTGTCACACTTGAATGCCTTGTTAGGAAACCGGCACCTATTTATACACGGTTCTATTTATACGCGCCGCTTCGAGTCACGTATTCACAACACCTAGGTTGCGCCAGTGGGCTCCTTGCGCCATGCAAACCGCTGCGTTTACTCTTTTCAGCGGTTCGACGGCCCTGTGGCCTCGTTTCTACTTCGCAACTGCAGGTAGTGTGACTTACTGTCGACAGGCCCGCACCTGGCTGTAGCTTGCGAGCTCAGAAATATTGCACCAAAAGTGCACTTTTCCTATCACAAACGGTAGTGCTGCTACACTGTCTTCCAAAGCAGTGCCGGTGGAGTAGTGCCACATCAGTGGTGGAAGATCGGCTTGTACCCATCTTCCAGTATCACCAGCACAGCGATGTGTTGGGTGGCAGCTGCTACACGACAGACGTCCGTTGACTGCGGAATCTGGCGGCCTCCAGCTCTGAGTATCGATCACTAGAGGCGCTCCCATGGTCTTCGAAGATTTGTACTCAGGAATCTCGCCCCATGTCCACCTGAAGTACTCGCTAAGACTCGGCTCTCAGCCCCGTTTAGGAAGAAGGAGCCAGCAGCATTGGTGTCTGCTACAGGAATAGGTTGAGAAGCAGTGTTGCTCACCCACTCGAAGGCAGATTACAGACAGCGTCTGGGTCACCCGGGTCATGCCTTCAGGAGAGCTGCAGGGTTTTGGCGCTCTTCGCGCCTTGTCAATGTTGCTTAGGATGTTGCCAGTGCAGCTAGCAGCAGCAGCAGCCTTCTAGTCTGACTTTTGGTTCCAACGACTGTCAAAGACTGCTAGGCATCCCGTGGGACGCTCTCCATAGCCTCCTATCTGACTGGGTAACTGAAACTTACGCAAGGGCCGAGACTACACACTAGGCAGTCGGCAATCAGCACTCAGCAATTAGACATTTGTTAAGAAGGGTGGAGTATTTATGCTGGCGCTTCCTGTGCTGTATATGGCGGTGGGGATGGCTGTGTCATCATGTGTCCTGGTTTTTTCTTCGCTGTCACTTCTCCTAGTGACTTTAAACTTCCACAGCTTGACATTTCAGAGACTCTTTCCTGTTGCCTTGACAGATAAATACCTACTGTTGCATTGTACCTAGCCTTCCTTACGAAACTCTGCTTCGTCGCCAGTACGATGGTATCTCTCAGGCTGCAGGATGTTATTACGCTACTCTTGTAAACCTAGACTCTTCGTCCTTCTCCTGTGCTGCATAGCTTCCGTGTTTGCTACAACCCGCTCAGAATTTCCCCCTAGTTGTCAGTCTATTTGTTACTGAGACAGGCGGTTCAGCCTCCACGAAATGTCAACATGGAATTTGACCAAAATGTTGCCCCATTTTGGGGCAAAACATAACTCCTTGCTCGAATTAAGACGTGTTTGTGCTGTCGGGCACTGTATTGAGGGGTCCTTCGAATCGCGACTCGGTGACTTTGGGGTGACTAGGGCAGTCAGCAACACTTGCTGACGAAAGAAGCCGAGACTAGTTTTTAGGTGGCAGCCCTCTCAATTAGAGTAGGACTTTTGTTGTGTTCTGGAGGGGTTGTTGTGTGGGTTTGCGTGCAGAATTGATTTTCTCTGGGACTCTTTACCATACTGCGGAGAGAATAGACGTGGAGTAGAGACCGGACATCCGGTCATGTTAGGAGTTTTCACTCTCTTGGTACCCACACAGAGTTTTGTAACTGCTGTCTGGGCTGTTGGTCAGCATAACTCAGTTTCGATATCGCAATTTACTGAAACAACGTCCACGGCCGCAGCTCGTTTGGGAGGTCTGAAGTCCTGATTGCTGCCTCAACCTGTAGTGCAGCTGTCTCCACAGGAATCGAGCACGAAGCGTTTGGCACCTGCGGCAGTATAAGAACTCAGTTAGATATTTTGGCGCGGCCAGCATTGCTCCTCCCTCAATTGTGCCCACAACGGATTTAACTTACACTTGGGCTTCTATTGATGAGTTCTGTTGCTCGATTACCGTTCCCCAAGTTAGCGAATTAGCAGTCTGTTAGGATAATCGGGAGACTCACAAAAGAGAAAAGCGAATTACAATCATTTCATAGGCTCCCTCTTCAACTTTGTCAACAAATTATTCATGGAAACTCGTCCTACTTGTCTTGTATAACTTCGTGCCTCCCTCTCGTGCCAGCCAATATATATATATATATATATATATATATATATATATATATATATATATATATATATATATAGGGTGAGTCACCTAACATTACCGCTGGATATATTTCGTAAACCACATCAAATACTGACGAATCGATTCCACAGACCGAACGTGAGGAGAGGGGCTAGTGTAATTGGTTAATACAAACCGTAAAAAAAAAGTACGGAAGTATGTTTTTTAACACAAATCTACGTTTTTTTAAATGGAACCCCCATTAGTTTTGTTAGCACATCTAAACATATAAACAAATACGCAATCAGTGTCGTGTGTTGCATTGTAAAATGTTAATTACATCCGGAGATATTGTAACCTATAGTTGACGCCTGAGTACCACTCCTCCGCTGTTCGATCGTGTGTATCGGAGAGCACCGAATTACGTAGGGATCCAAAGGGAACGGTGATGGACCTTAGGTACAGAAGAGACTGGAACAGCACATTACGTCCACATGCTAACACCTTTTTATTGGTCTTTTTCACTGACGCACATGTACATTACCATGAGGGGTGAGGTACACACGTGGTTTCCGTTTTCAATTACGGAGTGGAATAGAGTGTGTCCCGACATGTCAGGCCAATAGATGTTCAATGTGGTGGCCATCATTTGCTGCACACAATTGCAATCTCTTGCGTAATGAATGTCGTACACGCCGCAGTACATCTGCTCCACAATACGTTGTTTCATATCCTCTGGGGTTGTAGGCACATCACGGTACACATTCTCCTTTAACGTACCCCACAGAAAGAAGTCCAGAGGCGTAAGATCCGGAGAACGGGCTGCCCAATTTATGCGTCCTCCACGTCCTATGAAACGCCCGTCGCTGGTTTCAAGCGTCAACTTTATGTTACAATATCTCCGGATATAATTAACATTTTACAATGCAACAAACGGCACTGATTACGTATTTGTTTATATGTTCAGATGTGCTAACAAAACTAACGGGGTTCCATTTAAAAAAAACGTGGGTTTGTGTTAAAAAACACACTTCCGTGCATTTTTTTTATGGTTTGTATTAACCAATTACACTAGCCCCTCTCCTCACGTTCGGTCTGTGGAATCGATTCGTCAGTATTTGATGTGGTTTACGAAATATATCCAGCGGTAACGTTAGGTGACTCGCCCTGTATATATATATTTCGGCAAGCAGAGTCTTTCTAAGGACCCAACCCACAGATACCAACTCTCCTCATATAAGATGGCAATGGGACCGCAAGACGCATACTCGATACTACAGCTGAGGCAGTGGCGCCAGATGGAACAGTCTAGTAACGCAATAGGGCCACGGCTCGGTTACTGGGATGTTTGGGATTTGTTGTGGAATGTTTTCCACAAATACGCTGCAATCTCAGTAAGGTATCCACAAATTAAATTTAAGAGTGGAACGGACTCGATTGGTAGCGCACTTTCTTCGTTCAGGTATTCCAAAGCCTGTTATTACAAAAGGTAATCTTGAAAGGGAGACTGGTGGCGAGGTGAAACTAATCCCCTGATTTGAGTAAAGCCTGTATCTCATTATTGTGAAGATACAGAAATGGTTCAAATGGCTCTGAGCAGCATGGGACTTAACATCTAAGGTCATCAGTCCCCTAGAACTTAGAACGTAACTAACCTAAGGACATCACACACATCAATGCCCGAGGCAGGATTCGAACCACCGACCGTAGCGGTCGCGAGGTTCCAGACTGTAGTGTCTGGAACCGTTCGGCCGCCCTGGCCGGCTGTGAAGACACATACCACTCCAATGAACTATCACTCTCCGTATTCTGCAAATGGATATCTGAATGTAAAGTAAGGTATTTGGCACCGTTTTAACGAGGGTTGACCCTTTTAAATAGTTTACAATATTCTGAATAACCTCCACAAAAAATGTGATTAAATGCAGGATACTCTAATGAGGTTCTATTATTACTGAAATGATAACAAGATTCACTATCGCAATGATATTTATTAATTTAATGAACCAAAAATCCGGTCATCAAATATTATGACAATATGCCGCTATTCAAATCGGTAGCGTCGCGACATGAGGTGGTCAGGACGTCCGGACGGCCGAAGCCACGGGCTGCGCAAGGAGGGCCTGCGCAGAGCGAAGATTCCGGAGTACTTCACCGGGGTCAGCGTCGACTACAAGCAGCAGGCCGACATCCCGTCGGCTGGTTGGCAACATTCGTGGCGGACGACCGCTCGTGGCGTGGCTGCCCTCTTCTGCCTGGCTTTCATCGGCACCACTCAGTAACCGCTGCGACGCATCCTGGATCCCTGGAACTGCTTGCTGATAATGAAGAGTAACATTCTATAATGCTCGTGGTGATTTGTGTCATTGTCTGTCTGCACTCATTATTTTCTGGTTTGTACCCGACCCTCAGAGTTTTACTCGGTCGACCCTTTGGCCGTAAATGTAGGCCGTAGCATTGTACCAAGACACTAGTTGTCGTTTCAAAATCTGTCCAGCTGTTATATTGCCTTTCCTTTCTGGTTTGTACCCAGTCATTATTGTTCTAATTAACCAGCTCTTGGTCGTAAATACAGCCGGAACAATTGTACTAAAGCACAAGTTGCCTTAAACGAAAGAGGGACCTTGTGGTTAGATTTAGCTGTTAACCGGTTCAATTCTTTGTTTGTAATTGCATTTCTTACTCATTAGTTATAATCTGAACAACCTGTTGTACGAAACTGTTCCTTTCTATGTTTGAAAGACCGGGTCATTATTAGTGTATTTTAACTGGATCTTGTGGTTCCGCCAAGTGAGATCTCTTGTAATAAGTGTTCATAAGTAATATTTTAAGATGCTCCTTCAGAGCGGTCTCAATAACTGACAGTCAGTTTAACTTTGAAAATAGTAACAGCCGACTGTCAACAGTCGTAGTCCTTATGATTACTTACAAATGTTTCTACTGAATCACTCCCTTGTTTACTTTACGATCTTCGACCTCTGCTATCACTTACCTCCGACCTTTGAAGCCATACAATTTTCTAATATTACAATGTGCCCCACCTCCACTAGAAGGTTGTCATAACATTTCTGGGATATCCCATAAATCGAAAACAATAATGGTCTTATATTAATCCCATAGAAATGTTCGAACACGTGAGGCAATACTGACCCCACGACTTATCTTAGAAGATAGATTAAGGAAACGCAAACTCACGTTTCTGGCATTTGAAGACTCAGAGAATAAAGGAAGCGAAAGGCTATTTACAATCTGTACAGAAACCAGATGGCAGTTATAAGAGTCGAGGGGTATGAAAGGGAAGCAGTGTTTGGGAAGGGGAGTGAGACGGCGTTGTAGCCTATCCCCGATGTTATTCAAACTGCATACTGACCAAGAAGTAAAAAAACAAAAGAAAAAATTGGTATAGGAATTACAATTCTAGGAGAGGAAGTTTGCCGATGACATTGTAATTCTGTCAGAGACAGCAAAGGACCTGGAAAAACAGTTGAATGGAATGGACAGTGTCTTGAAAGGAGGATATAAGATGAACATCAACAAAAGCACAACGAGGATAATGGAATGTAGTCGAATTAAATGAGGTGGTGGTGAGGGAATTACGTTAGAAAATGAGACACTTAAAGTAGTAGATGAGGTTTCCTATTTGGGGAGCAAAATAACTGATGATGGTCGAAGTAGAGAGGATATAAAATGTAGACTGGCAATGGCAAAGAAAGCGTTTCGGATGAAGAGAAGTTTGTTAACATCGAGTATAGATTCAAATGTCAGGAAGTCTTTTCTGAAAGTATTTGTGTGGAGTGTAGTCATGTATGGAACTGACACAAGGGCTATAAATAGTTTAGCCAAGAAGAGAATGGAAGCTTACGAAATGTGGTGCTACAGAAGAATGATGAAGATTAGGTGGGTAGATCACGCAACTAATGAGGAGGTGTTGAAGAGAATTGGGGAGAAGAGGAATTTGTGGCAAATCTCGGCTACAAGAAGGGATCCGTTGGTAGGACATGTACTGAGGCATGAAGGGATCACAAAGTTACAGTACGGGCCATTACAATTGCTACACTACGAAGATGACGTACTACAGACGCGAAATTTAAACGACAGGAAGAAGATGCTGTGATATGCAAATAATTAGCTTTTCAGACCATTCACACAAGGTTGGCGCCGGTGGCGACACCTACAACGTGCTGATATGAGGAAAGTTTCCGACCGATTTCTCATACACAAACAGCAGTTGACCGACGTTGTCTGGTGAAACGCTGTTGTGATGCCTCGTATAAGTAGGATAAATGCGACCCATCGCGTTTCCGACTTTGGTAAGGGCCGGATTATAGCCTATCGCGATTGCGGTTTATCGTATCGCGACATTGCTGCTCCAGTCGGTCGAGATCCAATGACTGTTAGCAGAATATGAAATCGTTGGTATCAGGAGGGTAATACGGACCGCCGTGCTGGATCCCAACGGCCTCGTATCAGTTGCAGTCGAGATGACAGGCATCTTATCCGCATAGCTGTAACGGATCGTGCAACCACGTCTCGATCCGTGAGTCAACAGATGGGGAAGTTTGCAAGACAACGACCATCTGCACGAACAGTTCGACGGCGTTTGCAGCAGCATGGACTATCAGCACGGAGGTCATGGCTGAGGTTACCCTTGACGCTGCATCACAGCGTCCGTGTTTGACGACATCGCGGTGAATGCACATTGGAAGCGTGTGTTCGTCATCGCCATACTGGCGTATCACCCGGCGTAATGGTATGTGGTGCCACTGGTTACACGTGTCGGTCACCTCTTGTTCGCATTGACGGCACTTTGAACAGTGGATGTTACATTTCAGATGTGTTACGACACGTGGCTCTATCCTTCATTCGATCCCTGCGAAACCCTACATTTCAGCAGGATAATGCATGACCGCATCTTGCAGGTCCTGTACGGGCCTTTCTGGATACAGAAAATGTTCGACTGCTGCCCTGCCAACACATTCTGCAGATCTTCCACCAATTGAAAACGTCTGGTAAATGGTGGCCGAGCAACTGGCTCGTCACAATACGCCAGTTACTACTCTTGATGAAGTGTGGTATCGTGCTGAAGCTGCATGAACCGCTGTACCTGTACACGCCATCCAAGCTTTGTTTGACTCAATGCCCAGGCGCATCAAGGCCGTTATTACAGCCAGAGGTGGTTGTTCTGGGTACTGGTTTCTCTGGATCTATGCACCTAAATTGCGTGAAAATGTATTCAAATGTCAGTTTTAGTATAATATATTTGTCCAATGAATACCCGTTCATCATCTGCGTTTCTTCTTGTTGTAGCGATTTTAATGGCCAGTAGTGTAGTACTGGTGCGCAGAGTGGAGGGTAAAAATCGTAGAGGGAGCCCAAGAGATGAATACATGAAGCAGTTTGAGAAGGATGTAGGTTGCAGTAGGTACTGGGAGATGAAGAAGCTTGCACAGGATAGAAGAGTAGCATGGAGAGCTGCATCAAAACAGTCTCTCGTCTGAAGACTACAAGTAAACAATATCACTCCCCTGGGCTACGCCAGTAGCTACTTTTACGTCTGCAGATTTCTCTACGCTAAGATGACGTTCCGTGCACTGTGTGTGTGTGCGGGACGCCTGCAGGCCGCGTGTATGGATGGGAGCTGCGGGGCGGTGCGGCTGCCGGCGGCGCGTGGCTCGGCTCGGCGGCCGCTCTTCCCACGGCAGCCGGTGTTCGCCGCCGCCGCCGCTGACCCCGCCGCGCTCAAGGTTAAGGACGTTCCAGCTCCAGCGCAGCCGCCGCGGCCTGCCGGGACCTCCGATCTATCACTTCTGGAGCGGCGGCGGACGCGGACGCGCTTCTTAATGTCTGCGGGAATTAGCGTCGGCCCGTCTCGGGCGCCTCATTTGCCACGTCTTTTGTAACGGCACACCTGAGCGGTCACTCACCTGCATCTGGCACCTGGGCAAGTGTAAGCTCATGAAAAATTGACGCTTGGCCTCTACGGTTTTTCAGATCGTCCACATGTCCACAAATGACTGTGGAGTGCGTGATGGACGGTACTTTTTGTTGTTTTCACGTATGAAGAATGATAGCTTCTGCCTCTCTGTAAGGTGTAATTTGCTTCCAGAATGAGATTTTTCACTCTGCAGCGGAGTGTGCGCTGATATGAAACTTCCTGGCAGATTAAAACTGTGTGCCGGACCGAGACTCGAACTCGAGTCCTTTGTCTTTCGCGGGCAAGTGCTCTACCAACTGAGCTACCCAAGCAAGTTTCTTATCAGCGCACACTCCGCCATAGAGTGAATATCTCATTCTGGAAACATCCCTCAGCCTGTGGCTAAGCCATGTCTCCGCAATATCCTTTCTTCCAGGAGTGATAGTTCTGCAAGGTTCGCAGGAGAGCTTCTGTAAAGTTGGGAAGGTAGGAGACGAGGTACTGGCAGAAGTAAAGCTGTGAGCACGGAGCGTGAGTCGTGCTTGGGTAGCTCAGTTAGTAGAGCACTTGCCCGCGAAAGGCAAAGGTCCCGAATTCGAGTCTCGGTCCGGCACACAGTTTTAATCTTTGTAATTTGCTTATCTGCGAGAAGGCTGCAGTGGACTGAAGAATAATCGCAGTTTCTCCCCTGAAAGCTGATTGTTGAACTTTCCCATACGCGTTGCCACGAGGTTCATGGCGTCTTCAAGTGTCTGCCAAAATATATCTGAGGGTTTGGTTAATTTTGGTTACTATAGATTCGATTCCCGGTTGTGTCGGAGATTTTCTCCTCTCAGGGACTGGGTGTTGTGCTGTCCTAATCATCATCATTTCATCCCCATCGACGCGCAAGTCGCCGAAGTGGCGTCAAATCGAATGACTTGCACCCGACGAACACGAACGGTCTACTCGACGGGACGCCCTAGTCACACGACATTTATTACAATAGTAGTCGATACCACTGTTTATAAAAGTTCTTGATACTATACAGAACTTCGTAATGTGGGCATCAGCAGTCGTTGAACTTCATACTGAATGGAAGTAAATTGAAAGGCAAGAGAACCGTAACTGGTGACATCTTTAATGTCACCACCGGTTTCGCTGCATTAAAAAACAACCTCATATTAACTAATAAGAAGGGAAGTATCCGGTGTAATACATATGATCAAAATACTACTGGAATCTTTTAAAATTTTTAAAATCTTTTTTAAAACTTTTTCGAGAATTTTTAACAAGCTTTTTTAAATTGGTTTTCTAGTTTCTATGTGATGTTTTTGTACAGGCATTTGTTTTTATATCGTGTGGCTAGGGCCCGCCGTCGGTCAGACCGTTCGCCACTTCGGCGACCTGCAGTCGATGAGGATGATACGATGATGATGAGGACAGCACAACAGCACAACACCTAGTCCGTGGGCAGAGAAAATTCCCCGGCCTAGCCGGGAATAGAAACCCGAGCCCAGAGGATTAACAATCCGTCACGCTGATCATTCAGCTACTGGGAGCGGACAAAACAAAATTAAAAAGCACTTACAACAGTGTCACGTTAGCGCAACAATAATCCCCCAATGTTCGTAGTCAATAATCATAGATTTGAAAAGCAGAAGACGTCAAAATAAATAAAATGGGGCGAATAGTGCGCTAGCACATTTCGAGGAAAAAAACCATATGTATGTGCAATAAGTGCAAACGAAAGCCATAAATAATGAAGGATCAAAACTGAAGCCTCCAGCGAGCTAAATAACCAGCCCATCCCCACCGTCATCCACCCTCCGATGCTTTCTCACACCCTCCCCCTCTCCACCCGACCTACCGCCCCCCACCCCCCGCCTTTCACTCACCGTCAAATAAGTATGAAATAATTATGAATAAATATCAGGGTCATGAGCGTGACCGAGCAACAAGCCTCTAAGTGTATCCACAGGGATTCTATGGACACGGAATTAAAACTGCAACATACTGACATAGTTTCGACACGTTAAAATATTTTTGTCAGGCAGACCGTACTATTTCACTCATCCTCATGCTAGCTTATATTAAGATTCTGTGATACATGTGAGCACATATAAGTAATAATTTCATTCACCATGTTTTGCAAGTAATAAAAGCATTTATTTGGCGATCTAGTCAAGCAGATCGCTTATGCTTAACATGCAGAATAATTCGCAGTCATATCATATTTTTAAAATAAAGGAAGTAATTAAAAACAAATGGGGAACTAATGATCTAAATAACTTTTAATATTTCCTTTATGTTATCTATTAAATACGCAATTGGTAATCCAAATGATGCTAAAATTACCGAAATTTTGTAAAAGTTCATTATTCAGTATTTAGGCATGAATGTTTTGATTATAATGGTGTAGTTAGTTTTAATAAAAACATTTTATTTAAAGAAATATTAGAAAATTACGATATATGTGCCCTGTAATCCATGAGCTGCAAAAATTATCGAAATTATATTAAACTTCATTATTCAGTATTTACATACCAATCTTCTGATTAAAATGGTGCAGTTACTTTTATTAAAAACTTTCCATTTTAATAGAAGTATTGCCTACAATTTGTAGACGGATGAAAGCTACTTGTATTATCGGCGACGTACCTCAGTTCTAAGATCATTTTCTCCACTTCAGAAACAACTTTCCTTTTCTTTTTAATTTGTTGACACTAAAAGCTTTCGTATTCTAGAACATTCATTAGTAAAACCAAACAAGATTTGAATTACCAAGCACTTATTCTTGAAGCCATAATTCTCAGTTTTCTGAAACTGTATAACTTTGTCAAAATCAAAGATCTAACCAAAAAATTAATGACATTAAATGTTTTTGAGAAAATTCCTGCGGAAAATGCTGCATACATTGTGCAGAAACTCTAGAAATCTGTGTTTAGCTTTAGACCGGCAAAGACACTATACCACGCGTCTGAAGAGGTTGATCATTCCTCTCAATTCTCTGTAGCAGTTGTGTCGTAAACGGCTGATATAACGTTAGTAAATGACGAAATAGGGGAAGAAACATGCTTCAGTCATCATATAACTAGCCTGACCTTAAAAAAATAGGTTGGAAGCAAAAGATAAAGAGAAGTAAAACATCTTGTGATTGTAATTATTTCTTCCCAATAATAAGTAAGGAACACAAGAACGATGGATATTTATACGTGAAATGCTCTTACTGTTCTTGATGTTTCACTTTGTTGCACGCTGATTGGGATGGAATGTTACACTGGCAGATGGAGGTTTTCCAACATTTCTCTTACAGTCTCTCGGAGGTGTAGCAAGCGTATGACTGTTCGCATAGACATTGTATAGGGACTATGATTCCCGTCAAACCGATCTGATGCGAGTCCTATATAGTTGAGCTTTATTCAGATATAGGCTGTATAATTTTGTATACAAGCTCTTGAATAGTTTACTGTACCTCTGCCAATTACATACGAGAATATCCTATCAGAGGACGGCGATATGGAGGCGGAATCGAGTAATAACATTCATATGGGGAGGAGCATGGACACTGAGCCGCACGGCAGCGGAGGCCACTAGGATGTGCGACTTAGATGGGCGAACACCCCTTCGTGTTTTCCGACAGCAGTTTGGCGAGTTCCGATTGATGTGCTGCTCCCCCCCCCCCCCCAACCCGCCAGATCCGAACCCAATGGAACACATCTATGATATGATTGAATGTGGCGTCAGAGCTTCATCTCTCCTCTTCCCGGAATTTACGGGAATTATGTGACTTTTGTGCGCAGGTGTGATGCCAGCTCCGTTGAGCGACCTACCAAGGCCTCGTTGCTTCCCTGCCGCTCCTTGTTGCTGCTGTCATCCGTGCCAGAGGTGGACATACCTGCTATTAGTTAGTTGGTCATAATGTTCTGGCTGATCAGCATACTGTCTCGTAGACTCAGCATAGAATTTGATGGACATCGAAGAGATAATCTCGTGTCTATTGGAGGAATCTGTGACGAATGGTCTGACTCTTCTCTACTGTATTAATTCTACCTGGCAAGTTCATGAAAAGTGCTAGTAGCTGTCGAAAGTGGAAATTATTGAGCTACTTGTTTCGTAGGTGAATTATATTTTCTTGGAAGTCTCCCAGTTAATCTCATGCTGGAATGAGCTTTCCCTACGGTTATTTTCGTGTGGCAGTTGTGTATAGCATTTCTAAATGAATACACCCTAGCTATTTAAAATTGCTACGACTATTTAACATAAAACGATTTTTGCTCTTCACTACTTCCAGTAGCACAATGAAAGGTTTCCATGAAACGTTAACACACGTTCTAACGCCTCGCCCTGCTTCTAGACAGTTTATTCCTTTCGTAATCAATTTTACAAACCATCTAATCAATAATTTTCTTATAAGGCCATTCAATTTCTTCTTTCTCTAACAAAAATGCTTTGATTCTGTATTCCGCTTGTGTTTCCAAAGACTATTATTCGCATTCATATAGTGTCACACATTAGATGCATGAGTTAAAAAATTTTTCTCAAATAAATATCTAAGTCTGATGTAAGAAGACATATTTCGGCGAGTAATACTCTCCTTGCCCGTGCTTAAGCGCTTCATATATCTCGCCCTTACTTAAGCCCTAGTGTGTTATTTTCAATTTCCTTCCAATGCAGTGGAGTTCTGTCACTTCGTCTGTTACGTAGACCGTAGTTTCATTACTAAGTTCGTCCCAAATCTCATTTCTGCCGTTGCTCAACAGTTTCGTCTTCGTTTAGAATCCTATCAGTTACTATTTTGTTGGGTGAACGTTCCTTCTACTCAACACGTATTATTATTCTTCTTACTTTAGTAGAGGCTGTTGTCGACATCCTCCATATTCCTTCAATCTCAATCTTAATCCTTCTGAAAATTTCTCCAATTTCTTTCAGTTACTTTGTTGATATACAGATTTATCAAAATGGTTCAAATGGCTCTGAGCACTATGGGACTTAACTGCTGTGGTCATCAGTCCCCTAGAATTTAGAACTACTTAAACCTAACTAACCTAAGGACATCACACACATCCATGCCCGAGGCAGGATTCGAACCTGCGACCGTAGCGGTCACGCGGTTCCAGACTGTAGCGCCTAGAACCGCACGGCCACTCTGGCCGGCACAGATTTATCAGTTCGGGACAGATCACAATCCTGCCCTACACGCTTTTGTAATTTCAGCACTTTGCTTTTGGTAGCTACTCTTATTGTTTATATTTTGGTTCTTGTACATATTGTACATATCCGTCTATCGCTGGCTGTTCAGAAAACATTCCACTTGCCGTCAGTCTGGAAATACTTGTCACGCAATTCTGAAACCGAGGAATGAAGGAGAGAAAGAAGATGATGATGATGAAGAAGGTCACTCGACATCATTTCAGTAAAATGAAAGAGAGAGAGAGAGAGAGAGAGCAAGGGGGGCGGAGGGGGGGGGGGGGGGGGGAACAAACTGATAGCCCAAAGAAGCAACATAAGTCAATCTGTTCCGCGCAAGAGCTGAGCAGCTGTCGTGCATCAAAAACATCTTCTTGGACAGCTTTTCACAACACTTCCACTTGACAGCCCTACCTAAACTCATCAGGAGATTTCCGTGGTATGCTACTGTGACTATTTGTCCGTTACGAGCATCATCTGGCGGCACCACGCCGTGCCTGTTCAAAAAAACATTCAGAATCACCTTACCTGATGATGGTTGTGTCTTCGCCTTCTTCGGCTGTGGTGCGTTCTTTATTCCATTCTGTCGGTGTCATTCTGATACACCCAAGAATTGTCTATGGCGACTAAAGATGATATGGATTGGCCTCACACCGCTCTTACCTCGTATCGACGTACATTTGAAATGAGTGTGAGCAGTGGGCAGGAACATTTCTCGTATTTAAGGTGTCATGCAAGATAGGAATTTAAACTTTCTCAGCGATTATAGCCGGCCGATGTGGCCGTGCGGTCTAGGCGCTTCAGTCTGGAATCGCGTGACCGCTCCGGTCGCAGGTTCGAATCCTGCCTCGGGCATGGATGTGTGTGATGTCCATAGGTTAGTTAGGTTTAAGTAGTTCTACGTTCTAGGGGACTGATGACCACAGCAGTTAAGTGCCATAGTGCTCAGAGCCACTTGAACCTCAGCGATTATAGATGATGATGTCTTCTCGTATTATCAGCAGAGTCAAGGTGTCGTTCTGCAGCAACGTTTCAAGAAGTTTCCTACTTGTCATCTTCAGGCGAAGATTCAGCTGATAGCCTGGGAAGACTTCATTATCGCCATGCAATATGTAGAAAACTGATCCATACCGAATAGTCTTTTTTTCGACTATCCTCATAACTGAAATGCGTCGATCTTGGAGCACCATGGAAGTCTTCACAGAGAGATGATCTGCAACTTCGCTCTTCGTCAGTCAGACTTGTTTGGTCAGCCTGGAAGTGTCTTCGACCCTTAATACTATATCATATGATGGTACATTGTTTCCAAGCATATCCACCAACTCAACAAGGACTGCTGCAATGTTGTTCCCTTTAAATACAGAAACCAAATTACCACATAATGCTCCAAATTATGATAGGCTGCGACATCTTGTTTTGGCTTCTCTAAGGGATTGTTGCGGTACTATCGCACAGAGGTTTCATTGTCTTTCAGATGTGTTTACATGTACCTGCAATGAAAGAAAAATTAATTATGTGATTTTGTTTTTCCCGCTGATAATCAAAATGATGATAACCCCTTTTGCTTTCTGCGAGTTTCATCAGATCCTCAATTTTCCTTTTCATTTTTTTTACATTATTCTGTTAGTAAATTAGATTCATAAGCTATTAAGCTGATGGTACAATAGTTATAACATTTATCTATCGTTGTTTTCTCCGTTGTTACGTGTATGATATCAGTGAAGATGATAGTAATAGAAATATAATTATAATATCAATTAATGTTAATTATTAATCTAGTTGATTAATTATTAATATTTATAAGGCTGTTAGTAAGAATGGTGCCTTCTTATTAATGTTTTTAACAAGAACCAACTGCGGAGCTGAAGATGATATAGATGTAAATGATATCTACAGGAAAGATGCTCACTATAACTGGAAGTGATTCTACGAGAGTCTCTTCAAAAACACCAGTTAGCCGTACGGGTTAACCTCTCGCGCTTTCCCCAGACATTTGCTACATCAACTGACAGAGAGCTGGTGCGCCCACGTGCTAACTGTGTAAAACTGTAACAGTTGTAAAGCCTACCAAGTAACTCCACCCCGCTTCCCGCCTTCAGAGTAGGCAGCCCACTCGACACTATTTGATGCCCCGTCTTCTTACAAGGGAACCTCCCCATCGCACCCTCCTCAAATTTAGTTATAAGTTGGCATAGTGGATAGGCCTTGAAAAACTGAACACAGATCAATCGAGAAAACAGGAAGACGTTGTGTGGAACTATGAAAAAAATAAGCAAAATATACAAACTGAGTAGTCCAAGCGCAAGATAGGCAACATCAAGGAGAGTGTGAGCGCAGGAGCGCCGTGGTCCCGTGTTTAGTGTGAGCAGCTGCGGAACGAGAGGTCCTTGGTTCAATCTTCCCTCGAGTGATGCCGCCACGGTAGCTCAGCGTGTTCGGTCAGAGGGTTAGCTGCCCTTTGTAATAGAAAAACTGAGTTAATCGAGCAATAACGAACATAAATGGGTGTCTCGTGACGTCCTCACCGAGCAAATACAACGAACGAAAGAGAACAAAATGAATTTTAAAAAAAGACTGAAAAAGTTTAATTTTTTATTTTCAGACAATTATTATCTGTCCGTCCGATGCGAGGTAACTGCACCATAGTATGGGGACGCTACACCTAAACAAACATCGAAACACACGACGTCAGTCGACTACAGCGCACGGAAGAGAGAGTATTCCTGCTAACGAGGCTCCCTGGCCGGCAGTTGACTGTTCGCTACTTTGGACGAGAGTGCATTAAATACGTGAGACGTATTCCGTGGGCAATATGTTTTCGGTTCCCATTGGAGACGCACGTCCTTTCGTCTACTAATCACACGGTTTTGCGGTCCGGTCGCAAAACACAGACACTAAACTTATTACAGTGAACAGAGACGTCAATGAACAAACGGACAGACCATAACTTTGCGAAAATAAAGAAAGTAAACTTTTCATACGAGGGAAGACTTGAACCAAGGACTTCTCGTTCCGCAGCTGCTCACACTAACCGCGGGACCACGGCGCTCCTGAGCTCACACTCTCCTTGATGTTGCCTATGTTGCGCGTGGACTACTCAGTTTGTATATTTTGCTTATTTTTTTCATAGTTCCACACAACTTCTTCCTGTTTTCTCGATTGGTCGGCGTTCAGTTTTTCAAGGCCTATCCACTGTGCCAACTTATAACTAAATCTGAGGGGGGGTGCGATGGGGAGGTTCCCTTGTTAGCTAGATTCGTACGCCGCCATACGGCCGCTTGTCACCGCCTGTGATCCACAATGAACGTGAGCTGCTGGGATCTGCCATTGATACTCATAGGCTGAAGAATTATTTCAGTTACGTTTCTTAGCATTTGATGCATTCCTATATACCAAGCAACCAGAGCAAAATTACAAACATAGTGCACGACAAGATGCCAACTTAATTTTACTGGTGTAGCTATTTTCATAGCATATAGTGTCTGATAGTTGTATTTATTGACTTCATTCTCTGATAAAGTCAATACTTATTTTGTAATCATAGCGTTTTTAAAGTTGTGGCGCATGTATGAAATAGGTATTTTTTTTTCACTTGTCCAAAATTACTCACTGATAGCCATACAATTCATGTGAAGAGAACGTTGTTGTTGTAGCCTTAAGTCCGAAGGCTGGTTTGATGAGTTCTCCGTGCTACTCTACCCTGTGCAAGCCTTTTCAGCTCCAGATAACTTCTGTAGCCCACATTTTTATGCATCTGCGTACTGCATTCATCTCTTGGTCTCCCTCTACGATTTTTACCCCCACACTTCCCTCCACTATTAAATTCATGATCCCTTTATGCGTCAGAATGTATCCCATCAACCGATTCCTTGTTGTAGTTAGGTTGCAAAACTAATTTCTTTGTTCCCTAACTCTTTTCAGTACCACCTCGTTAGTTATGTGATCTACTCACCTAATCTTCAGCATTCTTCTGTAGCATCACTTTTCATAAGCTTATATTCTCTTCTAGTGTGAACTCTTTACCGTCCACGTTTCACTTCCATATGTGGCTACATTCCAGACAAATACCTACAGAAAAGACTTCCTAGCTCTTAAATATACATCCGATGTTAACAAATTTATCTTCGTCAGAAAGACTTTTCTTTCAATTATCAGTCTACATCCTCTCTGCTTCGGCCAGCATAAGTTATTTTGCTGCCCAGTTAGCAAAATCCATCTACTAATTTAGGTGTCTCATTTCCAAATATTTCTTTGGTTTCCTTAACTGCCTGCTCAGTAGACATATTGAGTAACATCAGGGATAGACCACAATCCTGTTTCACTCCCTTCTCAACCACAGTTTCCCATTCATGGCCCTGGACTATTGCAACTGCTGTCTGGTTCCTGTACATGTCGTAAATGGCCTTTCACTCCCTAGTTTTACACCTGTTACCTTCAAAGTTTCAAAGGAAGTATGCCAGTCAGCGTTGTCAAAAGCTTTCTGTAAGTCCACAAATGCTATAAACTTTAATTTTGCCCTTCCTTAACCTGTCCTCTACATAAGCCATAGTGTCACTATCGCTTCGTGTGTTTCTAAGTAGGGACACAAAGAGCATGAGTGATTTAAATCATATTTGAAAGTGGAACCGTACAAAGAAATTGGATGTCTTGTAATGCACCACTCCAGTGCCGTCAGAAACACAGATGTTTATCATTTAACCATTTCGACTTCTGCCAACCTGCGTCTGCTTCATATTGTTATACGTGAGAAAAGAACACATTGCTCTTCAATAGATGAAGTCGTTCAACTACATAGTTTATACTCCATCATGTTAGAGGAAGATTATGGAGCCTACACATGCGCGCTCTGGTCAATAAACACACTTTTGTGTAGCCACATAGATCGTAACATAAAATTTCGGGTTGTAAGATATAGTTCCTGCAGTTTGTACCGGAAAGGGTATCATACCCAACTTTTGCAGTTTGCCAGGCAAAATGTTTGTGGGCCGTGACGCAATAGAGTGGAATTGAAGAACCGAAGGGAGCAGTATTAAATCGCCACTTTTGTTTCACCCAGACCTAAGCAAGGAATTCTGCATGTGCGCAGATGCGTCCAGGACCGTTCTCGGCATTCGCTTCTTTCAAGGAGTCGAACACGACAGAAAAATAGTAAAGAAAGCTATCGCCTTTGGTTGTCGTCTTCTGAGCAAAGCGCAAAATGCTATTCAGTGACGGAATTAGAAGCGTTATCTGTTGTCTATATAATCAGCAAATTTAATTACTTCTTGAGAGAACCAGCAACAAAGTTGTACAGCAACCACAAAACCTTGGATTTCATAATAACGGCAAAATTGTCAAACGTACGATTTTGATCGTTGGCAGCTTATCTTGAAGAATTTAAACTATATGTAGTACACATCACAGGAAAAGAAAACGTTGTTGCGGATGCACTGTAAGGAACATCTTCGGGTTTGGCTCGCGGGGGAGACAATAAGATCAAGGAGGCAAATTCTAATGTTCTATACGTCAAGAAAGTAAATTTGAAAATTACGGGGACACAATATTAACTGAGGTTAAGGGCAAATGGCGAGACACGACTGCAACGAACGTTTGACAATTAGGCAATATTCCTTGATTAGGAATGACATTTTGACATGCCAACCCAGATGAGGGCAGTTGGTTACAGATTTTCCAGATGGTACACAATGACATACAAGCGAAAACTCACAAATAAAAAAAAAAACATTTTCAAAAGACAAGGTATAAACATAGGATTCAAAGCAGACAATTCAATCCAAAGGCACATTCCAAAAATAACAAAAAACACAAATATCTACCAAAAATCAGGAATATACAAATTACAGTGCAACACATGTGATGGAAGGCGTACAGGACAAACCAGCAGAACATATGACACCTGGTACAAAGAACATAGAGCATGGAAATATGGAACGAGCCACTCAACTTTTGCAGAACATTTGAGAGAAAATAACCACAAACCTGCTACAAGAGAAAATGATATGAAAATAGTTAAAATAAATAATGAAAAACATCTCCTAACATTACAGGAAAATTATCATATATACAGAACAAAGGCTGATAAGAAACAACTACTAAATGACCAAAAAATATGACTAACAACTCACTGTTTACACTGACTGATCATATAATAGACAGGAATCCCAATAAATGATTACACATCTGATTCCTCTCATAAGTATATACAGGAAAAAATAATAATGATAATAATAATAGTTATTATTATTAAGAATAAATAAATCAATTAAAATAGTAATAAAAATAAATTAAATAATTTTTATTTTATTAAAAAAAATAAGAAATATCTCTCCAACACACACACAGACACACACACAAACACACACACACACACACACACACACACACACACACACAAAACAGTTGAATGCAGAAAACTGAGAATGTTGGTAACACTTAGAAAAACAAATGAAAATCTGTATTAAAAAGATGTCAGTTACCGTTATGTGAAACGTAAACAGTGAACTGAAAGTGAACTGTAAGATGTCTACCTGGTTGCAAGATGAGAAAAAGCAGTTTGCTTAGACGCAATGAATTACAAGTTACCTGTGAGTACCTTTCCATTTCATAAAAAAAACGTTAAGGAGCTATTTTTAAATCTATAACCTAGAAGTGAAACCACAACCTATGTGTAAAAATGGACAAATCATGTAATATTTCACCCACTGAAGATGCCTTGTAAAAAAGGCGAAACGCGTCTGGGTGCATAAATAAAAATTAAAATTTCGATGTGCTTCATGCAAAAAAGGCATTTTCTTTTAAACAACTGCAATTTATATCCAGAAGGAATTTATCAACAAGCTAATTTGCTGTACAAACCTCATTCACGTTCAGTTTGGACTTCGAAATTAGCGTATTGTGCTTATAGATAGGTGGAATACAAATGTATTTCGTTTCAGCTGATGATTTTGGCAGGGTATGAGTGGACGAAATCTAATGCAAGTGCGCGGAAATTCCATTGTGCATATGTGTTATGTGAAACACTATCAAGACTTGTCAATGCCTAATATTTGACATCGTAACATACATGACAGCCTGTATTCTATGTGATTAGGGCAGATTTTAGATCCTATTATGTGACGCATATGTCACTGCCATATAGGTACATAATGTAAGTAGACTTTTACTACTGCTCTAACATTCTGCGTGGTGTCTGTTTGTTCTATATCGTGTCTTCCTACCACTTTCGCGCAACGACGCTCTGAGCGTGTTTTTTAGGGAATTGACTAGTTTGAACCTGGGACCTGTTGCTGGTAAGGAGACGCCAGACCTCACATGACATGTAGAGTTCAGAAGAGTTCAGGGAGACTAGCGATGATATAACCAAATACTTAATGATTTCAGCGTCAGCTCCACTGCACTCCCTGTAAAAGAATCTTAATACTAACTAAATTTAGTGGAAGGGGTTCAAGGCTTTCCTATTTTTAGTTAGCTGGTAAAATAACGTCGAAAAAGCAGTTAAGTTTACCACTGGAAATTTTATTCTGCTCACAAAACATTGTTTACAAAATTGCACTATTAATAAAAGGAAATGTTTTAATACAGGATGATAAAAACCAACTGTGTTCAACAAAAATATGAACGAATATTCCCTGAATGGGTTTCCAAGTTCTATAATGGATCGAAGGATGACCTATGCCATATCACATCTATAATCTAGGTTTAAATTAAGTTTCACAAAAGAGAAAATTATCAAAATGGGCTACAGTGACCCTCAATTATCTTTAATTACTTATTTAACTTGTCGTAAATTACAGTGGCTGACGTGTATAAAGGCACATTTGCATGCCGAGCGTGAGTTTCCTCGGAAACGCGAGATATTAATTAAATAAATAATCAGTGACAAATAAATAAAGCCTATGGCACACAACTGCAGCGCTGTGTCGCTGATAAAACAAAAGCACAATTACGTTACTCGTATGTTTGATTAAGAAAGGAGAGCTCTGGTTGAAGTGGTGCGAGAAGCACGTATTTTAGTTTATTGTCTGGCACACCGCCATATTTCATGTTATAAAAAATTACTGCGAGTTGCAATCTTACTAGGCACTCGATTCTGTAAAGAATTTATATTTATAAAAGTAAGTAGGATTATGAACTGTAGGCTTATTCATTGAATATATCTGATTTAACTAACTGTGTAATTTTTTTGTTTAGTAGACAATCACCTCTGTACGACGTTTTGGCATGGCTGGCAAATTATTGTAATATTGAGATTTAGATTATGAGTCCGCACCTACCGCAGCAGTCTTTGGAAACGATGTAATTACGAAGTCCGATTATTTCAGTTTTATTTCACGGTCAACTACGAGTAACATTGCCTTTACGAAAAAGCCATTGTCAAGCGTCTGATACCGAATAATTAAAACCTGACGACTCATAGGAGAGACAATCATACAGATAAAATAATTAATATTTTATTTTATTTTATTTTATTAATTTTATATTGGCGACCGTGACAGGACGTTGTTATTTTGTCATTTGTTACATTGTTCTCTTTGTTTCATGTGAAAAATCAACTTTCTGGACCTGGACTTGACTATAAGAGAAATAACAAAAATCAGAAGATATTTGAAAATTGTAAAATTTTGCGGGAAGACGCAAAGAAGCTTCCAGCAAAATAAGGTAAGACGCAGCATCTTTGCATTAGCAGGCTTGACCAGACGTATAATTCAGTGTATTAGCTTGTCAGTAAAATTCTGTAGTGTTTCTTTTCCGCATAACAGTTTCAGTGATAAATTTCATTCTCAGTACTTTTCACTAAACAATAACGTATGCAACAATACCAATACACGAGTGTACAATATGGCCGACTTCTATACGATACGTAGTAACATGGACAGCAGCCATTATCAATAATCTCAAATTCAGTTTATATTTTTAAATTAACAGACAGCCATTGTTGCTACGAGCGATTCAGGCTCAACTGCATTTTATTTTAAAATCAGTGTCAAATATTTTCTTGAAACATATATCACGTGTGGCATGGTAATAACTAGAAAACAATACGCAAAAAATGGAACAGCAAAGACGTACTATTCAGACGCAATCTGACTCGGACGAGAGACAAATGTTAGAAAATGACTTTACGACAGCAACCGGTAGTGACGATTCATCAAACATTGACGCAAGTGTTGACGAAAATTTTGACAATAGGCCTTTCACCACAAAAATTTCAAAGTCTCAATCAGAGCCCATGTTGATGCATGACGTCACGTCTAATGACGCGGCGGGGGCAGAGACCTTGCAAACGGTAAACATTGCCGACATGTTACAAATGCTAATGAAACAGAACGCCGAAAACATGGCAACCTTAAAGACACAAAATGAACAGTTAAAGACACAAAATGACGGAATCAAATCTGATCTCATAGCACTCAGGACAGGTAATGACACTTTATGTAAGCGTGTGGAACTTATAGACGCCACACTGACCAAACAGATGACTGAACTCAGTGCTAAATTTTCCCAGCTTAATACGAGACAAGAAAAGACTACAACTGACGTAGCACTTTTACAGACACAAGTAAAAAACCTTAATGTCACGTGTGAAGTTCTTACTGAACAAATTCAAACATATCCTTCAGTACATGACAACCTTGAAAAACGAATTACTGACGTACAGAATAAATTTGACAATGTTGAACAACACCTGACTGACATCTTACAATCTGATGCCACAGCTTGTAACCTCCCCCCTCACTTATCGACCTTAATGACAGTGAAAAGTTAAACCGCGTGTACCTAATGGAAATTTGGGAAAAGCAATCGTCACCGAAGTTAATCTATCGGTAAAGAGGGAGGAAAGGGTTACATCTAAATGAAAGGAAAAATGCAAATGAAACTGGTGGAAATTAATTTTGAAAAGGGGTAAAGTTAATAAAGAAAGTAAATGTGCGGCCGTTACGTTAACAATTAACTAGCGGTAATTAGGTATTTGAGATTTGGGGGAAATCACGGTCGCCAGTCCTAAGGACAATTACTATAGTAACTGAAAAAGAAAGGTTATTACACATATAATTAACACTAGAAGCGTGGCAACTGAAGGTTGACACGTGTAGTGTGAAAACTGAAAGTTTGTCAGAAGTAATAAATTTCGCTACACTCTGACTTAATTTAGCAAAAGAATTAATAAAACCGGAAAATCGAAAGTTAATTTAGTGACTGAAGTTAATAGTGAACTTTCTTTCTGAAGCACATCGAAATCCAGTAAAATACGGTTAGTCTTGGACTACCTCAACAATCATTTCAAAAGCTACTTGAATCTACGCAATTTAGAAAGAAGAGATTTAACTTTGAACTTGAATTAAATGATTCTGAACAATTAACAATAGTAAAATTTAGTACGTACCAAGCTGAGCTGCAGTCACAGGTAAGCTAAAATACGGTAACAAAGCTCGCACTCTTAATTCGTGCTTGTGCAATCTAAATATTGTAGCCAGCTGAATTTGAAATTAAAGCAGTGAAATCTAATTATATTATTTTAATGCTGGCGTTTGAATTTCAACGACACTCGGGTTCATTTCGGAAAAGGAAGGGACCCTGCTTGGCAATGCAATTGGGACAATGAGCAACAAAGGTTCATGCTAAGTTGCTGTAATTTTGCAAGGCAAATGGACAATTTGAAAAGCTGAGGTCTGCCATACAGTTCTGAAACTTTACGTGCTTTTAGTCTTCCTTGTTGGTTGATTGAAGGTTTGAAGCCGTCGATCGAGGAGGTGGCGACAGTCACTCATTGTCGGCCGTCGCTGTTGCAGAAGCTGGATGTTGGCGCGCCTTCTTCTCGACACGGTCACCAGGCGAAATGGGCTCTTGATGTGCGCCAGCTAATGCTTCCCGTCCGCGACACCATGTCAGAAACTATCATCGCGAGTCGAGCGCAATTACATGCTGCCAAACCCCGAAAGCGCGGCAACTCGCGGGAGCGTCACACAACACCTGCTCCACTCGCTACTCCCGCCAGACTCCGACCGCCCGCGCTCCACGCGGCAGAGTTAACACTACCAAAGATCCTACACACTTTGAGTCTTCACACGACCTATCGATGTAATCGTTCGATAGCAGTTTTCCCTAGGCAAGACCCAGCGTAAAAATACAAATAATATTTACGAAACAAACCAATTATACATCGACATGAGTGCATAAATATATATATACAAACAGTAAAACAATTACAATATATAAAGAGACAGAAATGTCATATCTTGAGGTAACAAAACAAGGAAAAAAAATAATAGTACAATAGATGAAAATAGGAGGATATGCATTTCCGGCGTTACACGTGCCCCACATTGTCTGAGGATGTTCGTGTAACGTAAACAGACTCAGAAAATGTCCCAAAAAAGAAACAGCGGAAATGCATATGCTCAAAACATCAACAAAAGTTAGCATTCGTCTAATTAACCATAAATCAATTTTTAGACCATAATAATTGAGTGGAGACACTCCTAATCTTATTCCACTCTGCCACCTTGCACAAAATAAAACAGGTCGACAACATATTAAAATTCATAGAAAATATAGAAAATGGTTTAGCTATTCCAAAATCATGAAAATTCGTAACACTATGAGAAATGGAATACTATTTGCAAAATTAATCAGAGTACATGGTCATAAAAACAGGTAGATCAAAATACGCAAATTAATAATTAATTACATAGAATACACATTTTTACATAACCTTTTCATAATTAATATCTCGTCATGAGATTCCACTTAACGCTAAACAAGAAAATAATATTCAGTAGATCGAAAAAAAACATAAATATTGACAGCAGAATTCTTTCACATCAGCTGTCCGGGAAGAAAAGCAACTCCACATTCCGTACTCGCGAGTACAAAGGATGCCGACAGCGGCACAAGAGCCAACAGCGGCACAAGAGCCGACAGCGGCTCGCCTCGCCAGTATTGTTGCGCCCGCGTGTGCGGCACGCTTGATCTCACTCGCCCTTATGACGGCGTTTCCAGAACGTCCGTTTCACTGAATTCTTTCGGTAAAACTCACTCCCGAATAATCTCAAGGAGTCCATTAATTCTATCACAGTGGATAACTCAACACTGTCCATCATCACACGCATGTACTAGCCTGAAACTTAAAACACCGTCTAAGTACATCGGCAATGACTAGTAAAACACATATTCATGAAATCTTACAGCTAGTTACAAAATCATATTTACATTGCTTAATCTACTGTGACTCAGCTGAAAACTTAAACTAGCAGCTTGGATTTTTCAATTGATAAATAATCACTTTCTCTTAAATCATTTAGTCAAAATTAATTACTTATTAATTACAACTTCTTTAATGACCTCTAGGTCAGGCAAAAGCATCGCCACATGGCACATCCTTAAATCTTCTAACTCGCTCGATTTCTCATGAGCTTTTACAAGTACTAAGTCTCCGATTGCAAACTTAGCAAAACGCGCTTTAGCGTCATGACGACGTATGCGAGCATCGGCTTTATGCTTCATTACTTCTCGCAAACGATCTTTTTTCACACCAATACTAATGTTAATTCGTGGAGGGAATTTGATTATCTCTTCCAGTTCACTTTCTACACTTTTGTCAATGCCGAAATTCCTCATGTTACGGCAGTTCAAACCCATTCCTACGTCAATGTCATTCGGCCAGTTAACAATGTGTATAGGCTGGTATTGCCTATGCACACCGTCTCCTGCCTCGTCAAAACTAACTATCATTGTTTTATCTAGTGACATACATGTCAAAGTTTTGCTTTCGCAGTTAATCACTGCACGGTACTTTAATAGCCAATCTAACCCGATAATTACTTCCGTAGTTAAGTCTGGCACGACGACAAACTCTTGTTCAAATCGTGCCCCACATATCTCGAAGTTGACAAAAATCTGTTTTGTGACCGGTTTACTGGCCTTCCCAGTAGCACCGATAATTTTCACTCCTGTTACTGGCATAACTACGATGCCAGGTCTGTCTTTCAGTAACTCAAATATTTTCCCAGATACAGCACTAAATTCTGCACCGGTGTCAATCAACACGTTTAGTTGTAGGTCGTGCATATTAACAGACACTACTATCTGTCTACACTTGTCCTCGACTGTTTCTTTATTTTCCCACAGTAAATCCTCGTCTATATCCAGGTCATTCCAGAAAAAACCATCCGGCTTTGATCCTAAATCCGGTTTATCTGGCGGCTTTTTCAGCCTCTGTTCACATACAGTTTTAATTTCAACACGTTTGTCCTGAGGCTTAGTCTGTAGCGTCGCCTCCAATACCGAAACCTTTTCCTGTAACTCGTCAACTAGTGAGTGTTGCTTTGCTATCAATTCACTAATTGTCACCTTCGTTGATTCCTCTTTAATCAGATTGATCTCACCTGCCAATCTACCTGGAGACATGTGCCCAGTAGTATCTGCAATTACTTCCTCTAGATCTGCGCAACCCACACTGTTATCTTCTGACCGTATAATGTCAGCTCTAACCTCATACACACTGTAATCTACGTGGTTTTCTACCAATCGTGTCCGGCTATCACTAAAACTTTCGTAATCTTTCTCCTTAATACTCTCGCAACGTTTAAACTGGAGGTTTGCGTCGGATGGGTCGGCTACTTCTATCACTATAACTTTCGGTAAAGTCTGCCGGTTAGGGCCAGAACTTTCCGTTACTACTTCAACATCTAACTCCTGCGGGACGAAACACGACGAATCTTGCTCGTGCTCCCCATTAACATCAACTATTTCTGGTAAAGTCTGCCGGTTAGGGCCAGAACTTTCAATCACTTCACAAATACTATCTTCCTGTGGGACGAGACGCGGCAAATACTGCACGCGCTCCCCATAAACACTTCTCCCATACAGACCCCTATAATCTCTTAGTTCGTCGTATAAGCGACCGAACTGCCTTAACCAGACCTCATCCCTCTCTGCATCCCCTCGCTCGATGACGGACGTTTTATCCGACATCTGATCTTCCCTCAACAATTGCGAATCATTCTTAAACTCAATCTCCAGTTCCGCTGTGGGTATTACAGCTGGCACCTTATAATCGATTTCCGGAACACTACTTAAATTGTTCTCACAGACAGTGAATGTACCTTCTACTGCCGTGTATACAGCTGATCTACTACTTGTGGGCGCACTCCTTTCTCTTAACACTGGCACACTCTCCCGCCGTTGATTATTCCATACGGAATTTTCATAACGACGACACCTGGGTTTTCTCCTGCTATTGGGCCGCCAAAATTTCTCCACGCCCGGTCGGCCCCTCACCGGCGCGGCTAATGGTTTCCCTGTCTCGTCCCAGCAGATACGCTCCCCGGATACTGCTGAGGCGGCTGGTCACACCCTCTGGCGTTATTACTATTCTGCGCAGCCCGTATCACGCTAGTATGATACTGGTTTCCGTCATTCCGGTTATTATTTGCATTGTACCGATTGTTATTACGGTCCGAACCATTATTGTTATTGCTGCCATGGTTGCGGTATGCATTATTCCCATGGTTATCGTTGTTGTGGTTGCTGTGGTACCCGTTGTTGTTACCACGGCCTCTACCACTGTCGCGATTATTGCGCCAATTGTCCTCGTCCTCCACTCTTTCCAGGAAATCATTTATTGTCCTGCGATTGGTTCCTACGTATCGTTTTGTATCATCTGGAAGCTTCTTGTAGAGTTCCCAGACTATTTCGGATTCCGAGCGGCGATCACGCAAATATTCCAACTTGCGGATCCAGCCCTCACAAAACTCCTTCATCGAGCCGCACGAATTCGCATCGAAAGGCCTCGATACGACAAATTCGCGCCAGACACTTTGCTGTTTTTGCTCTGACCAGTATTCAGCCAGAAACAAATTTTTAAACTCGTCAAAAGTCAGGTTCGTAATGTTGAGATTTAGGCCCCAACGCTTGGCATCACCAGCCAACACATCAATAACCGCATTAATTTTTCTCTCATTAGTCCATGATCTGGGTAAAACTCTTTCACAATTTTTAATGAAATCCGTCGGGTGTATACCGCCTTTTTTCAAGGGGTCGAACCGCTCCTCTTTCGTCAACAACTCCGAACTATGTGCACAGATTGGCACATAGCTCTGTTTTTCGTCAAGTTTCCTTTCTAATTCCGACACCCTCGTAATCACTTGGCAAGTGGTTGTCGCAAGCGTTGCCACTTCCCTCCTTTTCTCTTCGCAGGTGTTAGCCTGCTTCGTCACTTTGGTATCTACTTCGGATACTAAAGCCTTTAAAGTTTCCACCTTCTGTTGATCCTCTTTTCTCACTAATTGAATTTGTTCCGTCACCTTATTCTCGATGATCGGAGCAACTGCGTCTCCTACACTTTTCTCGATTCTGCTAATTTCGGAATCAAAACGAGTATTTATGCTCGCAATTTCCGCCTGAACGCCTATCATTTCCTGTTTAAGGTTACCGATTTCGGTATTAATCACGACAATATCGTCTTTGATTTTATCAACTTTTGTGTTAACAACTTCAACATTGTTGTTAACAACATTAATAGCTTTGTTCTGATTGTCTAGCATTCGTTCAATTTTTTCAGACTGAGCTACTTGCTTGGCAGCCTGAGCTGCTTGCTCGGCAGCCTGAGCTTCTTGCTTGGCAGCCTGAGCTTTAATTTCTGCCGATTGACTCTTGATTTCGTTAATCAAAACATTCAATAAATCAGTTAAATTCCCGGAAACCACCGGTTTTACTTCCGTAGCGGCTTCCTCTTTCATTGTCCCCCCGTATTCGTCATCAAAGGATTCAGATTTGATTCTCACTTCCGATTCCGAAACATTTTCTAAAGTCTGGAATTCCATTTCTGCTCTTTGTTGCGTTTCGGCGGTCGCATCTTTCATGCTAGCCGCCTGCCCCGGAACAATGGGTACCGCGGTGCGCGTTCCCCACTGTTCGACCGATTGTTCCTTATCCAAGTCTACCAAATTTTGGTAATTGTTGCCTTCACTCATTTTAATAATTTTCAATATAAATGCAAAATCTCAACTCTAATTAGGATTCCTCACACGAATATTCTCGCTGACGTATCGACCATTTCGTAACCAGTACTTTGTTACGAGATTTGCACAATGCAAAATTCGTGTCCAGAACAACCTCAAATTTGAAGATTGTCCTGTCACCAGGTCGCCACGTGTAACCTCCCCCCTCACTTATCGACCTTAATGACAGTGAAAAGTTAAACCGCGTGTACCTAATGGAAATTTGGGAAAAGCAATCGTCACCGAAGTTAATCTATCGGTAAAGAGGGAGGAAAGGGTTACATCTAAATGAAAGGAAAAATGCAAATGAAACTGGTGGAAATTAATTTTGAAAAGGGGTAAAGTTAATAAAGAAAGTAAATGTGCGGCCGTTACGTTAACAATTAACTAGCGGTAATTAGGTATTTGAGATTTGGGGGAAATCACGGTCGCCAGTCCTAAGGACAATTACTATAGTAACTGAAAAAGAAAGGTTATTACACATATAATTAACACTAGAAGCGTGGCAACTGAAGGTTGACACGTGTAGTGTGAAAACTGAAAGTTTGTCAGAAGTAATAAATTTCGCTACACTCTGACTTAATTTAGCAAAAGAATTAATAAAACCGGAAAATCGAAAGTTAATTTAGTGACTGAAGTTAATAGTGAACTTTCTTTCTGAAGCACATCGAAATCCAGTAAAATACGGTTAGTCTTGGACTACCTCAACAATCATTTCAAAAGCTACTTGAATCTACGCAATTTAGAAAGAAGAGATTTAACTTTGAACTTGAATTAAATGATTCTGAACAATTAACAATAGTAAAATTTAGTACGTACCAAGCTGAGCTGCAGTCACAGGTAAGCTAAAATACGGTAACAAAGCTCGCACTCTTAATTCGTGCTTGTGCAATCTAAATATTGTAGCCAGCTGAATTTGAAATTAAAGCAGTGAAATCTAATTATATTATTTTAATGCTGGCGTTTGAATTTCAACGACACTCGGGTTCATTTCGGAAAAGGAAGGGACCCTGCTTGGCAATGCAATTGGGACAATGAGCAACAAAGGTTCATGCTAAGTTGCTGTAATTTTGCAAGGCAAATGGACAATTTGAAAAGCTGAGGTCTGCCATACAGTTCTGAAACTTTACGTGCTTTTAGTCTTCCTTGTTGGTTGATTGAAGGTTTGAAGCCGTCGATCGAGGAGGTGGCGACAGACACTCATTGTCGGCCGTCGCTGTTGCAGAAGCTGGATGTTGGCGCGCCTTCTTCTCGACACGGTCACCAGGCGAAATGGGCTCTTGATGTGCGCCAGCTAATGCTTCCCGTCCGCGACACCATGTCAGAAACTATCATCGCGAGTCGAGCGCAATTACATGCTGCCAAACCCCGAAAGCGCGGCAACTCGCGGGAGCGTCACACAACACCTGCTCCACTCGCTACTCCCGCCAGACTCCGACTGCCCGCGCTCCACGCGGCAGAGTTAACACTACCAAAGATCCTACACACTTTGAGTCTTCACACGACCTATCGATGTAATCGTTCGATAGCAGTTTTCCCTAGGCAAGACCCAGCGTAAAAATACAAATAATATTTACGAAACAAACCAATTATACATCGACATGAGTGCATAAATATATATATACAAACAGTAAAACAATTACAATATATAAAGAGACAGAAATGTCATATCTTGAGGTAACAAAACAAGGAAAAAAAATAATAGTACAATAGATGAAAATAGGAGGATATGCATTTCCGGCGTTACAAGCTCATTTTCAAAATATTAATAAAGAATTTCATGATTGGGTAGTCAACAAAGACAAACATTTTGATAGATGCTTACGTGAAAATTTACCAACAATTGTGCACGACTCCGTAGCGCAATACATTACTAATAACAAACAGCTGATCAGTGACGCAGTACAATCCGTCACTGCACCCATGAGACAATTCACCGATCGACCACAGTCTGAATGTAACGAAAATATCAGTCAAAATGCACAGTTCAGGAACCAATATACATTCGAGTATGACACACACATACCGCACACGACAAACACACAGGAGCAAAACACACCACGACTACAACACATACCACGATGTGCAAACACAAACACAAGCTATTATCATGGTAAACCACAGCAACATTATCGTAATTACTCGCCAGCTGGACATAGCAGTAATTACAGTGGGACAAATCCATATCATAATGCAAAGGAAGACGAAAGCTTAATGAAACACAGGCAATTTCAGATTTTTATCCCAGAAAAACGAACCATTCATCCGGTGATTTTTCTCAAATCTTTTAGTAACGCATTTCCACGCACTTGGAGTGACCGGAAAAAGATTTCATATATTGTCGGTTACATCCAAGGCGATGCAGCTGTCTGGGCATACAGTCAAGCTGACGTATGTACCACGTACAGTGAGTTTGAGCGTGCTTTTCTGAACAAATTCTGGTCGCAATCCGTTCAGGAGCGACTCAGAAGACAAATTTTAGAACCTGAAACTTTTAACAGTAAAAATGGTAACTTACGCAGATATTTTGAAAAATACTTGAACATGGGACACTTTTTAGACGAACCAGTCGCAACGCGAGATATACTCCGTGCGTTGAAGGCCAAATTGCCTTTCAACATTAAAGAAAAACTCCTACATATCCCGGATGACGATTCAGATTATTTTTTAACAGCTTTAGATTCGGTTGACATGTTACTTGAAGATCAGCGCTTCGCGCGGCAAAACAGCAGCCACAATGTTTACACTAGTGGTATGCAAAACATGCAGGCTTGCCAACACAATTCTGGCGCGCCCACAGTTGGATACGCGGTACAACAAAAACAGCAAACTCACATGCCGTCTCAGTACGGAAATCAAAATCAACACGCGTATTCCAATACAAACAATAGTTACAACAGTAATAACATTTCATGCGGCAATCCATACAAAAGGCACCGCGGTAATAACTACAACGGTAACAACGGATACAAAGGTAATAACAAAAACACAAACAGAAATAGAAATAATAATAACTACGAGCCAAGACAGCATCAAGGTTGGACTCGTAACGATCAGTATTTTCATTCAACTTCTGCTTTACCACAGCAGCCACCAGGTCAAAATTGGAGCATACCTTACACCGACAGGTAAGTTATAAAGCGCAACAGCAACAACAACCGCAAAAGTTTGGAGATCATAATAGGCAATATCCGAATGTGAATATAATAGAAATGACACCTGATGCACAACCTCAATCTGTGTCAGTACCTAGTACAAATGCTAATCCAACAAACTAGAAACAGTCACTACTTTGCCCCAGGTCGTGGCTGAAGAATCCTTGGGGGGCGGCTTCAATGTTAATCGGTTATTTGACACCACACTTGAACAACAGAATAATGATATGCCGAGTAATTCTAAACAAAAACTACCTGTTTTATTTATAAGATACAACCACAATAACAATATATCAGATGAACTTTTACAAGACAGTACACAATGTCGTTTAAACACAAATGAAATTGTTTTAGCATCCACTACTGGTGTAGTAGGTGGGATTCCAACTACTATTATCCTAGATACAGGTGCAGCTGTGAGCGTTTTATCTTTTAATTTTTATAAAAAGATGTGTGAATTGGAACCTGTGCCTGAGTTTCCTGCCCAAAACTGTAAAATAACTACTGCACTAGGTAATAAGTCATGTAGGGTTACGAAGCAAGTTTTTGTAAACGTTAAAATAGGTAATGGAACCGTACAATGGCCATTCCCGGTTGTACAAAACCTTGCGACTAATTGCATATTAGGAATAGATATTATGAGCGAGAAGGACTGCATTATAGACTTCTCCAAAGGTAAATGTATTTTAAATGATAAAAGCAGGGTAATTATTATTGATTTGGACAGGAGAACTCTAAAGCATGACAAACACTGTACAGTGTACAAGGTTCAGTTAGTACTTGACAAAGACATTCAAGACATGCAAACACACTCATCTGACGCAGAGCTAATGGACTTGAAAACATTGCTTGATCATAAGATAAGTGAAGCTACAGCTCTCAGTGTACATGAACGTATAAAACTACAGGAAGTGTTATCCAAATATTTACAAGTTTTTACCAAACGATTAGGTGTTATCAACACGTATGTGTACAAGATTGAAGTTAAGCCTCACAAGATCTTCTACCATAAGACATATAACTTACCGTTATCTCAACGACCTGCTGTGTGGCAAGAATTAAAACAAATGTTAGACTGGAAGGTCATTGAACCATCCACCTCACCTTACTGTAGTCCTCTACTTGTTGTCAAAAAATCAAATGGAAGCATTAGGTTAGTGTTAGACGCAAGAGCTATTAATGAAATAATTTTACCGGTTCACACAAAACCTGAAAATTTAGAAGAGCAATTACAGAAATTCTAGATGCAAAATATTTTTCCACAATAGATCTCGCTAATTCGTTTTGGCAGGTGGGTATCACTCCTGATTCTCGGAAATATACTGCATTTATGTTCGGGGGGCGAACCTATCAGTTTTGTGTTCTACCCTTCGGACTGAATGTCAGCTCTGGGGTATTCATTACAGCCCTGGATACCGTGCTTGGCGACGATTTAGTTGAGACAGTCACACACTATGTAGATGATATACTGATAGCTACACAATCCTGGAATGAACACGTTGACACACTTCAAAGAATTTTAGAAAAATTTGCACAAGCTGGGGTCACAGCCAATCTTAGAAAATCAAAGTTTGGTTGCAGTGAGATAAAGTATTTAGGACATATCATTAATTCACAGGGCATACGTCCGGATCCCAGTAAATTAGATGCTATCAGAAACTTTCCTAGCCCTCGAACTAAAAAGCAGTTAAAATCATTCCTTGGGCTATGTTCATTTTTCAGACTTTTTTGCCTCAACCACTTTTGAACAGTAAACATCTGCTAAATCTACTCAGAAAGAATCAAGTTTGGATCTGGTCGGAACAGTGCCAGAATGACTTTAATACAATTAAACATGCTTTAGTGAATGCTAACATATTGAGCCATCCAGATTTCAATTTAGATTTTTGTATGACTTGTGACGCTTCACGTACTGGCTTGGGATGTTGCTTATTTCAAGTTGTAAAGAATAAAGAAAAGGAACAGATAAGAATTATTGGGTTTGCAAGTCGTACTCTAACTGAATGTGAGCGTACATACTCCACTACTGAGTTAGAAACACTTTCCATAGTATGGGCATTCAAGAAATTCAATTATTATTTATTTGGAAAACATACAGTAATTTACACCGATCACCAGGCCCTGACATTTTTGTTAACTTGTAAACTTGTACATCCTAGACTATCACGATGGGCAGTTACACTTCAGAACTACTTTTTTGAAATTAAGTACATAAGAGGTAAGGACAACACCATTGCAGACACTTTGTCTAGACTTCCACAAGGTATGAATGATACCAACAGTGACTTAGAAAATATAAATGACTACAGGATTCTCTTAATGCAAGACAAGCAGTGTCACCAATATTATATTGATATGTGCAGAGACATGGCTAAATTACAAAAATCTGACCCTCACTGGTATAAGATAATAACATTACTGGTAGAAAAACACAATCATCCTTCGACTAAATATTACAAGTTACACAATGATGTGCTATTTTACCGCCGACATCCAAATGCTACTAACTGGTGTGTATGCATTCCCAAAGAGTCTGAACGTAATTTAATTTGGCACACACACTTAGTATGGGGTCATTATGGGACGAAAAAGTGTTTAGCGAAGCTCAGTACATACTGTTATTTTAGCAATATGAGAAGAAAAATTTACAGGGAACTGAAAACATGTGTCATATGTCAAAAATCAAAACCTCAGAATTTATCCACAAAAACAGATTTACATTCTATTTTACCTAGTAAACCCCTGGAAATTCTGTGTACTGACATCAGTGGACCGCATCCAGCAAGCTCTGGAGGCGTCAAATATATCTTAGCTTTTTACGATATATTTTCTAAACATGTTAAACTTTATGCTTTAAAATCCGCCACTGCAAGTGCTATAATACGAAGATTCTCAAGTGATTACCTGACGCACGTGGGAAAACCTAAAGCAATTCTATCAGATAATGCAGCATACTACTCTGGGTACAAATGGAGAAATTTCTTGAAGGACAATAACATTAAAAGTATATTTATTTCGAGGTTTAGTCCACAATGTAACGCGACTGAGAGACTTTTCCGAGAATTAAATCGATTCATGAGGACCTATATTTCATCAAAACATACTAATT
This sequence comes from Schistocerca piceifrons, assembly GCF_021461385.2. Classification (NCBI taxonomy): domain Eukaryota; kingdom Metazoa; phylum Arthropoda; class Insecta; order Orthoptera; family Acrididae; genus Schistocerca; species Schistocerca piceifrons. The sequence continues at coordinate 1,244,819,289 of NC_060138.1, forward strand.
GGGTGTCCTACCTAAGTCTTTTCGAAGACGTACACAATAACTTAAATATTTACGATACAAATTACACACCTAACGAGATCATGTTCAATTGCAAACAGAACGATCAGTGGATAGAACCATTACCTAAGTTGTCAGACAAGGAAATCACACCTGAACAGAAAATAAAAGAAGTATTGACTACATTGACACATCACGCACAAATACGAAACAAACATCACAGAAACATAATAAAAAGAAAACAAAAATTCGAGGTAGGAATGCTTGTACTACTTCGTACTCATCATAAATCTGTTGCACTCAAACGACGCAACGCTAAGTGGCGTCTGCTATATGAAGGACCTTATATAATCGTTAACATACCGCACCCTGGTGCGTATCTGTTACAACATCGTAGAACTAACAAAATTATTGGGCTATACGCACACCGAGATCTTAGAGCATTTCATGCTGAATAATGTCAAAGTCATATCCATCAAAATATTGCTAAGCAACTCGAAAAACTCTGTTGCTACAACACAGATAATAAGTAGAATAGAAATTTTCATTTCAGCGTTCCAGAGTCGCAGTTGAAGACAGAAGAACTTTTCTTTCAACGCCGCGGCTCCACCGAGAAGACTGAATATTAAAGTAAAATTTATGATTACGTAGCGGTGAATGACATATTAATTTTTCACGGAACATTTGTTATTGTAGGTACCACTGACTTGGTATGACACCTGACGAACTGACAGACGTCATCTGTGAAGCGATCTTTTACTTTGAGAAATAGATTAGACGCACATCTCTCAACACGAAAAGCATCTATCAGTAGTCAAGGCCACACAGACACTCTACACACACGCACAAAACGCGAGGAATCGAACATTTTCTCTCTCTTACTATTTTGAATATTTATTGAGTAGCGAAAACGCCTGGTCTTGCCTACTGATGTAATGAATGTTGTGTCTAACCTATCTTAATTTCAGATGACATCACAAAAAACATCGATAATATCCCAGCAAAACCGCTAAAGAGGATGTAAATATCTGCAATTCATGTAATCAAATGTGACACAATGTAATAACCTATAGCGATGTAATGATGATGTAAACATGTTTATGTGCAACTGTATTATGTTTATACTAAGAAAATATGTGACGTGTGTATGTATAATTACTTTTTTTTTTTAACTGATGTATCATGTAAAAATTTGAACAAAACGAGTGCCAAAAAGACATTGCATAGTGAACCTCTGTTCACGGACATTAACGAACATTACTAACTCTGCAACTACGCAGAAACCTATGTGAAGGAAACGGTTAATGCCATTCATTATGCATCGTACCTATGTAAACGCGATGAACGATTTCCTTGATTAATAACTACGAACATTTAGGTGAGCTATATTCAGCAAAAAACTGAAATTGTGAAGTGCATAATTCGTGCATCGTCTAGTGACATTACTACAGTACCCAACTTCAAGATGTTAACTGGATTAAATGGACACAAAGTGCCTGTCCAGAAAACAACACGACGGGTGGAAGAATTTTGGTTGGAACTTCAGGGAATGAAATGTTCTCGAAATGTGACGGACACTCTTACCTGGACTGTCCAAGGATCGACGCCAGCGATGTGCCGTCCGAGGTTCTGCAACCAAGCTACCACGGAATGTAAAAAACGAACTGCACGTGGACCAATTACTCGACGGGTCACGTCTGATCTGTAATAAGCAATGCTTTTACTCACATCGATCTGCATCACAACGACTATAATGGAAATAGGAAATGGACACGCTTATGTATTAATCACGTTGTTATACAACGATGTTACTCTGATCAAAAAACTTTACCACGACGATACTAACGTGTAAAAAAAAATTATTGTGCAGCAGATGTATATGAACTGTGATAACGACACGATGTGTATAGGTCAACGCACCTGAAACATACGGACATTTTTCTTTGAAGTATTTCAAAACAATACTATGTAACTAAGAACATTCAACAATCTAAGTTGTATTGTGTTATAACGAATATTGTAAATTTAAAACTAAGTTACCTGTCATAGAATGTAGTCTTCATATGTAATCTTGGTTGAATATTTTCTTTGTGCAACGACTGAGAAACGCGCGCACACGAACAATATGAACTGCAATACTGTGCCGCGTGATCTAACTGTACGACATAACGGCAGTCACACAGACGCTTCTGCGCATGCGCGCACTCTATCTGCCAACATAAGAACTTTTACGGCGCACCCGCGTCATTCAAAGTTTGTATATAATGTGTATAATGTGTATAATGTAGGTCATGTAAATAGTTGTAGATAACTTAGATTTTCTTGTGCCTTTAGGTGAATTGCTCGCCTGCAGGTGTGTCCTTTCGCCTCGCAATTCAGGGGGCAATATAAAGGCACATTTGCATGCCGAGCGTGAGTTTCCTCGGAAACGCGAGATATTAATTAAATAAATAATCAGTGACAAATAAATAAAGCCTATGGCACACAACTGCAGCGCTGTGTCGCTGATAAAACAAAAGCACAATTACGTTACTCGTATGTTTGATTAAGAAAGGAGAGCTCTGGTTGAAGTGGTGCGAGAAGCACGTATTTTAGTTTATTGTCTGGCACACCGCCATATTTCATGTTATAAAAAATTACTGCGAGTTGCAATCTTACTAGGCACTCGATTCTGTAAAGAATATATATTTATAAAAGTAAGTAGGATTATGAACTGTAGGCTTATTCATTGAATATATCTGATTTAACTAACTGTGTAATTTTTTTGTTTAGTAGACAATCACCTCTGTACGACGTTTTGGCATGGCTGGCAAATTATTGTAATATTGAGATTTAGATTATGAGTCCGCACCTACCGCAGCAGTCTTTGGAAACGATATAATTACGAAGTCCGATTATTTCAGTTTTATTTCACGGTCAACTACGAGTAACATTGCCTTTACGAAAAAGCCATTGTCAAGCGTCTGATACCGAATAATTAAAACCTGACGACTCGTAGGAGGGACAATCATACAGATAAAATAATTAATATTTTATTTTATTTTATTTTATTAATTTTATATGTGGCTTCTCAATAACAATATAACAGAAAAATCACCGCGTTTCAGATTTTTACTTCAAGTGGCAAATGTGAAGACCATGAGCTTCAATTGACAATCGACACTAGTATTACGCAAAAAGGGGGTGTAACAGATGAGACGTCGGCATTTCTGAGTGAAGCTTTATGCGCTGTTATGCGGCAAGGCGTTCGTTCATTACCTTGTCGGTGTTCGCCAGGGGCCGGCGGCCGGCGCAGCTCCGGTCAACTTGCCATCTCGGAAGCAACTCTCCCCTAACTTCTCCTTACTACAATTTACCGAAGTTGGTTTAAAAAAACTATCTGGCTGTGTTTTCATCTGACCAGTCATGGTCTCAACGTTAACCTTAAGCTCTGCCTACAAAAATTCTGTCTATCCAATAAAAAATGTTATGCTTTTCGTGTTGGGGCAATGTTTTTGAAGTTTGCAACGTAACAGAGACGCGAAAAAGTCTCACGCTAAAACTTGCAGCTGGTGTGGTCCTTTTAGCGTTATCGTAAGATCTATACTGTTCTCTGGAGGGCTCTATCTTATAACATGGGCTGCGGAGTGGTCCTGACGTAACAGAGACGCGAAAAAGTCTCACGCTAAAACTTGCGGCTGGGGTGTGGTCCTAGCGGTTAGCTGGCGTGGTGGGTGTCCGTCCCTTATCGTAGGGCCTTCCAGCTTAACACGGTTCTGCTCTCAGCTTCTGTTCTCGTTTCTCCCCTCGGAACTGCGTCTGTCTCACGGTGGGAAGGTATGACATGCGTTTAGGCATTCTTGTGTTAGTCTGTGGTATTCCATTTCCTCACTCGTTACTCGTATTACTTTGGTTAATTTAATGTCACGATTTATTTGGAGCTATGTGACATACTACTGGATTTGCTTATCATGTCAGGGTTTTCATGGAAGGTGTTGGATTTGCCTGACACCTTACACTGCTACTATATATACGATGTCATTTTGTAGAAATCGATGTACATACAATTGTTTGATCCTCTGTATCAGATGGGACCAATGATGGTTGGTGTTGTGGTCGTTATTCCAGAGACTTTTGATGCAGTTCTCCATGCTACTCTATCCTGTGCAAGCTTCTTCATCTCCCAGTACCTACTACAATCTACATCCTTCTGGATCTGCTTAGTCTACTCATCCATTGGTCTCCCTCTACGATTTTTACCCTCCACGCTGCCCTCCAATACTAAATTGGTGAACCCTTGATCCCTCAGAACATGTCCTACCAACCGATCCCTTCTTCTAGTCAAGTTGTGCCACAAATTTCTCTTCTCCCTAATTCTATTCAATACCTCCTCATTAGTTATGTGATCTACCCATCTAATCTTCTGCATTCTCCTTATATGCCCAAAAACCGGTTTTGGAAAAATAATACGTTTAGTGCAGCTCATGGTTTATAGAAGATGTGCTGCAATAAATATCTCAAAGTTGTGGAACAACAAGCGTTCAAAATTCTCACTCTGCAGCTAGTTTTCGCCGGTTTTGGAACTTTCAGGCAAATCGAAAGTGCGTGCCTGACCGGGACTCGAATCTGGGGCCTTTGCTTCTCGCGGTCAAGCGCTCCACCAAGTAAGTTCTCCAACCACGACCTACGACACGCCCACACAACTTTAAAGCTTTCGTGAGCCGTGGACGAATAGCACAGTCGGTATACCACTTGCCAGCGTAAGTCAGAGGTCCCAGCTTCGAGTCTAGGAATAATACACAGTTTTAATCTGGCAGGAAATTTCAAATCTCTTATTGTTAACCATTCCTTCACAGCTGCAGGACTTGCTTCGTCGAGATTCGGCGGCAGCGCGGGCGCCGCGAGGTGCGGATGGGTGCTGCTGCAGCGGGCGAGACAGCAGGGCAAAAACTCAGGAAGCACGGCCAGGTGTAGCGAGGGGCAGCTGTCACGGCAATCAGCGCACCTGCCCCGCAGTCGCGCCAGACACACACGCCTCCTGGTCGGTACACGGCGCGCGTAACCGACACCACTTAGCAAGCTCGGATCTGCAGGTACTACACTACTGGCCATTACAATTGCTACACCAAGAAGAAATGCAGATGATAAACAGGTATTCATTGGTCAAATATATTATACTAGAACTGACATGTGATTACATTCTCACGCAATTTGGGTGCATAGATCCTGAGAAATCAGTACCCAGAACAACCACCTCTGGCCGTAATAACGGCCTTGATACGCCTGGGCATTGAGTCAAACACAGCTTGTATGGCGTGCACATGTACAGCTGCCCATGCAGCTTCAACACGACACCACACTTCATCAGGAGCAGTGACTGAAGTATTGTGACGAGCCACTTGCTCGGCCAGCATTGACCAGACGTTTTCACTTGGTGAGAGATCTGGAGAATGTGCAGTCGAACATTTTCTGTATCCAGAAAGGCCCGTACAGGACCTGCAACATGCGGTCGTGCATTATCCTGCTGAAATGTAGGGTTTCGCAGGGATCGAATGAATGGTAGAGCCACGGGTCGGAACACATCTGAAATGTAACGTCCACTGTTCAGAGTGCCGTCAATGCGAACAAGAGGTAACCGAGACGTGTAACCAATGGCACCCCATACCATCACGCCGGGTAACACGCCATTATGGCGATGACGAATACACGCTTCCAATGTGCGTTCACCGCGATGTCGCCAAACACGGATGCGACCATCATGATGCTGTAAACAGAACATGGATTCATCGGAAAAAATGACGTTTTGCCATTCGTGCACGCAGGTTCATCATTGAGTACACCATCGCAGGCGCTCCTGTCTGTAATGTAGCGTCAACGGTAACCGCAGCGACGGTCTCCGAGCTGACAGTCCATGCTGCTGCAAACTTCGTCGAACTGTTCGTGCAGATGGTTATTGTCTTGCAAACGTCCCCATCTGTTGACTCAGGGATCGAGGCGTGGCTGCACGATCCGTTACAGCCATGCGGATAAGATGCCTGTCATCGCGACTGCTAGTGATACAAGGCCGTTGGGATCCAGCACGGTGTTCCGTATTACCCTCCTGAACCCACCAATTCCATATTCTGCTAACAGTCATCGGATGTCGACCAACGCGAGCAGCAATGTCGCGATACGATAAACTGCAATCGAGATAGGCTACAATCCGACCTTTATCAAAGTCGGAAACGTGATGGTACGCATTTCTCCTCCTTACACGAGGCATCACAACAAAGTTTCACCAGGTAACGCCGGTCAACTGCTGTTTGTGTATGAGAAATCGGTTGGAAACTTTCCTCATGTCCAGCACGTTGTAGGAGTCGCCGCCGGCACCAACCTTGTGTGAATGCTCTGAAAAGCTAATCATGTGCTTATCACAGCGTCTTCTTCCTGTCGGTTAAAATTCGCGTCTGTAGCACATCATCTTCGTGGTGTAGCAATTTTAATCGCCAGTAGTGTAATTTCTCTCGCTGCCCCGAGGCCGCTCCAGTGGTGGAAAGTTTAGACGTCCAAACAGACACCGTATCATACCGTGTCTCCGATATTGCGAGCGTTCCTGCATAACAAAGACGTATAGACGCAAGACAATGTATTCGGATACTGGAACACCCAGTATAACCATCCAGAATTTGGTAATCGTGACTTTCCTAGCTCGCTCAAGGCAATTGCAAAGTCACGAACTTCCTTCCCCAGCCTTCCTTCACAAAACATTTTATATTAGGTTACCAAAACACACGCATTACCCGGGCTCCACCCAGTTTTTAACGCTCTGTTTCAAACACCCATTGCAAATTTATAAAACAGCAAACAACCCTCGATTTTCGGAACATCATGTCAAGTTGTTCTGTGATGTCAGGGGTCACTTGGTGGACTGACATTGAAGCTGGGCATAAACTGGGAGAGATAAAAGCCAGTTGGCATGCCTTCAGGTAGTCGTCGACTGTTTTGGCACGGCCACTTGATCTTCAGTTTGACGGTCCTAGAATAGCGTACCGCGCATTGAGTTGGCGGTGGTCATGGCGTCGTCATTGATATTAGCTGTTGCCACTGCAGAGAACGTTTCGAATATTCGTATAGATAACTGTAAATGCTAATTTAGAGAAAATAACTTGTATGAATTCCGATTTCTCGGAGAAGGAAGTAGTGTATACGAAGCAAAATGCTTTCTTTGGAGATAAGCCTCATATATAAATAAATATAACTGTGAGGAGGAAAACAACGCGTGCAGAGTCTACAGTTTTACGTCCGGCGTCGATGCGTGACTCGTATCTTGTACTTCCAAGTACTTCTTCTCTGTGTCACAAGGTACGATATCAGATATTATGGATCATGTTAATTCCAAGCAGCACAAAAAAGTATAGAAGCAAAAGGTGCATCGCAAAGAATCGATGAGTTCTGTCGGCAAATAGTGAAATTGATCTGAAGATAGCAGCAGCTGAAGCAACAGATGCGGGGCAAACCATAAAACACCATCAGAGATTTAGGTCAATGGATTGTATCAAAAAATTGGTTGGAAAGGCTTTTGATGACTGCAACAGAGTCTGAAGATGAATAAAACTTTTGTTAATTTGCAGTCCCTTTTTGCAATCCCTGCCCACAATGCAGCTGTCGAAAGGATATTTTCTTTATTAAATACGCAGGCTGATGACGTCTTCTGTGCAGTGTGTAAAGAATTTCTCGATCGTCAGTTATAGCTACACTGATGGAAAAAAAAATCGCAACACTGAGAAGGAGTTGTATGACATAAACGAAAGTTGGTAGGGGTACTTCTACATCTGAAAGATGAAGTGTATTCAAATTTCGCACAAGCCGGCCGCATAAGAGTGGAGCTAATGGCACCACTATGAAAAGCAAATCGCATTTGTTTTAAACACACGCCGAAACTATCGCTAGCGTTAGTTACCCTTGAGACAAGATGTGAATCACCTCTACAATGGTGTCGCCTTGGCAACGGGGTGAGACAGCTGTGCAGCAGAAAGTTAACACAAGCGGCCTCCAAACCGGATGTAGTCTGTCAAGGACAACAGTAGCAAGTGAAACCTCAAACAGGAAACCCCTTACTTCAGAGCTCTAAGACAATCAATATCGGATCGTCAGATCCGGATTATGCAGCTAAATATGGAAGACACCAGAGTCAACAAATCTGAGCGCCTTGGCAGAGTGGCTAAGGAAGACCAAGTTGATGTAATTATATTACAAGAGAGTCATTTGGCAAGGGAAGCACAAATCTCAACCGGAGATAAAGTCCAAGCATACAGATTGGTGGATACAGTCCTTCCAGAAACGTGTAGATCCATCGTATACTTTCATAAAGATGTTAATAACTCTAAAGTGGCAAAGAAGTCCACCTGCAATATTGTCACCATTGCAGTGGAACTTTTCAAGCTACACTTAGTTTCTGAATATAATCACCGAACACAATGTGGCCGAACACACCACTAACTAGATAAACTAACAATCTTCCTTGGGAACTTCAACAGCCACCATACTAGCAGGGGATACAGTACCAATAATCACTATGACGAAGCTTTATACCTTACCTATGACGCTAAGGATCTGAAAACCATCCACTCAGCACGCTGGTAGACAGATAATAATCCTGACCCATGTATCGTGACCACCAACAAAGGCGGTATTCCTATAGTGCATATGAGAAGCGTAGTGAGCAGTTTTCTCCACATACAACATTGATCAACGCTAGTAAATGTAAGCATACAACTTCGAAAAATGGAATCAGTCAAGAATCCGAGACGGACCCTTATGAAAGCAGGTTGGACAACGTATGGAAAAGAAACTGACACCAACATGAATTTAATTCCTGCGAAAGGAGATAATTAAGTGAGATTTGTTGGCTTAATAGCAGCGACGCCGAGCAGAAAGGCTGTCTAAGGCGCTGCAGGCCTGTGACGCATATTCTGGTACCGGATTGGTGCAGTGGGTAAACTGTCCTTAACAGCTGACTGGGCCTGAATCTGTTGAAATGAGAAGGCTTGATCTGCTGCACAGCAACGAAAATAACATCCGAAGGCCAGCGCCGATGCTGTGGTGGTGATAGTGGTAAAGCCTAAGCGTCTCTTAGGGCCAAAAATCGTCACAGCGGCCTTATTGACGGGCTGGGCCCGGATGTGTTGGTCAGCAGACAGGGAGTTCCTGTGTCTACGACTTCTCCCTACGCCAGATTCCGAAGTGTCTTCTGGCAGACGAGTCATGTAGTGGTACCGGTGCTGCAGACTTGTTTAGAGAGCGGTACGGCGAGCCCAAGTTGTCGTCATGGACCATTTGGAGAAACCTAGTGGGTTGGTTGGTGAACACCAACCGATATAGAAGTACAGCTGTGGTGAGTAGCCGGGCAGTCTGTGCAGTCAACCGTCAGTGAAGTATTTGACCAAGCATCTCCTACCTGGAGGACGGGCACCGAGCGGTCTAAGGCGCTGCAGTCGTGGACTGTGCGGCTGGTCCCTGCGGAGGTTCGAGTCCTCCCTCGGGCATGAGTGTGTGTGTTTGTCCTTCGGATAATTTAGGTTAAGTAGTGTGTAAGCTTAGGGACTGATGGCCTTAGCAGTTAAGTCCCTTAAGCTTTCACACACATTTGAACATTTTTTTGATGCATACAGCAGTACACATCATACTGACAATCTAAAGAACTATACAAAGAATGTCCCAATATGGAAGTCAATTTCTGGAGTCCTTCAAAGAACAAAGGAAGGACAGCTGGGAAGAGTCTTCCATTCAAGTCGAGAAATGTGGTCACTGCTAAGACGTCTGGGAGCAGCTACACATACACCATTCCCGAAGCTAACATTATCACAAACTAGATTGCATTACAGATAATAGAGAGAGCTGAAAATGCAACGCTCAATGGATAGAAAAGAACATCAGTGGAGGAGAAGCTAAAGGAAGTAAAGAGCACTTTACAAGAAAATAGAAAAATGGTTCAAATGGCTCTGAGCACTATGGGACTCAACATCTTAGGTCATAAGTCCCCTAGAACTTAGAACTACTTAAACCTAACTAACCTAAGGACATCAAACACACCCATGCCCGAGGCAGGATTCGAACCTGCGACCGTAGCAGTCGCGCGATTCCGGACTGCGCGCCTAGAACCGCGAGACCACCGCGGCCGGCACAAGAAAATAGACAACCTTTCACCATCGACGAGACGAACTAAGGCATAGAAACGCTGAATTAAGGAAAGCAGCGGGGCCTGAAAACATATTTCCTGAGTTTACAAAAAATCTGGGACCAGTAGCAAGAACCTGCGTTGAAGATATATTCAACGGCATATCAAAAAATAGATATCCCGAAGGAATTTTGAATGTCTCTTACTCTAGCCATCTTTAAGATGGAAAATCTCCCAAACTCCCTTAAAACTTTCGTCTGATACCTTTGATGTGCATTTGCTGATAGTTACTGGAAAGGCGGATCTACAACAGGATATACCAAACGATAGACGAACACCAGCCACATGAACAAGCCGAATTTAGATCAAACTGAAGTTGCTGCGAACAAGTATTAGCTCTCACATCACATCACACACAAAGAAGCTGGATTTCAGGAAGGCTTAAAAACATCAGTAGCCTATTTTGACCTCAGCGCAACTTATGACACAGTGTGACTAGATAGTCTCGTCCTGAAGTTTGTCATCATGATTCCAGTCTTGAAATTAACACATCTGTCGGAAATAATGCTGAAATTCCGATATTTCAAGGTAAATCTGGAGTCACAAAGCCGCAAATGAAAAAGAATAAAAAAGAATAAAGAACTGATTTTCTCAAGGATTAGTATAAGCTCCGCCGTTTTTTAATATTTACATTAGTGATATGCCACGTCCCAGGTCACGTAAGTTTTGGTACGCTGATGACATCGCTATCGCCTCGCAAAACAAGTGGCTAGAAGAGGGAAAATAACTTCAACAGCTGACACAGAAGCACTAAACCAGTACTACATAAAATGGAGACCGTGCGTAATCCAAGTAAAACAGACTTTTGCCTTCCACTTAAATAACCGACAGACGGACGGAGAACTAGAGATAACCGTCTTTGGAGAGCGAGTAAAACATAACTAATATCCCAAATATCTAGGCATAACTCTTGCAGATCAAAAAACACGTTGAACTAACTAGCCAGAAATTGAAAACACGGAAAAAATATAATCCGGGAACTTGTAGGCACCACACGGACGGCAAATGCAATTACACTATCCATTGCAGAATAAGCAGCGGCCTACACCCTGCCAGAGTACTGCACCCTTATGTGGAGTAGGAGTGGAGCAGGACTAACCATGTGAAGAAAACTGACTTCCAACTCAATGAAACTATGAGAATAATAACAGGAATGTTAAAGTTGACTCCACTAGCATGGCTTCATACCTATACACCTAGTGCTAGATGAACACTGTGGAAACCGCCTGAAATCAGGAGCACCAAACTCCAGAGACAGAATACTTGCCCAAGAGTCTGCGTAACACGGCCGTAAATGCTCAAAAACTAAGTGGAATAAAAGTGACGTTAATCGCCACAATATAGAAGGCCTCAACCAACTCCCAGAACTGCAGCTTCTCCGAAAAATATTGTGTCAATTAAACCATGTAAGAACTGGATACGTCAAAAATAAATCCATTATGCACAGGTGGGGTACCATTGACGACTCAGTGTGTGACCGTGAAACTGCTAAAAGAACATCACTACACGTATTAAAAGATTGCCCATTTCGTAGATTCTATGGAAAATGGAGGGATTTTATCGAGACTAGCCTGAATGCTGTTGAATGGCTGTCTCGGTAGTATTCAACTTTATAGTGTATTATGGGTGCCCTTCTTCCACAATTATGCTCCCATATGAATATTAAATGTATTGGTGTTTGTTGTATTTTTATTAGTATTTGTACTGTATCTGTGTCATGTTCGAACACATTATATGTACAGTTTTTATATAGTTCATGCATTTCAACCCATCTCAATCTTTGTACTTGCACTTGTAAACGCGTAAGATAAATAGAAAATGAAACTTTTGAGATTGGTCATGGTTAATTGATGTTAAAAATCAAATGGCTCTGAGCACTATGGGACTTAACATCTGAGGTCATCAGTCCCCTGTAACTTAGAACTACTTAAACCTAACTAACCTAGGGACATCACACACATCCATGCCCGAGGCAGGATACTAACCTGCGACCGTAGCGGAAACGCGGTTCCAGACTGAAGCGCCTAGAACCGCTCGGCCACAACGGCCGGCTTTAATTGATGTTAGTCAAGGGTCCCTTTAAGGGGGGTAGGACGTCAAACGGGCCGACTTGGAGCAGGAGAGTCACCACAGGACATCTTAATTTCTACTGTCTACACTTTTACAAATAAATTCATAAAACATTAGAATGAAATTTTCACTCTACAGCTGAGTGTGCGCTGACATGAAACATCCTGGCAGATTAAAACTGTGTGCCGGACCGAGACTCGAACTCGGGACCGTGCCCTTCGCGGGCAAGTGCTTTACCGACTGAACTACCCAAGCATGACTCGCGCCCCGTCCTCACAGATTTAATTCCGCCAGTAACTCGTCTCCTACCTTCCAAACTTCACAGAAGCTCTCCTGCGAACCTTGCAGAACCAGCACTCCTGGAAGAAAGGATATTGCGGAGACATGGCTTAGCCACAGCCTGGGGGATGTTCCTAGAATCAGATTTTCACTCTACAGCGGAGAGTGCGCTGATATGAAACTTCCTGGCAGATTAAAACTGTGTGCCGGACCGAAACTCGAACTCGGGACTGTGCCTTTCGCGGGCAAGTGCTTTACCGACTGAGCTACCCAAGGATGACTCGCGCCCCGTCCTCACAGATTTAATTCCGCCAGTAACTCGTCTCCTACCTTCCAAACTTCACAGAAGCTCTCCTGCGAACCTTGCAGAACTAGCACTCCTGGAAGAAAGGATATTGTGGAGACATGGCTTAGCCACAGCCTGGGGGATGTTTCTAGAATCAAATTTTCACTCTACAGCGGAGAGTGCGCTGATAGGAAACTTCCTGGCGGATTAAAACTGTTTGCCGGACCGAGACTCGAACTCGGGAAGGTAGGAGACTAGGTACTGGCTGAATTAAATCTGTGAGGACGGGGCGTGAGTCATGCTTGGGTAGCTCAGTCGGTAAATCACTTGCCCGCGAAAGGCCAAGGTCCCGAGTTCGAGTCTCGGTCCTGGACAGTTTTAATCTGCCAGGAAGTTTCATAAAATCTTGTCACCAAGACCAGGAAGGATTGAGGACTCACAGTCATTGCAGTGGAAGTTCAAAGTCGTAGCAAAATACATTTTTTTTTTACATGTAAAATTTCATCACTGTTTCACTTATTACTGGCTGCATTTGTTGCTATAGTTACACCTTTCTTCCTGAGTAAGAGAGATTCTTCGATGAATTTTTCATAGCATACAAACAGTAGCTACAGGTGTGTGAAACTCTAGAATTTTCCAAATCTATGAAAAAACTGTGGAAAAAATTGAGATAATTAACTACATAACTTGAGTTTTTTCTAAACATGAAGTTTGAAATGTTACAGTTCATTCGCTTTTTCATAAATCAAATAACTTCTGGAGTTCCGTTCATCTGTAACTATGGTTTGTATGCTGTGCAAAAGTCATCGAAAAATCTCTATTACTTAGGAAGAAAAGTGTACCTATAGCAACAAATGCAGCCAGTAGTAAGTGAAAAAGTGATGAAATTTCACATGTAAAAAAAAAGTGTTTCGTTACGTTTTTGAGCTTTCACTGCTATGAGTATGAATCCTGAATCCTTCCTGGTCATGCTGTTAAAGTTTTATGAATTTATGTGTAAAAGTATACACGGTGGAAATTAAAATGTCTTGTGATGCCTCTCCTGCTCCAAGTCGGCCCGTTTGACGTCCTGCCCCCCTTAAGGTGACGAAGACGCCAATATGAGCACCTCGCCGAGTCTGAAAGCGCTACGAGAATCTAAATGTGCACGTGATTACTGGCAGCGGTGTTCACGAGAATGTACAGTAGCAAGGAGACCGGGTTGCGACGGTCACGTGACACTACCGAGAGGGAAGACCATCCTGTTCGGCGTATGGCTTTGCACATCGAACTGCGTCTATAACAGAAATCTGAGCAGTATTTGGCTCCACAGTGACACAAAGAACTGTTACAAATCGGTTACTTAAAGGACAGCTCCTGCCAGATGCTCTGTAACGAACATTCAACCGAACCTAAGCCACCGCCATTTGCAGTTTCAGTGTTGCCAAGCGAGAACTAACTGGAGAGCAGAGCGGAGGTCTGTATTTCTTGATCAAAGCTGTTTCCGCCTCGATGCCTGTGATGGGCACATTTTGTTCAGGAGGAGGTCAACTGAGGCCCTGCAGCCAACTTGTCTGCGTACTGGACACCCTGGAACTACACCTGGAGTTACAGTCTGTCTTCCGATTTCGTGTGACAGCAGGAGCACTCTCGAGGTTGTTCCACGCATCCTGACTGCAAAAGTGTAAGTTTGTCTGGTGATTCGACCTGTTGTGCTGCCATTCATGAATGGGATTCCTGGGGTGTTTTCCAACAGGTTAACGATCTCCCATATACTGCTGTTGTAACCCAACATGCTCAAAAGAGTATTGACAGGTTGCCTTGGCCTGCTCAGTCACCAGATCTGTCTCCAATCGATAGTCGGATGATAACTAGAGCATCATTCAGAAACAGCATAATTCGTCTCTGTATAGACAGATCAAGTGCTACAGGCATGGAGTTACATCCCACAAACAAACATCCAGCACCTGTACACATCCAATACTTATACAACAGTGCGTGCTTGTATACAACATTCGAGCGGTTCTAGGCACTACAGTCTGGAACCGCGCGACCGCTCCGGTCGCAGGTTCGAATCCTGCCTCGGGCATGGATGTGTGTGATGTCCTTAGGTTAGCTAGGTTTAAGTAGTCCTAAGTTCTAGGGGACTGATGACCTAAGAAGTTCAGTCCCATAGTGCTCAGAGCCATTTTGTATACAACATTCCGGCGTTTACGCCGTTTATAAATGTACCATCATTTGTACAACAATCTTTGAACAGATACAAATTCTTGCTGACCTTTTGTGGAATATCCGTTTAGTTTTAAGTTATCTGACGATGCCGTAAGAAGCCGAAAGCCAGTTCATAGCGAACTATTATATAAATATTATTGTGGAACATCAATATTGTTTATTCAAGTTATTAATACGTTTATGTTACTCTAGAAACCAACGGAATATTCCACAAATATTGATTACACTACTGACTGTTGGTGTAAAGTAAACAGAAATCATCAACGTGAAGCTGCAGCCCGGTCTAGAGAAACAGAGCGTGCGTTAAATAGCACGGTAAATTAGGAAGACAATACAGCGGGCTTCCGTTAGCTAATAAAACTTATTACTTCACCAATACTAATCATTATTATCATTGATGGAAAGATAATGCTGACACAATCCTTTAGTATTTACGTAGGTATCCACTGACAAAGTTTTAGATATCCACATCAGCGCAGCCTTTTAGCCGCAAAGTCAATATTTGCGAGGATACCTGCGGATATCTGCATTCACACAGACATCTACATATTACTAACTCATTATCATATTATTTACTGGTGTACATATACTAACGTATGCTCGAAGCAAGTTAGATGAAGCGTATAGCGTCTGCGGACTGCATAATTTATACAGCTTGTAGTGACCGTCTAGCTTATCTACACCGGGAGATGACGTGGTAATGGTCGAAAACGGGGTGATACAATTTGAGTGACCTGATTTTATGTTTACCTTTTGGTGATGAAACTATCGCTCCATTACATTAGCAAACGTTTTCAAAACAGATCTGAAGATCGTCATTGCTGACCGAAACCAGCAGTCTGAGGATCAAACAAGTTTGTGATCATAGACAGAAATAAAGAAATTGATTCTAAAAATTTACGAGGCAGTCACTGGATTTTATTTAGGTATTGCACCTAGCCTGTGTGAGAAAAATCTTCAAGAAGAAGTCTAATGAAAACTTTATTTACGGAAGTTATATGTTCTTCGTGGCAGGGAAAATAGAAAATCTGAATAGGGAAATCCAAAGGCTAAATTTAGATATAGCAGTGGTCAGTGAAGTGATGTGGAAAATTGACAAGGATTTCTGGTCTGATGAGTATAGGGTAATATCAACAGCAACAGAAAATGGTATAACGGGAATAGGATTCGTTATGAATAGGAAGGTAGGGCAGAGAGTGTGTTACTATGAACAGTTCAGTGATAGGGTTATTCTTATCAGAATCGACAGCAACCCAACACCGACAACGGTAGTTCAGGTATACATGCCGACGTCGCAAGCTGAAGATGAAAATTTAGAGAAAGTGTGTAAGGATATAGAAAGGGAAATACAGTATGTAAAGTGAGATGAAAATAGGGGAAGGAGTAGAAGAAAAGGTTACAGGAGAGAGGGCTTGGTACAAGGAATGAGAGAGGAGAAAGATTAATTGAGTTCTGTAATGAATTCAGCTAGTAATAGCGAATACTGTGTTCAGGAATCACAAGAGGAAGGGGTATACTTGGAGAAGGTCGGGTGATATGGGAGGATTTCAGTTACATTATATCATGGTCAGACAGAGATTTAGAAATCACATACTGGATTGTAAGGCGTACCGAGGGGCAGATAGAGACTCAGATTACAACATAGTAGTGATGAAGATTAAGCTGAAGTTTAAGAAATTAGTCTGGAAGAATCAGTGAGCAAAGAAGTGGGATACGGAAGTACTGAGGAGTGACGAGATATGCTTGAGGTTCTCTAATGCTATAGATACAGCAATAAGGAATAGCGCAGTAGGCAGTACAGTTGAAGAGGAATGGACATCCCTGAAAAGGGCGATAACAGAAGTTGGGAAGGAAAACATAGGCACAAAGTAGGTAACTGCGAAAGAACCACGGGAAATAGAAGAAATTCTCCAATTGATCGATGAAAGGAGGAAGTGCAAAAATGTTCCGGGAGTCTCAGGAATACGGAAATACCAGACGCTGAGGAATAAAATAAATAGAAAGTGCAGAGAAGCTAAGACGAAATGGCTGCATGAAAAATGTGAAGAAATCGAAAAAGAAATGATTGTCGGTAGGACTGACTCAGTACACAGGAAAGTCAAAACAACCTTCGGTGACATTAAAAGCAAGGGTGATAACATTAAGATTGCAACGGGAATTCCACTGTTAAATGCAGAGCAGAGAGTGTATAGGTGGAAAGAATACATTGAAAGCCTCTATGAAGGGGAAGATTTGTCTGATGTGATAGAAGAAGAAACAGGAGTCGATTTAGAAGAGACTGGGGACCCGGTATTAGAACCAGAATTTAAAAAGGTTTGGAGGACTTAAGATCAAGTAAGACAGAAGGGACAGGGAGCATTCCATCAGAATTTCTAAAATCGTTGGGAGAAGTGGCAACAAAACGACTATTCACGTTGGTGTGTAGAATGTATGAGTCTGGCGAAATACCATATGACTTCCAGAAAAACATCATCCACACAATTCCAAAGACGGCAAGACATGACAAGTGCGAGAATTATCGCACGATCAGCTTAACAGCTCATGCATTCAAGTTTCGGGCAAGAATAACATACAGAAGAATGGAAAAGAAAACTGAGGATGTGCTAGATGACGATGAGTTTGGCTTTAGGAAGGGGTAAAGCCAAGAGAGAGGCAATTCTAACTTTGCAGTTAATAATGGAAGCAAGACTAAAGAAAAATAGAGACACATTCATAGGATTTGTCAATCTGAAAAAGCGTTCGACAAGGTAAAATCGTGCAAGATGTTCAAAATTCTGAGAAAAGTAAGGGTAAGCTTTAGGGACAATATGTACAACAGCCAAGATGGAATAGTAAGAGTGGACGATCAAGAACGAAGTGCTCGTATTAAAATGGGTGTAGGGCAAGATGCAGCCTTTCGCCCCTACTGTTCAATCCGTACGTCCAGGAAGCAATGATGGAAATAAAAGAAAATTTCAGGAGTGGCGCTAAAATTGAAGGTGAAAGGATGTCAATGATACTAGTCGCTGATGACATTGCAAACCTGAGTGAAAGTGTAGAAGAATTACATGATCTACTGACTTGAATGAACAGTCTAATGAGTGCAGAGTATGGATTGACAGTGAATCGAAGAAAGGCGAAGGTAATGAGAAGTTGGGGAAATGAGAACTGCGAGAAACTTAATATCAGGATCGATGGCCAAGAAGTAAATGAAGTTAAGGGGTTCTGCTACCTAGGCAGCAAATAACGAGTGACGGACGGAGCAAGGAGGACATCAAAAGCAGTCTAGCAACGGCAAAAAGGGCATTCCTGGCCAAGAGAAGTCTACTAATATCAAATATCGGCCTTAATTTGAGGAAGAAATTTCTGAGAATGTACGTCTGGAGTACAGCATTGTATGGTAATGAAACGCGAACTGTGGTGAAACCGGATCAGAAGAGAATCGAAGCATTTGAGAATGTTTAATATTAGGTGGACTGATAAGGTAAGGAATGAGGAGGTTCTGTGCGGAATCGGAGAGGAAAGGAATATGTGGAAAACACTGATAAGGAGAAGGGACAGGATGATGGGGCATCTGTTAAGGCATGAGGGAATGGCTTCCATGGTACTAGAGGGAGATCCAGAGGGAAAAAACTGTAGAGGAAGACAGAGATTGAGATACATCCAGCAAATTATGGAGGGCGTAGGTTGCAAGTGCTACTTTGAGATGAAGAGAGTACGGAGAGGAATTCTTGGCGGGCCGCATCAAACCAGTCAGAAGACTGATCACCGAAAAGAATTTTTTCTTTCTTCCATATACCAACTTAGGCTGAGACAGCGCTTATTCGTTAATCAGAAATAAGTGAAGAGCGTACTCGTATTGATTGGTTCATTATACAATTTCCCTCGTACCATGCGGATTTGTTCAGTGTGGTGTACCCATTTCAAAAGCCCCCTTTTTTTTAATTTTAGGTTATGTGGTAACAGATCTTTACATTGACAAAGATATTCGTTTTCTGATGGGTAGTGCGCTAATCATGATCCGTTGGCATTTACGATACGGATCACAATATCACCTTCTTGTTCTGCATAAAGCGTAAGGCATGCCTGATAAATGCTTATTTCTAACTTTCCGTCGGAAAGACAGGTTTTCCTGTTGACGCTTCATTCTCTATCACTAATGCCATCGTCACGTGATTCGTTACTGTGTGCAATATACATTAAGATTCAACAGAAATGGTTCGAAGACCTCGGCGCTTTGTTAGGTGTTGCTTCTTAACATCAATGTGGCTCCACTGTTGGCCCGTTTCGATCCTTGAGCCACCTGACGCAGTCTGTTACAGGGGGGACTTTAAGGTGGGTCACGATCCACAACGCAATTTTGCGTTTTTCACATATACAGGGTTATTACAAATGATTGAAGCGATTTCACAGCTCTACAATAACTTTATTATTTGAGATATTTTCACAATTCTTTGCACACACATACAAAAACTCAAAAAGTTTTTTTAGGCATTCACAAATGTTTGATATGTGCCCCTTTAGTGATTCGGCAGACATCAAGCCGATAATCAAGTTCCTCCCACACTCGGCGCAGCATGTCCCCATCAATGAGTTCGAAAGCATCGTTGATGCGAGCTCGCAGTTCTGGCATGTTTCTTGGTAGAGGAGGTTTAAACACTGAATCTTTCACATAACCCCACAGAAAAAAATCGCATGGGGTTAAATCGGGAGAGCGTGGAGGCCATGATATGAATTGCTGATCATGATCTCCACCACGACCGATCCATCGGTTTTCCAATCTCCTGTTTAAGAAATGCCGAACATCGTGATGGAAGTGCGGTGGAGCACCATCCTGTTGAAAGATGAGGTTGGCGCTGTCGGTCTCCAGTTGTGGCATGAGCCAATTTTCCAGCATGTCCAGATACACGTGTCCTGTAACGTTTTTTTCGCGGAAGAAAAACGGGCCGTAAACTTGAAACCGTGAGATTGCACAAAACAAGTTAACTTTTGGTGAATTGTGAATTTGCTGCACGAATGCGTGAGGATTCTCTACCACCCAGATTCGCACATTGTGTCTCTTCACTTCACCATTAAGAAAAAATGTTGCTTCATCACTGAAAACAAGTTTCGCACCGAACGCATCCTCTTCCATGAGCCTTTGCAACCGCGCCGAAAATTCAAAGCGTTTGCCTTTGTCATCGGGTATCAGGGCATGTAGCAATTGTAAACGGTAAGGCTTCTGCCTTAGCCTTTTCCGTAAGATTTTCCAAACCGTCGGCTGTGGTACGTTTAGCTCCTTGCTTGCTTTATTCGTCGACTTCCGCGGGCTACGCGTGAAACTTGCCCGCACGCGTCCAACCGTTTCTTCGCTCACTGCAGGCCGACCCGTTGATTTCCCCTTACAGAGGCATCCAGAAGCTTTAAACTGCGCATACCATCGCCGAATGGAGTTAGCAGTTGGTGGATCTTTGTTGAACTTCGTCCTGAAGTGTCGTTGCACTGTTATGACTGACTGATGTGAGTGCATTTCAAGCACGACATACGCTTTCTCGGCTCCTGTCGCCATTTTGTCTCACTGCGCTCTCGAGCGCTCTGGCGGCAGAAACCTGAAGTGCGGCTTCAGCCGAACAAAACTTTATGAGTTTTTCTACGTATCTGTAGTGTGTCGTGACCATATGTCAATGAATGGAGCTACAGTGAATTTATGAAATCGCTTCAATCATTTGTAATAGCCCTGTACAAATCACTCCCATGGGTTTTAGATCTGTTTGTTGTTGTGGTCTTCAGTCCTGTGACTGGTTTGATGCAGCTCTCCATGCTACTCTATCCTGTGCAAGCTTTTTCATCTCCCAGTACCTACTGCAACCTACATCCTTCTGAATCTGCTTAGTGTATTCATCTCTTGGTCTCCCTCTACGATTTTTACCCTCCACGCTGCCCTCCAATACTAAATTGGTGATCCCTTGATGCCTCAGAACATGTCCTACCAACCGATACCTTCTTCTGGTCAAGTTGTGCCACAAACTTCTCTTCTCCCCAATCCTATTCAGTACTTCCTCATTAGTTATGTGATCTACCCATCTAATCTTCAGCATTCTTCTGTAGCACCACATTTCGAAAGCTTCTATTCTCTTCTTGTCCAAACTATTTATCGTCCATGTTTCACTTCCATACATGGCTACACTCCATACGAATACTTTCAGAAATGACTTCCTGACACTTAAATCAATACTGGATGTTAACAAATTTCTCTTCTTCAGAATCGCTTTCCTTGCCATTGCCAGCCTACATTTTATATCCTCTCTACTTCGACCATCATCAGTTATTTTGCTCCCCAAATAGCAGAACTCCTTTACTACTTTAAGTGCCTCATTTCCTAATCTAATTCCCTCAGCATCACCCAACTTAATTAGACTACATTCCATTATCCTTGTTTTGCTTTTGTTGATGTTCATCTTATATCCTCCTTTCAAGACACTGTCCATTACATTCAACTGCTCTTCCAAGTCCTTTGCTGTCTCTGACAGAATTACAATGTCATCGGCGAACCTCAAAGTTTTTATTTCTTCTCCATGAATTTTAATACCTATTCCGAATTTTTCTTTTGTTTCCTTTACTGCTTGCTCAATATACAGATTGAACAACATTGGGGAGAGGCTACAACCCTGTCTTACTCCCTTCCCAACCACTGCTTCCCTTTCATGTCCCTCGACTCTTATAACTGCCATCTGGTTTCTGTAAAAATTGTAAATAGCCTTTCGCTCCCTGTATTTTACCCCTGCCACCTTTAGAATTTGAAAGAGAGTATTCCAGTCAACATTGTCAAAAGCTTTCTCTAAGTCTACAAATGCTAGAAACGTAGGTTTGCCTTTCCTTAATTTTTCTTCTAAGATAAGTCGTAAGGTCAGTATTGCCTCACGTGTTCCAGTGTTTCTACGGAATCCAAACTGATCTTCCCCGAGGTTGGCTTCTACTAGTTTTTCCATTCGTCTGTATAGAATTCGTGTTAGTATTTTGCAGCTGTGACTTATTAAGCTGATAGTTCGGTAATTTTCACATCTGTCAACACCTGCTTTCTTTGGGATTGGAATTATTATATTCTTCTTGAAGTCTGAGGGTATTTCGCCTGTTTCATACATCTTGCTCACAAGATGGTAGAGTTTTGTCAGGACTGGCTCTCCCACGGCCGTCAGAAGTTCCAACGGAATATTGTCTACTCCGGGGGCCTTGTTTCGACTCAGGTCTTTCAGTGCTCTGTCAAACTCTTCACGCAGTATCGTATCTCCCATTTCATCTTCATCTACATCCTCTTCCATTTCCATAATATTGTCCTCAAGTACATCGCCCTTGTATAAACCCTCTATATACTCCTTCCACCTTTCTGCTTTCCCTTCTTTGCTTAGAACTGGGTTTCCATCTGAGCTCTTGATATTCATACAAGTCGTTCTCTTATCTCCAAAGGTCTCTTTAATTTTCCTGTAGGCGGTATCTATCTTACCCCTAGTGAGATAGGCCTCTACATCCTTACATTTGTCCTCTAGCCATCCCTGCTTAGCCATTTTGCACTTCCTGTCGATCTCATTTTTGAGACGTTTGTATTCCTTTTTGCCTGTTTCACTTACTGCATTTTTATATTTTCTGCTTTCATCAATTAAATTCAATATTTCTTCTGTTACCCAAGGATTTCTACTAGCCCTCGTCTTTTTACCTACTTGATCCTCTGCTGCCTTCACTACTTCATCCCTCAAAGCTACCCATTCTTCTTCTACTGTATTTATTTCCCCCATTCCTGTCAATTGCTCCCTTATTCTCTCCCTGAATCTCTGTACAACCTCTGGTTCTTTTAGTTTATCCAGGTCCCATCTCCTTAAATTCCCACCTTTTTGCAGTTTCTTCAGTTTTAATCTACAGGTCATAACCAATAGATTGTGGTCAGAGTCCACATCTGCCCCTGGAAATGTCTTACAATTTAAAACCTGGTTCCTAAATCTCTGTCTTACCATTATATAATCTATCTGATACCTTTTAGTATCTCCAGGGTTCTTCCAGGTATACAACCTTCTTTCATGATTCTTAAACCAAGTGTTAGTTATGATTATGTTGTGCTCTGTGCAAAATTCTACCAGGCGGCTTCCTCTTTCATTTCTGTCCCCCAATCCATATTCACCTACTATGTTTCCTTCTCTCCCTTTTCCTACACTCGAATTCCAGTCACCCATGACTATTAAATTTTCGTCTCCCTTCACAATCTGGATAATTTCTTTTATTTCATCATACATTTCTTCAATTTCTTCGTCATCTGCAGAGCTAGTTGGCATATAAACTTGTACTACTGTAGTAGGTGTGGGCTTCGTATCTATCTTGGCCACAATAATGCGTTCACTATGCTGTTTGTAGTAGCTTACCCGCATTCCTATTTTCCTATTCATTATTAAACCTACTCCTGCATTACCCCTATTTGATTTTGTGTTTATAACCCTGTAGTCACCTGACCAGAAGTCTTGTTCCTTCTGCCACCGAACTTCACTAATTCCCACTATATCTAACTTCAACCTATCCATTTCCCTTTTTAAATCTTCTAACCTACCTGCCCGATTTTAGATCTGGTAATCAGCAAAAAAGAAATCCTGGAAATGACTGAAAATTCAGTTTAGGACCTTAGCAATTGTACTCTGACACTTATCCACTATTTTTTTTTCATCCGCTTAGTCCCGCGCTAACCTCGCCACAACGCGTTCTTCGTCGGTCAACGAAAAGCAAAGTTATTTTTCCCAATTTTTCTTGTAAAAGAGAAGTAAAAGCGTGAGTGGATGTCTGTCATATATACTGAGGTGACAATAGTCATGTGATACCGCCTGCTATCGTCTCGGACCTCTAGTTGCCGGGCTTAGCGCAGTAACTCGACGTCACATGGACGCAAAAGTCGTTAGAAGTCCCCAACAGAAATATGGAGCTATGATGCCTCTGTTGCTGGCATAATTGCAGAAGCGCTTCCGATGCAAGATTTCGTGCAGTAACTGACTTCTATATTAAATCACTTAAAAAGTCACTGAGATTCATTTCGGGCGATCTGGTTGGACAAATCAATAGCTTGAATGTCCAGACTGTTCTTCAAACCAGTCGTAAATAATTGTGGCCCAGTGACATGATGCAGTTCTGTTTGGGAGCATGAAGACACGAATGACTGCAGATGGTCTCCAAGTTGTCGAAAATAACCAATTACAGTCATTGATCGGTTCAGCTAGACCATTCCATCCATGAACACAGACCCCACCATTATGGGGCACCACCATATTGCATAGTGCCTCTTTGAGAACTTGGGTCCATGACTTCGCGAGGTCTGCACCACTCTCTGACACTACCAGCAACTCATCTGATAACGCCACGGTTTTACAGTCGTCTGGAGTCCAGGAAAGGCCTTCAAGCTACTTCGTGCTGTTAGCAAAGGCCAAACCCATTAACGACAAATTTCGCCTCATCATCCGCACGGATACGTTCGTCGTACATCCCACATTGGTTCTTTGCGGTTATTTCACACAGTGTTGCTTGTCTGTTAGCACTGCCAACTTTAAGGAAACGCCGCTGCTCTCGGTCGTTAACTGATGGTCGTCGCCCACTGCGCAGTGCTTGGTGTAAGTTACAGCCTGAACTTTGGTACTCTCGGCACACTCTTGATACTGTGGATGTGGGAACATCGAATTCCCTAACGATTTTCCGAAATGGAATGTCCCACGCATTTACATCCAACTACCATTTCGCGTTCAAAGTCTGCTAATCCCGGTTGTACGAAAATAATCACGTCGGACATCATTTCACATGAATCATCTGAGCACTACTGACAGCTCCTCCATTGCACTGGCCTTTTATACCTTTTTTTTTTTTTTTTACATTAGTCTACTGACTGGTTTGATGCGGCCCGCCACCATTTCCTTTCCTGTGCTAACCTCTTCATCTCAGAGTAGCACTTGCAACCTACGTCCTCAATTATTTGCTTGACGTATTCCAATCTCTGTCTTCCTCTACAGTTTTTGCCCTCTACCGCTCCCTCTAGTACCATGGAAGTCATTCCCTCATGTCTTAGCAGATGTCCTATCATCCTGTCCCTTCTCATTATCAGTGTTTTCCACATATTCCTTTCCTCTCCGATTCTGCGTAGAACCTCCTCATTCCTTACCTTATCAGTCCACCTAATTTTCAACATTCGTCTATAGCACCACATCTCAAATGCTTCGATTCTCTTCTGTTCCGGTTTTCCCACAGTCCGTGTTTCACTACCATACAATGCTGCCCTCCAGACGTACATTCTCAGAAATTTCTTCCCCAAATTAAGGCCGGTATTTGATATTAGTAGACTTCTCTTGGCCAGAAATGCCCTTTTTGCCATAGCGAGTCTGCTTTTGATGTCCTCCTTGCTCCGTCCGTCATTGGTTATTTTACTGCCTAGGTAGCAGAATTCCTTAACTTCATTGACTTCGTGACCATCAATCCTGATGTTAAGTTTCTCGCTGTTCTCATTTCTACTACTTCTCATTACCTTCGTCTTTCTCCGATTTACTCTCAAACCATACTGTGTACTCATTAGACTGTTCATTCCGTTCAGCAGATCATTTAATTCTTCTTCACTTTCACTCAGGATAGCAATGTCATCAGCGAATCGTATCATTGATATCCTTTCACCTTGTATTTTAATTCCACTCCTGAACCTTTCTTTTATTTCCATCATTGCTTCCTCGATGTACAGATTGAAGAGTAGGGGCGAAAGGCTACAGCCTTGTCTTACACCCTTCTTAATACGAGCACTTCGTTCTTGATCGTCCACTCTTATTATTCCCTCTTGGTTGTTGTACATATTGTATATGACCCGTCTCTCCCTATAGCTTACCCCTACTTTTTTCACAATCTCGAACAGCTTGCACCATTTTATATTGTCGAACGCTTTTTCCAGGCCGACAAATCCTATGAAAGTGTCTTGATTTTTCTTTAGCCTTGCTTCCATTATTAGCCGTAACGTCAGAATTGCCTCTCTCATCCCTTTACTTTTCCTAAAGACAAACTGATCGTCACCTAGCGCATTCTCAATTTTCTTTTCCATCTTCTGTATGCAATACTACCGCCATCTGTATAAGTGCATGTCA
Source organism: Schistocerca piceifrons (assembly GCF_021461385.2). Classification (NCBI taxonomy): domain Eukaryota; kingdom Metazoa; phylum Arthropoda; class Insecta; order Orthoptera; family Acrididae; genus Schistocerca; species Schistocerca piceifrons. The sequence continues at coordinate 1,244,845,423 of NC_060138.1, forward strand.
CTAAACCATGACTTAAGTCACTTCAGTGTAAAGTGTCTTCCACTGCTCACGAGACCAGGCAGTTGCAAATGAAAAGGAAACTTGTACGTCACATTCTTTTGAAATATTGGATAGGTATCGCACTGCGACGAGAATGTCCACCGAGGAACATCAACCGCCGATAGGGGGCCACTTCTGTCAGAGTGTTAAAATCACCTGTAGGTAACTGAGAAAGATCTTGGCGTATTCAAGAGAAAACGTATATCAAATTCGATAATGCTGATTTCATAAATACATGCATAGTGCTCGACAGCGAGTGTTACGAAAATGTCCAGTCAACCACATGTGGATACTGCGCTCAGCTTAAGAAAAAAGTGGGCAGTCTAGTCGTACGATGTCCGATATCAATGATCTGCATAGAATGTGGTGCTGTCCTGTTTGAACTGTTGCCTTCTTTTCGCGTCCACTTCCAGACATCATTTGGTCTTCGCATAAGAACATGTGCGCTGTGTTGATGATCATGTGGTATTCTTTTCAGCTATATTATTCATGGGTGAGTACGGTTTCACTGACTCTGACAAATTACTTTAATGCTATGTGACGGTTCACTTAGTGTGACTATTGTTTGAAGATGTAGTTAAGCTCTATACTGGTCGTACGGTAGTCAAAAACGGTTCAAATGGGTCTGAGCAGTATGGGACTTTACTTCTGAGGTCATCAGTCCCCTAGAACTTAAAACTACTTAAACCTAACTAACTTAAGAACATCACACACATCTATGCCCGAGGCAGGATTCGAACCAGCGATCGTAGCGGTCGCGCGTTTCCATACTGTAGCGCCTACAACCGCTCGGCCACACCGGACGGCTACTTTAGTCAAAGGAAGAAGATGGGAATCCCGGTGTTTAGGCCGCGAGGAGAATAACTTGTCGGATAACGGCTTTCGGCGATGGCGACGGGCCTGGGTGTTCGCTGCGGAACGAGCAGCCTGGGGACGCTGGACTCAGAGAATGCAACCGTTCTTAGAAACGCTTCCCAAGAAGCCTTGTGACCATTGGAGTCGCTGTGGAGCCATAGCCGTTATTTTGCAAATTAGAATGGAGGTCTTTCGGGAGTTGCCAAATGCCAGACACAGCCAAGTTACACCGTTCTCCGAAGTGTTCGTCACGACGCCCTGCGACCCCGGGAGCTGTTATGGAACCTTAGCAGCTCTGGAAATTCCCAGCATATTTCGCAAACCCAGAATGGAGGCGTGTCGGCAGCTACCAAGTGTGACATCCCCGTTGGCAGTAAAAGCTGTGCCTCCCAGGCCACACTTATACGGGGAAACTCACCTCGGCGGATAAAGAGAGGCTAAAAGAATAGCTGGATTAAGTAATGGAATTCGTATGGGACTGAAAGGTTGAATTCCTATTGGAGGTCATAATATTCCTAGTTCAATTAAGGGAGCCAATGGTAGATCGTCGCTGCGATCATTTATGAGAAAGCTAATAAAGAGAAGGCAGAGGCAAAGATTTGAAGTATCGGGGCACAGGAGTGAAAAGATGAAGGAAAGCAGTAGATGCTGAACCGGAGTCAGGGCCGGTAATGTTAATGTGAAATGGTGATAAGTGATGTGAAGTGTTGCAAGCAACCTGGAGGGTGACTCTGCGATTAGGCAAGGACCGGTGGAGTTCAGAGAGGCGCGGCGCTAACTCTCGAAGGTAAAGTTCCTGTAGTTTTATTTAATGTCGATCGAAGAATAAGGACGGCTAATCTGTGAGTTTTACTATTTGCCAGGAAGGACTGGAAGTGTCTAAGTGTGCAACACGCTCGATTAAACCTTATTTGCCACAGTTTATACGAGGGTTGTTTTTTAAGTAAGGGCCGTTTTTATTTTTAAAAAAGATAGTAATACTTTTGTAAAAAAAACTTTTATTTTCTGATTCTACACACTTTTACCTATTTTTCTACATAGTTGCCTTGTTTATTTAAGCACTTGTCATACCGCACAACTAAGTTTTCAATTCCCTCTTCAAAGAATTCGGCCGCCTGCTCCGACAGCCAAAAGTTCACGGTCGCTTTCACTTCATCGTCGCCATTGAAGCGCTGCCCGCCAAGATGTTGTTTCAGGTACCGGAAAAGGTGAAAATCGCTAGGAGCAAGGTAGGGGCTGTATGATACATGGTCCAAAACTTTCCAGCCAAAAGAATCAATCAAATCCCGAGTCTTTTGAGAGGTGTGAGGCCTTGCGTTATCGTGCAGGAGCAAAACTCCTTTTGTCAGCATACCGCGTCTTTTGTTTTGAATTGCTCTGCGGAGCTTCTTTAGAGTTGCACAGTAGGCATCTGAGTTGATTGTCGTTCCTCGTGGCATAAAGTCCACTAGCAAAACACCGCTCCGGTCCCAGAACACAGTTGCCATAATCTTGCGCATTGACAGCGTCTGTTTGGCTTTGACCTTGACGAGTCAGGTTGTGTGTCGCCATTCCATCGATTGTCGCTTGCTTTTGGGAGCGATATGGGATACCCATGTTTCATCTCCAGTGAGAATTTGACTCAACATGTCGTCCCCTTCTTCCTCGTAACGAATCAAAAAGTCCAATGAAGTGGCAAATCTCTTTGTGGTCCTCTGTGAGGAGTCTGGGTACCCACCGAGAACACAGTTTCTTAAAGTTTAGGTTTTCAGACACAATTTTGTACAAAACCGATCTTGAAACTTGTGGAAATTCCGAAGAAAGAGTGGAAATTGTGAATCTTCTGTCCTCACGAAACTTTGTTTCGACTGCAGCCACCAAATCATCAGTGATCACAGAGGGCCGGCCTGAGCGTTCTTCGTCATGGACGTTTTGACGGCCATTTTTAAACTCTGTAACCCATTGACGCACTTTACCTTCACTCATTGCATTCAAGCCATAAACTTCTGTTAACTGACGATGAATTTCTGCAGCTGATAGGCTTCTCGCGGTCAAAAAACGTATCACTGACCGTATCTCACACGCGGCGGGTGATTCAATAATCGTAAACATTATAAAATAGCACAGTGATATGTACACCTCAGCTACAGAGCTGCAACTTGCATCAGTGTGAACGGGAAGGATGCCGGCAAGTGGCGTGGTGGCTTGTTGCGGCGTCCACGAGAACTACGGGACTATACGCGCGAACGGCCCTTACTTAAAAAACAACCCTCGTAAATAAAGACCTAGATGAAATCTTACTTCTCAAAATGTAAAAGGATGAAACGGTTATTTTAATTTAATTTATATTACCAAGTCCTCCAAAATACGTGTTACGTCCAAATGGTCCAAATGACTCTAAGCACTATGGGACTTAACATCTTAGGTCATCAGTCCCATAGACTTAGAAACCACTTAAACCTAACTAACCTAAGAACATCACACACATCCATGCCCGAGGCAGGATTCGAACCTGCTACCGTAGCAGCAGCGCGGTTCCGGATTGAAGCGCCTAGAACCGCTCGGCCACAGCGGACGGCGTGTTACGTCCCATGTGGCGCGATTTTCGTTTCAGTGTGATAATAGGCTATGTTCATATAAATTGTCTGTATTTCTTGATCGATTTCCCAATAGTTCGACAATCCTTGTGAACGGACGCTGGGTCTTCGTGACAGTCAGATGTGCCAATGATTTCCGTTTAGAGTAATATCCCTTGTTCCATGAGATGAACCCCTTATAATGAGGCTTTTCATAATGAGGCATTTTATGATGAAAATAGAGTTATCGGTGTTGGGAAAGTGGATATTAACGGGTGCCTATAGGAATTAACTTGATTTAAGTACTAGATCTAAGGGGACACCATTGCATCTAATTCTGAAGGTAATGTATTATTGCAGACAATGGTTCAAATTCCTCATCAATCACTATCTCTATTTGGGGCGGGGTGAGTGTGTGTTAGGAGGAAGGGTGTTGAGGGTGTGGGCATTAGGGTCTGAGGGTGGCGGAAACGGGTCCGCAATTCCTTAACAGGAATCTGTAGAGTTAATCCGTTGCCTTCTAGAAAAAAGTCTTCTTTGGTATAAATTGTTCCCAGATTGTATGACGCTGTATATTTGAAACGTGAATTGACGTTGTCTAAAATGTTGAACAAGAGCAACCTATTTTTTCCCCAAGCGGTTTTGGTACCATGGTTGGCATTAGGATGGCGTTAAGGTGGGGCAGGTGTTGGAAGCAAAAATACATGTGTAAACTACCCAGACTGATAGGATTTCGAGCATATGAGGTCGCTTTAAGCGGCTAAATTTTGGGCGGTCAATTTGTCTTGGGTTATCGCTGTAATGAAGTTTTTTATAAGCACGCTAGGAAGGCTAGTGTATCTTGTAATAATTTTTTTCTTCTGTGTTACTAGATCTTCGCAGCCAGAGTCAAAGAATTTTTCTGCGTAGCAAACATCATCATTTTGTAAAATGGTAAATCGTTGCTTGTGAAATTCTTGCACACGGAACGCGCAGTCCGCTCCCAAGAAGCACCCCATATCGACTACATTCCTGATGGCCAAGCAAGCGATGAACGACGTACACCCCCCCCCCCCCCCCCCCGCCCTCCCCCAAGTCTTTTCCGACTTGTTGCGCGAGCGCAGAGAGCTCTTCAAATAGAAACGTTCTTTTGATACATCACGTATAACCCAGACGAACTAAAATTTTCTTGATTAATCGTTAAGATCGTTGGTTTGCTTATGATAATCTTGTAAGACATGTTTCGAATCCTCACTGTTCTGGCCGTTGTTGAGCAGTTTGGGACAAAGGTTTTGTACCATAAACTGGACCGATGGTAGAATACGAATCCGCCTGCACAAGGACTTCGTAAGGGCTGAGTAGAGCATCGAGCAGAAGTGCAAGCCTTGTTTTATTGCACTGACCATCGAAGTAGACGTGAAGGAATTGCGGTTTTATTTTGGACAGACCACATACGAGTCGTAAACAGTCGGGTCCCTGGATCCACCACTGTCGACTTGTTGGGTAGTACAGGCCTTGGTGATGCCACGTGACAGATTCTGCCGCGGTACTCCTGCTGGTGATGCGCTGTCGGCAGCCCTGTGTATCAGGCTCGTGTATCGGTGTCGGCGGCTGCCGCAGCGGGCACCTGGCGCCGCCACTGTGCTCTTCTGGCTCCTGCTGGCAGCTGGGGGACACCTGCAGGCGCAGCGCGTGCGTCGCGGCCCCACCTGCTGTCCGCCGCCACAGCTGCGCACGCGCAGGTGCGTGTACCCGTGACACGCGCTCTTTGTCCGCTGCATACACCGTAAGTCTTGTCCTAGTTAACTCCACATATGAGGAGGGTGGCCCCTTTGAACTCTGCTGGTCTCATAGCCGACACTACAGCAGGTCGAATCCCGGACAATCAGTGCCGTAGGTTAGCCCAGCAGTGATCTCATGACTGGGCTGACTTAAGACAGAGATGACTTTAGAACTGTTACAGTGAGACCATTGGTTTTCAACGAGGACTGTAACGTTGTAGAGATCCAAGGAGGCTCGAAAACAAGTATCGGCAGTAAAATCGAAACACAGTATCAATAGGGTGACTATATTTTCTTCGGACAAAAGTGAGACTTTCATACATTTTCTCGGCCAAAAAGTGGGACAATTTTTATTTCTCGTTAAATATCACTTTTAGTGCTAACATTTCTTCTTCCTCTGCAAATATAGCCTTCACTGATATTTGTCCGTGTGTGTGTGTGTGAGTGTGTGTGTGTGTGTGTGTGTGTGTGTGTGTGTGTGTACAAAACCAAACAAAGAATGGAAAGACTGGAAAGAAGTACATTTCAAGTTTTCAGAAATTTACTTATTAAGAAATGTAACATTTATAACACAGAATGTAGAAAGACATACAGTAACAATCACTACAACAAAAGTTCTTAGTGAACACAAGGAATTTAAGGTTTTGTGAATTCCACACTGCAATCATATTTCTTCGAAGATGAAATTTCATTCAGCAACTCAGGTTTGCCTAATAGGTATGAATAGAAGTCAGTGCAACTGTATTTACTGAGGTTCAAACAGGTCAGTAAAATACACTTAACGCCCCTCACCGTAAATCTATTCCTCTCATCTGTCCACTTGACGATAGTAAGCTGAAAACTCTTTCAACATTTGCATTGTGGGCAGGAAGTGAAAAGAAGTACTGCGCTATTTTAAGCAATTCTCTCAACTGTTCATTACACTGGAAAGATCTGAAAAACCTACACCATTTTTCATGCACCATCAACTGATTCCATTGTTCACTGTCTGTTTCCACTTGTTGTTTTACAAATGACTGTATATGAACAATTTCATCAAATAAGAGGCTGTCATTTACTAGAATGCCCTTTTCATTTAGCCACATTAAGGTAATTTCTTCACACTTTATTCTTCCACACGAAACATTTTCTGCAATCTTAGAATCAGGAATTTTTTTTTGTTTAGTTGAACACTGCAGTCATTAGAACGATAGCTTTGGTGGTGTTTAACAACATGGAATGACAGGGTTCCTTCTGCTGTAGCTACTTTTTTCTGTTCCTGTGTATTTGAAGTTACAAAATATCTCGTCATCTTTTGCAAGGAACCTGCCGATTGCAGTTTCTTCCTGTGTTTCTCTGATTCCATATGATGCTTGACATCTGCAGCACCACCATGAGACACGGACACAGCACAGTTACATACGTTACATTTTGCTGAACAGTCATTGTCTGTCGCAGTGAGGCAAGGAAATTTCCTCTGAAACTCTTCCGAAAACTTTGATTTTCGTTTCGGCATCGCCACGACGTGCTAGCACTTCACGAAACTGATACTGAGTGCTGACAACAATGGCAAGCAAAAGCAAAGAAAATAAGAGTACGCAACAATTATTGTGCTTAAGCTGTACATTATGACGGGGTACCAACGTACGGATTGTCAGTTTCAATTGATAGTTTATGAAATCGACACACAGAAAATATTTTAACCACTTTGTAAATGTCTGAAAATAATCCTTGAAAATCGCGACAAATTGCTTGGTTTAAAAAAAAAAAGTCGGGACGAATTTTTGAGCCTCAAAAAACGGGACAAGCCTGACTAATCGGGACGTATGGTCACCCTAAGTATCAACAAATTATGCATATGTTATAAAATACATGCATAACTTTCACTTTCATTGTGTCACATGAAATCTTTATGGATTGGTCGAAATGAAAACGATAACAAGCTTTTAAGAGTAGGTGATGGCCCATTATATTATCTACCCTTTTCAAAGATGAAAATAACAAGCATAGCAAAAAACCAATTAATTAAGAACACGAGAGAAAAATTTTCGCGAAGAGACTTTTTCAGAGATAGTTCGTCCATATTAAGCACTCCGTCTTCAGGCCACAAATGGCCCATCGGGACCATCCGACCGCCGTGTCATCCTTAGTTCAGGATGGGGATAGGAGGGGCGTGTGGTCAGCACACCGCTCTCCCGGTCGTTATGATGGTTTTCTTTGACCGGAGCAGTTACTATTCGGTCGAGAAGCTTCTCAATTGGCATCATCAGACTGAGTGCACCCCGAAAAATGGCAAGAGCGCATGGCAGCTGGATGGTCACCCATTAAAGTGCCGGCCACACCCGACAGCGCTTAATTTCGGTGATCTCACGGGAACCGGTGTATCCACTGCGACAAGGCCGTTGCGCAACTGATTAAGAAAGTGAGAGAAAAATTTTCACAATGAGACTTTTACAAAGACAGTTCGTCCATGTCGGTGGCTCCAAAATATTTGCATCGAAGGTTAATTTATAAGACAGAACGCATTAGACACCAAGTGGAAGAAAACTGTCCAAATTACGTTCACTTGCAAAATAATTTATGTTCACATTACTGTTCTCCTTTTCCATTCCTTGTTGTTGTTGTTAAGGTCTTCAGTCCTGAGACTGGTTTGATGCAGCTCTCCATGCTACTCTATCCTGTGCAAGCTTCTTCATCTCCCAGTACCTACTGCAACCTACATCCTTCTGAATCTGCTTAGTGTATTCATCTCTTGGTCTCCCTCTACGATTTTTACGCTCCACGCTGCCCTCCAATGCTAAATTTGTGATCCCTTGATGCCTCAAAACATGTCCTACCAACCGATCCCTTCTTCTAGTCAAGTTGTGCCACAAACTTCTCTTCTCCCCAACCCTATTCAATACCTCCTCATTAGTTACGTGATCTACCCACCTTATCTTCAGCATTCTTCTGTAGCACCACATTTCGAAAGCTTCTATTCTCTTCTTGTCCAGACTGGTTATCGTCCACGTTTAACTTCCATACATGGCTACACTCCATACAAATAATTTCAGAAAAGACTTCCTGACACTTAAATCTATACTCGATGTTAACGAATTTCTCTTCTTCAGAAACGATTTCCTTGCCATTGCCAGTCTACATTTTATATCCTCTCTACTTCTAACAGCATCAGTTATTTTACTCCCTAAATAGCAAAACTCCTTTACTACTTTAAGTGCCTCATTTCCTAATCTAATCCCCTCAGCATCACCCGATTTAATTTGACTACATTCCATTATCCTCGTTTTGCTTTTGTTGATGTTCATCTTATATACTCCTTTCAAGACACTGTACATTCCGTTCAACTGCTCTTCCAAGTCCTTTGCTGTCTCTGACAGAATTACAATGTCATCGGCGCTTGCTCAATATACAGATTGAATAACATCGGGGAGAGGTTACAACCCTGTCTCACTCCTTTCCCAACCACTGCTTCCCTTTCATGCCCCTCGACTCTTATAACTGCCATCTGGTTACTGTACAAATTGTAAATAGCCTTTCGCTCCCTGTATTTCACCCCTGCCACCTTCAGAATTTGAAAGAGAGTATTCCAGTTAACGTTGTCAAAAGCTTTCTCTACGTCTACAAATGCTAGAAACGTAGGTTTGCATTTTCTTAATCTTTCTTCTAAGATAAGTCGTAAGGTTAGTATTGCCTCACGTGTTCCAACATTTCTCGGAATCCAAACTGATCTTCCCCGAGGTCCGCTTCTACCAGTTTTTCCATTCGTCTGTAAAGAATTCGCGTTAGTGTTTTGCAGCTGTGACTTATTAAACTGATAGTTCGGTAATTTTCACATCTGTCAACACCTGCTTTCTTTGGGATTGGAATTATTATATTTTTCTTGAAGTCTGTGGGTATTTCGCCTGTCTCATACCTCTTGCTCACCAGATGGTAGAGTTTTGTCGTGACTGGTTCTCCCAATGCCATCAGTAGTTCTAATGGAATGTTGTCTACTCCCGGGGCCTTGTTTCGACTCAGGTCTTTCAGTGCTCTGTCAAACTCTACACGCAGTATCTTATCTCCCATTTCATCTTCATCTACATCCTCTTCCATTTCCATAATATTGTCCTCAAGTACATCGCCCTTGTATAAACCCTCTATATACTCCTTCCACCTTTCTGCCTTCCCTTCTTTGCTTGGAACTGGGTTTCCATCTGAGCTCTCGATATTCATACAAGTGGTTCTCTTCTCTCCAAAGGTCTCTTTAATTTTCCTGTAGGCAGTATCTATCTTACCCCTAGTGAGACATGCCTCTACATCCTTACATTTGTCCTCTAGCCATCCCTGCTTAGCCATTTTGCCCATTTTGCACTTCCTGTCAATCTCATTTTTGAGACGTTTGTATTCCTTTTTGCCTGCTTCATTAACTGCATTTTTATATTTTCTCCTTTCATCAATTAAATTCAGTATTTCTTCTGTTACCCAAGGATTTCTATTAGCCCTCGTCTTTCTACCTACTTGATCCTCTGCTGCCTTCACTACTTCATCCCTCAGAGCTACCCATTCTTCTTCTACTGTATTTTTTCCCCCATTCCTGTCAATTGTTCCCTTATGCTCTCCCTGAAACTCTCTACAACGTCTCGTTCTTTCAGTTTATCCAGGTCCCATCTCCTTAAATTCCCACCTTTTTGCAGTTTCTTCAGTTTCAATCTACAGTTCATAACCAATAGACTGTGGTCATAGTCCACAACTGCCCCTGGAAATGTCTTACAATTTACAACCTGGTTCCTAAATCTCTGTCTTACCATTATATAATCTATCTGATACCTTTTAGTATCTCCAGGATTCTTCCAGGTATACTACCTTCTTTTATGATTCTTGAACCAAGTGTTAGCTATGATTAAGTTATGCTCTGTGCAAAATTCTACAAGGCGGCTTCCTCTTTCATTTCTTCCCCCCAATCCATATTCACCTACTATGTTTCCTTCTCTCCCTTTTCCTACTGACGAATTCCAGTCGCCCATGACTATTAAATTTTCGTCTCCCTTCACTACCTGAATAATTTCTTTTATCTCGTCATACATTTCATCAATTTCTTCATCATCTGCAGAGATAGTTGGCATATAAACTTGTACTACTGTAGTAGACATGGGCTTTGTGTCTATCTTGGCCGCAATAATGCGTTCACTATGCTGTTTGTAGTAGCTAACCCGCACTCCTATTTTTTTATTCATTATTAAACCTACTCCTGCATTACCCCTATTTGATTTTGTATTTATAACCCAGTAATCACCTGACCAAAGGTCTTGTTCCTCCTGCCAGCGAACTTCACTAATTCCCAATATATCTAACTTTAACCTATCCATTTCCCTTTTTAAATTTTCTAACCTACCTGGCCGATTAAGGGATCTGACATTCCACACTCCGATCCGTAGAACGCCAGTTTTCTTTCTCCTGATAACGTCGTCCTCTTGAGTAGTCCCCGCCCGGAGATCCGAATGGGGGACTATTTTACCTCCGGAATATTTTACCCAAGAGGACGCCATCATCATTTAATCATACAGTGAAGCTGCATGTCCTCGGGAAAAATTACGGCTGTAGTTTCCCCTTGCTTTCAGCCGTTCGCAGTACCAGCACAGCAAGGCCGTTTTGGTTAATGTTACAAGGCCAGATCAGTCAATCATCCAGACTGTTGCCCCTGCAACTACTGAAAAGGCTGCTGCCCCTCTTCAGGAACCACGTGTTTGTCTGGCCTCTCAACAGATACCCCTCCGTTGTGGTTGCACCTACGGTACGGCCATCTGTATCGCTGAGGCACGAAAGCCTCCCCACCAACGGCAAGGTCCATGGTTCATGGGGAATGATTAATCTCTATAAAATGTAAGTACTATTCACACTTCACACTGGTAACTAAAATATTAGCGTACGGCTGTAGCTATTTTCCCACATCAAGTCAGTCCAAAAAGTCAATTCGTTGCTTTTAATGGCACGCGTGTCCTAAATAGTCTCCCACCATTTGAATACAACGCACGGAAAGCTCAGGCAGCTAAGTGAAACTGTCAGAAAAGACAGCGTTGTTCAATTCGCGCATCACATTCGCTCCTTCTTCAGTGTTGCAAAACCATCAGAGACCCATTCTGTACTCTGCCGTTCAGAAGTAGGTTTGTATTGATAACGCCAAATTTAGTCAACCGTGCTGATTTGTGCAGAAAAGAAAAATTCGAGTCTTTCGTTTCAATCATGTTGCGGCAGGCTTGCACATGAGTTTTATCTTCTTTAATTCTAGATTTAAAGTGTGCGAGACAAACTTTGCAGCCACTCTTCTCCTCTTCCGGAGAATGTCTTCAACACTTGATTTAGAGATTGTTGGTGTACTGCTCTGTTGTGATTTTTCACACAACAACGTTTCAAATTACGGACGCACGTACGCTGCATATCTAGTAGAATGCACATTCAGATGTTTATAGTTCAAGCTGCTACCACGGATGCCGCAAAAGCGACGCTTATACGCCAGGAATGGAAACAGTCTCGGAACTTTTAGTATGGTGCATTTCATGTTCTACAGAAACCCTGACCGTAATGAAGCATGCATGTCATAACTGCAACTAAGAAACTTTCCAGGTCGGATTTAGCTCTGGTATCTTCGTTGGTTCGCCAGAATTTGAGGGAGCATTGGGACCAAAATAGAAAGGTTGAATTCTGATTATGAATATATGTTGTTGTCAATGAAACTTCGACAAGTAAACTAAAACTCTTACATCTCTTAATAATAACATTAAAATTCGTCCTTGTGTTCAATGTATATTAAAATGTAGGTAACCAAAGACAGGCACCACTTAGATATGTCTAAAAACTTTAGAAAACTAAGGGTTACTCTTTTTATTTAAATCACTTGTCTTTCCTTCTCCGAAGAAACGGCTGCGAACATTCGTTTTTTTCGGAAAATATTTTTCGAAAATGTAGGCGAAATGAGAGTGGGAATCTAAATATGAATTACCGTCTGCCTTTCTGCTATTTTTCCGAACTTCACTGGGACAGTAAGTGAAGTGAGGTATCCACGAAAGCCAGTGTCTAGATGCAAGGGTCCTTGGTTGCGGCTCAGCTGTGCTCTGGGATGTATGATAGGAGTCGATCTTGTGTTCGTTTCTGGTGGTGGGAGGATTGGCTGTATTTTATAGTCCCTTTCCCTGAACCATCCCCATATTTAACTTACATTGAAGTACATTTAACGAGCCAAATTTGCCTAGGATTTTAAAGATAATTATAATGAATACTTGAAATGTTTTAGTATGAACATAATAGTTTATTTATATCAGTGATTAGTCCAATGCTTTTACCTCTTTCATTCTTTGGGGGGGGGGGGGGGGGGTGAGGCGATAGGGTTTACTAAACGCCATGACACCCCGCTCTCGGATCGGCATCTCGTATACGAGATGTCAAAAAAAGGATAGGAAGGTCCGCTTGCATTAATGAAGATCTATTTACGGTAGCATACTAGTGCATATACATTTTCCAACCTTGAACGGAGTCATTCTGCTGCGTCAGGTTTCTTCAAAACTGTTCGAAACACCGGTAATGGGCGAAACGCCCTCTACAGAAGTGTCTTGTGCTTCAATAGAAGGCAAAATATAACGCACAACCTATGCAGCTTCACAGAATACGACAAGCAGAAGTGTTATGCAGCACTTTTTTTAAGGAACTAATGACGACGTTTGAGGCCTAGAAAACTTTCTTCATTTTGCGCACTGTTGATACACCCCTTTGGGATCACTGCATCGCCAGAGTTCTGGCGGGGTGCAAAACTTCTGGTTGTGCCCCTAAACAATTTGTAGGTGCAAGTCAGCAAGCTTTCTACGTCGTTGTCATTGAAGGTAAGGTTTTCCATGTTGTAAGCTCGCATCACGTTCCCCATAATCGACGTTTCGGAGGTGTTTGTTCTTGTCCTTTGTAAAGCTTACATTTATTTCTAGTCTCTTGCGGTTCTATTTTGAAACGGCCGCCACTTGTGGAACATGTGTTCTGCGAACATTACCCAGTCACTCCCTGCACTTCTTTTATGCCATACATCGTATACGATATATTTCAGGGTATCTGCTCGTTCACTGCCACAGGGCTGATAGGGTAAGTTGAAACTCTTTTCTGTGTGAAAAAAAAAATTCCGGACATGGGTTCCTATGTAAAACCTAATCTACTAAGTACCCCCTACAACCGCTAGAAGTGTGTAATGTGAATAGTGAAACATTCACTACAGCTCCACGCTGTGTGGTGGAAGGTACTTCTGCTACGACAACCATTTCCCGCTCCTCTGTTCCATCTGTGAATTCTGCGTGGGAACAGCGACTGTCAGTAAACTTTCACATGAGCTCTAGTTTCTCTTATTTTCTGGGGGTGTTCATTTCGCGAGACGTATTTAGGAGGAAGTAATATGTTCTCCGACTCCTCTTCGAATGTACGCTACCGAAATTTCAACATAAATCCTCTTCATAATGAAAAACGCCTTTTTGTAGTGACTGCCATTGGAGTCCGTTGAACATCTACGTAACGCTCTCACGCCAATTATATGATAGCGAGACGAAATGTATCATTCTACATCGGACCTTCTTTAACCCTTAACTCTGCTCTGTAAGAGTCTCAGTCTGATGAATGATACACAAGAAGCTGTCAAACAAGCGTTTTGTAAATCATGTCTTTCTTGGATTATTTACGCTTTCTTAGGATTCTTCCAACGAAAGCCCGGCATCCGCTTTTCCTACAAAATCAACTTTATCTGAATGTCAATAATAACTTGACAAATATTTATTACGTCACTGCTTGTTTCGTTGAAAGAATGTAGAAAATGGCTCTGAGCACAATGGGACTTAACATCTATGGTCATCAGTCCCCTAGAACTTAGAATTACTTAAACCTAACTAACCTAAGGACATCACACTACACCCAGTCATCACGAGGCAGAGAAAGAAAGAATGTCATCAGGTTACACTGCCAATAGTCTTCATTATAAATCCCCAAAGATGTTGGCCAGTATCATGACTCAGGGTGTCTTATTACCCAATGAAACGTTAAAGAGAAATTCTGGAATATGAAATGAAACGAGCGTTTGGCGTCATTGGCCAGAAGGCCCCTTACGGGCCAGGTCCGGCCGCCTTGGTGCAGGTCTTATTGCATTCGATGCCACATTGGGCGACCTGCGCGCCGGATGGGGATGAAATGATGATGACAACAACAGAACACCCAGTTCCTGAGCGGGTCTCCTTAGGACGGCAATCCGTCACGGTGACCATTCAGTTAACGGGGCGGAATAGAACATGATGATGATATAGGAACACCACTTATCGCCTGGCAGAAGTGCAACGAAACAGGAGAGCAAGCAGTTTCGCATGACCAAAAAAATGGTTCAAATGGCTCTGAGCACTATGGGACTTAACTTCTAAGGTCATCAGTACCCTAGAACTTAGAACTACTTAAACCGAACTAACCTAAGGACATCACACACTTCCATGCCCGAGGCAGGATCCGAACCTTCGACTGCAGTGGTCACGCGGTTCCAGACTGTAGCGCCTAGAACCGCTCGGCCACTCCGGCCGGCCACTGACTGCACTGTGATGGTCGAATGCCTCTTCTAAAGTCGACATATGTGTTATATGAGTACTTACTCAACGTAAACAAAATGAGCCGGGAGAAGCCGCGTAATGGAGGAGTGTGGGACGAAGGCCGGCCATTAACCTCAGAGCGACGGCATGTTTTAAGTGTTGCACGTAGAGCGACCGGAGATCCACCGGGTGGCTACTCGATGCGGCCTGCAGCTCATTGTGTCGGTCCGTCACGGCTATTTTTCGACGCGGACGCGGGAGCTGCCGTGAAGGAATGTGAGCCGAGCCCAGCCACCTCCAGATAGCGACGCCATACGCGGGCGCAAAGGGCCAAAAACGAGAAAGAGAACGGGAAGGTGTGAGCTATTCCTACGTCGTTTATTTGAGTTGGTGCGGAGGAACCCGACGACTGGTGCGTGCGCACGCACCTCGCGGGTGTGTGTGTGAGTGTGAGTGCGTGTGTGTGTGTGTGTGTGTGTGTGTGTGTGTATCTGGACGAAAATACGAGCGCGTGGGGAGCGCCGTGCGTGGCGCGCTGCGTGAAGTGCGTGAAGTCCGCCCGAGGACAGGACAGGACAGGACAGGACAGACAGGGAGAGAGACCGAGGAGGGGGTGGAAGGGGTTGGAAGGGGGGGGGGGGGGCGAGCGGCAGACGCCAGCCGCGGCGCACCGGAAAAGGAAGTTGACGCGAGCCCGCCGCGCTACGCCATGGCCGGCGCTCACACGAAAAAATGTATCGCCGCCACAAAAAAACGGGCCCAGCCAGACAAGGACGCGAGAGAGGAGAAAGAGCCCGCCCTGGTAGCGGGAGCTCGGAAGGGCGCGCACCACTCCGCAGGGCAGTACGGCTCCGTCTCATAGCCACCGTTTCTCCCGCACATCTTCTCCCATCTCTATAGAGGGTCACACTTGTTACCGCGCCTTATTTACTGGCGCGCTGTTGCTCGTAACGTCGTGACATCGTCGTATCTACAGGCCACCAAACTGTGGCGCCCCTCTCAAATACAGCACTGACCATTAAAATTGCTGTATTAAAATTGCTACAGCAAGAAGAAATGCAGATGGTAAACAGGTATTCATTGGACAAATATATTATACTAGAACTGACATCTGATTACATTTCCACGCACTTTGGGTGCATAGATCCTGAGAAATCAGTACCCAGAACAACCACCTCTGGCCGTTATAACGGCCGTTATGACGCCTGGGCATTGAGTCAAACGGAGCTTGGATGGCTTGTACAGGCACAACTGCCCACGCAGCTTCAAGACGATACCACAGTTCATCAAGAGTAGTGACTGGCGTATTGTGACGAGCCAATTGCTCGGCCACCATTGATCAGACGTTTTTAGTTGGTGAGAGATCTGGAGAATGTGCTGGCCAGGGCAGCACTCGAACATTTTCTGTATCCAGAAAGGTCCGTACAGGACCTACAACATGCGGTCGTGCATTATCCTGCTGAAATGTGGGGTTTCACAAGGATCGAATGAAGGGTAGACTCACGGGTCGTAACACATCTGAAATGTAACGTCCACTGTTCAAAGTGCCGTCAATGCGAACGAGAGGTGAGCGAGACGTGTAACCAATGGCACCCCCATACCATCACGACAGGTGATACGCCACTGAGGCGATGACGAATACACGCTTCCAAAGTGCGTCCACCGTGATGTCGCCAAACACGGATGCGACCATCATGATGCTGTAAACAGAACCTGGATTCATCCGAAATAATGACGTTTTACCATTCGTGCACCGAGGTTCGTCGTTGAGTACGCCATTGCAGGCGCTCCTGTTTGTGATGCAGCGTCAAGGGTAACCGCAGCCGTGGTCTCCGAGCTGATGGTCCATGCTGCTGCGAACGTCGTCGAACGGTTCGAGCAGATGTTTGTTGTCTTGCAAACGTCCCCATCTGTTGTCTCAGGGATCGAGACGTGGCTGCACGATCCGTTACAGCCATGCTGATAAGATGCCTGTCAATTCGACTGCTAGTGATACGACGCCGTTGGGATCCAGCACGGCGTTCCGTATTACCCTCCTGAACCCACCGATTCCATATTCTGCTAACAGTCATTGGATCTCGACCAACGAGAGCAGCAAAGTAGCGATACGATAAACCGCAATCGCGATAGGCTACAATTCGACCTTTATCAAAGTCGGAAACGTGATGGTAGGCATTTCTCCTCCTTACACGAGGCATCACAATAACGTTTCACCAGGCAACGCCGGTCAACTGCTCTTTGTGTATGAGAAATTGGTTTGAAACTTTCCTCATGCCAGCACGTTCTAGGTGTAGCCACCGGCGCCAACCTTGTGTGAATGCTCTGAAAAGCTAATCATTTGCATATCACAGTATCTTCTTCCCGTCGGTTAAATTTCGCATCTGTAGCACGTTATCTTCGTCATGTAGCATTTTTAATGGCCAGTAGTGTAATATCTCAACTGCGATAGTCTCCGAGAAAGTAAATTACGTCTCTGGTCTGAAAGCGTATGGCTGATACGACAGAAACGTAGCGAGGGTAATTTAAATCTCTGTGATTGCATATACATTTCCCTGCTGACTTCGATTGCGTAGAGCGAAACGAAAATTAACATCATTTTCTCTGGATCCACTACATTAGCAGATGTATAAATACAGAACCTCTCCTTTCATCCAGGAGTGCTAGTTCTGAAAGATTCGCAGAAGACATTCTGTGAAGTTTGGATGGTAGGAGACGAGGTACTCGCAGAACTGAAGCTGTGAGGACGGGGCGTGACTCGTGCTTGGGTAGCTCAGTTGGTAGAGCACTAGCCCGCGAAAGGCAAAGGTCCCGAGTGGGAGTCTCGGTCGCGCACACAGTTTTAATATGATAGGGAGTATTCTGTAAGACAGATCTGGGTGCTTCTTCATAAAGTCTTGATAGAGATCTTTACTTGGCAATTTCTTTTCTCTGTTAAATGTACGGCGAAGTTTTAATTTTTCGCTATGTCGTAAGCCAACACTTGAAACTTAAACTAGGCTATCGGCGTTAAGCTGGAACCTAAACCTCTTGTAGGGCGTGTAAGCATTTCTTAATAATTTTATTCAAATGTTGATTATAAAACCTCCATCTGAAATATCATAGATGTAAAACTTCCATCTGAAATATCATAGAGGTCAGCCGATTCCCTACAATGATTTTAATGTAGTTTGTAGTGTAGTTTAAGGAAGGTTAAAACAACAGGTAGCAGCTCTTTCTGACGTTTTGCTTTCCAGAACACTTGCAGCCGCAGGTTTCATTGCAGTTTCGACCCGCTCCACTTCACGTTCACCAGCGCGCTTCTTCTTCGCGCCTGGCATCGCACCCTAAAAACAAAGGAAGAAAACAAAAGAAAATTACTTATATTTCCCACACCACCTGACTTTGGTATGGCGCATACTAACCGATTGAGATTACACACTGAGAGACGGAGGAAACATAAACCGGCTTGAATGAGTTGAATTTCGTTATTACGGTACATCGTACCTTGGATTACTTATATACTGATAACAGTGTAATAATATTATTGCTTACCCTTAAAGTAAAACCGATGATGAAAGTTATACCGTCCAACAGCTTCGATATTCAAAAATAAATAAAATTTACTTGTGACACAAATTCAGCAGTTACATCTCTCAACGGTTAGCAAACAGGGAGTGACGTCTGTGCTTTACTCTTAGTTTTGCATGTGTTCACTATATTGCGGCAAAACTGAGAAACACCTAGAGGCCCATACTACTCGCCTGCCCAGAGTAACCGCCGTCCCTCTACCTGTATGAAGATATAACCGTACTGACGTTTGATGGTCGCACTGAATCACAAATAAGAGTGACCCACATTTTTTTTTTTTTTTTTTTTTTTTTTTTTTTTTTTTTTTTTGTCATCAGTCTACTGACTGGTTTGATGCGGCCCGCCACGAATTCCTTTCCTGTGCTAACCTCTTCACCTCAGAGTAGCGCTTGCAACCTACGTCCTCAATTATTTGCTTGACGTATTCCAATCTCTGTCTTCCTCTACAGTTTTTGCCCTCTACAGCTCCCTCTAGTGCCATGGAAGTCATTCCCTCATGTCCTATTCCCAGATGTCCTATCATCCTGTCCCTTCTCCTTATCAGTGTTTTCCACATATTCCTTTCCTCTCCGATTCTGCGTAGAACCTCCTCATTCCTTACCTTATCAGTCCACCTAATTTTCAACATTCGTCTATAGCACCACATCTCAAATGCTTCGATTCTCTTCTGTTCCGGTTTTCCCACAGTCCATGTTTCACTACCATACAATGCTGTACTCCAGACGTACATCCTCAGAAATTTCTTCCTCATATTAAGGCCGGTATTTGATATTAGTAGACTTCTCTTGGCCAGAAATGCCCACATTAGCACAGTTAATAGTACTTACAGTGAACGACGTCGCCATGTCTCGCGGAATAAATGTGCAGTTTTCCGAGTGAGTAGAGTCGTAGGATATGAGACATAATTAAGTGACTTGATTTCTAATTCCTACAGCGCCGTTTCGTTCATTTGGCTATGACGCGACATGCAGCCGCACCTTGAGACGGCATCAGGGACGCAGGACCCGGCGACCACGGAGCTTCCAAAGCTCCGCTGATTTCGTTCTGATACTACACACATCAAAAAGGATTTGCAGCACCACATTCCCAGAACTCCTGAAGATAGACGCTGACTGTTGATATTGTATCACAGACACAGTCCTTTGGACTGTTCAAAGATGTCACTAAACCCGCCCAAACATTTAAACAATCGTGCATGAGCAGCCCATATAAGACGGAAGGGGTCCGACAGCCGATGAGCCCCAGTCATTCCACCAGGAAGGAGGTAGTTCAGCCATGCCTAGACGGCCAATACCGCAGTTCCATCGCTTCCTCATTGTTACATTCTGCCAGGAAGGGCTCTCAACAAGGGAAATCTCCAGGCTCTCGAAGTGAATCAAAGAGATGTTGTTCAGACATGGAGGAGATACGCAGAGACAGGAACTGCCGTGGTCGGGCTGCCCAAGCGCTACTACTGCAGTGGATGACAGCTACCCACGGAATATGTTGAATAATGCTTTTCGTGCAGCCACAGGATGTCGTGTTACGACTCAAGCTGGGCGCAAAAGGCTGCTTGATGCGCGACTTCTCTCCCGACGTCCATAGCGAGGTCCATCTGCCGGCCGCGGTGGTCTCGCGGTTCTAGGCGCGCAGTCCGGAACCGCGCGACTACTACGGTCGCAGGTTCGAATCCTGCCTCGGGCATGGATGTGTGTGATGTCCTTAGGTTAGTTAGGTTTAAGTAGTTCTATGTTCTAGGGGACTGATGACCACAGCTGTTAAGTCCCATAGTGCTCAGAGCCATTTGAACCATTTTGAGCCGAGGTCCATCTTTGCAACCACGACACCATGTAGCGCGGTGCAGATAGGCCCAACAACATGCCGAAATGACCACCCAGGATTGGCATCACGTTCTCTTCACCTATGAGTGTCGCATATGCCTTCAACCAGACAATCGTCAGAGACGTATTTGGAGGCAACCCGGTCAGCCTGAGCGCCTTAGACAGACTCTCCAGCGAGTGCAACAAGGTAGAGGGTCCCTGATGTTTTGGGGTGGCATTATCTGGGGCCGACGTAAGCCGCTGGTATTCATGAGAGGCGCCGTAACGGCTGTACGATACGTGAATGCCATCCTCCGACCGATAGTGCAACCATATCGGCAACATATTGGCGAGGCATTCGTCTTCATGGATGACAATTCGCACCCCCATCGTGAACATCTTGTGAATGACTTCCTTCCAGCATGTTCTCCAGACGTGAACCCTATCGATCATGCCTGGAATAGATTGAGAAGGGCTGTTTATGGACGAGGTGACCCACGAACCACTCTGAGGGATCTTCGCCGAATCGTCGTTGAGGAATGCCACAATCTGGACCAACAGTGTCTTGATGAACTTATGGATATACGCCACGACGAATACAGGCATGCATCAATGCAAGAGGACGTGCTACTGGGTATTAGAGGTGCCTGTGAGTACAGCAGTCTGGACCACCACCTCTGAAGGTCTCGCTGTATGGTGATACTAAATGCAATGTGTGGTTTTCATGAGCAATAAAAAGGGCGGAAATGATGTTTATGTTAATGTCTATTCAAATCTTCTGTACAGGTTCCGGAACTCTCAGAACCGAGGCGATGCAAAACTTTTTTTGATGTGTGTGTTTGTAGAAAAATCTGGACATTTGAAAAATATTGCATATTTGTTTAGCGTGTGTAGTTATTGGACCATTATAAGTATATTAACAATTACAAACAAAAATATTACAACTAAATAAATTAAAGAAAATAGGAACATAGATCAGTGTTCATTTTTTCGAACTACCCCAATTGCTTTAGAGCCATCTTGGTACAGTTCTTCCAAGTATCCTGTGAGAGCAGGTAAGGGACTGTGCTGAAAGGCCTGTGGCACTATCTGCTCACCTCGCTGCAATCTTATGTTTGAGAGTCTCAAAAAAAGTTCAAATAAGTGTGGATTCCTAAAGGACCAAACTGCCGAGGTCATCGGTCCCTAGACTTACACACTACTTAATCTAAATCAAACTAACTTATGCCAAGAACGAAAAGCAAGCTAATGCCCGGGGGAGCACTCGAGCGGGAGGGGGCGCGCCATCCGTGCATGGTGCCTCAAACCGCGCGCCCACTCCGCAAGGCAAAGGAGGGTCTCGCAATCCGCATTGGTAGAGCAGCAGCTATTCTCTCTGTCCCATATCTTACTCGGCTCAGTCTGTGCCACGAATTGTGAGGAAGTTTGAAGCCTCTTAGTTTGACAGCTGACTTATCAACTCACAAGAATCCTAACTGCGGTCAATTTTGTATCCTATGCGTAGGTAGAACACAGTTTGTGAACACTCGCACTGGTGCACGGGCAGTTCTATGGCCGATGTGGTGGTGTTCATGAAATGACCTCCTAGGCAGAAGGAAAGACAGAGCGTAGTAAAAGACGTCTTAAGTGTGTACAAATAAAGTCATGGAGACGATCTGAATCGAAATGGAAACGCAGGCAAGTTTAACCACTTTATCGTCAATGGCACGTATCGAAGGCTTCAGATAATAACGAGGAATTGAGGAACAAGTACAGGGCCCGATATTTTCACAACTCTCGCGTCTGCGAAGGGCCCAGGTGTCGTGCCCACTGCGGCAGCGCCCTCTATGGGAGCAATCTGCAACCGTATTACGAAGCTTAAATCCAGGTCAGGCTAGGTGAGGAATCTGAATCACTGTCGAACACTAAAGTGGAGATCATAGTGTTATAGGATTGAAAGCTAACAAGTTTATGCCGTCTCTCATTGTAGAATATTCGGAATGTTATCGTGTATGAGATGAGAAGATCTTCTGTATTCTTGTCCGTCACAGAGTGAGAGCTTACTGCAACCTCACACTAGACACAGTGACGCTGGCGAGCAGTGGGAGACAGTGAACGGGTGTGGGTGAAGGCGTAGCATATAAAACGCGCGTGGCCTGTTTAAGATGAATAGGTGGGTGTGAGTGATTTCACACCTACAGGAAAGAGACCGCCAGGGAGACCCAAGAAGCGTTGGAGGGATGGACTCCATGAAGATTTAAAACAAATGTCAATAGATGTGGATGAATGGCGGATAGCAGCAATGGACAGAATACAGTGGAGGAGGAAACTTGTAGATGCGTGCGGTCCACTGGGCCTGATCACGTAGTATTTAGTAGTAGGTGGGTGTGAGTGCGTCAACTGTTGAGCCATACAAATGAATAGTACTTAATGATGAATAGGCGAAGCCAGTGACGTTGTTCTGGTATGGCTGCTAATTCTCCACCAAGTTCCAATATTCTTTCGCAATGAGTTATTACGGCTCTTCACTTTTGGAGCTTTTTTCGAAGGTGGTGCATACAAGTGAGTTACTTAACTGAAGCGACGCCCAAAATACTTTTGATTGCTGTCGTACTGTAATATATTGTCTCTGAAGATTATCTACGGGCAGTAGTTTGCATACTTGTTGCTCAGAAGGAGTTCTGCCTCCTCCTGAAATATCTAATGAAGTCCTCTGTTTCTTTTGGTTAGGTTAGGATAGTGTTGTTTAACGTCCCGTCAACAACGAGGTCATTAGAGACGGAGCGCAAGCTCGGGTTAGGGAAGGATGGGGAAGGAAATCGGCCGTGCCCTTTCAAAGGAACCATCCCGGCATTTGCCTGAAACGATTTAGAGAAATCACGGAAAACCTAAATCAGGATGGCTGGAGACGGGATTGAACCGTCGTCCTCCCGAATGCGAGTCCAATGTGCTAACCACTGCGCCACCTCGCTCGGTGTGTTTCTTTTGTCCCTGAGATACAGCTGTGTTGGGTCACTAGTCAGACATCACTGCTGTATATAAATTTTCGAGACAGCTATTTGGCAGATACTGGATATGTACGTTTAACAATGTGAGGGTTAACTTTACCTTGGGGTAGTCCACTTTTCGGTTTGTACAATTTATTCTGGATGCGTTCGAAGTAACAAAAGCGTGTTGTCCAAAAATATGACCTTTACTAATGGAACTGGTTTGATCAAATTGAAAACATGGTCTCGTATACTGTAGACAGATATGGAAAGACACACACACAAAGAAAAAACATAGAAGGAGGATGAATAAGAATTAGGACGTGATTCAAGTTTTCATAACTGCGACATACCACAAAGTTGTACAAAATTGGAGGTAAACAACGTGATAATACAGTTGTTCTTTCTTGATAACAATTTTTTTGTAGTCAGTCACTTGTCCTTGCGTCGTTCTGCTTCTGGCTGTCTTCGAAGTATTGAACAACAACCAGAATAAAGTGCAATATCTGAAAACAATTATGCAGGTACACCTGATTAGTATGCATTAATGACCGCTACGGTCGCAGGTTCGAATCCTGCCTCGGGCATGGACGTGTGTGATGTCCTTAGGTTAGTTAGGTTTAAGTAGTTCTAAGTTCTAGGCGACTGATGACCTCAGCAGTTAAGTCGCATAGTGCTCAGAGCCATTTGAACCAATATGCATTAATATTCATAGTTTGAAACATACTATGAACCCGAAGAGAAACAAAGTACCTCGTTGCGGCTGATGACAGTATATGCGCAAGCTGAAAGAAAGTTCAGCTAGTGTCCAGCAGGAACACAGCTCTGTACGCCAAATGAATCATTTTACAAATGACTGTTAACACGCACCAACGTTGACGTTGTGTATACTTTATTAATCTCTGTCTTTTGTAGCGTGAATTTTAACAACCGTGTAATGTACTGTTTAAGGGCATGGGTTAGAGTTTGTCACGTCACTCTTGAGGTCTTTGAAGGGGGAGTTTTAATTCAGAAGTTCAGATGGACAAAAGGCGGATAAGAAGCCTTAATCAGAGGCGACCCTAGGTGTGTTTTGTGGCAACTATCAAGATAAACCTCGGCAAACGTTGAAACTCTGTAATGGACAGCACCCTGTTGCGGAACGTGCCGAAAAATCGAAGCTATGTGCCCCGTTGGAGTTTGAACCAAGACCCTTGCCTTTCGTGGGTAGTGATAGTACTAAGATGAAATTCCAAAATTTCTGCTAAAGATAAATTAAGGTCCTATGTTCATTTAAGTCAACTATTAGCTAATTCCACAGCGCCTAATGGTGCCTTACCAGTGAAAAACCAGTTTTGTGCTTTGAGAAAGACTGTAACATTTTCTTTCGGCTACGTAATATTCTGATACTACACACTTGATAACCTAATTATAGACTCAGAAACCTAATACGCTCTGAGAATAAAGATAGCCCTTGCGCAAGTACATCCAAGTTCATATAGGTACAGATAAAAATCAATGAATCGTCTAGTTGAAGAAATTAAAAATATTCATATGTGTTCATGTCAACGGTAATGCAATAACAGGAGATACCTATGGTATGTACTTGTACCTTCACAATATCAGTTTTGTCGGAAACTTGAGCATGTTGCAGTCCCATCAACACAGTTAGGTGCTCGAATTGTGTTGTTTAGTGGTCAAGAGTATTCTCATTCGTGTGTATGACATCATTTTTAACAAACAAATAAGTAGTTCCAATATTTGCAACTACGATTCTGACAGATGATTCATACGTCTGTCATGAGGAAAAATAAATAGGAAATTGTTAACAGACTTCACGTTCATAGAGGAGAGGGAGACAATGTTAATTCTACAATTTGTGGTGCGCAGTTAAATATGGAGGACGAAGCGACATTATAACTCATGTGAAGTCGATTAACATGAAACTGCTGTTCCATATAATTTCCAGAAACTTAAAATAAGAAGGTACATAATCAATGAAAACAGTATCAAACAAGGATCGCACTGTGATCCACCAATGTTTATGGTAGATGCGACACTGAGACAGCTAAATTACTGTTCATCTAGATTATATTTTGTGCTCTCAAATTAAAGCGACATTAGGTATTGCGAAACGCAACTGTGTTGTATGACAATGAATAACGATACAACTATCTTACAGTAGCACAGTTTATTAATAATTATAAACTTTCCAATCCCCGTGAGTATTAAACCAATTTAAGTATTTATTGCTTATGCACATAAAGTTATCATAGTTCCTGTCAGCAGCCTATCCCGTCATCTTCAGTTCAAGACTAGTTTGTATTCCCAGTAATGTTACTGATCTTGAAAACATTCAAAAGATACAACGTCACGGTTGCACTTTTGTTATTTGTTTGGTCTCTTTTGACCATATATTTTTTTCATTGAATCACTTCAGAACACTGACTGTCTTCAAAGACGTATACAACAGTAAGAATAAAGTATCGGGAAACAATGACGGTCTTGGTATTCACTTCAGCAAGATTATTACAAGTGAAAGGCAAGGGTCGTAGTTGGAAACCCAACCGAACACACAGTTTCAATTTTTCGGGGCGTTTTGCAACAGCGTGCACTATGATTTATTCTTTCCCGTGGTTTATTTCGAGCGTTGTCAGTAAACGGCCAAAGGGTTCCGTTTCTTCAAAGATTCTTTCTCCCCATTTCTCCTTCTGAAATGGAACTCTTCCTCTAATGACCTTTAAATTAGGATGACGAACTGGACCGTTGCCTCTAATTAATATTATTATACTAAATGTTAAAAACCCAGGATGAAGAACGAGAGAGATTAACAGCAGTATATGCAACATCAACGTTGGTGTGTATAAAGTGTTGCCTGCGCCTTAGGCGCAATGGTCCATCTGTTCACTAGCATGTCGCAGTAAAAGAAGACACTGATTCTTCATCAGGACGAGTTTATATCAATAGAAATTCACAACATAATTTTGGCTACGTACTGTTAGCATTAAATATGTTTTGAATTTAGGCGTTAAGTTGCTTTCCGTGTCACGCTATTTGCTAGATACTCGATCGCTATCTTTATGCTGACAGAGCTTGCGTGTTATAAAAGAACTGACGTGCAGCCAAACTAGTTTCTTATTGATCACCGTGTTCTAGTTTCGCACTCGATGTGAAATATGTAGTTATTACGCTGGCTTACTTAAGCAGATAAAGATAGTGATGTCTCTGGGTGAGAGTGAGGCTTTAGTAGTAAACAGACAGAAAAATTCAAGCCACGAAAGATTTAATTCCTCATTATCTTGTCATCTCTAATCAGAATTTTTCCTAATATAATGCAATCAGAAAAGCATTTCGACCGAAATATCACTTTCAGAATTTTCCGGTAAATTCTCCTCAGCAAAGTTTAAATATACAAACACATTAATTTTTTCATTATAACAAAGCTGGGCTCGTAATTCTACAACCGTAGTTTGTAAAATTACTAACCCTGTCACGGCGACAGATGCAAAGCTGCACCTTTCGTTATTTTAATTAACTTTGCGGCTATTGGCTTCGAGTTTAGTACCTTTACTGACAACAAGAGAACACGTTTAACCAACTAACTTGATAATATACCTAATACTAACACAAGTCTCTTGCACCTTACAAGTATTAAAGCTCCTCAGTTGAAAAAGAGAAAATGTCGCTGTAAAATACTAACAGTACAAATCAAATCACTTTTTCTTCTTGTTCTTTAGTTAGGTACAGAACTTCCCTATCCCTGTCTAAACTAAATTACTCTTGTGTTAAAAGCTGAGCTTGTTTTACATTCGTACTAAGAAAACATTGCTATGTTGCGTTGAAATTAACTGAACAGATAAACACTGAACATGGAGGTCTTTCCATTTAACGTTCTACTATCAATATATTTCTGTGAAAGTTACTCATTAACAAATACGATCCTGCTTGAATTGTAACTTTTACAACTAAGCTTTCACGCCTTTGAGAGAAGTAAGTGAATTACTCAAACAAGTTTCTCCTACTAACCGATGTAACACTTTTAACTCTTAATTATAGTTTCTACCAAATCGTTCATACTATTTATACGCAACGTGGCTGCATGCAGCCCCTCGGTGCTGAAACCCAGCAACGTCCCTTTACCCATTAACTCGGCGCGTGACGAGTAACATAGGAGATTTTTGATGCTGTACAGCAAGAGAATGCTCCCTCCAGAGCAAAGTCGCGCTCAGCTTCGAAACTTCCAGAAGTCAGTGATAACTGAGGAGTACAATATCGGTAAGTCATAACATCGAAGAAAACACTACTCCTTCAAGCTACACATCGTATTCTTTGTGTGGAAACCTAAAATAAACACTCATACTACCAAATAAGTCCTTCACTGTGAGTAAATGCTAGGCTGTATAAATTGCGCTGTTGGCAATATGCTTTTCAATATGGATACCAAATGTTAATTAGATGTCATAAAATGATTTGTTTCTTACGTGGTGCATTAATTCGTATCAATAGACAGATCTAACAAGAATACATAGAAAACGGTACTTTCCGCATGTACTACATAAGGAACGCCATCACGTAGTTAATAAAGGTATGTGTAATGTGTATTTTTTTTAGGAAATCTGTGTGTCAAGTCACAGTCTTCGAGTTACGGAAAGTATTGCATCAGTTTAAAAGAGGTTTCATTGGCGTCAACTTACAGATGCTGAAACTGATATTAATTATGTACTTGACGCAAAGGAACCTTCTTTTACCCTCCTGCGGTGTTACTCTAGGACGTGAAGATGCTCGACTGACAGAATCTCGTTCTCGATAAACGAATACCCGCTACAGTTGCTTTTGGTGGTTTCGTGATACCGTCCTTAAAATACATCCTGACGGAAAAAAACGGTGCACCACGAAGGAATTATCCAAATATGATGGACGCAGTCCCTGCAGTATTATTTGAAAAATATTTATTTATGTTTTTAGTTGAATGACCAAAGGTTTAATTCACAGAGTTATCTCATATGACAGAGTGGTAAATCATTTTCGGTGGTTTTGCGTAGTGTACAGTTTTTAAATCGTTGCTCGAAGCTAAGACAAGCTTTTACTCTTCGATTTATCATCATGTTTCCAGTTTTTTCATGAGACACGGCTGCGGAAGAATTTTATAATGGACTCAGATGTTAAACCTATGATATTCATACATTTAACTTAAATTTTCCAGTAGACTTGTTTTTTGGTCCCTTAATACGGTGATTCACCGGAGACAAACTGTAATTACTTAATATTTAGTTAAACTGAGGCCTCATTTTTCAAAAAAGGAGTAGCAGAAGTTCCACCCTACTTTCGTTTGTTCTCGGCTCACCTCATTTTTGCATGATGTTTAGCGTATCTTCGAGTTTCAGGTAGAAATCAGGTTCACGTAAGTATTTTTATAGGCGTTGAGAGATAACGGAGGCATGAATCGAGGCAAGTAAGTACTTCGGTCGAAAAAGCCTCTTAACAAAATGTAAAGACAGTCGATATGACGGAGTGGTACTTGATGTGATTTCCTTTGCCTCCCCCCCCCCCCCCCCCACTCACACACCTGATTTAAGGCACATCAATATCTTTTCTGTTGGCGCCCAAGACGTTGGTAGATGCGTGTCCCAGTCCAGCTGAGACGCCGTTGACATGCCCTTAGACATTTCTCGCGGAGGTTTCTTTTCTCTAGGGCTGAGAACAAGTGCTGCACAACGGCCATCGCCAGTTGGGGACTGAAATTCACATAATAAAGAAATACACTGACACACTCGGGTAAAAGTACACCTGCCAAGGTTTGTTTGTCTCAAGACAACAACGCCCGGGATAGTGACATTGAGATCATCATTAACTAAAGAAGCATATTAACGAACAGGGAAAGATTAAGTGTTTGTTGTTACCGCCCTCTCTTCGAGAATAGAACGGTACAAAACAGTCTCAACGTGGTTCGATGTCTCACTTCAGTGTGAATTCCAGAATAGTCATATATATGACGGTATTCTTACTCACAAGGTGAGATAGAAAGTAAAGGAAAACTGTAACTCAGTCTTACTGTGGTCCAGAATCTGAGAAATTCTTTAGACGTAAAAGCAATTACGATGTATGACTAAAGTTACTGGAAGATACTGACAGTGATGTTAATAACGAATCTCTCCTTCATGGGCATTAACACTAGTGGCTTGGGCACTACCAGGTGTTGACACCGTTCTGGAGAGACACTGATCCACGTATTTTGCAGTGATACCCACAATTTCTTCTTGTTGTAATTGGTTCTGTGTTCTTCGAGTGTTACCGACGCCTTCCCATTAATGCCTGACTGGATATTGATGACATGACCTGAGGAGCCAAGCCATTGTTGTGTATTTACTGGAGTATTCATGAAGCCACCTGTGTGCGAGCATACTGCAATGACCTGTCTCATTGCAATATCGAAACACGGTATCTCCAACTGTCTATTCGAATACTGCAAAGGCATGCAAATTGCCTGCAAGAATATCTACATGAGAGACACCTGTCCTTGAACTCTATAGCCAGATGTAAGCCAGATGTAGCTACGACCATGTGATGACAGATCAGATTCTGAAAGCCAAGTCCGGTCTGGAAACAACGTTTTTGACAAGAAAGGTCCATATCCTTATGAGGTACAAGGCACAAACACACGACCCTTTTCGATACAAGTCAAAGAGGGATTCGTCGTATCATGCTACACGCTCTACTTTTCCATGGCCCAGTGATGAAGGTTGTGGTCCCATGCCAGTCACTGAACTCTGTGACCATGTCTCAGCAGACGGGTAGCAGTCGTCTCCTGCTAAAACTAAGCAACGTATTTGCCTTCGTACAGTCCAAGTGAAAATTGTCCCACATTACATTTGACAACCATGCGACTCATGATAGGCCATCGATCGGCCGGTACAGATTTACGGAGGCAACGTGACGTCCGTTCACCGAACACTTGTGATATTCCTGTTTGGCTGTTTAGGCATGTCGAAAGGTTTCGATATTGAAGATCCAGGGTAATCACAGCTGACATAGGAAACTCGAATTCTTGTTTAATCTCTAATGCAATATGAGACATGCGTCTTGTACCAACCGTAATTTCACGTTTCAAATCATGCTGGCATGTTCACTACACATCTGCGTGTAACAGTCTGTTACACGCTCAGGTATCGCGTCAACGCTAGCGCCATACTCTGCATCTAACCGCAGCATTAGGACGTTATCACGGCACGGACAACACTTCTCTTGACTATTCCTCGGTATATTACATTCCAGCAGGTGGCGCACATTAAATTTGTCCCTGTTACTTGCTGAAAATGGAGCACTTTGTTGTATTTATTTTCTGTAAAATAAATTAACTTCCGTAGTACACAGAATTAAGTATCCCTACAAGCTCTAAAATGGTTGCTGTTTTATGTAACAAGTCTACATATCATTACAGACGTTTAAATTTATAAGTGATGACTAATCGTAATTCACTTGGCAATCACACATTAGCTGAGCTCGCCGATGCTTAGCCGCTTCAGGCGCATCAACGGGGAGCGCCTGCCCGTAGCAGCGACGCAACCCGCAGAGCAAAGCTCGGCGCCAGACGCTGCGCCAACAAGGCCTTAGTGCTTCAAACAAAACGACGCAGCGACGGGAACTTTTTCCGTAATGGATAAATCTGGCCACACTCCGGTCTCCAAGCTGCACACGAACCTGCTACGTCGTCGCCTCCCCACATAGCTTTCATTCGATCTCTAACACGTCTCCTGTCTTACAAAAGTCCTTCCTTTATAATTACACCGTCGCGTCACAGTCTAATCGCAATCTCATAGTTGTGTCATTTATAACGCGTAGGTAATCCTCAAGGAACCAATGTAGCTCTATCATCTACGAAATGTAGTTCACTCTAAACTAACGGCAACCATGTAAGGGAAATTGATTGGTCGTGGGGGAGGAGGTGTACCAGAACTGGAGCTGTGGAGTTTGGAGCAAAATCCGATTTGAAGAGATTTGAACTATCAAATTATCTAAAGTAAGCCGAACAAAGTGGAATACTGCCAAGAAATAATTATAAAAATATATAAACTCACAATTTCAGGAATTTTGCAATATGTCCGGTTCCAGAAAGTAAACAGAAGTCTACGTCATCGTACACCTGTCAGATTTAAAATTATAAATGTGTTTAGACCTTGAACGAATGAGAAATAACTAATAACCAACTTTATTCTGGGGCGAGAAACCTGATTACGAGCTCTACTACTCGCGAAAAAACAACATTTAAACATGTAAAACGCCTTGCCTGTCCACGTAATGGATTGGTTGTAATGCATCCGTTTATTATAATAAGAATAAATGAAACAGTCTCAGATCGCAAAGATTGTCTTGTATGTTTCCCATTCCACGATCGATTTCGGGTTTTCAGGTACCGTCTTCAGACGTACCTGTGCAGGTAGCAAAATTGTTTACAAAAATTAAATACGTCAAAAGACATGTAACACAAAACTATTTCTCGTAAGCTTTATTTTATAGGTATCCGGTCTACTGCCCGTGAAGTTAAGCTAACGTTCTTATGCTTAAATCGTAACATATTATAGGCATTATGCAATGAGGTGACGAAAGTCATGGCATAGCAATAAGCACATATACAGATGGCGGTAGTGTCTCGTAACACAAGGTGTAAAACGTTAGTGCATTTGTGGAGCTGTCACTTGTACTCAGATGCTTCATACGAAAAGGTTTCCGACCTGATTATTGTCGCATGGCGGGAATTAACAGACTTTGAACGGGGAATGATCGTTGAAGCTACACGCATGGGATATTCCATTTCGTAAATCGCTAAGGAATTCCATATTCCGAGGCTCACAGTGTCCAGAGCGTGCAGCGAACAGAAAATTCAAGACATTACGTCTCACCACGAACAACGAAGTGACCCCGGCTTTCATTTAACGACCGAGAGCAGCGGCGTCAGGGTCAGTGATACCAGACAAAACACTGAGTAAAATAACAGCAGAAATCAATGATGGACGTACGACGCACATATTATTTAGTACAGTGCGGCAACATTTGACGTTAAAGGGGTATGGCAGCAGAAGACCAACACGGGTGCCTTTGCTAAACAGCTCAGCAACACCAGCAGCGCCTCCGCTATGATCTTACCCATATCTGTCGAACTCTAGACGACTGGGAAACCGCTGCCTGTCAGATGACTCGCGATTTCAGTTGATAGGAGCTGATTTGAGGGTTAGGATGTAGCGCAGTCCCACGAAGCCATGGACGCAAGTTGTCAACAAGGTTATCACAGTATAAGTGTATATTTTTTATTTCTGTAATTATACATTTTATGATTTTGGTTGGGGTGGCTTTAAATATTGTGGGCTAGCATGAGACGTTTAATTAACTTATACCGCGATAACACTCGTACCGACATCGGCTGTCCCGAAGTACCCACGATATAATATTTTTTAAACACAGCGCGCGACTCACCGCCTTCTAATAAATAGTTTGCGAAGAAAATATGCGTATTCTTACGCAAACTGTAATTATTAATTCGGGTCTCAGGGGCTACTGAATATTCGTGTACCAAATTACACAAAGATTAACTGAGGTATTGTGGAATGTAATGATTTTGAATATTTCTTCTTCATTATTTGCAAGGCTAAACTTGAGAGAATCGCGTCTGCCGTTAGGCGGCCTAAATGCAACATACTGAACTCACTCAGTATTCTAA
The DNA here is from genome assembly GCF_021461385.2 of Schistocerca piceifrons. Taxonomy (NCBI): domain Eukaryota; kingdom Metazoa; phylum Arthropoda; class Insecta; order Orthoptera; family Acrididae; genus Schistocerca; species Schistocerca piceifrons. The sequence goes on from NC_060138.1 coordinate 1,244,878,203, forward strand.
GTGTTAATGAACGAAATTTATTTTGACTCTTTTTAACTTTGAAATAAATGAAAGATCAAAATTGAGAAGTGTCTCGCATTTACATGTAATATTATGACATGATATTTTAATTAAATAATACAGTCAGCGTAATGGCCGACTAAATGCTGCTATGGCAGATGAACTTCCGACACTACGAAGTTCTGTAAAATTTTTGTAATTATAATTAATGGTTGCAATCATGACAGGTGACAACTAAGTCAATAATACAAACTTTCTAATGACAATTTCTATTATATTTTTCAAAATACAGATAAAACTTACGTTAATTACCAGACAGCACTACAATGGCGGCCTACCGCTAGACGAAACAAAACAGGAGAGCAAGTTCAATCAAAGCATTGTCCCTGATCTTCATGGCCTATGTTACACAGAGATTAGACCAAAAAATACTGTGTTTTGTTAATTACATCTACACTCCTGGAAATGGAAAAAAGAACACATTGACACCGGTGTGTCAGACCCACCATACTTGCTCCGGACACTGCGAGAGGGCTGTACAAGCAATGATCACACGCACGGCACAGCGGACACACCAGGAACCGCGGTGTTGGCCGTCGAATGGCGCTAGCTGCGCAGCATTTGTGCACCGCCGCCGGCAGTGTCAGCCAGTTTGCCGTGGCATACGGAGCTCCATCGCAGTCTTTAACACTGGTAGCATGCCGCGACAGCGTGGACGTGAACCGTATGTGCAGTTGACGGACTTTGAGCGAGGGCGTATAGTGGGCATGCGGGAGGCCGGGTGGACGTACCGCCGAATTGCTCAACACGTGGGGCGTGAGGTCTCCACAGTACATCGATGTTGTCGCCAGTGGTCGGCGGAAGGTGCACGTGCCCGTCGACCTGGGACCGGACCGCAGCGACGCACGGATGCACGCCAAGACCGTAGGATCCTACGCAGTGCCGTAGGGGACCGCACCGCCACTTCCCAGCAAATTAGGGACACTGTTGCTCCTGGGGTATCGGCGAGGACCATTCGCAACCGTCTCCATGAAGCTGGGCTACGGTCCCGCACACCGTTAGGCCGTCTTCCGCTCACGCCCCAACATCGTGCAGCCCGCCTCCAGTGGTGTCGCGACAGGCGTGAATGGAGGGACGAATGGAGACGTGTCGTCTTCAGCGATGAGAGTCGCTTCTGCCTTGGTGCCAATGATGGTCGTATGCGTGTTTGGCGCCGTGCAGGTGAGTGCCACAATCAGGACTGCATACGACCGAGGCACACAGGGCCAACACCCGCCATCATGGTGTGGGGAGCGATCTCCTACACTGGCCGTACACCACTGGTGATCGTCGAGGGGACACTGAATAGTGCACGGTACATCCAAACCGTCATCGAACCCATCGTTCTACCATTCCTAGACCGGCAAGGGAACTTGCTGTTCCAACAGAACAACGCACGTCCGCATGTATCCCGTGCCACCCAACGTGCTCTAGAAGGTGTAAGTCAACTACCCTGGCCAGCAAGATCTCCGGATCTGTCCCCCATTGAGCATGTTTGGGGCTGGATGAAGTGTCGTCTCACGCAGTCTGCACGTCCAGCACGAACGCTGGTCCAACTGAGGCGCCAGGTGGAAATGGCATGGCAAGCCGTTCCACAGGACTACATCCAGCATCTCTACGATCGTCTCCATGGGAGAATAGCAGCCTGCATTGCTGCGAAAGGTGGATATACACTGTACTAGTGCCGACATTGTGCATGCTCTGTTGCCTGTGTCTATGTGCCTGTGGTTCTGTCAGTGTGATCATGTGATGTATCTGACCCCTGGAATGTGTCAATAAAGTTTCCCCTTCCTGGGACAATGAATTCACGGTGTTCGTATTTCAATTTCCAGGAGTGTATATTTGTGTTTTGATAATAATAACTTACGTTCTTTACTATTTGTTATACATCGCGCACACGTACACAGTCTTGAAATAATTTTAATTCACACGTCTCATAACAAAAACTTCCTTTCCCTTTCTCCAAATGTCCATTTATGTGACGTACCGTCACAAGGTACTGTGCAAGAAGGGGATGGCTCCATAGTGGTGTGGACTGTCCCCTCTGGTTCAACTGATTCGACTATTGACTTAAATAGTTATTTTCTGCTACTTGGAGACTATTTCCAGCCATTCGACGACTTCGTGTTCTCAAACAACGAAGAAATGTTTATGGATGACAGTGAGCAAATCACAGGGCCACAATTGTTCGACATTGTTTTGAGGAACATTCGAGACAACTGAAGCGAGTGATTTGGCCATCCAGATCGCACGACATGAATTTCATCGAGAGGTCAGATCGTCCACAAAATCCTGCACCGCCGACATCCTCACAATCGTTGACGACTATAGAGCAGCATGGCTCATTATTTCTGCGTAGAACTTGCAACAACTTGTTGAGTCCGTGCCACGCTGAGTTGCTGCACTACTCCGGGCAGAAGGACGACGACATCATATTAGGAGGTATCCCACGACTTGTGTCACGTCACTGTAGTTATCCCATGTCTTGTGTTCACTCCAGTCTGTCTTATGTGGATGTGCAATTAGACGTGTGTGAGTGAAAAAGGCGCCGTTACTTTATGTCACTGAGGCGTCGTAAAGATGGTTTTCAGCATATATTGCTAACGACAGTATTGCGCAAAAGTAGAAAGATCAAAATTTGGAAACATTGAATGCATAGTATTTCCATTATTTCTGCTACATCTGTCTGATGACCTACTAAACCGAGTGTTACAGGTAACAGACAAGTGACGAAGAAGAAGAAAATACACACACAAGAAAACAAATCCGACTATCTTATTGTGTGTATGTTGATATTTCATGGTACCAAGAATGAAAGCAACCATGAATGAATGCTGCTATATGATAATTTTTCTACACGCACATTATACGCATCATGTGTGTAGTTGTGTAACCTATCTATATGGAGCAAGTACGTTCATACACCAACATGACACTTACATAACCTGGTTCTGGTTTATTGGATGTAATATATTTCATACCTGGATTAATCACATGGATGTTTCGTGGGTTCTACGTGCTTGGAGCACAAATCGTTGTCATTAGAATTTCCAGTTTACCGCTACGTTCCAAAGCAAAAATTCCAGTAACCCTTAATTGGATGCTTAAGCTCAGTGTGAAGTGGGATGTGTACTAAATACGACCAGCATGTGTTCAGGAGATTTTATTTATTTATTTACACATCAAGTTCCTTAGGTCCAAATTGAAGAGCAAATTCCCAAGTCATGGAACGTGTCAGTACAGGAAATTACAACATAAAAGTAATAACAGATAAAAATAAATTCTTATGAACCTGAAAGAGTCAGTCCATAAGTTTAAGTAAAAGCAATCCTCAATACAACAAGAATGAGTTTAATTTTTCAAGGAACTTCTCGCCGGAATAAAAGGAGTGGCCCATGAGGAAACTCTTCAGTTTCGATTTGAAAGCGAGTGGATTACTGCTAAGATTTTTGAATTCGAGTGGTAGCTTATTGAAAATGGATGCAGCAGTATACAGCACACTTTCTGCACAATACTTAAGGAAGTCCGATCCAAATGCAGGTTTCATTTCTGCTGGGTAGTGACTGAGTGAAAGCTGCTTGTTCTTGGGGAAAAAGCTAACATTGTTAACAAGAAATGACAGTAAGTATATATATATAGAGGCCAATGTCTAAATCCCCAGACTCGTGATCATGGGTGGACAAGAGGTTCGTGAACTTACACCACTTATTGCTCGAACCGCCCGTTTCTGAGCCAAAAATATCCTTTTAGAATACCATACGACACAAGCGAATGAAAGTCCGCCTCCATAGCGTAGCGGTAGCGTTTCCGCTTATCATGCAGGGGGCCTGGGATCGAGTTCCGGCAGGGGACTGGGTGTGGTCTGTCTTTCATCATCATTTTCATCGCCGAAGTGGCGTCAACTAAAAAGGACTTGCAATACGGCGACCGAACTCCGCCGTATGGGGCTCCCGCCCAACAATGCCATACTCTCATTTCACTTTTTTAGCGAATGAAAATAAGGAAAGTAGACTAATATTCGTGTCGAACGATCACTCACTTCAAAAACCGTTCGAGTAGTAAAAATGGCAGCATTAAGGTCTTCGAACATGATCCTGAAGGTGGGCTTTCGACGACAGCTTACTATCTACCTGAACACCTAGAAATGTCAAATGTTCAGTTTCAATAATCATGTGCCCATTCTGTGAAATTAAGACTTCAGGTTCTGTTGAGTTATGTGTTTAGCGTTAGTTTATTTTCTACAAGCCGTGAACTTAGATCATGAACTGCACTATTTGAAACCGAGCCAATGTTGCACACAACATCCTTTACTACCAAGCTAGCGTCATCAGCAAACAGAAATATTTTAGAGTTACCCGTAATACTAGAGGGCTTATCATTTATATAAATAAGGAACAGGAGGGGGCCCAACACCGATCTCCGAGGCACCAAACACTTGACTATACCCCACTCACACCCCACATCACAGCCATTCTCAACATTATTAATAATGACCTTTTGCTGTCTGTTGCTTAAGTAAGAGGTGAACCAATTGTGAGCTACTCCCCGTATTCCGTAACGGTCCTGCTTCTAGATCAATATTGTGCGATCAACACATCAAATGCTTTAGCTAAATAAAAAATACGCGTAGCGTCCGAAACCTTTTGTTTAACCCTTGCAGTACCTCACAGAGAAAAGAGAATATAGCATTTTCAGTTGTTAAACGACTTCTAAAGCCGAACTGTACATTTGATAGCAAATCGTGTGATATAAAATGATCAATTATTATTACATACACAGCCTTTTCAACATTTTTAGCAAACAATGATGGCATAGAAATAGGTCTAAAATTATCTACATTATCCCTTTCTCCCTTTTTACAAAGCGGCTTTACTACTGATTACCTTAATCGTTCAGGAAATTGAGCATTGATAAAGGAAAAATTACAAATATGGCTATATACAGGGCTAATATGTGCAGCAAAGCACTTTAATATTCTGCTAGGCACTCCATCATAGCCATTGAGAGTCCTTAGCCTTCAGTGATTTAATTATTGACAAAATCTCCCTCTTGTCTGCATCACAGAGAAACATTTCAGACATCAATCTTGAGAAGACATTTGCCAAGAAAGTTGTATGGTTCCCTGTAGAAACTAAATTTTTATTTAATTCATCAGCAATTCTCAGAAAATGATTGTTAAATACTGTACATATATCTGATTTATCAGTAACAGAAATATTTTTACTGTGAACTGCCTTTATATCGCCGACCTTGTGCTGCTGACCAGACACTTCCTTCACAAGTGACCATATGGTTTCATTTTATCCTGTGAATTAGCTATTCTATTTGCATTCCACATACTCTTTGCGTTCCTAATAACATTTTGAAACACCTTAAAATACTGTTTATAATGGGCTACTGTGGTTTGATTGTGACTACTTCTAACATTTTGATATAATTCCCGCTTTGTTCTACATTACAGCTAGTACCCCGTTTACAACGTTCTAATGGAAAGCAACTCTCAAACTTAGAACCTAACTAACCTAAGGACATCACACACATCCATGCCCGAGGCAAATTTGTACAAAAATACCCCGAATTAAGACTGCAAACGGCTCACAGGATAGCTACGAGTTTTTGGGCTACTGTAGGTAAAATTAAACGACGCCAAGGAAGAAACTGAGCCCATACACCAAGATACTTGCGGGCCATACTGTGGGCAGTGTAGCCTCCATAACTGTTTGCCACACTCAAGCTTACAGCTTACAGATTACAGCTTACAGCTTTTTCTTTTTTAGTATTTTACTTTTGTACAGCGTGAACCATTAATTTAAACTGTGTTTTATTACTGAATAATCATTTGTGAACTTTAAAGAAACTGATTCACCCTGTTATTTCATCCTAACCATACACCTATGCAGGGTTCCTTCCTGATGTTTGATTAGTCCGAGTATCTGTTTTACAGACTTATGAAGTGCCAAGGTAATATAAAGAGGCACCATTTAAATTGTTTTTGTGTAAATAATAAGATATATGTGTGAAGGACTAAATCCTGCTGTAATGAAATTATGTCTTAGCAATGGAAAAGTGTAAATTCAATAGAGTGAATTTAAATGTAATGATCACAAAGTGAAAGAGTTCATAAATATTTTCATCTTGAGCAATAGTTAAAGAAAAGTTGTCTTAGTTGTTTCACTGAAAGGCGTATTGAAAATTTAGTTAGAGTAATAAGACGTCTATGCTTGGGCACATCACAGAGAAATAAATGAAACTATTCTTGTTTTAAAAGTTTTCTTAGCTATTGCAACTATTGCAAAGTGTTATAGTAAATGTCTGCTTACGTAAAATTCAGTCAGAGTGAAGCAAAGTTACTAGAATATGTTACAAGGCTGCACAGAATTAGTTAAAAAGAGTAATAGCTTCTGAAAGTAATTTCCAATAAGAAAGAGGTTTCCTGGAAGCGAAATGTTCAGTATAAAAAGTTTATGCTTTGTTATCTAAATATTTTAGTATTTAAGTTTGTTGGTTATGGAAAGTGCTTTTCTAAAGTCCCCACGGCCAAATTTCTTTTAGCTTCCTCGAAGTTATCTACTGTGCTTTTTCTCTTTTAAAAACGTGATGTGTGAGGGTGTAGTAGTCAAATAATTCCAGTATCTGCACCAACATTGTTTACGTGGAGTAATATTTGTTTGAAGAAGCAACAAACAGTAGCAAGAAAGTAGGCAAAATTCATACTTCTGCTTTTCCAATACTTCACTGTTTCATTGCCTGGATAGGCTGGCGACCGTTAGCACATATTTTAAACCACTAAATGAACTTGGAACTGAGTTTTCCTAGCTTCAATATAATACTATTCATACTGCGTTAATATCTAACCGCTGGGTAAGATCTTAGGAAAAGAATTGAACAGTCTGATTTACTTATCGATTAGACAGAACACACGGTCAAGTCCTGTAAAAACGGTAACTCTATTGGTTAGCTTTCAGATTAACAGGGCTATCCTCCCACAGTGTACTTTATTTAGAAGCTAAACTAAATTTAGTAAGAGGGTTATCCGTGGCATCATAGAGACAGGATTTTCTGTTATTTAGGCTAAAACGTACTAAATTACAATAGTAGTGGAAGGGTTATAACCCGAATTCATTGACTCCAGGAAATTTGTTGCTCTCAGCTTATTTTCAGAACCGACAGGTGGCTGAAACGTGTAGCAGAAAACTCTGAAACATTTAATGAGTCATGGAAAGTATACCGCAAAGACAGTTATGAGTATTCACTGCAGTGAACAAAAATGTTATCTTTATTGAGATCGAAATTGAGTGTGACCGTGAAGTTATCTGGGCGCGTATCTAGGTGAAATCAAGCTGACCTGCCATTGTCGGAAGAACTGACTCAGCAGGTCAAAGAAACTTTCGGTGAAATTAAAAGCACGGGTGGTTACATCAAGGGTGCTATAGTAATTCCACTGTTAAATGAAGAGGAGAGAGCCGATACGTGAAAAGAGTACATTGAATTTGTCTGATGTGATAGAAGAAGAGATAGGAGTAGACTTAGAAGAGATAGGGGTCCAGTATTAGAATCAGATTTTGAAAGAGCTTTGGAAGACTAAAGGTCACATAAGGCAGATGGGGTAGATAACATTCAATCGGAATTTCTAAAATCACTGGGGGAAATGGCAATAAAACGAGTGTTCACTTTCGGACAAATATCATCCACAGAATTCCGAATACTCCAAGAGCTGACAAGTGCGAGAATCAACGAGCAGTCAACTTAACAGATGATGCATCCGAGTTGCTGACAAGAAAGTAAAGGTAAAGGCACCAGGGGTGCAATTCCGATAATGGAAGCAAGACTAAAGAAAAATCAAGGCACTTTCATAGGATTTGTCGACCTGGAAAAAGCGTTCGATAATGTAAAATGGTGCAAGATATTCTAAATTCTGAGGAAAATTGTGGTAAGCTATAGGGAGAGACGGGCAATATACAACATATACAAGAGCTAAAAGGAAATAATAAGAATGGAAGACCAAGAACGAAGTGCTCGGATTTAAAAGGGTCTAGGACACAGATGTAGCCTTTCGCCCCCGCTTTTCGATCTATACATCGAAGAACTGATGGCGCAAATAAAAGATAAGTCGAAGAGTGGAAGTAATTTTCAAGGTGAAACCATATCAGTGACACGATTCGCTGATGACATTGCTATCGTCAGTGGAAGTAAAGAATAACTGCAGGATCTATTGAACGCAATGAACTGCCTAATGAGTACAGAACAGGGACTGAGAGTACATCGAAGAAAGACGAAGGTAATGAGGAGCAGCACGAATGAGAACAGAGAGAAACTTCCCCAACATCAGAACTGATTGTCACAAAGTAGATGAAGTTAAGGAAATGTGCTACCTAGGCAGCAAACGTCCAATGACGGACGGGGTATAAAGGCCAAATGGGCATTCCTGGCCAACAGAAGTCTACTAGTATCAAACACAGAGCTTAATTTGAGGAATAAATTTCTAAGAAAGTACTCGTGCTTTTGGAGCACTGCGTTGTGTGGTAGTGAAACATGGATTGTGGGAAGACTAAAACAGAAGATCTTCGTACATCCATAGTTGAAATGGAAGACAGTGGGAAGAGAACAGGAGGATTTTTGATGTAGTGCTATAGACAATGTTGAAAATTAGGTGGACTGATAAGGTAAGGAATAAGGAGGTTCTACGCGTAATCGATGAGCTGAGGAATATGTGGAATGCACTGATAAGAAGACTGGACAGGATGAAACTACTTCTGTTAGGACGTCATGGAATAACTTCCGTGGTACCAGAGGGAGCTGTAAAGGTTGAAAACTGTAGAGAAATATTAGAATACATCCCGCAAATAGCTAAGGATGTAGATTGCAAGTGCTACTCTGAGTGGAAAATGTTGGCACAGAAGAGGAATTCGTGGCGGAGTTCGTGGTGGGCAGCATCAAGCTAGTCAGAAGAACGATGACAAAAAAAAGAACAAAAAACGTTTGATACAATGCTCTACCGCTATTATTAACGAAAATAGGAACATGTGGTGTATGTTTCCAGTTACGTCAGTGGCACGAAGGTTTCTTAAGTCATAGTATCCAATACATTGTCCTCGACTGTGAGTGTTCGGCAGAAGTACAGTTATCGTCAGGTGAGCTCCAGGGAAGTGTGATAGGACGGACATTTTTCTTTATATACATAACTGATCTGACGAATGGGGTGAGCAGCAATATGCTGGTGTCTGCTAATAATTCTGTGGTGTACGGCAAGGTGTCATCTAACTATAGGAGGATACAGGATGGTTCAAATGCCTCAAATGGCTCTCAGCACTATGGGACTTAACATCTGATGTCATCAGTCCACTAGAACGTAGAACTACTTAAACTAACCTAAGGACATGACACACAACCATGCCCGAGGCAGGATTCGAACCGGCGACCATAGCGTTCGCGCGGTTCCAGGCTGAAGCCCCCTAGAACAGATCCGCCACACGGCCGGCTCATACAGGATGGCTTATACAAAATTTATAGTTGGTATGGTGAATGGTAGCTAGCTCTAAATGCAGGGAAATGTAAGTTAATGCAGATGAGTAAAAAGAAAAAACTATCCCGTATCCCGTAATGTTCGAACACAGAGTTAGCAGTGCGCCACAAGACATCTACATAACTTTGTAAAGCGACGTGAAACGGAACGAGCATGTAAGAACTGTAGAATTTTAGGGAAATGTGGGTCATCTGTAAGGCAGGCCGCATGGAGACCACTAGGGTGACCTATTCTTGAATACTACTCGAGCGTTTGGGATCCCTACCAGTTCGGATTAAAGGAAGACATCGAAGCAGTTCAGATGGGGGCTTATAGTTTGTTTGTCTGGTTTTTTAATTGTATTTTTTTTTACTGGTAGGTTCGCTCAACAGGCAAGAACTACGGAGATACTTTGGAAACTTAAACGGGTATCCTGGAGAGAAGGCAACGTTCTTTTTGAGGAACTCATTTCGCGTAATGACCTCAAATTTCGCTTAATGACCACAAAGATAAGAAAACCTGGCGCCCACACGGAGGTAGACGTTTTGCCCTCGCTTTTTTTGTCTGCGGCACAGGGAAGGAAATGACTAGTAGTGGTACAAGGTACCCTTACTATCCGCCATGCACCATACAGTGGCTCATGGAGTACGTATGTGGAGTCTTGAGTTCTGTCTGAATTCAGTCACAAACCTGATCCAATGCTCAGTAAGTCGTAGTTTGTTCACTAGCAGAACCATATCGACTTGCTTCATGTAGCCAAGGAAACCGGCATGAAGCCGAGCACCTTTGTCAGTAGCGCCGTGGAATTCAGACACAAAGAGGGCGTATCGTGATTCGCACCATCTCTGTTTGCCAAATCCACATTGGCTGCTACTTTTTCGAGAAAAGTCATAATGCATGGGCAGAGAATACGTACCGTAATTCAGCAACGATCTTCAGTGATATAGGCCTATAATAATGCGCTTCTTCAAAACATAAATGACTTCTTTCCAGTCAACAGTTATTCTTAGTTGCTCCTGAAACCAATAATGAACCTTTGTCAGAACGAGAGCAAGTTCTTTTGCCTAATGTCTGTAGCACATGTAGGGAAGCAGCCTACTCACGCCGTATAAAATTCACATCAGTCTTTCCACTGTGTGCCAGCTAGTCCGCTGCAACTAGCTCTGACGTCATAAATGTTGCGCAATACTTTAAAAATCAAGTAAATAACCTGAAACGTTTCTAGCATGTCAGGAGTAATACTAAATCAATATGTGTTGAATATCAGTTCAATAACTTTAACCATTTTCGAAATTTGGATGTTTTTCTGTAAAAATCATTGGCGCAACAGAAAAGAGCTAGAAACTTAAAAATTTATATTTAGATTACTTTTTCATAATAATTTAGTAGAAGCAGTATTCTGGATCTCATAAATTAAAATTTTAGTTGAAATTCATGGTTTTCTGGTTTTTGTCTTACAAATTAAGGAAGCAAGATAGATTAAGTAGGCGAATAAATTAGGCTAGGATGTTTAAATTTACGTAGAAGGGCGATCCGCTATAATCATAAAGATGTGAGAAGTTTTAACTGAATAACTATAAAACTATAGCGATAGCGTATCTCCAAAGGACAAGTTCAGAGCTCGTCTACTGCATGTAGTGTAATTGAATTAATTATCTCGCCCAAAATATTTGACTTAGCCACATCAGACTTTTATTATGATTACTTATCTGTGTGCTGATTGCACATTTAAATTGAGAGCTTCATCGGCCATCAGCAAAGGAAGCAATGATTTATTCGATAACTTAAAGTGGTGCATTACTAGCCCAGCGGCTAGTCGAGAGAGCGGATTTGATCAGGCGTTTCCTTAGCCGTCCGCACCGCGGCTTTATATATAAGAACGCTGCGTGGAAAAGAAGGCCCCAGCTCTTTCCAGACGCTGATTAGCGCACCATCTGTGCCGGGAGTCGCGTCGCGTCGGTATCATTACTATAAACAGCTTCGGATGCCGTAATAAGTTACTAGGGATACGCGTAACCATGAAATCGTTTTCGAGTGAAGTGTTAATTCTGGGATGACTTTAATGATCTATCTTCAGTTTGCGTATGTCGTATTTTCACGTGCTGTCACGGGACAGACATTCTACCATTATTTAGCGTGGTGTTTGATGAACATTATCATCAAATTATGGCGAGCATTTACTTAAACATTTAATTTGAACAGTTATAGTTGCATCAGCGCATTAGACTCTGAACTGCTCTGGTAGTTGGATTGTGTGGATTCTTTTTTTTGGTCTGTGTCTTTCAGAATATAGTGAACATTTTAGAGAGAATCGTTTTTGATTATGAATCCCAGACAATCTCCTAATTCCTCAGAGCTATAAGCTGTAGCTATAAATGTATTTCTCAGATGAAGTGGGCACTAGGAATTTTAATTACAGGCTTCAAGTTTTGCTAAGCACTTTCTAGTTGCCAATATTGTAGTTAGAGTGCCAGTGTTGAGAACGGCAAACAACAGCATAAATACAAAACAATTATAACAATTATTCCACCTGCCGCCCCACATATGGTGCATCGGCCAGGAAAAACAAAACATTATAACAATTATTCCACCCACCGTCCCACACACATCACACGTACGTCATCTGCTCAAGTTGCCTTTCCAGTGCCAAACAATCGTAGTTGTTTTTCTGTTCGGTAATCCCTCATCTCAGTATCTACCATCATGGCACTCGTACTATGACTGAAATGTTTAAACACTACCACCTCAGTTTCTGTCTTCTTTGGAAACAGCAAACTTTGAAGTTAAAATAGCCCTTCTCCATAGATTGGGCCTTCATCTTCACCTGCAAAAGCACCTTGAAGGACTCTTACAGCACGTATTATGATCTGTCATAGTTTCTCTACTAAAAGTTTAAGAGACTGTCCTTCATTCTGTAGGGACATTACATTTACTATATGAAAGGCAGCAATGGGTGGGTATCAAGAATCCTGCATTTTTTAATGTTACCTTGCTTGAATGAGGCCACTACTTCCTATTTAACAAATGAAGTGGATTATTCCCCACAAACGTTGCTTTCGGTTAGAAAAAGGTATCGTAGACGTCTGACATCTTCTTTGGGGATCTATGTTCTGCCCAAAACAACATAGATGTAAAGCTCCGCAAGCTATTCGTACATGAATCGTCTGCATACCAAAACTCACCACTACGCCTGTTTGGTGCATTATAGCTAGGGCCCTCCAACCAGCTCTAGATTTTGATGATTTAATGCGCCAGTTGGACACAGTCTGGCAAGATATTACTCGGGAGGACATGCGACAACTCTATCAATGTCAAGCTGTATAAATTCTTACATAATGGCCAGAGTTGGTCAACGCGTCATTGAGTTGCTCAATTTGCAAAGCTCTTTCTCTTGTGTAAACTACTCGATTTTTCTGAAATTGTAATAGTTACGTCTCACATGTACATCGTATCTATAGATTTATGTCAAATTTGGATACTTCGTTCGTGATAAATTGTCTTTTTTCACTTTTCCTTCTTTTTCGTAGTGTACATATCGATGTGACTTTTAGAACCCGTCCTTTTATGCTCAATTGCCCAACGCCTCTTCCCTCGAAGCAGTTTTTCTTCAATAAGACGTTATCTGTTGCACAACGTGGTTTCCTCTTAAATTTATATCTTCCTTTCCCTGTAGGTCACTTGGGATCAGACTTACAGCATCTTAGGGTTATACTAAACAGCTCAATCAACACCTCGCATAACAATCAAGAAAATTTCTCTGTGGACGAAGAAGCACTTTAAATTTAGATAGACATTGCATTTACCCCCAAACCAGCAGGTTTCTGTAGGCATACGATCCAAAATTAGCTGAGTATCATGAGACTCTTGTAGTTGAGGTCAGAGAATGTATTGTTGATTATTAATTTGCCTCTTACATTTTTCTGTCATGTTCATAAAACAACGAGAAAGATCATAAAAGAGTACACTGTTCTAACACAAATGATTTACAACAATAATGAAAGTATCTCTTAACAAAGAGATGTTCCAATTTGATAAATTAGAAAGCATTCATAATAGGAGACTACTGAAAACTTCACACATTAATAAAATATCATACACTATTGATCTCATTATGGTTGATGTGTACGAGTAGTCTGTGTCCTACCCAAGAACATTTCGAAACTATCATGAAAATGTGCCTTTTAGTGAGTGTAGACCCAAGAATGATACAGTTACTAAATCATTCAACGTCACATAGAAATAAAAAAATGAAAATTATGTCCTGGTAAGAAGGAAAATTTAACATTTGTGGAATGCCAGCTTCTAAATTTTTCATATTTACATTTAGGGTGTTGTAATCAAGCATATAAGAAGTCTTAAGATAGGTAAATTTAGATTTTCGTACTGATTTTCGATTTGAAATCGGTTAGCTCAGTAAGATAAGAAGCAAAAGTCTAACAAATTGTCTAGATATCAAGTAGAATTTGAACCACGAATAAATGCATCTTCCACCTCACAAAGCGACGGCACTACCATTTAGCTAGAAAGCCAGTACTGTCTACTGCTGTCATTGGCTTGGTGATTGATAACACACATAACTCGTAACGTGAAGTCTGACATTAGCAGTAGATTCTGTGTAAAATGACGTTCCTGAAGTCAAATCATAAATTTAATGATCGAGTATCAGACATCAGGTGAGAGTAATTCAGATTATTTTTTGGAAGTGACAAGAAAATATCAAGCAAATTTAGCATGATAGTTATTAACCACTCCTGGAAGTATATCGACTGTCACATAGTCACAATTTTGGTGCCAAATACACACACACACACACACACACACACACACACACATACACACAGTGTTTATGTGAAGTATATCTGTGTATCTATATGTCTAATCTATTAGTGCTTCATTGAGGATACAGCCATCACCTGATGTTTTTGCAACATTTTCTGAAGAAATTTCTGAGAATGTACGACTGGAGCACAGTATTGTATGGTAGTGAAACGTGGACTGCGGGAAAACCGGGAAAGAAGAGAATCGAAGCATTTGAGATGTTATGCTACAGACGAATGTTGAAAATTAGGTGGACTCACAAGATAAGGAATGAGGAAACTCTGCACAGAATCGGAGAGGAAAAGAATATGTGGAAAACACTTACAAGGAGAAAGGACAGGATAGAATATCTGTTAAGACATCTGGGAATGACTTCCATGATACTAGAGGGAGACATATAGGGTAAAAACTGTAGAGGAAGACAGAGATTGAAATACAACCAGCAAATAACTGAAGACGTAGGTTGCAGGTGCTACTGTAGCATGGGTATTCATGGCGGGCAGCATGAGACCGCTCAAAAAAAAAAAAAAAAATAGGATGCATATTTTCTCATTGCTGTTGGAGGAGGGAGATGACTCCAGTAGATTAGACGGTTATGAATTTGTCGACAGAGACTAAGGGGTAAAATCCATGATTCACAGATGTGTTGCAGACTCGATAAAAACACTCCTCCGGTTTTGTGAAAGGAGAAGGAGACACAAGTTGACTCACTTCAAAGTGGCGATGAAGACAAGACATGAGGCACGTTGTTTCAGCCTGACTCATGTACAAATGCAACCACAACCACCCCTGATCACACGGAGACCTATAGATCCGTTGACCGACATTTTACCACCGATCACTGAGCAGTATTTAACATTTGTGATATAAGATCTTTTTATGAATCATTCGTTGGAAAAATGTGGTATTATCGTAAGAAGGATGTAGCCTGAGAGCATTTAACAAAAAGGTGTCATCCATATACATACTAATAATTGAAGGTGATTTAATTTTTTTATACTAAGGAAACGTGAATACTATCTACGTATGAAAACAGTCTGCCGTGGAAACTTAGGGAGTGCCTACCACTTCTTTGAGGTGCAATACTAGTTTCTGTACTGTCTGAGTCAGTTATATGAAAAATGGCGAGTTATAATTATGCCTCTTTTTAACAAATTCCTGCCTCTTTTTAACAAATTCCTGCCGACATCATGAATGGACATCTTTCCTCAAAGACTACAGGTTTTCGACGATGGTGTACATCTGCATTTTGTAGATAAAAACCTCCTTTTCCTTGCTACAATGTATTATATTTATCCCAGATGCGTTTCGCCTGTTTATTTTAAGGCAACTTCAATGGAATCTAGAATGATATAGTTTTGTTTGTAGGTGCGATATTTGTAGGTTATGAAACAGTTCGTGTCTTGCATGTCTTGTTTTTTACGTAAGTGGTTACTTATTGTTATTCGAGTTTTCGGTTGGCATCGGCGTTTTCTCTCATGTGGTCACATGTCGGAAGTCGCACTATACCTTCAGTTACGGAAGCACAACTTAACGTTAAGAACTTCTTTTTCCACGATTTCCATTTTCTTTGCGCTAATTGCTGTGGAGCACTAACATTCTTCTGTCACTAGACGTACTTGCAGATATTTTCCCGAAAACTGTGATTTAACGTCGTAACTACTGTGCGTTCACTTTATGTGTCTTCCTGTTTGGTTTGTTTACCTGTTGCCAACCCAAGGCGGTACATCCTGAAAGCTAACGTCCGTTCATTTTTGTTCCCCATATTATTCCCTTTATAGCTGTGTGTTTGTGTGTATGTGCGTGTGTGTGTGTGCGTGCATGTGTGTGTGTGTGTGTGTGTGTGTGTGTGTGTGTGTGTATGTGTGTGTGTGTGTGTGTGTGTGTGTGTGTGTTTGTGTGTTTTTGTAAGAGATAGATAGATAGATAGGGAGAGAGAGAGGGGTTATATGTATGGATTGTTTGTTTGTGTTTGTGTGTGTGTTCGTGTGTGTGTGTGTGTGTGTGTGTGTGTGTTTCTGTGTGCTTGTGTGTGGTGGGGGGTGGAGGGGGGGCATTGAAACATCCCTCAGATCACAAACTAACGCCCTACTCCTGAAAATCACCGAGAATGTAAATTCCGCCCATAAGAAACAGCAGTGTATGATTACATGTTATATAGAGAGGACATATTGACAACAGTGTAGCTCTTGAAAGTAACAAGAACGAGGAGATCACTATTACTTAGTTCTCTTACAGATCTATTAAGATGTAGACAACTGAAAATACTATCTGCGTCCTTGTAGCCTCCGATAATGCCTTCATTACAAGGAGACAAGACGTGACGCACAGAAAAGTACTTTAGACCGCAATATAACGTCCAAGTAACAAAAATCACTAAAGATCGTCCATATATAACAACAACAACAACAACAACAACAGCAGCAAAAAAGAGAACCTGTTGCTATAAGAGATGTCATGAGAATTTGTAGCCGCTATCTGTGTGAGCCATAAAATAAAGATACATTTCGATATACTAGCATCAACACAATACGTTCGCTTCAGTCTTATACCAACAGAGAGCGGATGAGGGTTTGTTTGAGTGTGGCGACCCATGCTTTATTTGATCATCCCGCTTTCGGCATAGCCTTTATAATTCATTAGGACACACCCACTTGGCGCCAAGGCAGTGGCTTCTTTGTCTCTGGATCTCTGCCACTCGGCTGCCACTGATCCTTCCCCCAATAAGCCCCCTCCCCCGAGCTTAAGGACCCTCGTGCCCCCCCTCTGGCAGAGATTCCGCCACGCGCGCCGCACAAACAGTGCTGATGCACCGAGAGGAGGGCCCCAAGCACCTTCACCGGCGACTTCTGTCCACTGGGTGTATGAAGTGGTAGTCACTCAAATCACGACTCAATATCGTTAAAAGATCTACGTAAGTCTGGTTTTTATTTTCTCTCTCTCTCTCTCAACTCTGAGAAGGTTCTCTCAAAATCTCGAAATGGGAGAAGACACAGATAAATAAGCAACTATTGACAGTCCAAGTGCTGCTTTGCCGTGAAGAAAAGGAAAGATGCAAGAAAAAGAAGAAAAAGAAAAAAATATACAATGGGAAAACCGAGCATGCAATTGCCATATTCCGTAGCGTGATTGCTTCATCCATGTGGCTTAAACAGAAAAAGACTTTAAATTTTAGCTGTCGAAAGGTGGCTATAGATTACACAACGTTTTATCAGGAAAGTACCAAGTTTATGCACAAATTCCCTGCGCCTGTCGACTTTCCCTACAGAGATAAACGCTTTTCTGTCCACCTTTCGGCTATCGCCGCACATACATTGATGAGCCATCCAGCACAGTGAGACTGAATTCGGTCTCACGGCGTTGTGAACACAAGACGTGGTAAAGGAAGTTTGCAAGCAGGGAAGAGGCCAATGGGGAATCATTACAGCGACAATACGCGCCGCAAATGGGGAAATCAACTGACAGAAGGGCCAAGAGTCCCACAAGGATCAGTATTAGGCCCATTACTCCTCTCATTATATGTTAATGTGTTTCTGTTATTCTCTCCCACTGCACATATCACCTGTACGCTGACGACAATCAGTTATATCTAAGTGTATGTCCAACAAATCTGTGCTCATGCATCCAGCATGTAAATGTCGATTTACTTGCCTTATCAGTGTGGGGGCATGACACAGGATTAAAATTTAACTCATCTATAATCCAAGACATCTTAGGCTCTCTAAAAGATTTATTACCCTTCAGCTCAGAGAAACTCTTCCACCGTTAATCCTAATCGACTCAAAAACAACCTTTTCTTCTCCTGCAAAGAACATGCCGTTGGTTAAGTGGTATGGGAGAAACATGCCAGAACTGTGGGTTAGTGTTTCTTTGGGGGGGGGGGGGGGGAGGGGGGGGGACGATGCAGTATGGAGGCTCAAACAAGTGTCAGATGCGGCTCTTCCTTTGAGCTACAGATTATGTAGTCGAGACAATAAAATCGTAGAATAGGGAGAAACGACTTGTGCCCTTCAGGCAGAATTAGAAATGGAATATTTTGAACTAGATACGTTGAAATGAGAAGGAGACAATGTGAACTGGGAGAAGACGACAAGTAATAGGCAAAAGGAGAAAAACATTAGAAATCACAGTTCAAATTCCAGTAAGCAATCAGTATGACTTGTTACCTGAAATAGGGGAAGAGCATCAACTAGTGTTTGATCTTAATAGGGTGCAGCAGATTCGTAGGTACAAATTTAAGGCTAGGTCGATAGAAAAGTCACGCAGAAAGATAAGGGAATTGCTACTATGGAGTAGTCTAGTGGAGGTGTAATGCAGTTGCTACAGGATAAGCTAGGCATGGAATACCAGATCACAAGTATTGTGAAACCTAGCACCAAGCTTAGCCAGGTGACAGAAAACATAGGGGCATTGTGCAGGGATTCTGAAGGCAAGGATAATGTACTTATAGCAGGGGGAGCAGAAACCGGCATGGCTAGAAACTTAGGATATAGCAGTGAAGATGCCCTGGAGGAAACGAGAGCAGCAACAACACACACTCATGCGGAGTCTGCCAAAGTTTTGCAGTGACATCAACAGCACTGGGTTAACACGCTGTTAGCCATGTGAACAAAGAGCTGAGCGAGTTACTTTCGACTAAAAAACACATATCAGTGCCTTGCCTGTTGTTGCTTTTGAGAAATGGAGATACACTAATAATGACCTGCACCTAAATAAGAGGTGAAAGGATTTCCTTATCACCTTGTAGAAAATATAAGGGGGTTACAAGTGCAGGATATTCCTGTGATTACTGGAATCAAAGGGGCACATTTTTTAGGCTAGAGTCAGGTTACAGACAGACACCACTGAAAGAAGTTAGAGCAGTTCAGGACCATAACACGTGTAACAGTTAAATTAATTTGTTTGTCATAACACTAGAGGGCTGAGAAACAAAATACGTGAATTAATTCTGTATGCAGAAGATGTGAAAAATTCTGAAGGAATAGATGTTCTTTGCTTCTCTGAACACCATGAGAGGGATTAAAAAGTTAAATATCAGCGATTATAGACTTTCATCATTTTCGTGTACAGTTAACATGGAATAGGAGTAGTTGCAAGATATGTAAAAGTTGGAAACAAATAAAAAATGGAACAAATAGTTTTTGTGTTAATCAGAACCTAGATGTATGTGCTTGTAAGTTGCTACTGCAGAATACTTCTCTGAAAATTATAAGATCCTACAGATTCCCTCTACATAACTATCAGCTCTTTGTGAGAAATATAGATGAATTATTGAGCTGGCTGTCAGACAACAAGAAACACTTAGTAGTGTGTGGAGATTTCAATGTAGCTTTGTTAAAAGATTTGGAGAGGAAAAATGAACTAGAATTATAGTTTAGGAGTTTCAACCTAATTTCAGTAGTCAATTTTCAACTCGTGTGTGGGAAAGCAATAGAACACCGATTGATCACATTTTGATAGGCAGTGCTCAGGCTGAAAAAATTAATGTGCACACAATTGCTGATGGACTATCTGATCATGACATACAGTCAATGGAAATTTATGTAAAGCTGGACACGTGTGTGAAGGCCACAGTAAGTCAAGATCCGATATTACTTGCAGACTACGAAAAACACTGTGGTATTTCAAGAAAGATCTTTAAAATGTACAGTTGTATGTGTATCCTGACTGACATAACTAAATAATGCAGACAACAAGATTACAACAATAGGGAAATTGCCAAACAGGGGACAGGACTATATGTCAGTGTACAAGATTCCATAACAGTTAAAATAAATGACAATGTTGTGACTGAAAATTCACAAGTTTCAAGTAGTTTTAACAATCACTTTCTAAACATAGCAGCAAATGCATGATTAAATGATTCATTTGAAGAAACATGGGAACATATCAAAAAATGTTACTCTGCAGAACTTTAAGCAACTAGACACAGAGTCAGCACTAACATTCTTCACTGAAATTAATACAATTATAAAAAATTCTAAAAACAAAAGCTCTTATGGGGTTGATGGTATAACAAACACTATCAAACACAATTCTCAAAAGTTGTTCTAACTTAATAAGTTATGTCCTTAATCATATATGCTATGCATCACTGGCGCAGGGAATTTTGCCAGACAGGTTAAAACATACAATTATGAAACCACAAGAAAGGTCACAAACAGACTTACAGAATTATCGTCCAGTTTCGTTAATAATGTATTTTCAAAATATTCAAAGAAGTATTGTACTCATAAGAAGCCACACAAATAATTGGAAACAGTGTACTCAAAATAACACATTTTGGATTCCAGGAAAGTTTCTCAATTGAGAATGTTATTTATACATTCACTCATCAAACAGAATGGGCCTTATATAAAAACATATCGCCTGTTGATATTCTTTGTGCTCTTTCCAAGGCCTTCGATTTTGCAGACCATGATATTCTCTTAGAGAAACTCAAATTTTATGGAATTGATGGCTTTATACACAGCTGGTTTCAATCATACTTGACAAACAGAATGCAAAAAGTTATGACAAATAATTCAGACGATTTCGAAAAGGCGAAAATTTTACTGACTGGGGTAAAATCAAAAAAGGGGCTCCACAGGGTTCAATTTTGGGTCCACTCCTATTCGTTAAATCTGTGACAGTCCTTCCACTCAACACTCAGCAAGCAAAATTAAATTTTTTTGCAGACGCTACTGGTGTTACAACAAATCCCATTAGACACAAAGCAGCAGTAGTGTTAGTAAACGATGTTTTCCAAACATTTATTAAGTGGTTCTCTGGAAATGGACTCTCTCTCAGTTTTGGAAAAAGGCACTACATTCAGTTCTGTGCAAGAAATAGAGTCCTCCCAACAACTGAAGTAGCATATGTTTTGTATCCCGCCTGGGAGGCGGCGCGTGGGTAAGGAACAGGAACAGGTAAAGGTACGTATCTCTCGGTACTGCAAATACGGTTTAAGCACCTTTACTAGCGGATAAACATACGCAAACATACTACATGACTTGCAAGGTGGTGCGAAGTTGAAGCGAAGCGTCCTGGCTGGCTGCACCTGATGAAATGGGCAGATGCTGTAGAGCTCTCCAGCGCCGGCTAGAGAGCGCTGTCGTCGGTGTCTGTCGTAGTGCCAACCTAAGCAGTGGCATCGTAGCTATCGATACCACAATGAGTGGGAGTCAGTAGGTAGGGTATAATGCTCCAAAATTTTTTGTGTACATATCGACTAAAAATTGATCTGGAAGAAGCGTATTACTGAGCTTCTTTAACAACGAAGTCACCTACTTTGGCTCTTCACATAGTCGGTAATCTTCGAAACAAACGTATCTACCTCCTTAAGTACTTTGCATATTTCCAGTCAATAATAACGTATTCAATAATTTTGTGGGGTGACTCATCACTTAAAAGAAAGTATTCATTCCACAAAAGCGAGCAGTAAGAATACGTAGTGTTCACCTACAGACGTCATGAAGACGCTGTTTAAGGAGCTAGGCATTTCAACTGTGCCGTCGCAGTATATATTTTCGCTAATGAAATTCGTCACAGAGTATCCATCACAACTTGAAAAGAACAGTGATGTACATATCTACAACACGAGAGGGAAGTATGACCATTATTACCGATTGTTAAAGCTGTCAGTGGCTCAGTGACAACCAACATGTAGCTATAAAAATTTTTGATCATTTTATAAAATGAAACGCCTGACAGGTAGCTTCCCGGATAACTCCTACTGGTAGCCAGCAAAAATAAAAAAAAATAAAGAGAGAGTAGAAATAAAATGATAATATGTTCATTACTATTAAATTAATCATGTATACATATCGTGAAAACTGACTCTTTCGACAATATCATTTCAATAACAGAATCATTCATATTATCTATGGAACATTAACTAATTAACCAAACGGTTACTAGAAACATTCACCAAGTGACGGATGTAGGCTGGTGAGGGACATTAACCTGGGTCTATGGCAGTAATTGAAGGCACCACGGCAGCTGTGGACTTCGTGGACATTATTGCTGACAACCTGCGTCCCTTCCTAGTTGATAGACTTTCCCATTGCGATTGTCATTTTCAGCGGGATAACTGTCTGTGCCAAAGGGCCGGAATCTTGCTACGGTGGTCTGAAAAGCATGATTGTAAACTCACACTGATGACTTTGCCACCAAATTTGCCCCATGTGAACCCGATGGAATACACGTGGGACGGTATAGGGTGCCAGTTCTGCGTCCACAAACCAATGATCTGTGATTTTCAGGAACTTCGTGACATATGCTTATAGATCTGGTGCCAAATAGCCCCGGAAAACTAGGAAGCACTTGTCGAATCAGTGTCATGCGGAATCACTGCTGTATTGCTTTCCAGAAGTGGACCAACAAGCCGTTACGAAGGTGATAACGATGTTCTGGTTCCTCCTTTGGATGAAAACCAAGTCTTTGCAAACTTTTATTTTCACTCGGATGCCATGGCGTTATGTCGGTCGCAACTTCTCAGTCATGGAATAATTCACTGAATCACAAAATGAAAATAAATCTAAAATAAACATTAAATACTTAAAAATGTGAAAGCATGTCGTGGCGATATCAGGTAAAAAGTAAGTAATAAATTACAGCTAAATGTCGTTAACAAGAGCTACAAACTTCTGTGCATCAAATACAGATTTTAAATTATGAGATTTATCTGTGGAGTTATCTAAAACGTAGCCTCTACACCTTCCTGCACAATTAATGTGTGAATGGTGCCGATACTTTTGAAGGAGTCCACGTTATTAGCCAAATATGAGAGTGTGTGTTCAAGAGAGACAGTATAAAAATACCGAAGGTCCCGAGTTCGAGTCTCTGTCGGGCACACAGTGTTAATCTGCCAGGAAGTTTCATATCAGCGCTCACTCCGCTGCAGAGTGCAGATCTCATTCTGGAAACATCCCCAAGGCTGTGGCTAAGCCATGTCTCCGCAATATCCTTTCTTCCAGGAGTTCTAGTTCTGCAAGGTTCGCAGGACAGCTTCTGTCAAGTCTGAAAAGTAGGAGACGAGGTACTGGCGAAACTAAAGCTGTGAGGACCGGCCGTGAGTCGTGCTTGGGTAGCTCAGTTGGTAGAGCACTTGCCTGCCAAAGGCAAAGGTCCCGAGTTCCAGTTTGGGTCCGGCACACAGTTTTAATCTGCCAGGAAGTTTCATTTCAGCGCACACTCCGCTACAGAGTGAAAATCTCATTCTGAAAATACCAAGACGTCTGAATAAAGAAATTTTCAGATTGGCACTGCAGATCGTTCTGACCGCGCTTTTCTGTAGAAAAGTTATTCCGTAGGAAGTCGTTAATCATTTCAACAACCAATAGACATTGCCTACTGGTTAACGATCTTCTCGAGACGCTTACATGCATCAACTATTATCAGCGTGAGGAGTCCAGTACATTTTCTAATACCACTTACCACCTTCCACTCGACTTCAGTCTTCGTCTTTTCTTATATCTCTGGACTCATCAGAGAGCTCTCTTGGTACATTTACCATCCATCATTACTTCCCGATTACATCGATTTCATTACCACTTGTCGTTTTCTGTTTACTGATCTACAACCACATCTACATTTCACAAGCCACCTTACGGCTACACTACGGAGTGTACATCTGGTATTATTGTTTTCCCCCGTCCCCCACGCCCCTCTCTTTTCTTTCCCATTAACGAATGGCAAGTGGGACGGAGAATTGTCTGTAGAAGTCATGTCTGATTTTCTCATCTCGATCATTTCACTAGGCGTATGTGTGTGTGTGTGTTGTGTGTGTGTGTGTGTGTGTGTGTGTGTGTGTGTGTGTGCGGCGGGAGGGGGGAGCTGAGAGAAGCAATATACTGCCTGACTTTTCGAGGAACATACTCTATTCAAATTTTAACAGTAAACGTCTGTCCGATGTTCAACGCGTCTGTTCTTACTTCTGCCACTGGAGTTGTTGTCCATCTCCGTACCACTTCGAGTATACGATCCCGTGACGGACGTGACACAACGATCTTCGTTGGTTCTTCTTTATCTCTCCTATTAATAGGACTTGAGAAGAGTCCCAGAGTGTAGAACTTTACTCAAGAATCGGTCAAAGGAGTGTTTATTTTTCAAAGTCACTTGTTCTGTGGATGAATTACATTTCCTTAAGATTCTCCCAATTAATCTCAATCTGGCAGCCGGCCGCTGTGGCCCAGCGGTTCTAGGTGCTTTAGTTCGGCACCGCGCTGCTGCTACGGTCGCAGGTTCGAATCCTGCCTCGGGCATGGATGTGTGTGATATCCTTAGGTTACTAAGGTTTAAGTAGTTCTAAGTCTAGGGGACTGATGACCTCAGATGTTAAGTCCCATAGTGCTTAGAGTCATTTGAACCCTTTCAGTCTGGCATTTACCATTCTTGCTGTGTGTTTTATGGTGCGATTCCACTTTCAGTGGCTCCCGATGGTTACTCCTAGGTATTTGATGGTATTTCTGTTCCCCATGATTCCTCGTCAATAGCGCAATCGAATGTGTGCAGTGGTAGTATATCTCTACACCTATTTACACGCAATAACGTACGTTTACTTACGTTCTAGATCAACTTTCAGTTCCGCTGCAGTGCTCTGATGTTGGAGCTTATAGACAACAGCAACATCCGCGAAAAGCCTCACAGAGTCTCAAAGACATTATTTGTATCTTTTAAAATAATAGTTTTTACAAAATTTCTCCAACTCTATTAGGCCGTCTGGTACAGCCCCTACAATGTAGAATATTTGAATTGAAAACAGTTTGGGTTGCAAATTAACCTTTTATTAACGACGCGTTTCTCCGACTTAGGCATTTTAGATTACGTGAAAATTTTCTTTTACAACATTTTAAAAACATTCTTAAAGTGATGTAAAAGAACATTTTAAGAAAATCTGAAGATGCCCCTCTAAGGCGAAACACGTCGTTAATAAAAAAAATTGAAGGTGCAGCCAGAACTGTTTCTCATTCAAATAAAAGAATGCCAGATGTTTCGAGTCTTTTTTTCCAAGTGTAGTTCACCTAATGTTTCACGGGAATTTATTGTTCACTAAGCTGAAAAAGTGTTATTACGTTCTAAAGATCAACATAATTTTACAGTAAACAATTCAATATTTTGCAAAAGCTTAGTACGTACTGTCCCCTAAAAGTCATATATTTTAGGATCCCAAAATTACTTTTTGTAATTTCATAAAACAACTTAACCTTTATTTTGTTCGTTTGTTTTTACCAAGAGTGAAAAAGGTAAGTCTACATAAAATGGTTAAACATGTAAGGTCAGGGTGTCATTAAATCACTAATTTGACCAACGCAGCTTGTAAAACAAGCATCAGTTCAGATTTTAATATATAGAACTGAAAATACGATAAATGATTAGTTTTTTAGATGTCAACCAGTATGTGCATGAATATTTGTATCAGTAAGCCTACATCATGTCTTTTGTCTCACAAAGGCGCGAGTAAAAAGCCCTCCTTAGTACTAAAAAAACTGAATGGTGAATTCTTCTGTCGTGTCAATAAAAAATTTGAAATGGAACACATGGTGTAATAAAGTCTTCAATTCGTCAGTAAAAACCCGAGACCTGAGATCATCTACTAGCAAAATGATGAGCACTGTATTAAGGATATAATGTTCAAATGTGTGTGAATTCCTAAGGAACCAAACTTTTTAGGTCATCCGTCCCTAGACTTACACACTACTTAAACTGACTTATGTTAAGAACAACATACACACACATGCCCGAGGGAGGACTCGAAACTCCGGCGGGAGGTGCCGCGCAGTCCATGACATCACGCCTCAAACCGTGCAGCCACTGAAACTTTCATTCATCAAAATTTTTAATCAATGATTTCGCTTTCTGTCAACTTCAGAAATGTGCTTTAGCAATTTCGATGCCAGAAAAGTGCGTAATTTAGATACAAAATAGCAAGAGTTGTTTCTCACGTAATTTTGGAAAGAGGATAGCCTGTGCTCTGTACGCAGAATTTCTCAAGGAAGCATCCAAGCCTCGGAGAGTTCAATTATGAGTCCTTCATACTTATTATGGATTCCTAAGTGTGCCATGGTGACTTTGTTTAGTTTTGTGCCAGCTGCATTTTGAAATTGTGCGGCTTATTGCTCAGCATTGGCTGACAGGTGATCGTAGACGCTCTATCGTTAGCACACAGTGCCCTTGCCTGTTTGTTCTGTTTCATTGCAACTAGATTGTGGAAAGGCCTTGGAGCATATTCGTGTTGATATTGTTAAAACATTGTTTCTTACATTGTCAATGCTTTGGGTTAGGCATTCCGATATCTTAGCGGGCTGAGGTTTAGATATATTAAAGACTTGTTATAAGATTCCTACGTGATGTTATTAATAATTTTGGATGAACTGGGTGTGAACGAGAAAAACGTTTTTCAATTAGTGTAATAGTTTGGCGCAAGGAAGCGTTGCAGTGTACCTCATTGGGGTTACCGGATGGTATTCGTTGAGTCCTCATCGCTGAATGTGGTGTCCTGTCCACACTTCGCATGTAGGGTGCCTAAGGGATGCTGTGATCTCGGTGTGCTGTACAACGATTCAAACAAATAAGATTAGTAGCTTTATTTCACTGAAGATGATTGACAATACTTAACTCAGGATTTAGAACAAGTGTCGCAAGCGATGGGCGACAGGCAATATAAATTAGAGTCCTGTGCTATATGCTGTGATCCTGCAAGTTTGACACACAGTTTGTGGACGACTAATAACTGTTCTCGTAGCACTCTAGTACGAATACTAGTTGCTAATACTCTGCGAATACTGTCCACGAACGTCCGTCCGAGGCCGGCAGGAGCAGTGCTTATATTCATACTTCGGCTAGATGCCACTCCTATCGTGGTGACGTCCTGGTGAGCGCGCTATGCGTCCTTCCTCTTCGTTCCGGTTCCAAATGGTTCAAATGGCTCTGAGCGCTATGGGACTTAATGTCTGAGGTCATCAGTCCCCTAGAACTTAGAACTACTTAAACCTAACTAACCTAAGGATATCACACACATCCATGCCCGAGGTAGGATTCGAGCCTGCGACCGTAGAAGTCGTGCGGTTTCAGACTGAAGCCCCTAGAACCGCTCGGCCACACTGGCCGGCTTTTTTCCGGTGCTTGGGTTTACGCCAGAGCAGTATTCATTCTGTGAAATTTAAGTTTTAATTATGACATCATCTTTTGCCTCTTAGGTTAAGGTTCTAGTGTCAAATTATTTGTTTATTGCCTGATTGAGAGTTTCTGTTGTTAAAAACTATTCAGTATCCAAGATCGCATAAAATATTACCTTTTTATTTAAGTCAGCCAGTTTCAAGACACTAACCTGTCAGCCTCAAGCCTTGAAATACTTTGACGGAAAACATTTTCATTTTATGCTGACCTCACGCACAAGACATCAAGTGTATTACATCAAAAGATTTTAAGACCTGAAGATAACAGCATAATCTTTTGAAACTACTTGATTTAAATAAAAAAATATACTTTGTGCTATCTTTGTTATGAATGATTTTTAACAACTAAACAGATCTCCCTTCAGTTATCTCAAAACGAGAAAATTCAATGAGAGTTTCTAATATGGTTGAGTCAGCTCACAACTATGAATTGTGAGTTTTTGTAAGATGTGTTGAAAAGTGATTTATACTCAGTCTAAAATTATTGCTTTAGGACTGACACTTCGGCAGGAGCACATGGAGGCGACGAACAGAGTTTCTACGTCCCTCAAGAAACACACGCGTAAATTTACATTTCATGCAGCTCACGCAAACAGACAAACTAATCACTTTTTAGATAACAAAATTGCATCAATGTGTTCTGGCAGAGTTATACAGGTTTTGATTATTAAGACATTTGAACAGTTTAAGAATGTGCATTTACTCACGTTACCGGATTTTCGACTTGGAGGAAGCTTCTTTGATGTTGAAGTTGCGAATGAAACCTTAAGAATGCATGATATTTTCGTATGTTCGAAACTAGACCTCTGTCGGAGATTTCGAATGGCTCTGAGCACTATGGGACTTAACATCTGAGGTCATCATTCTCCTAGAACTTAGAACCACTTAAACCTAACTAACGTAAGGACATCACACACATCCATGCCCGAGGCAGGATTCGAACCTGTGACCATAGCGGTCACGCGGTTCCAGATTGAAGCGCCTAGAACAGCTTGGCCACACTGGGAGATTTCCAAAGCCAAATCATTTGAATTAAATAAGACCCTCAATGGATCACTCGTCAGCTTCCTATCGTTCACTCGTACAGTTTCGACAGCGGAAACACATCGCTACTGGTTTGTGATGAATGCAAGAAAAAAATAAGTCAAAGCGTGGTTATCGCGATGGAAAATCGTATCTTAAATAGACCAGCCTCCATCGTTAAGAAGAACAAAAGCAATACAAATAATAGGTCCTCTGTACTATAGAAGTTATATTGTAAACAATAATTATATCTTTGTGAGATACACACTGACTTCCTGAGATGAATTTCCTTTGGAGTTAGTTGTTATTAAAGCACTCTTATTAACATTTCAAACCTTACGATTATACGGCTTAGTTATGTAGGTACTTAGAGTTGTAAACCGCCTACGCCACACGTGTAGCTGGGCCCGCCTGTGTTTCATTTCTACGGGGATGATGAAAAAACTCCATTGATATGACTCTCGTCGCCGTGACGGATACTTCAAGTGCCACTGCCACTGTCCCTGCCACTGTTGTCATTTAAGGGGCCCCGGAACGCCCTATACTTGCAATGTTAAAATAACGCTTATAAATTACATCTTTCCTCACAAAGTATTTGAGGTAGGAAGCTGAACTGTTTACAGATTATTTATTGGAATATGGGCTACAACTTAACACAGGGATTTTACAAAATTTTAGTTCAGTTATTAAAGATGATTTTTATTCAATTGTAATGAAAATTCACAACATTTTTTTGCAATTTTTTATTTATATATTCAAAAATATACAGTTTTTTGGGAAAAGGCTGTGTTAAATTATGCAGAAGGCACTGTGTAACATTTACTGAAAGTTTGAAACAAATATGTTTGGAAGATCCTTAGAAAACATGTAATTAGTATGAAAAAATAAAAGTTTTGGGAATCGAGCGACAAAGATTGGATTAACTTTTTAGTGCATTCCAGGTCCATAGGATGGATTATCTTCATCCTCTGCAAACTCCTCCTCCAGCTTCCTCTTGTTCCTCCTCCTGTTTACTCTTGCTTGTATTTCTAGACTCTTTACAGCCCTGTCTGCAGCCCGAAGGCGTTCCTTGTCTAAAGCAAGCATCGCTCGTTGTTGTGTTCGTAGATTTTGCTACCATTTTCTTCAGTTGCAGTTACTGCAACACTGTTCCAAAAGGTGGTCATGTTTGAACACTTATCACATTTCAGTTGTATTTCACTAGCAAGTCCTACGTGCTTTATTATGGAGTGTTCCAGACCAACTTCACTACAATGAATACATCTTACACATTTTGAAAAAATTCATTTGATAACCGACATATCAAATATTTCATTCACATCCGATTCGCCCATAAAACATTCATAGTTTTCACTCATTGAACCAAGCTTCTTCTGTGAAGTATTTTCTTTCCCACTTTGACTGCTATGGGCAGGTGTACTTGAGAGGTTAGGTTCACTCACTTGGTTATCGTCTTTATTGTTTACAGTAGTAACACATACCTTTGGCTTTCCAACATTTCTCCTTTTCTTAAAAGACTTCAGAGGATTTCTAATAACTTTACTTTTACTCATTATTATACTTCAACAAAACAGAGACTCAAGAAACAGAATTAATTACGAATATTTTCGAGATAACGACAGAGTAAATAAACATGAAACAATCGACAATTACACCAGCGATATATATTGAACCATCACCTGATGAACACGGACGTTAATAATAACACCATTTGAGAGCAGTTCAACAGCGCCACAGTGGGTCACGCCCATGTAGAACACATTTCAAAAAAAAAATTTAAAAATAGTTGTAGTCTTCGGAATTGAATAAATTATATATCTATTAAAAGGTAATAGTCTGCAGATTCAGAAAACGCAAAAAAGTAAAAATTGAACTTTTCATGATTTTGAGCCTTTCCGGAGCCCCTTAATGAAATTATCAACTCCTCCACTGGATTTCCCGAATGAACTTCATTCTGCTATGCTCTTTCCACGGTGCTCTGCGTACGTTTGACTGCTTTCTTCCAATCGTCAGCGGTGACGTACCAGACAGCTTCTCTTGTGAGTTCCTCGACTGCAGGGAGAGTAAATTTATTATTATTCTTGGCAACATAGGCTTTAATTTGGCCCACATTAACCCTACTGGGTTGAAATGGCAGTGGTAAAACGCCTGTACGCCCATGCTTTTCTGCCAGTTCGTCGATTTCGTATAGGGGGAACTGTGCCTCATGGAGAGATATTTTTTCCCATCAGCTCCACGTTTTGACGCTGAACCCAATCAATCGTTTCCTCCTTTATGTTTGCCATGGTACGTGCTTTGTCAACAACTGAATGAAAAGGACCATTATCTTGAACAATTGTTGACGCGTTTCCAAGATTTTGTGTTTGTGACTCTGTAACCTCCCCCTCACTTATCGACCTTAATGACAGTGAAAAAATAAACAGCGTGCACCTAATGGAAATTTGGGAAAAGCAATCGTCACCGATGTTAATTTGTCGGTAAAGAGGGAGGAAAGGGTTGCATATAAATGAAAGGAAAAATGCAAACGAAATTGGTTGAAATTAATTTTGAGAAAAGGGTAAAGTTAATAACGAAAGTAAATGTGTGGTCGTTACGTTAGCAATTAACTGACGTTAAATAGATATGTGAGATTTGGGGAAAATTACGGTCGCCAGTCCTATGGACAACTACTATAATAACTGAAAAAGAAAGGTTATTGCACATATAATTAGCACCAAAAGCGTGGCAACTGAAGGTTGACACGTGTTGTGTCAAAACTGAATGTTTGTCAGAAGTAATAAATTTCGCTACACTCTGACTTAATTTAGCAAAAGAATTAATAAAACCCGAAAATTGAAAGGTAATTTAGTGACTGAAATTAATAGTGAGCTTTGTTTCTGAAGTACTACGAAATTCAGTACAATAAGGTTAGTCTTGGGCTACCTCAACAATCATTTCAAAAGCTACTTGACGCTACGCAATTTAGAAATAAGAGATTTAACTTTGAACTTGAATTAAATGATTCTGAACAGTTAACAATTGTAAAATTTAGTACGTACCAAGCAGAGCTGCAGTCACAGGTATGCTAAAATATGGTAACAAAACTCGCACTCTAAATATGTGCTTGTGTAATCTAAATATTGTAGTCAGCTATGAATACCTTAACTGAACTTTGAAATTAAAGCAGTGAAATCGAATGATATTACTTTAATGCTGGCGATTGAATTTCAACGACACTCGGGTTCATTCCGGAAAAGGAAGGGACCCTGCTTGGTAATGCAATTGGGAGAATGAGCAACAAAGGTTCATGCTGCTGTACTTTTGTCATGCAACAGTTTGAAAAGCTGAGGTCTGTCTTACAGTTCTAAAACTTTATGTGCGTTTAGTCTTCCTTGTTGGTTGATTGAAGGTTTGCAGTCGTCGATCGGGGAGGTGGAGACAGTCACACATTGTCGGCCGTGGCTGTTGCAGAAGCTGGATGTTGGCGCGCCTTCTTCTCGGCACAGTCACCAAGCGAAACGGGCTCTTGATGTGCGCCAGCTAATGCTTCCCGTCCGCGACACCGTGTCAGAAACTATCATAGCAAGTCGAGCGCAGTTACATTCTGCCAAACCCTGAAAGCGCGGCAACTCGCGGGAGGGTCACATAACACACCTGCTCCACCGCCCTACTCCAGCCAGACTCTGCTCTGCCCGCACTCCACGGGTATAGTTTGATGAACTTGGAAAAAGCTTCTAGCATTCCTAAAATGTAGGCAAAATTTCCTGGTGACCTGGGCAAAGGTCCGTACAAGTCCACGCGCTGTAATTCAAAGGCGTCGTTAGGTCTTATACTTTGCATAGGAGCACGACTCGTAGAGTTGATAACCTTCACCTTCTGACATAAATCGCAAGTTTTCACTCTGTCATTAACGCATTTTAACATGTTAAAATGCACTACCTCACTCATCTTTTCCGTACATTTCTTTGGTCCACAGGGACCATACGCCAAATGGTAGTAGTGTATTACCTCCGTGACGTATTTGGTGGGCCAGCATACCCGCCAAATATTACTATCTTCACCCTTACGTATGTACAAGATATGATCGTATATCTTGTAATACTTTCTTAATTGCTCTCCTTCTGGACTCCTTTCGTCATATCGTATTTTCACCGTAGATTCTTACAGGTGTTCACTATTAATTTACGTCCCTCAACTTCTTTAAAATAGTATTGTTTGACCACTCCATCTGACTCATCTTTCAATACATCTTGATTACACTCGGGCAACAGCGATAGCGCATCCGCTACGCAATTGTCGGTCCCTTTTACGTAACAGATGTCATAGTTAAATTGCTGTAAATACAGCGACCGCCTAATCAGACTTTCGTGAAGTAGGTTACAATCCTTCAGATAAGTGAGCGCGTTATGGTCCGTATGAATAATCACCTTACGGTCCCATAAATAACCCTTGAACTTCCTGAATCCCCACACGATAGCAAGACACTCCTTCTCAGAAATCGTGTAGTTTCGCTCACTTTTTGATAAAGTCCGACTCGCGAACGCTATCGTGCGGTGTTCTTTATCCTCTCCTTCACCAACTTCTTGGAACAGTTCTACACCCACCCCGTAATTCGATGAGTCCGTCCCCAGATGGAAGGGTAGCGATAAATCACGATGAAATACTATGTTAGATCTTAACAACTCGTCTTTTAATGTCTCGAAAGCGGCCTGACACCCGTCAGCCCACGCAAACGGAACATTTTTGCGTAAGAGATTATTCAAATTTTCATTATTAAACACCTGCCCTTTTACAAATTTACGATAAAATCTTGTGAGCCCTATAAAACTTTTTAACTGTTTCCTAGACTTGGGTGGAGGACAATTCCTTATTGCCTCTAGTTTCTCCGGGTCTTTCGTAATACCAGCAGTGGTAATTACATGCCCTAAAAATTTCAGTTCCTGCTTCACAAATTCGCATTTCTTTAGCTTTAGAGTCATTCCGCCACGGCGCAATGCTCTAAAAACTTCATCTAACAGGTCACAATGGTCATGCCAAGTGGCATTGGCCAACAATAGGTCGTCAACATATACAGTTAATCTTGAACTCAAAACCGGGCCTAGCACTTCATCTAGGGCCCTGATGAATACGGACACAGATATATTAAGTCCAAATGGCAGTACTCTGTACTGATAACACCTGCCCG
Source organism: Schistocerca piceifrons (assembly GCF_021461385.2). Lineage (NCBI taxonomy): Eukaryota > Metazoa > Arthropoda > Insecta > Orthoptera > Acrididae > Schistocerca > Schistocerca piceifrons. The sequence goes on from NC_060138.1 coordinate 1,244,911,906, forward strand.
CAAACAAGAAGGCGGTGTATGGCCTAGATTCTTCTTCGAGTTCTATTTGCCAGTAACTAGCCGTTAGATCGAGGCTAGTCATGAACTTAACGTCATGAAACCGCTGCAAAATCTCCTCCATACTCTCTGGTCTGTCTGTTTCGCGTTGAACGACCCTATTCAACGTGCGTGCGTCAATCACAATACGCACACTACCATCCCGTTTTGCTACAATGACCAAACCGTTATTGTATGGACTTGTACTTCTTTCAATCACTCCACATTTGATCATCTTATCTATGTCCCGTTGCACTGCTTCCTTTTTGGACAGTGGTATAGCATACGGTCTCACGAAGAATGGTTCGTGCGTAATTACATGCAACTTGCATTTATATCCTTCCACAAGTCCCGGTTTGTCTGAAAACACACTCTTATTCCTCATTATTACTTCATACAGTCCTTGTCTTTGTTCGTGTGTTACGTTTGACACTCAGTCTACAATACTTTCCAATTCACTTTCTACACTATTGTCAATGCCGAGATTCCTCACGTTTCAGTAGTTCAAATTCATACCTACGTCAATGGCATCCAGCCAGTTAAAAATGTGTATAGGCTGGTATTGCCTATGAACGCCGTCTCCTGCCTCGTCAAAACTAACTACTATTGTTTTATCTTGGGACGTACATGTCAAAGTTTTGCTTTCGCAATTAATCACTGCAAGGTACTTTAATAGCCAATCTAACCTGATAATTACTTCCGTAGTAAAGTCTGGCACGACGACAAACTCTTGTTCAAATCGTGCCCCACATATCTCGAAGTTGACAAAAATCTGTTTTGTGACCGGTTTACTGGCCTTCCCAGCAGCACTGATAATTTTCACTCCTGTTACTGGCATAACTACGATACCATGTCTCTCTTTCAGTAACTGAAATATTTTCCCAAATACAGCACTCAATTCTGCACCGGCGACGGTCAACACGTTTAGTTGTAGGCCGTGCATATTAACAGACACTACTATCTGTCTACACTTATCCTCGACGGTTTCTTTATTTTCCCACAATAAATCCTCATCTATATCCAGGTCATTCCAGAAAATACCATCCGGCTTTGATCCTAAATCCGGCTTATCTGGCGGCTTTTTCAGGTTGGTCAGATTGATCTCATCCGCCAATCTACCTGGAGGAATGTGCCCAGTAGTATCTGCAGTTACTTCCTCTGGATCTGCGCAACCCGCACTGCTATCGCCCGACCATATAACGTCAGCTCTAACCTCATACACCCCGTAATCTACGTGTTTTTCTACCAATCGTGTCCGGCTATCACTAAAATTCTCATAATCTTTCTCCTTAATACTCTCGCAATGTTTAAACTGGAGTTTTGCGTCGGATGGGTCGGCTACTTCTACCACTATAACTTTCGCTAAGGTCTGCCGGTTAGGCCAGAACTTTCCGTTACTACTTCAACATCCAACTCCAGCGAGACGAAACACGACAAATCTTGCTCGTGCTCTCCATTAACATCAACTATTTCTGGTAAAGCCTGCCGGTTAGGGCCAGAACTTTCTATCACTTCACAAACACTATCTTCCTGCGAGACGAGACGCGGCAAATCCTGCCCACGCTCCCCATAAACACTTCTCCCGTACAGGCCCCTATAATCTCTTATTTCATCGTATAAGCGACCGAACTGACTTAATCAGACCTCATCCCTCTCTGCATGCCCTCGCTCGATAACGGACGTGTTATCCGACATCTGATCTTCTCTCAACACTTGCGAATCATTCTTAAACTCAATCTACAGTTCCACTGTGGGTATTACAGCTGCCACTTTATAATCGATTTCCGGAACACTACTTAAATTATTCTCACTGACAATGAATGTACTCGTATTTTCTACTGCCGTGTCTACAACTGATCTACTACTTGTGGGCGCACTCCTTTCTCTTAACACTGGTACACTCTCCCGTCGTTGATTATTCCATACGGAATTTTCATAACGACGACACCTGGGTTTTCTCCTGTTATTGGGCGGCCAAAATTTCTCCACGTCCGGTCGACCACTCACCGGCGCGGCTAATGGTTTCCCTGGCTCCTCCCAGCAGATACGCTCCCCGGATGCTGCTGAGGCGGCTGATCACACCCTCTGGCGTTATTACTTTTCTGCGAAGCCCGTATCACGCTAGTATGTTACTGGTTTCCGTCATTCCTGTTATTATTTGCATTGTACCGATTGTCATTACGACCCGAAACATTATCGTTATTGCTGCCATGGTTGCGGTATGCATTATTCCCACGGTTATCGTTGTTGTGGTTGCTGTGGTACCCGTTGTTGTTACCACGGCCTCTACCACTGTCGCGATTATTGCACCAATTATCCTCGTCCTCAACTCTTTCCAGGAAATCATTGATTGTCTTGTAATTGCTTCCTACGTAGCGTTTTGTATCATCTGGAAGCTTCTTGTAGAGTTCCCAGACTATTTCGGATTCCAAGCGGCGATCACGCAAATATTCCAACTTGCGGATCCAGCCCTCACCAAACTCCTTCATCGAGCTACGCGAATTCGCATCGAAAGGCCTCGATACGACAAATTCGCGTCAGACACTTTGTTGTTTTTGCTCTGACCGGTATTCAGCCAGTAACAAATTTTTAAACTCGTCAAAAGTCAGGTTCGTAATGTTCAGGTTTAAGCCCAACGCTTGGCATGACCAGCCAACACATCAATAACCGCATTAATTTTTCTCTCATTAGTCCATGATCTGGGTAAAACTCTTTCACAATTTTTAATGAAATCCGTCGGGTGTATACCGCCTTTTTTCAAGGGGTCGAACCGCTCCTCTTTCGTCAACAATTCCGAACTATGTGCACAGATTGGCACATAGCTCTGTTTTCCGTCAAGTTTCTTTTCTAATTCCGGCACCCTCGTAATCACTTGGCAAGTGGTTGTCGCAAGCGTTTCCACTTCCCTCTTTTTCTCTTCGCAGGTATTAGCCTGCTTCGTCACTTTAGTATCTACTTCGGACACTAAAGCCTTTAAGGTTTCCACCTCCTGTTGATCCTCTTTTTTTCACTAATTGAATTTGTTCCGTCACCTTATTCTCGATGATCGGAGCAACTGCTTCTCCTACACTTTTCTCGATTCTGCTAATTTCGGAATCAAAACGAGTATTTATGCTCGCAATTTCCGCCTGAACGCCTCTCATTTCCTGTTTAAGGTTATTACGGCTAGAGGTGGTTGTTCTGGGTACTGATTTGTCAGGCTCTATGCACCCAAATTGCTTGAAAATGTAATCACCTGACAGTTCTAGTATAATATATTTGTCCAATGAATACCCGTTTATCATCTGCATTTCTTCTTGGAGTAGCAATTTTAATGGCCAGTAGTGTAGTATTCGCGAGAAACAGGCTTTCCGTTGACGAACAAACAGTATGTTTTTTGTGTGTTAATCAACAGACCAGTTTCGATGCGGATAACAGGTGCGCAACAAATACGTGAAATTACGATGCAGAATGAGTGGGCGGTCCAAGTCTGCACTGTCTGCCTAGGGAGGTGGGGCAGCGGTGGTTTTTGACAGGCGGGACTCCACAGGCGGGGTGCGTGCACATTTAACGCGCCGGCTGCGGTCTGCTGCGCTCATGCATCATAACTAAACGAATTCCGTATTACGTTTGGGATTTCACGCAATATTTACATCGGCGCTGGCGGAACCCCCGCTGGGACGGCGGGGTGGGGTCGGCTGCGGTCGCTGTTCAGAAAACTGCTACTTCGCCGCCCTCCGCGCTCGCATTTTAAGCGCGCGCTCCGGCGCTGCACGCGAATCTGGATGCGCACGGCGACCAGTCAATAATTGTCGTGACAGGCGGCAGTGGAAACATAGCGGGCGTGATTTAATCTCTCTCTCTCTCTCTCTCTCTCTCTCTCTATCTGTCTGTGTGTCCCTCTCTCTCCCAGCAGTGTCGTTTGTGAATTCCGCAAATGTCAGTTGACAGTAGATGCGAACTGTTTCTCTTGGGCCGAGGTTGAATGGACGCTTTGAATATGCTGCAAACTGCTGATCGAAACGGATGAAATGATCCTGGCAGAGCACGAACCCCGATTCGGCATACTATTTTATTCTACAACGAAATAACGCTGCAACGTGAACTGCAAAGCAGTGCGAAATCTTTTTTGTTGCAGTTTGCTGCCTAATAGTAGTTTTGATCGAGACGACTTGGAAAGGTAAGTTTCACGTTATTACTGCGAGCCAAGTATCTTTTATTGAGTGTTGCACTACACTTCAAAACGATACAAATACACAAAAGTGTATCACCATAGTCATCAAATCTCTGCAAACAAAAGTCGGAACGTTCTATCAGTCGTTCAGTTATTCCACAGTATGTAAGGGATCCGTGATCCCACGAACATAGATGCAAGTATCCGACGCCCGGGTCGATATCAGACAGGAGTCGATTGTTGAGCGCTGCAGTCCGCAGTGAGACGAGTGTCGAGTACAGAGTCGTATGGGAGAGTGACGAGTGACAAGTAGTGTTGGAGAGACGGGTAAGAATGGTGGTCGAGTGAGTTGTAAACGGTAATATTCACCGGACTATGACGAGTGAGCACGTCCCCCTGATCGTCGTGCGGTTGAACCTCACTAATACCTATTCGCGAGTGATATCAAACAGAAAGTGACTGACAAGTGCCGAATCACGTGTTTCGCGTCAACCGCGTCGGCCAGCAAGAACCACGGATTGCAGTGAGGATTGTTGTGAATGTTAATCATCAGCATTGCGTGTGACGAAGTACTGAAAATCAACAACCAATAAAAAGATATAACTGTGATTAGACGTGTAAGGCGAAGGTAGCAACTGCCTCAGCATTTGTGGGTTAGTAGGAAATATATATCAGTTTGTACATCGCAACCTTTATGGTCCTTAATAATAGACAAACTTTCAATCATTCCACTATTCAGTCTCAGAACAGCCGCACTCGGTTGAAATACCCCCGAAACCACAGCAGAAAAACCGACAGCCTTTCATCCATGAAGCACACGGTCATATAATCATAATGATTAACTGTTTGGCGGCTACGATAAATTACACAAAACCCAATAAGGAAATTAAACGGGGGTGTTTCAATTAGAAATCCACTCATTGACAAAGGAACCATACGAGAAAAACTGTGTGAACGTCGTCGTCGTAGGAAAATCTGCGATGGCTGGTAATCTTCATTCTGGGTCAACATCACTCAAGTCTGTGCGGTCTTGGTCAAATTATTGACAGGATTTCACTTCTTGTTGGACGCTGTACTTCATTTGGTCGGTATACTGCCAGAATTATACCGTGAATATGTGCGCAGTCGAAATCTACTCAGTAGCTCATTGACCACACTGGCAGCGAAACAGAACTTGGCAGAGAGGGCCGAAATAATTTGGTCATCCGAAATAGTTTCGCTGTTTAATATCGTAACATGGGTCCTCCTTTCTATCATGGCACTAATGCTTAGCTGGCAGGTACTACGATACGGGATGCGGGATAGAAAATGAAGTTAAACTGTCCGACAGTGGATCGGATGAGAAAAGTGTGAGGTTCTGCAAAAGAAACTGCTCCAGTAGTTTATCGTAAGTCCCAGGGGTAACGAATAATAATTTCTTTTTATTTATTTATTTATTTTATACAGCACGCCACGAGTTCCTCTCCTGCGCTAACCTCTTCATCTCAGAGTGGCACGGTACCAACTCAATTCCTTGCTGGCTTTGTTGGCCGTATTCCAAACCTCTGTCTTCCTATACATTTTATACCTTCTACAGCTCCATCCAGTACCATGGAAGTCATTCCTAACGTCGTAACACTTTTCCTATCATCCCGTCCCTTCTTTTTGTCAGTGCTTTCCAAATGTTCCTCGCTTCGCTGATTCCACATAGATCTGCCTCATTCCTCACCTAATAAGTCGACCAATTTTTCAACATTCTTTTGTAGCAACACATTTCAAACGCTTCGATTCTCTTCTGTTCAGATTTTTCCGTTGTCCATGACAAAGCAATTTTCAGTGCTGTGCTGCGAACGTATAGTCTCAGAAATTTCTGCCTCAGATTAGGGTCTATGTTTAATACCGGTCGACGTCTTTTAGACAGGAATGCCCTTCTTGCCTGTGCTAGTCTGCTTTTTAAATCTTCTTTGCTTCGTCCGTCATCGGTTATTTTGCTTACAAGGTATAATTAATTTCATCTACTTCGTGATCACCAATTTTGACGTTAAGTTTCTCGCAGTTCTCATCTCTGCTACTTCTCATTATTTTCGCCGTTCTCCGTTTCACTCTCAATTCATATTCTGTACTCATCGACTCTTCATTCCTTCCACCAGATCCAGTAACTGTTCTTCACTTTCACTGAGAATAGCAACGTCATGAGCCAATCTTATAATGCATATCCTTTCACCCCGAATTTTAATCCCACTCTTGAACCTTTCTTTTATTCCCGTCTTTGCCTCTTCGACGCATGGATGGAACAGTAGTGGTGAAAGACTGCATCTCTGTCTTACACTCATTTCAATACGGGCACTTCGTTCTTTGTCTTCCAGTCTAATTGCTCCATTTTGGTTCTTATATATATTGTGCATTACCGTTTCCCTTTAACTTACTATTATTTTACTCAGAACTCGAATGCTAAACAGCGCAGGTCATCCCCGGTTTCAGGCAAGATCGTCTGGGCGTTTTATGTACACGCATTACTCACAACAAAAATCCGAAATCTGCTGTATCAGTCAACATGGATTCCACAAAGAATGATCTTCCGTACCTCTCAGCTCTCTCAGTTCTCTCTGTTCGCCTGTAAAATACAGAGGGTCGAAGACAAAAGCTTTCTCGTTGATACTGTGTTCCTTGACTTCCGGAACCCATTGGATAGACCTAGGTACTGGCGTATTAGTGATACATTTTTACCGAGTACTGGAACACATTTTTGCACCATTTTGCAATTGGAGCTCAACACGTCGTTCTCAACGGAACTAATTCGACAAATATAAAAGTAATTTAGGGAGAAACGCAAGGATGTGTAATATGGCCTGTGCTATTTACGCTTTACGTTAATAATGTATTGGCTAACTCTGGAGTTTCCGTGAAGCTATTCGAGAACGATGTTGTTATCTCTACTAGCCCCCCTTGGGGGCTCACAAAGCAGTAGAAGGACCGCTGAATTTCAATGAAATAGTTACATTTCATACGTATAACGAAGGACGCCTTTCGGTCAACAGATATTGTTACCGTCAGATTCACTTTTCCATGAACTAAGTTAGAGTACTGGCCTGTCGTTAATTGCTCTCTTACTTAAAAAGAACTGACAAACAGATTCTGTCAGTAGAAATGTTGACAAGAGTAGCTAGTCATAGTTCATCACACTGCCCCTGTCAACCCTCTGAGTTAGCAACTTACCAAACATCTAACAACCACTAATAACAACACTTCCTTGCAACAATGACTACAATAATGGATTGTTATTCACAGCAATTTCGACTGTCAACAGGTTTCAGCCAGGCTGCCGGAGTCAGCTTAAATGTAATGAAATAGCTAGAAGTTGACATCTAGCGCGCGTTCAGTGTCGTAGTTAACTAGATTTAAAATAAAGTGAATAAAGTGATACGTGTTCCCAACCCCCCCCCCCCTTTCCAACGATAAGTTGGTGATTCCCAGTGGCAACAAGAGCTCTCACGACAGTGATTCACCGAGTGTCTCTCCTCCATCTAAACTACGCGGTTCTAACATGAAAAAAAAAAACAGTAACATTACTTGTAAACGAAACCAAAATACAGAAATATATAGTTGATTATCTGACACTACGCTTTACCAACATTCTTTTGAATAATTTATCGTAGATCACTTGAGCAACGAAAGGTACTTACCTAAAAAAAGAGCAGGTCATTCCTGTTTTTAAGAAAGGCCGTAAGACAGATCCACACAATTGTAGACCTATATCATTGACGTCAATCTGTTGTAGAATTATGGAACATGTTTTATGCTAAAGAATTATGACGCTTTTGGAAAATGAATATCTCCTCTATAAAAATCAACATGTAATCCGCAAACAGAGATCCTGCGAAACAAAGCTCTCTCTTTTCGTAAATGAGATCCACAGCGCAGTGGACAACGGCCCTCAGGCTAATGCCGTGTTCCTTGACTTCAGTAAGGCATTTCACACCGTCCCGCACCGCCGTTTAATGAAAAAAATGCGAGCGTACGGGGTATCGGAGCAGATTCCAGACTTTCTTGCAGATAGAACTCACACGTCGCTCTTAACCGAACTAAATCGGCTGATGTAAATGTAATATTCGGAGTACCTCCGGGAAGTGTGATAGGACCGTTGCTGTTTACAATATATATAAATGGTCTAGTAGAAAGTGTCGGATGCTCTTTAAGGCTATTCGCAGATAATGCAGTTGTCTATACCAAAGTAGCAACGCCAGAAGGTAGTAAGAATTTGCAGAACGACCTGCAGAGAACTGATGAATGATGCAGATTCTGGCAGTTCACCTTGAACGTAAATAAATGTAACATACGCCGCATTAATAGGAAAAGAAATCCACTGCTGTACAACTACACTGTTCATGACAAGCAGCTGGAGATCTGTCAGCCGTAAAATATCTAGGCGTAACTATCCAGAGCGATCTTCAGTGAAATTACCATAGGTAGTGGGAAAAGCAGACACCAGACTCAGATTCATTGGAAGAATCTTAAGGAAATGTAATTCATCCCCGAAAGAAGTGGCTTATAAGGCGTTTGTTCGGCCGATTCTTAAGTATTGTTCATCTATGTGGGATCTCTGTCAGGTAGGACTGAAAGAGGACACAGAGAAGATCCAACGAAGAGCAGCGACTTTCGTCACGGGATCGTTTAGCTGGCGAGACAGCGTTAAGGAGATGCTAAACAAACTCCACTGGCAGACGTTACAAGAGAGGCGTTGTGCATCACGGAGAGGTTTACTATTGAACTTTCGGGACAGCGCTTTTCAGGTAGAGTCGAACAACATATTGCTTCCCCCCATATACATATCACGTATTGACCACGAGGAGAAAATTCGAGAAATTAGAACCTATACAGAGGCTTACCAACAATCATTCTTCCCTTGCACTACTCGCGAGTGGAACAGGGTTGGAGGGATCAGATAGTGGTAGCGAAGGTACCCTCCGCCACACACCATTGCGCAAAGTGTGATGTAGATGTAAATGTTTCGTCACGGGATCATTTACTCGGCGCAAGAGGTTTACGGAGATGCTCAAGAAAACCAGGCTACAGACGCAATATGACAGGCGTTGCGCATCACGGAGAGGTTTTGCTGTTGAACTTCCGAGAACGTACGTTCCAGGGAAGTCAAGGAACATACTATTTCTTTCCGCATATGTCTCGCGGAATAATCGCATCGAGAAAATTCGAGAAATTAGAGGTAATACGTGGTTTCAACGACGTGGAACAGTAAAGAAGGGAAAAAATAGCGTTACCAGAAGAACCTTGCCCCACACAACGTAATGTGGCTGTGGAGTACAGTTGCATATGTGGAATGATGATGTAATTGACAACATACTTGACGAAGAAGGTACCAGGGAATGGAATGAACAGTTGACAATCAGTATAACATCAGTAAGTTTAAGTTCAGTGTCAATTTCTGGTGATATATGAAGGGACAATGTTTAATCTAAGGTTCTCACCAAAATAATTTTCCTCTTTATGCGTCCTGGAATAGTGATTTCATAGCCGACGATGTCGTGAAGCCACATAATGCTCTCGGAGTGATTTCCTTATAAAGACTCTTCTCGAAGTTAGCAGCCAGGCCAGGACTGCAGAAAACACACTAGAAACAAGGCGCGGAATAGTTTATTAAAGAGGAATAGAGCCGTGCCAGAAAAAGGGATAGGTTAGTGGGGCCCTTTTAAGGCAGCGAGGAACAGATTTCTTGGTGCTGTAAGAGCATTAGAGAGGAAAAGTCGTAGCAGCAGCGAAGCGTAGGGTATGTTGGCTGCAGTAGTTACGCAGAGTTGAAAACGTTAACAGAAATAGCAAAAGATGGAGGACATCATGAAAAAGATACCAAAGAAATGTGGAAAGCCTTGAAACAGCCCAGTAATAGCAACGTATTTTCTTTTCCGTATTTCGGTCATCCTCGTTTGGTAACACGCGTTTTGATTGCTGAACTGTGAGTGTCCGGTCCCAGACTCCCAGTCGTCAAGAGTGATGATGTCATTACGCTTCGCATGCAGACTTGGGTGCTTGGTCGATAGCTTCCTTGTTTGCCGCAACTTCTTAGCATGTCCCCCTAGCTGTCAGTCTACTGGTCACTGACTGGCTGTTCGGCTTCCGGGAGTTGCCGAGGTAGAAACTGGATAATTTGTAGTGTGCGCCGAGGATACTATCCTGGGGTGCAACAGAGCATAGAATTTGTGAAAACAGTAGCTCTGAGTAGCCGACGTCAAAGATGTCTGATTTAAACCGTGATAATTATCATCAGCACCATCAGTGGTGCGACATCACTTAGTGAGCCTTGGCCTTCTGTGAAAGGTTGTTCCATTATTTCTTGTCTTGTGAAGAAATTTTACTGTTCTGAATTGCAGCTAAAGTTGTGTCTTTCCTGACACCTACCTCCAGTTTTAGTTTAGGTCTTCTAATCCTCCTGGTGCCTTCAAGCACTGTGTACAATACCTTATTATTCATTCTGCCATTATCGCTCTGTGCATTTGCTGCCCATTCGCGCCTTTTAGTCGCAACGCAACTTATAATGTTTGGTTTATTATATAGATTATATCATTCATAGTGAATCTCCTTCTCCGGACGACATTTTATTTCGCTGACCCAACAGTCTATTTAAAGTTATTTCTTTCAAATTTACAAAGGCTGCTTTTCATTGAATTTTGTTAGTGTCCAGCTTTCGGAATCGTACACCACCACCACCCTCACTAGAACTTTATACCTCAGTTTTCCTAAACAGCAGCCAAGATTTCGGATGTTTTCTGAAGCTGTTATATCACTTGTTGGTCGATGATATTCGAATTAATGATGGATCCGCCTTTTTGCAAGTATATGAATTATTGTTTTGTTTTATCACCCAAATATGTAACAAAACACTATTCAGAAATCCGAGCGAATTATCGGACAACACAAAATGAAAGACACACACACACACACAAACACACACACACACACACACACACACACACACACACACACACACACAAGAAATGGAAACAGATTCAAAGAGATCAAACTAGCGGCGTCAAACCAAAGCAAAACAGTAAACAGTCAGATGCGCATCAGAGGCGTGAACTTGTGCAGTGCAACGAGTGTCCAAGCAACAGCAACGTAACAGAATGCAGGATTTACAAACGAGCTGGAGAAAACATAAAAGTCGTCCGCGGTGGCCGGGCGGTTCTAGGGGCATCAGTCTGGAACCGCGCGACTGCTACGGTCGTAGGTTCGAATCCTGCCTCGGACATGGATGTGTGTGATGTCGTTAGGCTAGTTAGGTTTAAGTAGTTCTAAGTTCTAGCGGAATGATAACCTCAGATGTTAAGTCCCATAGTGCTCCGAGTCATTTGAACCATTTGGAAACGTAAAATACCGAACATATTCCATGAATAAGAAACTACACGAAATGTTACGCCAAACCTAAGTTTCACAAAAATTTTATCGATGTTCACAGTTTCACCACAACTATACAGAATGTGTCTGGTACATAAAAGCACACTTGTCACAGCTAAGGACTAGTAAAATACTACAACTACAAAATGAAAATTGCCTCTGTGTATGTATTTCAGGAATATAATAAAAAAGATACTAAAGCTGCTATGACTGTGGCGAAACATGTTTGGGTGATAAACAAAACAATAATCTGTGTACTTGCAAAAAGGTGGAATCATCCTTCATTCATTACTAATTTCATCCAACCACGGGAAATGAGTTCAAAATTCCAGTACCGTAAATTTCGTTTTTGGATTTCAGATCTGACATCATTCTTACACTTACCTACGATCGTAGGTTAGTGGAACAACGTGCAACATCAGACTTACTTGAACCAATGTTTGTTCTGCGGTGAAATTGAATTTCGCAGCTTGGTTGCCTTCCTTCGCGGCTAGACGACTCCGGCAACTGGGTCTGGCGCTCATACACTCCTGGAAATTGAAATAAGAACACCGTGAATTCATTGTCCCAGGAAGGGGAAACTTTATTGACACATTCCTGGGGTCAGATACATCACATGATCACACTGACAGAACCACAGGCACATAGACACAGGCAACAGAGCATGCACAATGTCGGCACTAGCACAGTGTATATCCACCTTTCGCAGCAATGCAGGCTGCTATTCTCCCATGGAGACGATCGTAGAGATGCTGCATGTAGTCCTGTGGAACGGCTTGCCATGCCATTTCCACCTGGCGCCTCAGTTGGACCAGCGTTCGTGCTGGACGTGCAGACCGCGTGAGACGACGCTTCATCCAGTCCCAAACATGCTCAATGGGGGACAGATCCGGAGATCTTGCTGGCCAGGGTAGTTGACTTACACCTTCTAGAGCACGTTGGGTGGCACGGGATACATGCGGACGTGCATTGTCCTGTTGGAACAGCAAGTTCCCTTGCCGGTGTAGGAATGGTAGAACGATGGGTTCGATGACGGTTTGGATGTACCGTGCACTATTCAGTGTCCCCTCGACGATCACCAGTGGTGTACGGCCAGTGTAGGAGATCGCTCCCCACACCATGATGCCGGGTGTTGGCCCTGTGTGCCTCGGTCGTATGCAGTCCTGATTGTGGCGCTCACCTGCACGGCGCCAAACACGCATACGACCATCATTGGCACCAAGGCAGAAGCGACTCTCATCGCTGAAGACGACATGTCTCCATTCGTCCCTCCATTCACGCCTGTCGCGACACCACTGGAGGCGGGCTGCACGATGTTGGGGCGTGAGCGGAAGACGGCCTAACGGTGTGCGGGACCGTAGCCCAGCTTCATGGAGACGGTTGCGAATGGTCCTCGCCGATACCCCAGGAGCAACAGTGTCCCTAATTTGCTGGGAAGTGGCGGTGCGGTCCCCTACGGCACTGCGTAGGATCCTACGGTCTTGGCGTGCATCCGTGCGTCGCTGCGGTCCGGTCCCAGGTCGACGGGCACGTGCACCTTCCGCCGACCACTGGCGACAACATCGATGTACTGTGGAGACCTCACGCCCCACGTGTTGAGCAATTCGGCGGTACGTCCACCCGGCCTCCCGCATGCCCACTATACGCCCTCGCTCAAAGTCCGTCAACTGCACATACGGTTCACGTCCACGCTGTCGCGGCATGCTACCAGTGTTAAAGACTGCGATGGAGCTCCGTATGCCACGGCAAACTGGCTGACACTGACGGCGGCGGTGCACAAATGCTGCGCAGCTAGCGCCATTCGACGGCCAACACCGCGGTTCCTGGTGTGTCCGCTGTGCCGTGCGTGTGATCATTGCTTGTACAGCCCTCTCGCAGTGTCCGGAGCAAGTATGGTGGGTCTGACACACCGGTGTCAATGTGTTCTTTTTTCCATTTCCAGGAGTGTAGTTTGAGCAGAGAGTGTGACTTGCACCGTTTGAGCCGAAGCAGCGCTGCTCTGAGGTGCGGCGGGGCGACACGGAAGAGGTCAGCTGCAGCAAGTGGAACCAACAACGTCTTGTGAAGGCGAGCGCCGTCGACAAGATGGAACCCTGTAGTGCATATTCTGGGGCAGGACTGGCACAGTGGGCAACGTGTCCTTAACAGCGGACTGGGCCTGAATCTGTTGAAATGAGAAGGCTTGATCAGTTGCATCGAGTGGCAACAACAACAACGTCCCTAGGTCAGCGCCGATGCTATAGTAGTGACAGTGGAAAAGCCAGCAGCGCGTCTTAGGGCCAAAAATCGCCACAGCGGCCTTATTGACGAACTGGGCCCGGATGTGTTTTGGTCAGCAGACGGGGAGTTGCTGTGACTACGGCTTCTCCCTACGCCGGATAGGAAGACGAGTCTTGTAGTGGCACCGGTGCTGTGGACTTGTTTAGAGAGCTTATGGCGGGTCCAAGTTGTCGTCATGGACCATTTGGAGAAAACTAGAGAGTTGGTTGGCGAACACCAACCGATATAGAAGTGCAGCTGACATATGATGTGGTGAGTAGCCTGGCAGTCTGTGTAGTCAACCGTCAGTCAAGTATTTGGCCAAGCTACCTGGAGGACGGGCATATCTTTACCCCAGGACCAGATAAATGGTTCGGCCGGGATGGTTCCTTTGAAAGGGCACGGCCGATTTCCTTCCCCATCCTTCCCTCACCCGAGCTTGCGCTCCGTCTCTAATGACCTCGTTGTCGATGGGACGTTAAACACTAATCTCCTCCTCCTCCTCCTCAAATGGTTCGATGGCTCTGAGCACTATGGGACTTAACATATGAGATAATCATCCCCTAGAACTTAGAACTACTTACACTCAACCAACCTAATGACACCACACACATCCATGCCCGAAGTAGGATTCGAACCTGCGACCGTAGCAGTCGCGCGGCTCCGGACTGAAGCGCCTAGAATCGCTCGGCCACAACGGCCGGCGTCGGAGGCTAGAAACGATGGCAACCACTATCAGTTACGGAGAAGAGATGGTTTGTTATTGCTATAATACAAGGAGTATTACGAATGTCTTTTTATCGGCCTGTAGTGTTTCAGGTTAGCTGACAAATTACTGTCAGAATGAGATTATTGTACGACGGGTACTGTGTGAAGTGAAGACTGCCAGCTAGTGTACGTGTTCTGAATACGAATAGTTCGTTGCAGGTTCCGATATCACACGGTGTGTTCATTTGTGTGTTTTGTACTGTGTCTTATCTCCATGGAGAGGGTGTGTTCTAGTGTTGTACAAGAGGGAGGTCTGTATTCTGTTCGTAATCACGCTCCATCTCTTCCGATACAAAATTCAAATCCATCAGCCATTAAACCTTAGGGCCGTGGAACAGCGATTGTGTTTCGCCAACACTGTGGTCCACATTGATGTGAATATGCTTTGATTTAGCGACGAAGCCCGCTTTCATTTTGATTGCTTCGTCACTAAGCAAAATTGGGCCATTTGGGTGACTGAGAATCCACATTTCGCGATCGAGAAGTCTCTTCACCCTCAACGGGTGACTGTGTGGTGTGCAATGTCCAGTCATAGAATAATCGGTGCGACGTTCCTTGACGGCGCGGTGACTACCGAACAGTACGTCAAGGTTGTGGAAGATGATTTCATCCCTATTATCCAAAGTGATCCAGATTTCGACAAGATGTGGTTCATGCAAGACGGATCTTGACCTCATCGAAACAGGAGAGTGTTTGATGTCTTGGGGGAGCACTTTGGGGACCGCTTTCTGGCTCTGGAGTACCTAGGGACTATTGGAATGGGCCTCGATTGGCCGCCATATTATCCGGATCTGAACACATGCGACTCCTTTTTGTGGGGCTATATTAAAGACAAGGTGTACAGCAATATATCCCAAAACCGTTTGCTGAGCTAAAAACAGCCATTCAAGAGGTCATCGACAGCATCGATGTTCCGACACTTGTGCGGGTCATGCAGAATTTCCCTATTCGTCTGCGCCGCATCATCGCCAATTATGGCAGGCATATCGAATATGGAATAACCTAAATCCGAATACCTATAGTGACCATTACATGTTGAATATAGCGTGTAAACGCCATAGTTTGCAACTAATTTACGTTTTTTTCATATAGTTCAATAATTGACGCGCAGTAGCTATAAGCTTTCTGAAGTTTATCTTGCTGCTGTTGTCTGTATACCTTTTCTATGTAGCAGTAGTAAATTACCGGTAAGGTTTTTTGTACGAGGGTTATTCCGAAAGTAGGGAACGATCGGTCGCGAAATGGAAACCACAGTGAAAATCCGATGAAGTTTTGCACAGGTTTGTTGGGCAGTGTCTCTACTATGCCCGTCGATCGCATTACATTGTTCTTTTTAGTTCTGAGCACACAGGGCGCACATAAAGATTCCTTGAACAATAGTATCTCCCGCTAAGTACGAGGGCCTGGTGAGAAATTTCGCCTGAAGCTATGCAGCCAACATTACATAGCTGTCGTGCGTTTTCTTCTTCAAGACAATTCTCAGCCGCATTCTGCAGGGGCAATGAAGATGCTCCTGCATCGTTTACAATTGGAAGTGTTTGATTACCCGCAATACACCCCGTAATTGTCTCCCTCTGAGTTTCATGTCTATTCACATGAACCGCTGGCTATGAGGACAACATTTTGGCACAGACAACGAGATGTCGGCCAGCTTAGAGAAGTGGCGGAAAGCACTGGCGGCTGTCTTCTATATAGAGGGTATTGGAAGGTTGGTACAACGCTACGACAAACGTCTAAGTTGGATCGGCGACTATGGAGATAAGTAGCTGGTAGTTGTAGCTAACTGTTGCAAATAAAACAGTTTTCATTTTCGCTGTGGTTTCCATTTCGCGACCTATCTTTCCTTACTTTCCGAATAGACCTCGTAGCAGAGGTAACTCCTAATGTGATTTTCTTCATTTCTTATACTGCGACTATTGTTGTTGTTGTTGTGGTCTTCAGTCCTGAGACTGGTTTGATGCAGCTCTCCATGCTACTCTATCCTGTGCAAGCTTTTTCATCTCCCAGTACCTACTGCAACCTACATCCTTCTGAATCTGCTTAGTGTATTCATCTCTTGGTCTCCCTCTACGATTTTTACCCTCCACGCTGCCCTCCAATACTAAATTGGTGATCCCTTGATGCCTCAGAACATGTCCTACCAACCGATCCCTTCTTCTGGCCAAGTTGTGCCGCAAACTTCTCTTCTCCCCAATCCTATTCAATACTTCCTCATTAGTTATGTGATCTACCCATCTAATCTTCAGCATTCTTCTGTAGCACCACATTTCGAAAGCTTCTATTCTCTTCTTGTCCAAACTATTTATCGTCCATGTTTCACTTCCATACATGGCTACACTCCATACGAATACTTTCAGAAATGACTTCCTGACACTTAAATCAATACTGGATGTTAACAAATTTCTCTTCTTCAGAAACGCTTTCCTTGCTATTGCCAGCCTACATTTTATATCCTCTCTACTTCGACCATCATCAGTTATTTTGCTCCCCAAATAGCAAAACTCCTTTACTACTTTAAGTGCCTCATTTCCTAATCTAATTCCCTCAGCATCACCCGACTTAATTAGACTACATTCCATTATCCTTGTTTTGCTTTTGTTGATGTTCATCTTATATCCTCCTTTCAAGACACTGTCCATTCCATTCAACTGCTCTTCCAAGTCCTTTGCTGTCTCTGACAGAATTACAATGTCATCGGCGAACCTTAAAGTTTTTATTTCTTCTCCACGAATTTTAATACCTACTCCGAATTTTTCTTTTGTTTCCTTTACTGCTTGCTCAATATACAGACTGAACAACATCGGGGAGAGGCTACAACCCTGTCTTACTTACCTTCCCAACCACTGCTTCCCTTTCATGTCCCTCGACTCTTATAACTGCCATCTGGTTTCTGAACAAATTGTAAATAGCCTTTCGCTCCCTGTATTTTACCCCTGCCACCTTTAGAATTTGAAAGAGAGTATTCCAGTCAACATTGTCAAAAGCTTTCTCTAAGTCTACAAATGCTAGAAACGTAGGTTTGCCTTTCCTTAATCTTTCTTCTAAGATAAGTCGTAAGGTCAGTATTGCCTCACGTGTTCCAGTGTTTCTACGGAATCCAAACTGATCTTCCCCGAGGTTGGCTTCTACTAGTTTTTCCATTCGTCTGTAAAGAATTCGTGTTAGTATTTTGCAGCTGTGACTTATTAAGCTGATAGTTCGGTAATTTTCACATCTGTCAACACCTGCTTTCTTTGGGATTGGAATTATTATATTCTTCTTGAAGTCTGAGGGTATTTCGCCTGTTTCATACATCTTGCTCACCAGATGGTAGAGTTTTGTCAGGACTGGCTCTCCCACAGCCGTCAGTAGTTCCAATGGAATATTGTCTACTCCGGGGGCCTTGTTTCGACTCAGGTCTTTCAGTGCTCTGTCAAACTCTTCACGCAGTATCATATCTCCCATTTCATCTTCATCTACATCCTCTTCCATTTCCATAATATTGTCCTCAGGTACATCACCCTTGTCTAGACCCTCTATATACTCCTTCCACCTTTCTGCTTTCCCTTCTTTGCTTAGAACTGGGTTTCCATCTGAGCTCTTGATATTCATACAAGTTGTTCTCTTATCTCCAAAGGTCTCTTTAATTTTCCTGTAGGCGGTATCTATCTTACCCCTAGTGAGATAGGCCTCTACATCCTTACGATAATCCTCTAGCCATCCCTGCTTAGCCATTTTGCACTTCCTGTCGATCTCATTTTTGAGACGTTTGTATTCCTTTTTGCCTGTTTCACTTACTGCATTTTTATATTTTCTCCTTTCATCAATTAAATTCAATATTTCTTCTGTTACCCAAGGATTTCTACTAGTTCTCGTCTTTTTACCTACTTGATCCTCTGCTGCCTTCACTACTTCATCCCTCAAAGCTACCCATTCTTCTTCTACTGTATTTATTTCCCCCATTCCTGTCAATTGCTCCCTTATGCTCTCCCTGAATCTCTGTACAACCTCTGGTTCTTTTAGTTTATCCATGTCCCATCTCCTTAAATTCCCACGTTTTTGCAGTTTCTTCAGTTTTAATCTACAGGTCATAACCAATAGATTGTGGTCAGAGTCCACATCTGCCCCTGGAAATGTCTTACAATTTAAAACCTGGTTCCTAAATCTCCGTCTTACCATTATATAATCTATCTGAAACCTTTTAGTATCTCCAGGGTTCTTCCATGTATACAACCTTCTTTCATGATTCTTAAACCAAGTGTTAGTTATGATTATGTTGTGCTCTGTGCAAAATTCGACCAGGCGGCTTCCTCTTTCATTTCTGTCCCCCAATCCATATTCACCTGCTATGTTTCCTTCTCTCCCTTTTCCTACACTCGAATTCCAGTCACCCATGACTATTAAATTTTCGTCTCCCTTCACAATCTGAATAATTTCTTTTATTTCATCATACATTTCTTCAATTTCTTCGTCATCTGCAGAGCTAGTTGACATATAAACTTGTACTACTGTAGTAGGTGTGGGCTTCGTATCTATCTTGGCCACAATAATGCGTTCACCATGCTGTTTGTAGTAGCTTACCCGCATTCCTATTTTCCTATTCATTATTAAACCTACTCCTGCATTACCCCTATTTGATTTTGTGTTTATAACCCTGTAGTCACCTGACCAGAAGTCTTGTTCCTCCTGCCACCGAACTTCACTAATTCCCACTATATCTAACTTCAAACTATCCATTTCCCTTTTTAAATTTTCTAACCTACCTGCCCGATTAAGGGATCTGACATTCCACGCTCCGATCCGTAGAACGCCAGTTTTCTTTCTCCTGATAACTACATCCTCTTGAGTAGTCCCCGCCCGGAGATCCGAATGGGGGACTATTTTACCTCCGGAATGTTTCACCCAAGAGGACGCCATCATCATGTAATCATACAGTAAAGCTGCATGCCCTCGGGAAAAATTACGGCTGTAGTTTCCCCTTGCTTTCAGCCGTTCGCAGTACCAGCACAGCAAGGCCGTTTTGGTTATTGTTACAAGGCCAGATCAGTCAATCATCCAGACTGTTGCCCTTGCAACTACTGAAAAGGCTGCTGCCCCTCTTCAGGAACCACACGTTTGTCTGGCCTCTCAACAGATACCCCTCCGTTGTGGTTGCACCTACGGTACGGCTATCTGTATCGCTGAGGCACGCAAGCCTCCCCACCAACGACAAGGTCCATGGTTCATGGGGGGGCGACTATAAGACTGCCTATCTGTAAGGCAGCAGAAGTAGAGAATGAATGCTGCACTTTCTAATATGTTTTCGTGGTTTGTGTCCACTTGTATGTCGCAGGGGCTGAAACACATTTGAATTATGTACTGTATTGCTTCAAAAGCTTCTTTACTTATTTTATTATTATGTCACGCCAATTTTTGGTTAAGCAATGCCTAACATTCAATTGTTGCCCTCGTGTTTGAGTGAAAGTATATTACTAATAAAAGCTTTTATGAAGTAAGATCACGTCGGCACAACTCTCAGCCCACACTGGTCGCCACCGCAAACCTACACCACACTATAAAAGCGACTCCCTAGCGTAGTCTTAGTCGCAGACAAAATCTTACTTTCCCCTTCATTTACGTATTGATTCATGTTTCTAGTCGCTTTTTTACGACTTCTAAAGGCTTTTTAATAGCTCACAGTTTCTTTTACAGCTATATTAATATCATCTGCGTATGCCAGCACTTCACATCCCTTATTTTTGTTGTAACAGTACTTGATAACGTGATCAAAGATGTACACTACTCGCCATTAAAATTGCTGCACCACGAAGATGACGTGCTACGGACGCAAAATTTAACCGACAGAAAGAAGATGCTGTGATATGCAAATGATTAGCTTTTCAGAACATTCACACAAGATTGGCGCCGGTGGCGACACCTACAACGTGCTGACATGAGGAAACTTTCCAACCGATTTCTCATACACAAACAGCAGTTGACCGCCGTTGCCTCGTGAAACGTTGTTTTGGTGCCTCGTGTACGGAGGAGAAATTCGTACCATCACGTTTCCGACTTTGAAAAAGGTTGGATTGTAGCCTACCGCGATTGCGGTTTATCGTATCGCGACATTGCTGCTCGCGTTGGTCGACATCCAATGACTGTTAGCGCAACATGGAATCGGTGGATTCAGGACGGTAATACGGAACGCCGTGCTGGATCCCAACGGCCTCGTATCACAAGCAGGCGAGATGAAAGGCGTCTTATCCGCATGGCTGAAACGTATCGTGCAGCCACGTCTCGATCCCTGAGTCAACAGATGGGGACGTTTGCAAGACAACAAACATCTGCACGAACAGTGCGACGACGTTTGCAGCAGCATCGACTATCAGCTCGGAGATTATGGCTGCGGTTACCCTTGACGCTGCATCACAGACAGGAGCGCCTGCGCTGGTGTACTCAACGACGAACCTGGGTGCACGAATGGCAAAACGTCATTTTTCCGGACGAATCCAGGTTATGTTTACAGCATCATGATGGTCGCATCCGTGTTTGGCGACATCGCGGTGAACGCACATTGGAAGCGTGTATTCGTCATCGCCATAATGGCGTATCACATGGCGTGATGGTATGGGGTGCCATTGGTTACACGTCTCGGTCACCTCTTGTTCGCATTGACGGCACTTTGAACAGTGGACGTTACATTTCAGATGTGTTACGACCCGTGGCTCTACCCTTCATTCAATCCTTGCTAAACCCTACATTTCAGCAGGATAACGCACGACCGCATGTTACAGGTCCTATACGGGCCTTTCTGGATACAGAAAATGTTCGACTGCTGCCCTAGCCAGCACATTCTTCAGATCTCTCACCAACTGAAAACGTCTGGTCAATGGTGACCGAGTAACTGGCTCCTCACAATACGCCAGTCACTACCCTTGATGAACTGTGGTATCGTGTTTGAGCTGCATGGGCAGCTGCACCTGTACACGCCATCCAAGCTCTGTTTGACTCAATATCCAGGCGTTTGAAGGCCTTCATTACGGCCAGAGGTGGTTGTTCTGGGTACTAATTTCTCAGGATCTATGCACCCAATTTGCGTGAAAATGTAATCACGTGTCAGCTCTAGTATAATACATTTGTCCAATGAATACTCGTTTATCATCTGCATTTCTTCTGGATGTAGCAATTTTAATGGTCAGTAGTGTAACAATGTGTTATATAAAAACAGATTCCATGTCAAATTATGGATCGCATGTTTACTTTCGGAAATTGTAGTATTATTCTTGCCTGCATTACAACCTCAAAATTACCAGGAAAAGTACAAATAATTAATGACTTAAGCTTCTCATTGTTGGCGCTATTGTGTTTATAACGTCAGTGGAGCGTAAGGTATTAAGGTGTTCACTTCCCTTTTGGTTATGTAACGAGATGTTACCGTGAACACACTTCCAGATGAGATTTGTACAGGCGATCTGGATCCGACGACACGCTCGTACATGTGCCGGAGCGTAGGGTGGCCGTGTGTTCGTAATGTGCCTGCCTGCCACACGATGACGATGTGCGCTTTGATGGAGCGAACTAATGAACGGATAGCGGCTGTGCTCATTACAGCCGATGAAACGCCGCGTCTCTACAGCTCTAAACAATGTGACAGACTATTCCACGTTCCATCGCCTGAACATTCACTTGTCAGCAAGTAGAGTGACTATTCGCAATATCCGTTATTTGAGTGTTGTTCAGTTAAAATTTGAGTACATTGTTAAGCTTCTATTGTTTATTGCGTTCACTGGTGATTATTCGTAACAGTTCTATTGCCGTATTTTGCGGAGCATAAAACGCTACAGACTATAAGACGCACCTAAATTTTTAAGCAATTTTTTTAAAAAAAATGACATTTTTACCATTTATATTATCAGAGTGCAAAGCCAGACTAAAAAAAATTCTTAGTTTATGAAATCGACGTGACCTTTAAAATCCATGAGAACTGTCATCTGAACTTTTTTTGCTCTTTCTCTTCGCCATCGTCGTTGTTCTCTGTCATCGCTGCCATCGAAAGCGTTACTTATGATGAATCGCTTGAAATATTTAACAATAACGCCTCCTCTCACTCCAGACCACGACTGTCTTATCCACTGGCACACTTGTTTGATTAAGGTCGTTCTATGGCTCCCTTAGGTGTGAATTCATGTTGGGTTTCATCTGTCATCCATTTGTTCCGTTTCTCTCTCACATACACTTTGTAAGTAGGCTGTTTCGGTTTTTATGTTGGTAACGCCACGTAGAGCTCTGTATGAAAATCACTGACTGTGCTGTGTGCAGTCTGTGGCTGGTTTGCATTGTTGGAATTTTTGCTATTGTTGTGTTGGGCAGCTGGATGTGAACAGCGCGTAGCGCAGTTGGAGGTGAGCCGCCAGCAGTGGTGGATGTGGGGAGACAGATGGCAGAATTTTGAGAACGGCCGATCTGGACGTATGTCCATCAGAAAGACTAAATTTTTAATACTGTATATAATGAACTGATATATACATATATGATGATTATTGAATATTATTAAGGTAAATATATTGTTTGTTTCCAGAATGAGATTTTCACTCTGCAGCGGAGTGTACGCTGATATGAAACTTCCTGGCAGATTAAAACTGTGTGCCGGACCGAGACTCGAACTCGGGACCTTTGCCTTTCGCGGGCAAGTGCTCTGTCAACTGAGCTACCCAAGCACGACTCACGCTCCGTCCTCACGGCTTTACTTCTGCCAGTACCTCGCCTCCTACCTTCCAAACTTTACAGAAGCTCTCCTGAGAATCTTGCAGAGCTAGCGCTCCTGAAAGAAAGGATATTGCGGAGACATGGCTTAGCCACAGCCTGGGGGATGTTTCCAGAATGAGATTTTCACTCTGCAGCGGAGTGTGCGCTGATATGAAACTTCCTGGCAGATTAAAACTGTGTGCCAGACCGAACTCGAACTCGGGACCTTTGCCTTTCGCGGGCAAGTGCTCTACCAACTGAGCTACCCAAGCACGACTCACGCCCCGTCCTCACAGCTTTACTTCTGCCAGTACCTCGCCTCCTACCTTCCGAACTTTACAGAAGCTCTCCTTCGAACCTTGCAGAACCAGCACTTGCCAGCGAAAGGCAAATGTCCCGAGTTCGAGTCTCGGTCCGGCACACAGTTTTAATCTGCCAGGAAGTTTCACACAGTTTGTTCTCTATCAAAATCTTTCATTTGCTACCTATGCCTATCAGTAGTTAGTGCCTTTAGTAGTTTGAATCTTTTATTTAGCTGGCAGTATTGGCGCTCGCTTTATTGCAGTAGTTCGAGTAACGAAGATTTTTGTGAGGTAAGTGATTCATGAAATATTAAGGTATAGCTTATTGTTAGTTAGGGCCATTCTTTTGTAGGAATTATTGAAAGTCAGATTGCGTTGTGCTAAAAATATTGTGTGTCAGTTTATTGATGATCAGAATAAGTAAACAGAGAAATGTCTGAGCACGTTCAGTTTTGCTCAGCTGTTTTAAAATCAAATAACGTAAGGGGTTTACTAGCACAGTAATTCATAAATTTTTCAAAGGAGAAGTTTCACATTCCCTCCCACACTCTGTTAATCCATAACTTCATAGCACCCTCCTTCATCCAACCTTTGTCTTGTAGGTGAACAACAGTCTTTCTTGGCAACATTCTGTTACTCGACACATCAAATGTCAGAGGAGTTTCGTCTCTATCTGGCTAAGTTCCACACTGGTTTTCTTTCGATGTTGAATAATCAAGCAATGGAAAGATAATGTTTTCTCTTCTTACTCTTGTTGAATTTTCTGAGATGTTTTGGTTTTGGTTCGCATGCTAAGTCCATGACTCTTCATACACCTATAGCACCAGCCAACTCCACCCTTAAAGTCTGTTACGTTCCACTGTAGCGCTAGCTTACGTGAGTGTATTTAAATCACTTTTGTATTAATTCCAATGAAGGTTTGACGGTTCTTCAATCCATTTCAATACATCTTCTTCTAGCTTTTGGCATTTTGCATTCGGTCCTCTATTTGCACATTTAGTCTAACTCATTTTGTTTCAATTTTTCTTTACTAGTCCGCCAATCTTAAATAGTTTTCTCATTTGGTAGAGAGGCAGCAGAGGAGTGACATAAAATGCACAAGCTAGCAATAATTAAAATTTAATGTACAAATAGAAATCTGTACGCAAATTAAAAAACAAAATTACGCACCCGATTAAGAACTAGGCTAATTACATGTGGAAATCAAGACCTCGACAACTCATAAATTAAATTTGGATGCCGGTGGCTTTCAAATAGTCTATGAGCAAGTTACGTTTATCAGAATGCTGGAGTAAAACAGAAACCTTGGCGTGGAGGGGGTAATCTCTCGCAACCAATTTCTAATAAAGTCGTGTACTTGGCACATGCTAATATGATGTAGTTAAGTGCGGCTACTGCCGTTGTGTCCTTATCGCAGTGTCCAGATGTGATAATCTTCAACCGATACAGGGGCGCGGGGAAACATCCGTGTCCCAGTCTCATGCGAATGATAGAAGTTACATGACGTCTACGAGGTGAACCATGGTCGAGAAGAGATGTTCGGTTGTATGGCCGCTAGGTATCCGCCCTTACAGCGCCGAGAGACATGCCATTCACAGTTTCAGGCGTGATAAACAGTCTTCCGTATCGTCGAAGTGAGATCCGTGTAAGGGATCGCCGTTGGGCGTAACTGGCCTCCTGTAATACTCCTATTGGTAAGGCAGTCAACAGTTTCATTATGAAGAATTCCGTAATGTCCTTTAATCCAATGTAACTGAACGACAATACCCAAGGTCTGCGCCGCCAAGACGCCCAGAACATACCTGTTGGTCTGTTTATCAAACGCGGGATGTTGCAATCTATGCAACACACTTTGACAGTCCGTAGACGAACATGAACGTCCGGGTATCATAATGAACAGCTTCCCCGTTGGCCAGAAAATCCGCCGTGTAGATAGAAGATGCAAGTGAAAAAGCAAACATTTGGTAGGCGCCACTAGAAGGGCAAAGGAAGGCATATCCCAAACCCGCCTCAGATTCAGAACCGTCCGTACAGGTGTGAGCTTACTGTGACCATTGTAAGCTGAGAAAGTACTTTAGTTGCGAGTGACGTTGTTCTCCGTTCGCAAATCGATCGGCGGGTACGCCACTGGGGCTGGAGTGAAGAAAAGACTAAACGAAAAACGGAAACAGAGGAGTTTTGTGTCCTGTGGAATGCGTGGGAAGAGATGGCGCCATTTCTCGCAGCTGCTATCTGGTAACGTGTTCTGGCCATTCGTCGTCCGTGAGGTGCTGTATGAGTCTCCAGAATCGAACCACCGCCTTAAGAGAGGCACAATCAGATAACGAAGATCAAGTGAAGAGAAAAATATTAGACAACATCAGCCGTCTTACAGACAACGGCAAGGCGAATGCTTCCACTACCAGGACGTTGGGACGTGTTGATTTCATGGCTAGGAGGACAAGACGAATCACCTTATAATGGATGACATCGAGCTTGCGCAAAGTTGGTTGCGTTGCAGTGCCGTAGATAACGCTACCATACAGAACGGATCAAGTTCTTTTACAGAGCCAAGAGGATAATCGGTTCCGCTCCCCATCATAATCGGTCAGGCATACGCAAGACATTCACAGTGTTATCCAATTTGTCGATGAGATACCCAACATGTCACGTCCACGTGAGATTGTTGTCGAAGTAGACGCCAAGGAACTTAGCATGTGCCCGAACAGGAAACGTGTACGAACCAAGTTCGAATGAGATGATAGTACGCCATTCCAATGAATATCACAACTGATTTGTCACGTGACAAAGTGAGCCCATGCGCCCAACATTTCACATGCGTCGGCAAACCAAAGGCGTGTCACCCAAAATCACGACGAGTGAGGGCATATACAGACGCCGTCCGGGTACTGAAGAACTTTGACGGTGGGGCTGAACACAGTCTCTAGGTCGGCAACCTGAGGGAGAAAGGGGGGGGGGGGGGCATGAGACACTAGGCGGGGTCCATGCAACACATTGACCTGATCGCACATATATACGGTACGCCTACCAAGCAAGAAGAAGGAGCCGGGAGATGAAGCAGTTGCAATTTGTTGATAAGCTCAGGTATTAGGGTATGGTCGTACGTCCTCGAAAAGGCAAGTAATAAGACCGTTAAATATCCATTACTGAAGTATGTGTTTTCAATATGCATCGCAAGCGAGATAATATTACCATAAGTATTTCTGCACTTACGAAACCCGTTTCGCGTCCGCGGGGGCAAGTTCACATGTTCCAAACACCGCTCTAACCGAAACTTGAGGAGACGTTCGAGTGTCTTACACACGCTGGACGTCAGTGCAAAGGGGCAATACAACGTCGCTTGTTCATGGTCTTTCCCAGGCTTCAGTATGGGCACCAATTCCGAGTCTTCCACTCATCGGGAACGTTCCTGTCCCTCCACATGTCATCAAAGATGTTCGCAAAGACACGTTTTGCATCATCAGGCAAATTGACAGTCATGGAGTCGTGGATCCGGTCATAGCCGGGCGATGTATCCGATGAGGATGTCAGGGCCCGGAAGAGTTTGGCGAGACAGAATGGCATGGTTAAACGGTTTCGTACATCGGAAGTGGCACATGTCGCCGCGAGTTCGATGGGTTCCGGAACGGCAGTTGGAGGTACGACGACGGCAACAAACTCATCTATCCAGATCTGCAATCGCTGGGGAAGTACGGTTTCCGTTTGAGCGAGTTCACCATCGACGGTACGAGTTAGCTGACGTCGACGTGGTACCCTATGAATTTTGTGGCGTCACTTCCTGATACGTCTCGTTAAGAAGCCATTCCGTGACATGAAACAAAAAATAATTTCTGCGATATTATGGTAACGTGCCACGTAAAGTAGAACCAGTAGAGATCGAGAAAGCTCCCTACGACACGAGCAGAAACACGCCATACTGTATCTGTCGTGTTCAGCTGAAGACAATATTCGGTGGGGTTTCTACGTTTCACCCTACGAATATATGCTGTTTCTAATCACCAGCACGTTGAACATCTCAAGAACGAATAATTATTGGTTCGATTTGTTGTAATAAAATGACAGGAAACGTCATATTAGCGGTTAAATATTTTCGTATTTAGTTATTTTCACGTTATAACTCGCTTGTAATGAGAGTAAGTCATTTTATGACAACGACCAATTTAAGATTCGTGAAAACGTGTCCTCCTTATTATGATATAATTTAACATTTCGTAGACGGAAGTAAAGAAAAAGCGTGTGTCAAGAAGCGACTAGCAGCGTAACGTATTTGGTTGAAGCACCGCAACGCAACCTTCGCCAGCACGGTAGCTCAACGAGTTTGATCGGGGTGTTAGTTGCCCTCTGTATTTAAAAAACAACAAAAAGAAACTGAGTGAATGGATAAACAACGAACTTCAACGGTTGTCATGGGACGTCCGCATTGACTCTACTATTTTTTCCACCTTTGCGTTCTCTAAATGGTTGTGGGAGCTTAGTATGAAATTAATAGAAATAATTTCTGTAATATTTGAAGTTACATAAATAAAAGTGCCCTCTCCTTCAGGAGTGTCTGTGTGTGTGTGTGTGTGTGTGTGTGTGTGTGTGTGACTTGGTGAACTTATACAAACTGACGCGTTCCCTAGTTGGACATGGATCTTCCATTCATCTCTTATTACACGTTGAAGGATATTAAAGGTTTCAGTTGAGAGAACAACATGACTAGTGTACGCTCTGGAAATGAAATGTTCGTTGTGACAGGGCTACAGTAGGAATTCTGATCGCCTCCATTTTAGTGTACAAACTGTATGACTTGCGAGACTAGTAAATGCGACAGCAGCCTCTGGAGAGCGCTGAGAGTGCAAAATCACGTCAACCAGCTCGTGAGTATTGGAACAAGAGTGACACGGAGCCACTTTGCATTGTTGCCAGATGTATCCAAGAAGGCGGCGATGACGCCATCCAAGATGGCGACGTGTAGACTTGGCAATAGAGCATGACATCACTCAAGATGGTGACCATGACGTCATTCAAGATTGCGGATTTTGGCGGGAAGTTTGAATTTCGGTGGGAAGAAGGTCAATTGGGCTACCTCCACTAACCTAACCGCCACCCCTCCCCCAGAAAAATGGCGTGAGGTTCAAATTCCACCAGGATAATCGCAGGAAGATGGCTCACTTGGCCTACCTCCACTAACCTAAGTCACCCTATTGCACGGACAGAAAAATTTAGAGGACTGAGTCCACATGTTATTATTTGTTCTTCTTGTACTTCTGCATTTCAAGTATTAGATCTTTTCTTGTTATGCTGATCGTCTCTTCCCCGGCCTTCCCAATCTTCTTCTGTCTACCAAATTGAAACTGCTGACTTTGAATAGTAGTCTGTCACTATTCATTATGTTGGGATTTTCACTCTATCTCCTTTTGTTTTCAGTTTCGTTAGTTTTGTTAAATATGTGCAGTTCTTTCCTAATTTAACTGTCTCTTAATCTGTGTACTCTGGTACAGCATTTCATGATGATGCGAAATCTCATTGAGATACTTGGATCAGATACATGTTATCGTTTGTAAATGACACACGACTCACTTCCGTAGAATAATGTGGGGATGGTCACTACTTTACAAAACTTGATTTGTCTTATTTTTTGTTTCTATTTTCTAAATCAGGGAAGAGTGCTGTGCCACAGAACATTTTTCAGAATTTCGCCCTGTAATACTAGTGTTCACTTTGTGTGTGCTGCAGACTTCTTCTGCAATTACAAAAATTACTCCGGAAATGTAGTGTTTTTTCTGGCGTGAAAAACTGTTCAGTGGTACAATATAATGATGTACCTAGGGACAAATATTCTATTCAGAGTGTTTAAATTGAGAAAATCTCGTCAGTTCTGTATTTAACAGACCATTTATCACATAATTACTCTACTACAAGCCAAAAATCAGCAAGTGAAATCAAATTAAGCAGAAGTATTACCAAGAAGCTGTTACAAGATAAAAACATTTGAAATGGAAGCTATTGATAAATAGCACAAATTTTCGTTTTCAAGACATGGGTAACTTTTAAGAGGTTAAGGAACTCACTTTTTTGCAAATATCACGAGCCTTATGACAGAAGATCTCCTTCCGCTTCAAGACAGAACATACTGCACGACCGATGAACTACGGCTCAACCGTTCACACGTTATGTAACTGGTTTTAGAACATATACAGAGTTTTATTCACCATAAAATTTGTAACTGAATAGTTAACAATAATGTCCTCTAAGTAGCTTTAACCTGTTATACAGCACTTAAAAATGTAGAAATAGCAATTTTTACAACGTTGCAGAAAATACCTCATGTCTCACAACGACAAAAACAGCAGAAAATGCCACAAGCTGCTTACGGTGGCTTCCAGTGCGCACTCCTTCACGTAATTCTGAAATCGGTCACTAGACTGATCCAACAAACAGGAAAGAACGTATGTTTGTAGGTACACTATCCTACAGGTAAAACACTCAGCGCTACCTGCTTATTGTTGGACATATGCTTCCAGACTCTGCTACTTTCTTGTCTATACATTTGTCATACTCGTATATCAAACACGAGACAGTTAAAATAGCTGACTTATTTTACTACTTTAATATTTACCGCTATCTTTGTTGTGATGGGGCCTCATATTATAACAGCCATTGATCTGGTTTTATTTACGGTGAAAGACATACTGTATATGGTAAAAGACTTTGATTTTCTGTCACTGTTTAGACTGTGACATCTTTTGAATGTGCGCTCTTCGCCTATGACGCTACCAGAAGGCACTTTCTCACTTTAAGTAGCCAAAAAAGCCTCGTGCTTGAATATCATTTCTTTTCTGTCGCCCTGCGACCAAGAACGAAGTGTTCGGATTAAGCAGGGTGTAAGATAGGAATTTAGCCTTTTGCCCGTACTGTTCGATGGAATGATGGAAACAAAATAAAGGTTCAGGAGTGGAATTAAAATTCAAAGTGAAAGGATATCAACGATACGATTCACTGACGTCGTTGCTATCCTTCCTGAAAGTGAAGAAGAATATCCTGAACTGAATGAACAGTATAATGAGTACAGATCATAAATTGAAAGTAAATAGAAGAAAGACGAAAGTAATGAGAAGTAGTAGAAATGAGAACAGCGAGAAACTTAACGTCAGGAGCGATGGTCATGAAGTAATGAACTTAAGGATTTCTACTATCCATGCAGGCAAATAACCAATGACGGACGGAGCAAGGAGAATATAAATAGCAGACTAGCAGTGGAAAAATGGCATTCCTGGCTAAGAGAAGTCTGCTAGTATCAAACATAGGCCTTAATTTGAGGAAGAAGTTTCTGCGAATATACGTTTGGAGCACAGTATTGTATGTTAGTGAAACATGGGCTGTCGATATACCGAAACAAAAGAGAATCGAAGCATTTAAGATGTGGTGCTGCAGACGAATTTGAAAACTAGGTGGACTGATAAGGTAAGGAGTGAGGCGGTTCTGGGCAGAATCGGAGATGAAAGGAATATATCTACATCTACATCTACATTTATACTCCGCAAGCCACCCAACGGTGTGTGGTGGAGGGCACTTTACGTGCCACTATCATTACCTCCCTTTCCTGTACCAGTCGATTATGGTTCGCGGGAAGAACGACTGCCGGAAAGCATCCGTGCGCGCTCGAATCTCTCTAGTTTTACATTCGTGATCTCCTCTGGAGGTATAAGTAGGGGGAAGCAATATATTCGACACCTCATCCAGGAACGCACCCTCTCGAAACCTGGGCAGCAATCTACGCCGCGATGCAGAGCGCCTCTCTTGCAGAGTCTGCCACTTGAGTTTGCTAAACATCTCCGTAACGCTATCACGCTTACCAAATAACCCTGTGACGAAACGCGCCGCTCTTCTTTGGA
This sequence comes from Schistocerca piceifrons, assembly GCF_021461385.2. Classification (NCBI taxonomy): domain Eukaryota; kingdom Metazoa; phylum Arthropoda; class Insecta; order Orthoptera; family Acrididae; genus Schistocerca; species Schistocerca piceifrons. The sequence continues at coordinate 1,244,943,390 of NC_060138.1, forward strand.
TCTTCCCTATCTCCTCTGTCGACCCGACCTGGTACGGATCCCACACTGATGAGCAATACTCAAGTATAGGTCGAACGAGTGTGTATATAGGAAACACTGATAAGAAGAAAGTTCAGGTTGATAGGACATTTGTTAAGGCACCAGGGATTGACTTCCACGGTACTAGAGGGAGCTGTAGAGGGCAAAAACTGTGGATGAAAGAGTTTAGAATGTATCCAGCAAATAATTGAAGTCGTAGGTTGCAAGTGCTACTCTGAGATGAAGAGGTTGTCACAGGAGAGGAATTCGTGGCGGGCCTCATCAAACCAGTCAGAAGACTGATGATTCAAAAACAAATCTTGCTTTATTAGTGGTTACTGCAGAGACGTATTTCAGGTGCCACTGAGTTACGTAAGATTGTTGGCTTATTGTATCAGCTTGGTTTCTAGCCACCAGACGACCTGTATCAACAGACACTGTGTCGCGGACTGATACAGGCTAGACGTCCGACGCCCCTGAGGCACGTGCGGCTCCAAGTCGCGAGGAATTCGTTTGGGAACCTGTTCAACGGCGCCCTTCCTGCGGCAGCTCGCCGCTGGTAACTCGATTGCGACGGTGGCGCCGCGGGCGGCGGCTGGCGGCGTGATTGCGCCGGTGGTGGGCCGGACGCCCCCACAACGTCGGCGCAGCTGTCATAACACGTCACCCTCCCGGGAGAGCGCCGGCTGCCCCGCCCCGGGGCACTCGTCTCAAATTAGTTTGTCTCCGGTAACCGCGTCTGGCCGCACAGTAATCGAGCGACAATGAGGGAGAGATTTAGTGTCGCGCGCTACGGCGGCCGCGCCTGGGGGCTCGGGACGGCTGGCTGCCGCGCAGAGGGAGCTGCCGTGTACGTTTGCAGGATACACGGTGGCAGGACGGAAACTCCAACTGTAATCAGCAACTTTGCTTAGCCAGCACGTTGCAGCATCCCACAGGGATTACGTCTGTTGCCATCTGAAAATGCAGAGGGTTTTACCTTCCTCTGTCCTCCGTCTAGTGGTCGGGCGTTCATACGCGTCACTGGTAATATCAGGAACACGGAAGACAGAGGGTTCGTACCTCGCTGTCTGATATCAGACGAAGTTGAGAGGGAGTAATTCCTTCTAATCAAGACAGGGACATTAGTAGAACGTCTGGAGGCAGAAGAAAGAGCGGTGGCTCGGACTTTTGGTATCAGTTTAGCGGATATTAAAGATGTACGTACGTGCAATTTTGTTTTTCAGTCATTAGTCATCTGGTTTGATTAGATTAGATTAGATTTACTTTCATTCCAATTGATCTTTAGTGAGGAGGTCCTCCAGGATGTAGAACATGTCAGAAAAAACAATAATACATGACAAATATTTGCAACTGAAAACCCGCCAGGTTAGCCGAGAGCGCTAATGCGCTGCGTCCTGGACTCGGGTAGGCGCACCGGCCACAGATCGAATCCGCCCAGGGGATTACCGACGTCGGTCGGTGTGCCGGCCAGTCTGGATGTGGTTTTTAGGCGGTTTTCCACATCCCGCTAGGTGAATACCAGGCTGGTCCCCACGTTCCGCCTCAGTTACATGACTCGCAAACATCTGAACACGTTCGCACTATTCCATAAATTACACTAGACGCAGACAGCAGGGGTCCACTAATTCCGTCCTGGGGGGTATGGGGTGGCGGCAAGAAGGGCATCCAGCCACCCCTTTCCACTAACCTTGCCAAATCCGTTCCTAACAATGCCGACCCTGCGTCAGCGCGGGACAAGAAACCAGTGAAAGAAAGAAATATCTGAAACTGAAACAAATAAGCTAATGAACCTTCCACAGGTCGCAAGTGGAATGATCGTAATTTTTTTAATGAACACTATATGAAAGAATCATTTTTCAAAAACTAATGCACTGAATTTAAAATAAAAGAATTTTTTTATTTATAAGGTAATAAATGTGTAATAGAACTACTACAATACTTATTTACAATGAACACATCACTGCACTGAAATAGTGCAGAAGTTATATTGTACTTTATATATATACGAGTAGAAGTCAGTTGGTTCTACTGAGAAATTCATCAATGGAGTAAAAGGAGTTGGCCACAATGCCGACCCTGCGTCAGCGCGGGACAAGAAACCAGTGAAAGAAAGAAATATCTGAAACTGAAACAAATAAGCTAATGAACCTTCCACAGTTCGCAAGTGGAATGATCGTAATTTTTTTAATGAACACTATATGAAAGAATCATTTTTCAAAAACTAATGCACTGAATTTAAAATAAAAGAATTTTTTTTATTTATAAGGTAATAAATATGTAATAGAACTACTACAATACTTATTTACAATGAAAACATCACTGCACAGAAATAGTGCAGAAGTTATATTGTACTTTATATATATACGAGTAGAAGTCAGTTGGTTCTACTGAGAAATTCATCAATGGAGTAAAAGGAGTTGGCCACCAATAAATCCTTTAGACTTCCGTTAAAAACTGAATTTCATTGGTTGTTAAGCTTTTTATGGCTGCTGGCAAGTTATTGAAAATGTGTGTTCCTGAATAATGCACACCTTTTTGTACAAGAGCAAGTGCCTTTAGATCCTCGTGAAGATTATTCTTATTTCTAGTACTGATTCCATGAATTGAGCTGTTGGTTTGAAAAAGTGATATATTTTTAATGGCAAATTTCATTGAGGAATAAATATATTGGGAAGCAGTAATTAGTATCCCTAGTTCCCTAAACAGGCTTCTGCAGGATGTTCTTGAGTTCACACCACATATAACTCTTACTGCACGTTTTTGTGCTCGGAAAACTTTAGCTTGGATTAATGAATTACCCCAAAAGATAATCCCATATGACATTATGGAATGAAAGTAAGCAGAGTATGCCAGCGTTTTCATTTTTATATCCCTATGTCTGACACAATTCGCACTGCAAACAGCGATTTGTTAAGATGCTTCAGCAGTTCTGTAATATGCTCCTCCCAGTTGAATTTATTATCAAGCTGTAATCCCAAGAATTTAACAAACACTGTCCACTTCTTCTATCTACTTGTTATCGTATGTTAGGCATATACTCGTGGGACACCCCTTACAAATTTGATGCGGTCACCAATTTCTCCCTTACGCTAACCTTTTCATCTCTTAGTGGCACTAGCAGCAGAAGTCCTCAGTCATTTGTAGCATGTATTTCGAAGTCTGTCTTCCCCTATAGGTTTTATCCTCTACAGCTCCCTCTGCAGTAACATGGAATTTTTTCCCTTCTGTCTTGACACATGCCGTATCACCCTGTCTCTTCCTTTTCTGAGTGTTTTCCGTATTATCTTCCCTTCGCCGATTTTTTGAGAACTTTCTCATTTCTTATCAGTCCACATAATTTTCATCATTCTTCTGTGGTACCACATCTCAACCCTTTCGTAATATTCATGTAAAATGACACTATTTCTTGAATGTAAAACCACACTCTGTCAGGGAGACGTCAGCGCATCACACAGAAACTCAGCAAGTATTTTTTTAAGATACCCCAGCATCTCGCTGGTTCTATGTGAACTTATTCTTCCCACAATCGTAATGGCTGATTGCAGACTACCGGCCAAGTCCTTGTCTCGTTGAGTAGAAGGATTCTTGTCATACCACCAAAGTTAAACGACTACGGGCATGGACGGTCTTGATGGGTAACCGCCTGGGTATTCCACATGCTGTTGGCTTCCATCCCTATGCTTTTGAGGCAAAGGGATGGAGGAGGGTTGGCGCCGCAAAGTAGCTGATTTTTAGACTTTCCGTCAATGTCATGGTTTAAATTCCAAACTACGCCGCAATATCTCAAGAAATGAGGGCATGTGATACTGTTGACGGTGCTTTCCCCATTGGACATGGACAGCATGAAATCTCATTGACTGTCACCCAACATACGGTCCAACAATAGGACTGATGGTCTGGGATGCTATTCTTTTCACGGCAGGATTTCGCTGCTCTCTTTTTCTGCTTTTCACTCAATCTGTGTTATGTGTACATTAAACTGTTAATTCTATTCAACAGTTCCTGCAAGTCTTCCTCATTTTCAAAGACGATGGTAACGTCACCAGCGAATCTTATCATTCATTCCTTCGATCCTGCATTTCTTTCATTTACGTCGTTCCTTCTTTGATGTGTAGATTGAACAGTACGGGCGAAAGACTGCATTCTTGCCTTATATCCTTTTTAATCCGAGCACTTTCTTCTTCGTCTTCTACTTGTGTTTTCCTTCATGGTTCTTGTACATGTTACCCTCCTTTCCCTGTAGCTTACGTGTAATCCGTCTTTCGCCATTTTACACTGTCGATCGCTTTTTATAGCTTTATTAATCCTTCAAACGTGTCTTAGTTTCAAGTCTAGCCTCCAACAAAAAGAGCAACGTCTGAACTGCGCCTCTGGTGCTACTCAAAAAGGTTTTTCTTGTTTTGTTTTAATGGAAACCCTTGTACGTATTCCTTACATACTATTGGTTTGAATAGAACCGAAGAACGTTTTTTTAGTCAACAGATGCTCGTTTAATTGGCCAGTTAGCTATCAGTTTCAATACTGTCCGTCATCCTTTGACTCCCTGTGGTCAAAATCACTTACCCAAGTAGATGTGTCGTTATACTCACTGTACGTAGTTAAACGACTTTGAAAGTTGCTTAGCAGTGGGTTTCTGATTATGGTACTGGGTACGTAAACAGTCATTTTAAAATGTTAAACTGTCTCTGAAGACTAAAGGAGACCTTTTCCTCAGTTCTATTCTGTCCATACGAAATACATCCGTGAACATACATCTATGACTGTGATAAGAGTAAAGTGGTATTCCCAGAGCGCACGTTGAGTTCAATCGTGAACGGTACGCTGCGAATTGTGCATACTTTTCACTCTATTAGCAGGCTTCCAAGTGTGATTTAAAGATGAGGCCATGTGCGTGACGTCACATTAAGCCAACAAGGACTGTCAGGACAAAGTTGCTCACCGAACTGGCGTACACAACCACGCTGACATTCGAACATTCAACTTCTTTGTCCGGGCGCCAAGACATCTTGTCGTATTTTCAGGCAAATGATAGCAGTTTCACTATGTGTGCTTCCCTGTCTACATCACAATTTCGCCAGCACTGCGATGTGCAAACATGGCGAGTAAGGTTTCATCTGGAATGGAATTGTGATCAACGACGTTACGTTCTCTTTTCACTGGCGAGCGCAGGATTTGTCTTCCGCTCGATAGTCATCGTAGAAGAGTGTGGAGGCAGAAGGGTACCAATGCAAGTCTTATGGTTTCATACCCACGGGTTCAGCAAAAAAGTGGCTGAGTCTTGTTTCGGGCTGGCATAAGTAAGTCGCTATAATTGGCAAAGGTACCGAGCGAGGTGGCGCAGTGGTTAGCACATTGGACTCGCATTCGGGGGAACGACGGTTCAAACTCGCGTCCAGCCATTCTGATTTCCCTAAATCACTTCAGGCAAATGCCGGGATGGTTCCTTTCAAAGGACACGGCCTGTTTCCTTCCCCATCCTTCCCTAATCCGAGCTTGTGCTCCGTCTCTAATGACCTCGTTGTCGACGGGACGTTAAACACTAATCTCCTCCTATTTTTCACTGTAAGCGGTAGTTGAAGGGCTGTGCAGTACCGGGTCAGGATCCTCCAAAATATGGTTACATTCTCACATTCAAAATTTCTCCAGTGATTTCGTGGTTTAAGATCAAAATGCCGACCTCGGGAACACCTTTCTCCCGAAGGCGGAAATCAGCCGAAGTGGATGACCTGCGCTGTTTTCAGACATGAACCCCACTGTTAGGGACCAGTTGAAAGTTGAAGCCCGTCTATCGTGACGGAAACCTTCGCCACACGCTGGATAACCACAGGATGCCGTCGTTGAACACTGGGAGAGTAGCGACGTCTCGAACACCTATGTACTGCGTGCGTAGGAGGATGGAAGAGTGTTTAGGTACACGAGGTGGAGCAACGTGGTATTCAGTGTTACAGAGCACCACATCCTGATTTCACATTTTTCACTTTCGATCACCGTTGTTACATTGACCATTGTTTCAATTTTGCTTCACAATAAAGCAGTTTTTCTTTTAATCTCTTAAGGCTTGTCCTACGATTCCCCGATACCCTTGATTCCAAACCCACTCCTGTTCACAGACTTGAAGTTCATGCAAAACATTTTTGAACAGTTTCTTTCGCCACATCTTATTCTGTCCAAGTTATACAATGCGCTTTTATTACGAGCTGAGTACGCTTTGTTTTCCGGGTACATATTAATTTTATTCCCATCTTTTATTAATCTCGATCATCTTCCCTCTGTCCATGTCCGCCTCTCCACTTTCTTTCTTCATCTCCTCTGCCTCGTTTCTCTATCTCCCTTCTCATCCCGCTATTTGACAGCATACCCACATGTCAGATGTACACTACTGCCCATTAGAATTGCTACACCACGAAGATGACGTGCTTCAGAAGCGAAATTTAACCGACAGGAAGAAGATGCCGTGATGTGCAAATGATTAGCTTTTCAGGGCATTCACAAAAGGTTGGCGCCGGTAGAGACACCTACAACGTGCTGACATGAGAAAAGTTTCCAACCGATTTCTCATACACAAACAGCAGTTGACCGGCGTTGCATGCTGAAACGATGTTAGCAGAATATGGATTCGGTGAGTTCAGGAGGGTAATACGGAACGCCGTGCTGGATCCCAATGGCCTCGTATCACTAGCAGTCGAGATGACAGGCATCTTATCCGCATGGCTGTAATGGATCGTGCAGCCACGTCTCGATCCCTGAGTCAACAGATGGGGACGTTTGCAAGACAACAACCATCTGCACGAACAGTTCGACGACGTTTGCAGCAGCATGGACTACTATCAGCTCGGAGACCATGGTTGCGGTTACCCTTGACACTGCATCACAAACAGGAGCGCCTGCGATGGTGTACTCAACGAGGAAGCTGGGTGCACGAATGGCAAAACGTCATTTTTTCGGATGAAACCAAGATCTGTTTACAGCATCATGATGGTCCCATCCGTGTTCGGCGACATCGCGGTGAATGCACATTGGAAGCGTGTCTTCGTCATCGCCATACTGCCGTATCACCTGGCGTGATGGTATGAAGTGCGATTGGTTACACGTCTCGGTCACCTCCTGTTCGCATTGACGGCACTTTGAACTGCGGACGTTACATATCAGATGTGTTACGACCCGTGGCTCTACGCTTCATTCGATCCCAGCGAAACCCTAAATTTCAGCGGGATAATGCACGACCGCATGTTGCAGGTCCTTTATGGGCCTTTCTGGATACAGAAAGTGTACGACTGCTGCCCTGGCCAGCTTATTCTCCAGATCCCTTACCAATTGAAAACGTCTGGTCAATGGTGGCCGAGCAACTGGCTCGTCACAATACGCCAGTCACTACTCTTGATGAACCGTGGTACCGTGTTTGAGCTGCATGGGCAGCTGTACCTGTACACGCCATCCAAGCTCTGTTTGACTCAATGCCCAGGCGTATCAAGGCTGTTATTATGGCTAGAGTTGGTTGTTCTAGGTACTGGTTTCTCAGGATTACTCACCAAAATTGCGTGAAAATGTAATCACATGTCAGTTCTAGTATAATATATTTTTCCAATGAATACCCGTTTATCATCTGCGTTTCTTCTTGGTGTAGGAATTTTAATGTCCAGTAGCGTATTTCACAGATATTTAACAAATGTCACACATATTTGTAAAAACAATATTTTACCTACGTCTCTAGTGAATTTCACCCTGCAGTTTCGTTTTCACGCAGTTCAATGTCTACAACGTCATACCTCCTGAATTGTGTGTTGAATAACGGTATACACTGAAGCGCCAAAGAAACTGGGATAATCATGCGTATTCAAAAACAGAGATATGTAAACGGACAGGATACGGCGCTGCGGTCGGCAACTCCGTGTAAGACAACAAGTGTCTGGCGCAGTTTTTAGATAGCTTACTGCAGCTACAATGGCAGGTTACCAAGGTTTAAATGAGTCTGAACGTGGTGTTGTAGTAGGCGCACGAGCGATGGGACGCACCATCTCAGAGGTAGCGATGACGTGGGGATTTTCCCGTACCACCATTTCAAGAGTTTACAGTGAATATCAGGAATCCGGTAAAACATCAAATCTCCGACATCGCTGCGGCCGGAGAAATATCCAACAAGAACGGGACCAACGATGACCGAAGAGTATCATTCAACGTGACAGAACTGCAATGCTTCTTGCAAATTGCTGTTGATTTCAGGCCTGGGTCATCAACAAGTGTCAGCTTGCGAACCATTCAAAGGAATATCATGGATATGGTCTTTAGGAGCCGAAGGTTCACTAGTGTACCCTTGATGGCTGCATGAAACAAAGCTTTGTGACTCGTCTAGACCTATCAGCACTGACATTTGGCTGTTGGTGACTGGAAACGTGTTTCCTGGTCGGATGACTCTAGTTTCAAATTGCATCTAGTGGACAGACGTGTCTGGATATGGAGACAACCTCACGAATCCATGAACCCTGCATGTCAGCAGGTGACTATTGAAGCTGGTGGAGGCTTTATAATGGCGTGAGGCGTGTGTAGGTGGAGTGACATGGGGCCTCTGATATATCTAGATAGGACTCTGGCAGGTGACAATTAGGCATCCTGTCTGATCACATGCACCCATTCACGTTCATTGTGCATTGGGACGGAACCGGGCAATTCCAGCATGAGAATGCGACACCCCATGTGTCCAGAATTGCTACAAAGTGGCTCCAGGAAAACTCTTCTCCGTTTAAACACTGCCCCTGGCACCAAACTCCCCAGACGTCAACATTACCGAACATATCTGGGATGCCTTGCAAGGTGCTGTTCGGGAGAGATCTCCACCCCTGGTACTCTTACCGCCGATTTATAGACAGCCCTGCAGGATTCAAGGTGTCAATTGTCTTCAGCAATGCTTGAGAGATTATTCGAGTCCATGCCAAGTCGTGATGGGGTACTTGCGCATGCCCTACAAGATATTAGGCAGGTGTACCAGTTTCTTTGGCTCTTCAGAGTATCTGTGCAGTTACATTCAGTGGCAAATGTGGATACTGTCTGCAGATTTTGTTGTGAATAGAGCTGGCAGTAAAAAAGTAATACAATAAAACGTAATTCAGTATACGGCAGTATTTCACGCATCTCAGTGTTTATGACGTATCTCTTGACCTACGTGTCCTACAGCGATATAATTTCAGTGGTATGTGTGTATACCGTCTGCGAAATGTTCTGTGAACAGAGTTCGTAGTAAAAAAGTAATAAATTAATATGTCATGCATGATACGGCAGTTTTCCACGCACCTCAGTATTTATGACGTCATATCTCTTGACCTATGTGTCGTACACCAGTATACGAGGCGGCGGACACAGTGGTCGGCGAACAAAGGCGAAGTGTGCTCCGTCTGCGAATTAATGCCCGCACGCACTCATAATTTTACAAGTACCTTTCGTGATATGTATCAATACTGTCTGAAAAATGTGTTAGGTGTAGAGTTAATAGTAAACAAGTAATAGATTAAAATGTCATGCGTGATGTGGTAGTTTTACTGCACGAAGGTCGAAAATGTAGTAAGCGATAAAGTTTCTTGCTTTTATCGTTTTGTGCAGAGTGTCAGCGAGAAAGAGTTTCGTAAAGGTTTGAAATTATACGAAAAGTTTATTGCAAGTCGCTAAGAGGACTCATTCACAAATGCTGCGGGAAATAATCCGGATATTTCCATGGGGTTCTAGGAGTATACGTTCAGATTCACTCTTAGGAGGGAACGTAGAACATACACTACTGGCCATCAAAACTGCTACACCAAGAAGAAATGCAGATGGTAAACGGGTATTTATTGCACAAATATATTATACTAGAACTGACATGTGATTACATTTTCACGCAATTTGGGTGCATAGATCCTGAGAAATCAGTACCCAGAACAACCACCTTTCGCCATAATAACGGCCTTGATACGCCTCGGCATTGAGTCAAACAGAGCTTGGATGGCGTGTACAGGTACAGCTGCCCATGCAGCTTCAACACGATACCACAGTTCATCAAGGGTAGTGACTGCCGTATTGTGACGAGCCAGTTACTCGGTCACCATTGACCAGACCTTCTCAATTGGTGAGAGATCTGGAGAATGTGCTGGCCAGGGCAGTAGTCGAACATTTTCTGTATCCAGAAAGGCCCGTACAGGACCTGCAACATGCGGTCGTGCATTATCCTGCTGAAATGTAGGTATTCGCAGGGATCGAATGAAGGGTAGAGCCACGGGTCGTAACACATCTGAAATGTAGCGCCCACTCTTCAAAGCACCGTCAATGCGAACAAGAGGTGACAGAGAAATGTAACCAATGGCACCCTATACCATCACGCTGGGTGATACGCCAGTATGGCGATGACGAATAGACGCTTCTAATGTGCATTCGCCGCGATGTCGCCAAACACGGATGCGACCATCATGATGCTGTAAACAAAACCTGGATTCATCCGAAAAAACGACGTTTTGTCATTCGTATACCCAGGTTCGTCGTTGAGTACACCAGCGCAGGCGCTCCTGTCTGTGATGCAGCGTCAAGGGTAACAGCACCCATGGTTTCCGAGCTGATAGTCGATGCTGCTTCAAACGTCGTCGAACTGTTCGTGCAAATGGTTGTTGTCTTGCAAGTGTCCCCATCTGTTGACTCGGGGATCGAGACGTGGCTGCACGATCCGTTACAGCCATGCGGATAAGATGCCTGTCATCTCGACTGCTAGTGATACGAGGCCGTTGGGATCCAGTACGGCGTTCCGTATTACTGCTAGGGGGTTCCGTATTACCCTCCTGAACTCATCGATTCCATATTCTGCTAATAGTCATTGGATCTCGACCCTCGCGAGCAGCAGTGTCGCGATACGATAAACCGCCATCGCGATAAGCTACAATCCGACCTTTATCAAAGTCGGAAACGTGATGGTACGCATTTCTCCTCCTTACACGAGGCATCACAACAAAGTTTCACCAGGCAACGCCGGTCAACTGCTGTTTGTGTATGAGAAATCGGTTGGAAACTTTCCTCATGTCAGCATGTTGTAGATGTCGCCATCGGCGCCAACCTTGTGTGAATGCTCTGAAAAGCTAATCATTTGCATATACACAATCTTCTTCCTGTCGGTTAAATTTCGCGTCTCTAGCACGTCATCTTCGTGGTGTAGCAATTTTAATGCCCAGTGTGTACATATATACATTTCTGTGACGTGTATGGATACACAATAGGCAGGGACGCATTTAATTAACTAGGCGTAGTATAGACCGGGATAGCAGAGATTTTAGTGGCTTTAAAAGATACAAGTAGCAAAGAAGCAAACAGTTACGGTTTAAGTCTATTGGATACTATCGAACATGACCTATACAGTGAGACCTGTAGATTGTATGTCACGAAAGGAACTACACTGAACAGAATCGCTAGCGTCAGAGTGCGTGCTCAGTGCCGGGCGTCACTACGCAGCTCGTTTAGACTTTGGCTCTGTTCGCCGCCCACGCTGTCAGCCGCCTCCGCCCCCTCCGCCCCCACAAGCCATTGTCAGCCGCAAGCACCTCACCTGGCGCCCACAGCTACACCCCCGCACTACCCGTTGCCCGAAGAATTAACGCAGAGAGAGCGTGTCGTCCAGTTTTAGCTCCTGGGACCGCCCAGGGGGGTCGCAGACGTAAGCACGGTATTACGTCAACGAGAGCTGTTTCGAAGGCATTCATATTTCTTTCCTTAGCAGGAACTCCGCTCGCCAGCCATTTGTACGCTGCCTTATCTTGCTAACCTCCTCACATTTTCGTATACTAAGTCCCCACATTTCTGACGCTGTACGGGGCAATTGATGCTAGAGAAAGAAAATTTTGAAAAAAATTAAACGTTTTGTGAACTGATTTGTCTAAAGGCAATAAACAAAAATAACGTAGAGAAGCATTACTGACGCAAAGAGACCACTGAATGAAGTTCCAAAAAACTGATATACTCTAGAACTCTTTAAATTTCGAAGATTCTAGGTTAAACATAGAAGTTTCAATTCTGAATCGGCACCTCATTTACTGTACCTGATTTTGTGCGTCAATCAAATGTGTGTCGTCTGTTTCTCTAACCTGTTTTATTTCTTACTTTCAGACAAATCATTCCACAAAGCATATGGCCGTATTACATTCAAGTTTTTTTTTTTCAAGTAGATTCGGTCGTGTTCTGTTTTCGTTACGAGTATGTAGATCCAGAGAAAGCAGAACAGATTCAATTTTTTGTCACTTAATTTACTGAGCTAGCAGCAACTCTTCGTGAAATAGTTCCATTTTCCTTCAAATTACTGATTAAATTTTTTTTCTGAATTGCACTGATTTCTTTCAAGCAATTAAATATTTTTTTTGCAAAAGTAAACCTCACGCTGATCAATTTGATACCCCATTTGTCCAGCTTTCACTCTCTATGTGATTATGATAATTTGAACAAGAAACCATTGCGTAATATCTGAGTTCGCTCCGCTCAAACATTTGACCGAAACTTATATAGGATGTGTCATCCTAGAAAAATCGTTGAGCAAAATTCTTTAACGTGTCTCAGTTCCCCGGAAATGCCACTGTAGGGAAAGGACAGTGGTATGCAATGTGTACAAAACCGAAGATCGAGAACGGAAACGGCAGAAGTACTCTGATTAATAAGGGATGTGCCCCTCGTCTTCTACTTCTAAATCTGTATACGGAAGAAGGAATGGTGGAACAACGCAACAAGCCACAAATAATTTTCAAAATTTTTGTTTCACTGACATAGCCTGTTTGGCGTTGTAATGCCAATCTTCAGATGGGTAGTTTTACCATTTACGCTAATGTTTCCGTCAGCAGCACGTCGCCTGCACAATAATATTTGAATATATAGCTCTGCTTCATATGTTGTTTGGATAGCACAAACGTGCTGATGTGCTTACGTTGTATACACTTATATACTTTCCAGTGGACAGCGCATCGTCTTGAGTGTGTCCTTATGCTTTTTGAGGGCGATGTGTAGCTTTGAGACATGAAAAAATGATCGCAGCAAAGGATAAAAGAGTTAAAAAGTCAAGTCCTGGTAGAAATCCTTGGATAACACAGGATGTATTGAATTTAATTGATGTAACGATAACAATCAAAAATGCATCAAATGAAGCAGGATGAGGAAAATATAAACCTATAAAAACTGAGATTGACAGGAAGTCCAAAATGGCTAAGCAGCACTGAACAGAGAACAAATGTAAGAAAGTAGAAGTATTTTTTACGTTTGTCTGTGTGGCTATCTTCCGCAGCAGCTGTTAACATCTGTTATTATAGGTTATCCGTCTTGAGATGACTGCAATGTAATTAAAAAGAATTACACCAGACGCGTTTAGCTTTTATTTACGAAGCATCTTCTGTGGTATTCTGTAAATTGTATACACACGTTTGTACATTTATTTTTTTTTATTCTTTTAGGTTAAACACAGCGTTTTCTTTATGAAGTTGGACTGCAAGCTACTTATAGTGTAATTAATAAAACATTAAAAGTACAAATATAACCACAAGCTCCATTTACCACTACCATTTCCTCTCAGATCTGTCCCATAATCACTGTCCAGACCATCCCTGTGGTTCCTCCCCCCCTCTCCCCCTTGGAAGGAAAAAAAAGAAAACACCCCTTTCACGGCTCTGCCTACATACAATTCCACCAACTCTCTCTCCCTTTCTGTCTGTCTCTCTTTCTCTGTCTCTGTCTCTCTCTCTCTCTCTCTCTCTCTCTCTCTCTCTCTCGCACGCGCGCACACACACACACACACACACACACACACACGCACACACACAAAATCGTTTCATAGGTTGGCAACACTCACAACGTGAACGAAAACAAACCAACAGGCAAAAACACTGTGGCAGTGATTAATGAAAAACAGTTAAGAAAGTCAATTATAAATAGTGCAGTGCGGGAAATAAGGCAAAATGCCAAAAACTTCAGATGTAAAATGAAGCCTGTCGACACCAACCACTGCTAGCAAGAAGGGAAGGCGCAGACAGATTATGTAAAGAAACACCGTAAGCAGCTTGCAGACCAACTTCATAAAGGAAACGCTGTTTTTAACATAAAAGAATTAAAAAATAAGCGTACAAACGTGTGTATCCAATTTACAGAAGACCACAGAAGATGCTTTGCAATTAAAAGTGATACGTGTTTGGTGTAATTCTTTTTAATTACACTGCGGTCAGCTCAAAACAGGAAGCATATTCCACTAGGGGAAAGATAGATACCGCCTACAGGAAAATCAAATAGGCCTTTGGAGAAAAGAGAAGCAGCTGTATGAATATCAAGAGTTCAGGTGGAAAACCAGTTCTAAGCGCAGAAGGAAAAGCCGAAAGTTGGAAGGAGTATATAGAGGGTCTATACGAGGGAGATGAAGGCAGTCTTACAGAAATGAGAGAGACCACAGATGAAGATGGGATTGGAGGTATGATACTGCAGGAAGGATTTGACAGAACACTGAAAAATCTAAGTCAATGCAAAACCGCCGGAAAAGGAGACATTCCGTCAGAAATATTGACACCCATGGGGGAACCAGCCTTGACAAAACTCATCCATCTGGTGTGCAAGATGTGTGAGACAGGTAAAATACCCTCAGACTTCACGGAGAATGTAATAATTCCAATTTCATAGAAAGCAGTTGCTGACAGGTTATCGAACTATTTAACAATTTATGGTTGCAAAATACTAACACGAATTCTTTATGGAAGAATGGAAAAACTGATAGAAGCCGACCTTGCGGAAGATCAGTTTGCATTCAGGAGGAATGTAGGAACAAGCGAGGCAATACTGACCCTACGACTTATTTTAGAAGGTACGTTGAAGAAAGGCAATCCTACGTTTGTATCATGTGCAGGCGTAAAGAAAACTTTTGACAATGTTGACAGGAATTCTCTCTTTCAATTTCTGAAGGTAGTAGGGGTAAAATACAGGAAGCGAGAGGCTATTTACAATTTGTACGGAAACAAGACGGCAGTTGCAAAAGCCAAGAGGCATGAAAGGGAAGCAGTGGGTGAGAATGAAGTGACACCGGATTGTAGCTTATCTCCGATGTTACTCAATCTGTACATTGAGCTGGCAGTGAAGGAATACAAAGAGAAATTAGGAGTAGGAATTAAAGTTAGGGAGAAGACATAAAATTTTTCAACTCTGTTGATGATAACCGTAATACTGTGAGAGACAGCAAAGAACTTAGAAGAAAAACTGAACAGAATAGTTCGTGTCTTGAAAGGAGGGTGTAAGATGAACATCAACAAAAGTAAAACAAGGATGATGGAATTAAATTGAATCAGGTGATGCTGAGGGAATTAGATTAGGAAACAAGACAAAGTAATACTCAGTTTTTGCTATTTTGGCAGCAAAACAAGTGATGTTGGCCAAAGTAGAGAGGATGTAGCATCTGGACTGGCAATGGTAAGATAATCATTTCTGAAGAAGAGCAATTTGTTAAATCTTCTCTGAAGATATTTTTCTACAGTATAGCCATGTATGGGAATGAAACATGGATGATAAACAATTTAGACGAGAAGAGAATACTCTCTTTTGAAATATGATGCTACAGATGAACGCTGAAAATCAAATGGCTAGGACACAGTTACTGAACAGAGCTGAGGAGACAAGAAAGTTGTGGCACGACTTGACTAAAAGAAGGGATCAGTTGATAGGACACATCCTGAGACATCGAGGGATCACCATTTTAGTTCTGAAAGGAAGGACGGTGTGGCATGGATAGAGTTTCACAGGATAGAATTGCATGGAGAGCTGCATCAGACCAGTCTTCGCACCGAAGACCACAACAGCGACATTAATAAAATCGTAAATGTGGCTGTCACTAACATCGCAGCACACCAGTTGCCTGCCCTTCTGTGCATAATAAACCCCACAGTAGGACATTGTGAGACGTTAGGCCCTTCTGCGAGTAGCGCTCCGTGTTGATTTACACTTTATTTTTTCCTGTCATTCACGGGCGTCATTTGACTCATCTCATCACCACAACTGCAAGTACGTAGTTATTTGGTCTACCCAAAGAAGACACGTCATTCAGTAGAAATGTAATCCCTGCACAGCAGAGCCCATTTTTCCAACTGTGTACAACATGGAATATGAACACCAAGGACGTTGCTGGACGGCGTGGTTTCTATGGAAGGAGGCTCATAAAAATCTAATCTCCGCCCGAATAGGTCATGAAGGCTCAAGGGCACCGACCGACCGCCGTGTCATCCTCAGCCCACAGGCGTCACTGGATGTGGATGTGGAGGGGAATGTGGTCAGAAAACCGTACTCCAGGCCGTATATCAGTTTACGAGATCGGAGCCGCTACTTCTCAATCAAGTAGTGAAGGAGGTCAATACGGGGCAAAAAATCATGGCTCCCAGCGCTGAAATGGCGTTCCAACTTCCAGGTACTGCCTAGAGTGGCTCTTTTACCTCATATAAGTCTTTCTCGTATCAGTACTATGGAGTCTGTCGCACTCGTTGGAGGAGAACTACTCGCATATCTTGGAATGTGAAATAAAATCCGTGCTGAAGATTGTTCACCAAAAGCGGCTAATCAGAAGGGGCCACCTCAGCAGAATTTAGGAGAATACGGTGGGTGTGGCAGTTCCCCATCTCAACAATTGCAGCCATAGTTTTCATACCTGGGGAGCGAGCGTTGTTGAGTTGCAAAAACGCTTTTCGTGGAGGTGCACCCACCACATACTGCCATCAACCGTCTGTGAATACCCGCAGTGTTTCCTCGCTCCTTCCACAGAAACCACGGCGTGGAGCACAGTCTTCATCATCACACTCCATATCCCCCCCAGGTGGAAAACGGGCATCGCTGTGTTGCGATTACATTTTTACTGAATTTCCTGCCACCTACGGTTAGACCGAAGTCCTATATACCTGCATATGTAATAACGAGTCAAATTGCTCACCATGAGTGATAGGAAGAAATCAGTAAGGAACGCCCCTCGAATTAACACACCTAAGACCAAAATCATGGTACTGCCTGAAAGATAAATCCCAACAAATCTCCCAATAAAACGACATAAGTACTGTGCCTCTTCAAACACTTAAGCAAATTTGGGACAATCATGCGACTCAAAGCGAGAGATAAAACCTAGGATTCAACAATGGAAAAAGATTAGAAAGTTATTTGTGTTCCAAGATGCTACTCTAAGCGGGTGTAAAATGAATGTGCGCAACGGAAAATAATAAACGCTAAAATGATGATTTGGCATTGTATGACTACCCCCTGAATCAGATCTTAGGATCTCTTAATGGACTTTAACATATAAATTACAATCTAAACATAAATTAATGATGAAGGCAACTAATCCTACTAAATGATTAACGTTGTTCGTGTTTATATATTTAAGGTAGATTAAGAAAAAAATCTTGATATTACAAAGTTTATATTTCCTAAGTAAAATTACTGATCTGCGCGGTCTATAATCATTCATACCAAACACTAGAAGACAATACTTTCAAAGATGATGTACGGTGGTGTGGAACCTTAGTGGAAATAAACTAACGCGATCACAGCACTTTAGCTATTATAGCCCTAATAATCTGCGATATCACCGTATGTACTGCGTCTGGTGCGTCGAAGTGATGGTTCTCGTACTCGTCTGAGACGCTGGAAGAACTCCAGCCACAAATAAACTCTTTCAAACACTAGGACGGCAGAAGGCGGTCCTCTGACTAATACACTCCTGGAAATTGAAATAAGAACACCGTGAATTCATTGTCCCAGGAAGGGGAAACTTTATTGACACATTCCTGGGGTCAGATACATCACATGATCACACTGACAGAACCACAGGCACATAGACACAGGCAACAGAGCATGCACAATGTCGGCACTAGTACAGTGTATATCCACCTTTCGCAGCAATGCAGGCTGCTATTCTCCCAAGGAGATGATCGTAGAGATGCTGGATGTAGTCCTGTGGAACGGCTTGCCATGCCATTTCCACCTGGCGCCTCAGTTGGACCAGCGTTCGTGCTGGACGTGCAGACCGCGTGAGACGACGCTTCATCCAGTCCCAAACATGCTCAATGGGGGACAGATCCGGAGATCTTGCTGGCCAGGGTAGTTGACTTACACCTTCTAGAGCACGTTGGGTGGCACGGGATACATGCGGACGTGCATTGTCCTGTTGGAACAGCAAGTTCCCTTGCCGGTCTAGGAACGGTAGAACGATGGGTTCGATGACGGTTTGGATGTACCGTGCACTATTCAGTGTCCCCTCGACGATCACCAGTGGTGTACGGCCAGTGTAGGAGATCGCTCCCCACACCATGATGCCGGGTGTTGGCCCTGTGTGCCTCGGTCGTATGCAGTCCTGATTGTGGCGCTCACCTGCACGGCGCCAAACACGCATACGACCATCATTGGCACCAAGGCAGAAGCGACTCTCATCGCTGAAGACGACACGTCTCCATTCGTCCCTCCATTCACGCCTGTCGCGACACCACTGGAGGCGGGCTGCACGATGTTGGGGCGTGAGCGGAAGACGGCCTAACGGTGTGCGGGACCGTAGCCCAGCTTCATGGAGACGGTTGCGAATGGTCCTCGCCGATACCCCAGGAGCAACAGTGTCCCTAATTTGCTGGGAAGTGGCGGTGCGGTCCCCTACGGCACTGCGTAGGATCCTACGGTCTTGGCGTGCATCCGTGCGTCGCTGCGGTCCGGTCCCAGGTCGACGGGCACGTGCACCTTCCGCCGACCACTGGCGACAACATCGATGTACTGTGGAGACCTCACGCCCCACGTGTTGAGCAATTCGGCGGTACGTCCACCGGGCCTCCCGCATGCCCACTATACGCCCTCGCTCAAAGTCCGTCAACTGCACATACGGTTCACGTCCACGCTGTCGCGGCATGCTACCAGTGTTAAAGACTGCGATGGAGCTCCGTATGCCACGGCAAACTGGCTGACACTGACGGCGGCGGTGCACAAATGCTGCGCAGCTAGCGCCATTCGACGGCCAACACCGCGGTTCCTGGTGTGTCCGCTGTGCCGTGCGTGTGATCATTGCTTGTACAGCCCTCTCGCAGTGTCCGGAGCAAGTATGGTGGGTCTGACACGCCGGTGTCAATGTGTTCTTTTTTACATTTCCAGGAGTGTATACTCTAACACTGTCTTCTCCTCTCTGTGTTCTACAGACGAGAAACGCGAACTTCCGACCACAAGGACGGAGTTCAGACAATTTCTCAACGTAAGTACAAGCAGAAGAAGTGCTCTCAATTACTGAACGCTGCGTACTCAACGACGACTTCCAACTTGAAGTCCAGAATCGCATAGGTTCGCAACAGTACAGTTCCTAACTGTTCTAAATATAAACTCTACTGAGAGCAAAGACAGCAAGTCCGTCTGTACCAACAAAAGCTGATATCGATCGACTGTCACAACGGAAGACTGAGTCTCTCCAGCGCTGGCTTCCCAGCAAGTCTTGGCTCCCCACTATCGTAATTCCGAAAGCGAATCATATTCCGGAAACCACGGAATATTCTCCCTCTCTTCAGATTCTTCCGAACGCCGACCAACCATATTTTAGTCGTTTGTCGTCCAGCGCGGAAAGTTTGCGAGGAAAAACCTATACTCGTACAATGTTACGCTTCTGAGTAAAACCCTTGGAAATAACCCAGTCTGCGTGGTTTCTGAGGTGCTGCTTCACCGTTCACTTCACCTACGTCTAAGATTTTCGGCGTTCAGAAGTACTATCCAATTATCCTTCCGGCCCTTACTGCAATAGCGGCCAGCCGTCACCCTCTTGTGCTCCAGAGTTCAGGTGCCAAGACGTCCGTTTAGCTGCTTCCTGTGTTTAAGCAGGACCAACACCTGTGCGAGCCTTCCACTCAGAGCTTGAGTTCTGCCTGCCATTTCATCTCCACTGGCGTTCCAACCTCTACTAGTATAGGCAATCATCCATTACGCCGTTTTTATGATAAAGACAGTCCCTCACCTTTCATGCAATAAGCGTCAACAGTTATTTACAAGGCGTACCTGACAATGTCAGTCTCATTTATATATTCATATATACGATGTACTACTTATCACATGATACCTAATTGTGTTTGTAGATCACGGCAAAGTATGTGGATGAGTTCTTGTAAGGTGCGAAACTATAGCCACCTTACAATGTTGGACATCAGTCTGCAACTGAAAATCAAAACAACCAGAATGACTCGACGATATTTCAGCGCCTGTGATGTTCAGAAGTACGATGCCGTGATCCTTCGGACATGCATGCAAGCCCTAAGGAACATGCACGGCAGTGACCACAGCCATTATCAATTATAGGAGATGTAGTCGCAGTTGCGAATATGGACCACCATCAGCTGTATAATGGTGACGATGATAAAAGCTTGTGCCAGACTGAAACTCGCACCGCTTGTTATAAGCGGAAAATATGGGTCTGAGTCCTGGTCCCGCACAAATTTTCTCTGTCGTCGTTCCGTTAGACAGCTGATGTTGTCCGTGCTCGCAACTGCGAATACATTTCGTGTAGAATAATTGTATGCTTCATATCCTCCGTCCTTCACAGGAGTAACAGTGGGACTTGAATCGAACTACTGAATATGCATAAATAAGTCTCATCGTCTGCTACCCGATTCTACAGGGTTATTACAAATGATTGAAGCGATTTCACAGCTCTACAATAACTTTATTATTTGAGATATTTTCACAATGCTTTTCACACACATACAAAAACTCAAAAAGTTTTCTTTGGCATTGACAAATGTTCGATATGTGCCCCTTTAGTGATTCGGCAGACATCAAGCCGATAATCAAGTTCCTCCCACACTCGGCGCAACATGTCCCCATCAATGAGTTCGAAAGCATCGTTGATGCGAGCTCGCAGTTCTGGCACGTTTCTTGGTAGAGGAGGTTTAAACACTGAATCTTTCACATAACCCCACAGAAAGAAATCGCACGGGGTTAAGTCGGGAGAGCGTGGAGGCCATGACATGAATTGCTGATCATGATCTCCACCACGACCGATCCATCGGTTTTCCAATCTCCTGTTTAAGAAATGCCGAACAACATGATGGAAGTGCGGTGGAGCACCATCCTGTTGAAAGATGAAGTCGGCGCTGTCGGTCTCCAGTTGTGGCATGAGCCAATTTTCCAGCATGTCCAGATACACGTGTCCTGTAACGTTTTTTTCGCAGAAGAAAAGGGGCCGTAAGCTTTAAACCGTGAGATTGCACAAAACACGTTAACTTTTGGTGAATTGCGAATTTGCTGCACGAATGCGTGAGGATTCTCTACCGCCCAGATTCGCACATTGTGTCTGTTCACTTCACCATTAAGAAAAAATGTTGCTTCATCTCTGAAACCAAGTTTCGCACAGAACGCATCCTCTTCCATGAGCTGTTGCAACCGCGACGAAAATTCAAAGCGTTTGACTTTGTCATCGGGTGTCAGGGCTTGTAGCAATTGTAAACGGTAAGGCTTCTGCTTTAGCCTTTTCCGTAATATTTTCCAAACCGTCGGCTGTGGTACGTTTAGCTCCCTGCTTGCTTTATTCGTCGACTTTCGCGGGCTACGCGTGAAACTTGCCCGCACGCGTTCAACCGTTTCTTCGCTCACTGCAGGCCGACCCGTTGATTTCCCCTTACAGAGGCATCCAGAAGCTTTAAACTGCGCATACCGTCGCCGAATGGAGTTGGCAGTTGGTGGATCTTTGTTGAACTTCGTCCTGAAGTGTCCTTGCACTGTTATGACTGACTGATGTGAGTGCATTTCAAGCACGACATACGCTTTCTCGGCTCCTGTCGCCATTTTGTCTCACTGCGCTCTCGAGCGCTCTGGCGGCAGAAACCTGAAGTGCGGCTTCAGCCGAACAAAACTTTATGAGTTTTTCTACATATCTGTAGCGTGTCGTGACCATATGTCAATGAATGGAGCTACAGTGAAATTATGAAATCGCTTCAATCATTTGTAATAGCCCTGTATATCGAATGAAAAAGAAAGAACTTCTGCATATTACAAAACGAGGACACAAAACTCGGGACATGTTATTAGGGGGGAGAGATATCAATTACTGAAGCCCACCCGGTTAGCCGTGCAGTCTAACGCACGGCTTTCCGGATTGGGAAGCAGCACCTGGTCCCCGGCACGAATCCGCCCGGCGGACTTGTGTCGAGGTCCAGTGAGCCGGCCAGTCTGTGGATGGTTTTTAGGCGGTTTTCCATCTGTCTCGGCGAATGCGGGCTGGTTCCCCTCATTCCGCCTCAGCTACGCTATGTCGGCGATTGCTGGGCAAACAAGCTCTCAACATACGCGAACATTACACCACCATTATTCTACCACACAAACATAGGGGTTACATCCGTCTGCTATGAGACGTTCCCTGTGTGTGTGTGTGTGGAGGGGATGGGAGGTAGGGGAGGGGGGGCTCCATCGGGGGCCGAATTGTACAATGAGCCTGAAAGAGTGGTTCGGTGTGGGCGGCGGAGGGGTGAAGTGGACTGAGGTAGTCGTCGTGGGTTGCGGACCACTGGGGCTGCAGCGGGGATGGAGACTCTCCGTCGTTTCTAGGGCCCCGGTTAACATACAATACAATACAATACAATTACTGAAACTTACACCAAAGTGACAGTACTCATGGCATAGCGATGTGAACATACATAGATGGCAATGGTATCCGCATTGGCGGAGCTGTCATTTGTACTCAGGTCATTCATGTGAAAAGGATTCCCACGTGATTGTAGACACACGACGGGAATTAAGAGACTTTGAACGCGGAATAGTAAATGGAGCTAGACGTTCCATTTCGTAAATCTTTACAGAATTCAGTATTCCAAGATCCACATTGCCAACAGAGTGCCTAGAGTACCAAATTTCAGAGATTACCTCTCACCACAGACAACACAGTGGCCGACACCAGCGTTGTCTATGTTAACAGACAAGAAACACTGCCTGAAATACCTGCAGAAGTCAATGTGGGACGTATGACGAACGTATCCGTTCGGACAGTGCGGCGAAATTTGGCATTAATGGGCTATGGCAACAAGCGACCGACGCTAGTGCATTTTTTACCAGTACGACATGGCCTCCAGCTCCTCTCCTGGGCTCGTGACCAAATCGGTTGGATCCTAGACGACTGAAAAATCGTGAACTGGTCAGATGAGCCACGATTTCAGTTGGTAAGACCTAACGCCAGGGTTGGAATATGGCGCAGATCCATCGACGCCATGGACCCAAGTTACCAACAAGACACTGTGCAGACTGGCGAGGGCTCCCCAACAGTGTGAATAGACTTGGTGCTCTGGTCCAGCCGAACCGATCACTGACTGAAAATGCTTATGTTTGGCTGCTTAGAGATCACTTACAGCCATTCATGGACTTCACGTTCCCGAACAACGATGGAATTTTTATGGATGACATTGCACCATGTCATCGGGCCAGAATTATTCATGCACTGCCAACACTCTCGCAATTATGGACAGCTATAGAGGCAGCAGGGTCTTTCAAAGACTTGTTTATTCTATGCCACGTCGAGCTGCTGTACTACACCTGGAAAAAGAAGGTCCGAGATGGTAGTTGGAGGTATGCCATGACTTTTGTCACCTCACTGTATTATTGAAGGAAAGATACATCAGGTCCATTAGATGATGGAGAATCTCATGTATGAAAATCATTTAAAGACCGTACAGTTGTACATCAGACGAAGTTTTCCATGTTGCACTTTCAAGATGAGAGCTAGCAGCATGTGGTGTGCGTACTGTAAGACCTTCGGTACACACACCATCGGATTATTTGACTTGTCGCTCTAATGAAGTAGGCGAGTGTCAGCAATACGTCTCGTGGCCTTATTGTGGCGTGTTTATCTTCTGCCGTTAGGTCAGACGATAGAAATGCCACTTGCACGCTTAGAGTAGCAGATTGATGGTGACTAACTTTAAACAGAGCTTGATTAATTTTCACACACATTTATTAAAATAATAAAAAGCATAGACATTACGTAACTTGATTCTGGATGCTGTTTACAATTGACAATCTGAAGGTCCTTTGGTCTTGGTACGTTTATCTTATTCTCACACATCTCTGATACTTGACAAAGTTTCTATTCATTTATCTTCATGGCTATGTACAGGAATATGGTAATCTTATTAGGCGCAGACTGAAACTTGACTATAGACTGGTACAGACAAATGCACACTAATGCAGACTGACTAATCGGAGGTCTGTACACTCGTTATAATACCTCGCGCGTTCAGGTATCACTGGGCAAGTGTGACCTGCGAGGAGAAAAGGTACTACGTTAGCAACAATCGCATTGGTTCAAATGGTTCAAATGGCTCTGAGCACTATGGGACTTAACATCTGTGGTCATCAGTCCCCTAGAACTTAGAACTACTTAAACCTAACTAACCTAAGGACACCACACACATCCATGCCCGAGGCAGGATTCGAACCTGCGACCGTAGCAGTCGCGCGGATCCGGACTGAGCGCCTAGAACCGCTAGACCACCGCGGCCGGCAGCAATCTCATTGGCTGCGTCACATATTAATACCCGGATCGGCGGAAGCAGAATTTGGTCCGTCTCTAAGGCAGCGCCATCTCGTAGTGCGGAGACGGACGAGCGCTGCGCCTGCGCTGTTGTGCTTAGCGAGGCGCGCTCTAGTGGGAAAGTTGTGTATGCGCTGACTACGCGGAACTATGTACACAACACAGCATCACCAAACTTCCCAAGGAAGTGACATGCTAAGAAAAAGAATCCTCTCTTTGTCAGTATTACAAGGACCAGATACAAAACTTCCAGTGGGATGGATCAGGACGTTCTCGGCAGTAAAACATGCACACCCACGATGGCACCAGACACTACAGTTAATATTAGGAGAGCAAATGAAACGGAAGCTGTGGTTAACTCGGCGCGCGTGGACAAAGGGCGCCGGTTCCTCCAGCCCCCCTCCACGCGGCAGGGCTCGGCTATAACCGTCGCGCGCGCGGCGCCTATTCGCGGCCGCCGCCACGTCACCCGCCACGTCACCGTGACAGCTGCCACGCGCCGCGGCCGGCGTGTGACGTCACCGAACCTCTCCTCTCCTCTCCGGTCCATCTGGCGAGCGCCCCGCGAACGATTTCACTCCCCGCGCCGGGCGGCGGACGCTGGCGTGCGCCCAGGGATTAAAAACAAAACGGAAGCGAGAGAAATGGGACCTCGGACAGGCAATTTTTAAATCCGAGAGCCTCCCGAACCGGTTTCGAAATTAAGAAACGCAGTGAGCCGCGCAATTACTTCGCCATTACGTTGTGATTAATCAGCGCCGGCGGAGCAAATAAAGATGATACGGGACGGAGCCAAGTCCGCACCTGTGCGGAACATTCCAAGGAAGACACACCAACTTTTTGTGTTGGGTTTGTTCAGCAAGAGCTGCCAGCCACATGCTCTCGTGATTATGAGTTTTTTTCTGTAAATATTAAGAATTATTTACTTTTCTCAGTAAAAACATAATAATCGCTCTTCCACTTCACAACGCGTTTCTGTCTTCTCTCCCCATTTCAGTATCATAAACCTGTCTGGTTTATTGCTTATTTAATTTTGAGCAATCAGTAACACGAATGCTGACTTGTATATTATTCATTAACCAGTTTCAGTCAAAAAAAAAGTCTCTGAGCACTATGGGACTTAACATCTGAGGTCATCAGTACCCTAGAACTTAGAACTACTTAAACCTAACTAACCTAAGGACGTCACACACATGCATGCCCGAGGCAGGATTCGAACCTGCGACCATAGCGGTTGCGCGGTTCCAGAGTGAAGCGCCTAGACCCGCTCGGCCACCACGGCCGGCGGTTTCAGTCCAAGTCCATGTTCATGGTAGGCAAAATACTATTACAAATACAACACTGAATATAGTATATTTTACGAGAACACAAGCCACATAATTGAATTCAAACAGTGCAGACCCAGTACACAAAGAATTCGGGATAAGCAGGCGCTAATCAGTTCAACTAAAGACAATTAATCTGGTTCAGGAGAGTGTTCACTAACATCATGGTCAAACACCATCATGGTTAATGGTGTTGAACCAGGATGTTAGTGAACATATGTGATCCTGTTGACGACTCACCCGAGAAATTTTACTCTCTTTAATAGAACTAATTAGTGCCAGCTTCTAACAGTCGTTGTGTATTGGGTCTCCAGTGTTTGAATGTATGTGACATGTGTTTTCATAAGATGTGTGACATTTAGTTTTGGATTTCTAACAGCGTTTTAACCACTGCGAACATGATCCTGGAATGAAACCGGTTGCGATAAAATACAAGTCTGCATCAGTGTTGACATTTCTTAAAATGCGTACATAGTTATCTGCCTCGAAAAGTAGAAAGTTGCCATGTAATTAACGTAATGGAGATTCAGTAGCAGAAATATTATTATTGGGACGATTACGTAACGTCTTTTGTAAGTTCTGTTTCTGGTTAGGTGTAAGAGAGGGCTTCAAGTCGCTTATCTGGTCCGGCTAAATAAGCAGTAAATAAACAGTAAACAAATATCTGGCGAGTACTTTATATGGAAGATTTATTAGACTAGGAAACTGAGCTTAGGCACTAAACAATAGTCAACCAGACACCGAAAACAGTGGTAGATAGAATAAAAAGTGAAAAATGAAAATCTTGGATTATTCGTGACATTGAGTACGGAAGATATGAGAGATGATTATCACAGACATCCATATCTAGATTTATACCTCACTGGTCACTTTAAAATGAGTGAGAGTAGTTTCATGCCTTTCCGATTCGGGAAAAATGACTGCATGTGAGTCTCCATAAAAGCAGAAAACACCGTTCCTGTGAAACACAACTACCTCTTTATTCGCATGAAGTGCTGAGTGCTATTGACAAGGGATTTCAGATCGATTCCGTATTCCTGGATTTACAGAAGGCTTCTGACACTGTACCACACAAGCGGCTCGTAGTGAAATTGCGTGCTTATGGAATATCGTCTCAGTTATGTGACTGGATTTGCGATTTCCTGTCAGAGAGGTCACATTTCGTAGTAATTGACGGAAACTCATCTAGTAAAACAGAAGTGATTTCTGGCGTCCCCCAAGGTAGTGTTACAGGCTCTTTGCTGTTCCTTATCTATATAAACGATTTGGGAGACAATTTGAGCAGCCGTCTTCGGGTGTTTGGGGCTGACACTGTCGTTTATCGACTAATAAAGTCATCAGAAGATCAAAACAAACACCAAAACAATTTAGAAAGAATATCTGAATGGTGCGAAAAGTGGCAGTTGACCCTGAATAACGAAAAGTGTGAGGTCATCCACATGAGTGTTAAAAGGAACTCGTTAAACTTCGGTTACACGATAAATCAGTCTAATCTAAAAGCCGTAAATTCAACTAAATACCTAGGTATTACAATTACGAACAACTTAAATTGAAAGCAACACACAAAATGTTGTGGGGAAGACTAACCAAAGACTGTGTTTTATTGGCAGGACACGTAGTAAATGTAACAAACTTACTAAGGAGACTGCCTACACTACGCTTGTCCGTCCTCTTTTAGAATACTGCTGCGGTGTGTTGGATCCTTACCAGATAGGACTGACGGAGTACATCGAAAAAGTTCAAAGAACGGCAGCACGTTTTGTATTATCGCGAAATATGGGAGAGAGTGTCACAGAAATGATACAGAATTTGGGCTGGAAATCGTCAAAAGAAAGGCGTTTCTCTTTGCGACGGAAACTTCTCACGAAATTCCAATCACCAACTTTCTCCTCCGAATGCGAAAATATTTTGTTGTTGACACCGACCTACGTAGGGAGGAACTATCACCACGATAAAATAAGGAAAATCAGAGCTAGTATGGAAAAATATAGGTGTTTATTCTTTCAGCGCGGTATACGAGATTGGAATAATAGACAATTGTGAAGGTGGTTCGATGAACCCTCTGCCAGACACTTAAATGTGATTTGCAGAGTATCCATGTAGATGTAAATGTAGATGTAGATGTAATCACAGGGATCAGTGTTCAGCCAAATTAAGCTACGCTGAGAAACGCAAAGTACCGAGTATTACTTGTCAGATGTGCTCTGATAAGACTCACTTTTTCTTATTTCATTGGCTTGGTGGACAGGCTTCTGCATTGGTCAAACTTCACTTTTAGACGACTCCAGAGTCGTCTGGGTTGAGAGGCTCTCACTGGGCTGAGCTGAATTGAGTCGCATATTACGAATAAGACGAGACTCAGCCATAATAGAAAAGCAAATTGTAGGGAACGACGAATCATTTGTATCACGTTCAGTAATTTCACTCTTCGTTCTGATGACTTGTTTGCAGTTAGAAGTCCAGCATGCTTTCAACTGCTGGCCGATGTGGCCGAGCGGTTCTACGCCCTTCAGTCTGGAACTGCGCGACCGCTGCGGTCGCAGGTTCGAATCCTGCCTCGGGCATGGGTGTGTGTGATGTCCTTAGGTTAGTTAGGTTTAAGAAGTTCTAAGTTCTAGCGGACTGATGAACTCAGATGCTAAGCCACATAGTGCTCAGAGCCGTTTGAACAATGTTTTTGCTTTCAACTCCGGCAGTAGCTGCACATGCATAAACTTATGAAGTATTTTCTGTCGCTCTGCGTTAACGTTTGTAATCACAGTATGACGTCCACGAATATAAGTGTTTTGTACAGATAAGCGTTCATTTGAACCACATTTCAGATCCGCTATACACATTGCCGAGACGTTGGCCTACTGTCTTCAACGTTTGTTCTATTTGTTTATTGTGAATTTAATTGGTTCAAATGGCTCTGAGCACTATGGGACTTAACTGCTGTGGTCATCAGTACCCTAGAACTTAGAACTACTTAAACCTAACTAACCTAAGGACATCACAAACACCCATACGCGAGGCAGGATTCGAACCTGCGGCCGTAGCGTTGCGCGGTTCCAGACTGTAGCGCCTAGAACCGCTCGGCCACTACGGCTGGCTGAATTCAATTACGTACGTGCGTAGCAAAGTGAGATTACAGAGATCTTGTCTAATTTCATAGTTAAATGAATTCCTTTTGCAAGCTGTCACTTACTTTAATCATAAATATATTGCTGAGTGATGCTAATGTTATTATTTTTACGTACAGAAAAGTGTTATCTTCTCAATAACCTTCAAATCCTGAGCTACACCTTTAATTTTTATATGTGAGCTAGTGAATTTAATCATGGCACTTTTGCTCTCTATGCCTGTGGTCACTTTCAGAACTCAATTGCTTATTCAAATTAACTAATTTAATAAGACTTAACTTTAAATGGTTGCTATACCCATGTACCAGCACATTAAAATAAAAGCATTGAATAGTAGAGGGAGTATGAACAGAACAGTGGCGTATTTAAGTTTACAAAATAATGAAAAGTTTAGTTAATCGTTTTGTAACTACAACTAGCTTATAAATCTTAAACAAAAATGACAAGCGCAAATCAGAAAAGGAATAGTGTTTCATTGTCAAAGCATACATTGCGGTTGAAGCTATACAAATTATCCCCTGGATTAACACATTTTTCAACGCAATCCACTGTGAGGCCCAACTCTATTCAAATGGAATCAACTACAACCAAGTATACCAAAAACTATGGTTCACCTGAGAACAGGGAACTTGAACATCACTTACAACCCTATGCCAGTGTAGAAGTATATTATCCTTTCACCTTATTCGGGCGGCAGCAGAAAACTGTGTTGTGGGCGAGGAGTGGTGCGCTGCAGCAGTTGTAAAATTCTGACTTGTCCACGAAACTTTGCATACTACGCGGTCTCACTTTCTGATTATCAGAATACGGGAAACTTCCCTATCAGAGACCTGAAATGAGGCGAGGGAAAATCAGCTGTCTATGTGCTTCTGTACAAGCACTGATTTCTCTTGTCTTCTCGTTCATCAGAAGAGATGTATGTTGGTGGCAGTAGGATAGTTCTGCAGTTTGACAGAAGTGCCAGTCTTATAGTGTTTCCCAAAAGAAAAATCTTCCTCCCTCCAGGTTTCCCCATCTGGGTTCACGGAGCACTTTCTGAATACTTGCGAGATAATCAAATCTTTTTTTTTTTTTTTTTTTTTTGTGGGTCATCAGTCTTGTGTTTGCTTTGTTGTGGCCCATCATGAAACCCTCTGCTGTGCCAACATCTTCACCTCAGAGTAGCACTTGCACGCTGCTTCTTCAGTTATTTCTTGGATATATTCCAGTACTCTACAGTTTTTGTCCTCCACCACTTCCTCAAGCATCACGGAAGCTATTCCCCGATGTCTTAAGACATGTCCTATCATGACTCTTCTTGCCAGTGTTTTGCAAATGTCCCTCTACTCCCTGAGTTTATGGAGAATCTCCTGAGTCCTTTTATTAGCTCCAAACGTATGTTATTAGAAATTTCTACATAAAATTAAGGCTGATATTTGATACTATTTGACTTCTTTTCGCATGGCATGCCCTCTTTGTCTGTACTGGTTACCTTTTTATGTCCTCCTTGTTTAGCCCGTCATGTACCTGTTTCCTTCCAAAGTCGCAGAATTCCTTAACTTCCTCTGCTTTGTAGATTCAGTTTTGATGTTAAATTTATTGTTAATTCATTTTTTTTCAGCCTCATTACTTTCGTCTTTCTTCAGTTTACTCTCGAATCACAGTGTGTTCTTATTAAACTGTTCATTCCATTCAACAGGTCCTACAGTTCTACCTCATTTTCATTGATAATACAGTAGTAATATCATCAATGAATCGTATCCTAATATCCTTTCAGTGTAGATTTTAATTCCACTTCCGAATCTCTTCTTTATATCTGTCATTGCTTCTTAGACAAACAGGTTGATCAGTAAGGAACGAAAGACACTCACTAATCCTGGACTTCATCTTGGTCTTCTATTCCTATTTCTCCTTCTTGCATGTTAACTATCTTGTGTATTACTCATATTTCCCAACAGCTTACACTTATTCTCCTGAGAACTTCTAACATCTTCCACAACTTACATTCTTTTTGACAATACTACGAACGTGTCTTGATTTTTCTTGTCTTGCATCCATTATAATGACAACGTCACCCATACATCTTGGTTCCTTTACCTTTCCATATAGCCTATAACAATTCCTCACTTTTTTTACTTCTTCTCTATGTTATTCTCGTTGGTTACTTAGCTTCATAAGGTGTTAAAACGATAGCGCGGTAATTCTTGAAACTTATCTGCCCTAACTGTCTTGCAGATCATGCAGATGATACTTATCCCAATGTCTGATGGTAGAGCTCTATTTGCTGACTCATAGGTTCTGCAAACCAACTTGAATAGTCACTCGGCTGCAACATCCTCCAATCATTTCCAATATTTGGAAGGAGCATTATCTATGCCTTTTGCTTATTTGATCACAAATCCTCCAACTCTGTATTACACTGGCTCTAATACTGGATCTCCATATCTTTCATGTCAGTACTGGGGCAACAGGGGGGCCGGGATATTTTGTTAGTGCAGTTTGCATACATTCAGAGACAAACTTGATTGATTTATAACTCCGTCCCCCCCTAAACCTACTGATGTGTTAATTGATTGATTTATGACCACATGGAGGTTGATTCGTGACCCCCTCGGGATAATCCATCCTTCTGAGAAACCCCCTCACATCCGCTCCCTCCACCACCTTCCTGAGCCTCTGGGAAACGTCCTCATTGGTACAAGCACGCCTTTGATATCAAATTAATCGACTAATTAATTAAATATACACACTAACTAACACCTCACCCTCTGGTACCTGAAAATATCAGTGAGTGATAGAGTGAGCAAAGTGTCTACAGAACCTGTAAGTAATGTGCC
Source organism: Schistocerca piceifrons (assembly GCF_021461385.2). Taxonomy (NCBI): domain Eukaryota; kingdom Metazoa; phylum Arthropoda; class Insecta; order Orthoptera; family Acrididae; genus Schistocerca; species Schistocerca piceifrons. The sequence goes on from NC_060138.1 coordinate 1,244,975,194, forward strand.
TTGTGGAGAGTGTCACAACAAAAGTATATAGTGTCCTGCTGTACACAAAACTTCCTCAATTTTATCATTGTTGTAACTTTGCCTGAAGGGTCATACTTCGTTGCGCTCCACTGGATGCCTTAGTAGGTCTCTCCTGAGTATATGAAGTTCTATGTAGCAGTTCATATTCATGTTAATCTTATTGCACTGAATGTCGTCGAGTCAGATTGTGCAAAAGACATCAAGAGTATAAGATAGAAGACATGTCAAGCAGCAGAATTTGCATGTATGTACATGCAGGAGCGTCACTACAGTTTTCCTCAAAACAGAAGAAAATTCTTCCAAGGCAACAGACTTTTCAGGCGCCTACTTCGCCAATAACTCCTAGCAAGAAAACAGCACCGTTTGTAACTATATACCTCAGTCCTTTGCTCCAGAGATACAGGACGTCCCTAACAGTTTCAGGTTTAATAATGACTGTGCAGCAGCAACAATTTGAAGAGCAAGTGTCAGGTAAACCCAGCTAAACATTATTATGCGTAATTTTGGCTGTACTGTTCGTAAATCCATTCGGTAGATACATGAACGTACGTAACGGCAACAGCAAACAGCCCCATATAGCTGTAATTTCGTAATAACTGGCTACGTGAAATACATTTATTACAGCAATTAAGTCGCCTTCAATGATACTCCGTGTTAATCCACACTAATGGTATTCATTAAGCTGAATATGAACAGCGAGATCAAATTTAGCGCAAGAGCTGATTTGTAACGCTCGAATGAACCTACCACACGTTAGTTTATCAGACAGACGATGTAGCAAAACTGATAACATTCATTCCTAGCCACAACAGTAGTAATATCCCGATTACGCGAACTTGTTCACTTATGCTCGAAGGGAAAGAAAAATAATTGAGACAGCAGGAAAGCCATAACCCACACTGAGAAGCCAGAACCTTTTGGAGCGACACACTTGCAGATTCTCTCTCTCTCTCTCTAGTTTTCCAGTACCTGTAAATATAAGTTAAGCATTTACTTGCGTAATCTTCTGAAATTAATCAACCATTACACGATTGTTGCATCTGGTCTTCAATAGGGTATGTTATACACAACTGGTATATACAAAATATGACTGATGTTTATGATTTTATATTAAACTTTTCGTAGTTGGCGGAATGTCTCATTTCTGTCTAGTGTTAGCAACTAGAGAACAGGTTTTGGAACTTGGAATGGATTACTGCGGACCATGGCTAGATTATATCGACAGCTGTGTACGATCAAGAAGGGCGGTGTGTGTCAATAACTGCCATAAATCAAATCACTATCTTCATTCCAAGAATGTCCTAGTTTTGTTTCCAAAATATACGTCACAGATATTGTTTTAAGATTTTACTATTCTTCTCATAAATTCCGCTGGTTTGTACATCAGCTGAAGCTAGCGCCATTCCAGATAAATTGATAGAATGTAAAAAGAAAGGAAAAGCCATACATTAGTGGGTGCTATATCAAAGCCATCTTGAAACTTTATGCTGAAAATTTGTGTGCAGTATTACATGTTTGTCATTTTCATGAGAACAGGTGCCGACCGCGGTGGCCGAGTGGTTCTAGGCGCTTCAGTCCGGAACCGCGCGACTGCTACGGTCGCAGGCTCGAATCCTGCCTCGGACATGGCTTTGTGTGATGTTCTTAGGTTAGTTAGGATTAAGTAGTTCTAAGTTCTAGTGGACTGATGACCTCCGATGTTAAGTCCCATAGTGCTCAGAGCCATTTGAACCATTTTGAGAACAGGTTTTCTTGGCCGGCCGGCGTGGCCGAGCTGTTCTAGGCGCTTCAGTCTGGAACCGCGTGACCGCTACGGTCGCAGGTTCGAATCCTGCCGCGGGCATGGATGTGTGTGATGTCCTTAGGTTAGTTAGGTTTAAGTAGTTCTAAGTTCTAGGGGACTGATGACCTCAGATGTTAAGTCCCATAGTGCTCAGAGCCATTTGAACCATTTTAGAACAGGTGTTGTCTTGTACAGACTTGCTATGCTTTCTCCGGTATTTCACGTCCTAATACAATCACTCGACAAACAATAGATTAACTTGATAGTTCTATGTTCAAAAGACTTAGTGAACCTAGTTAGGTTCATGGGACACAAGTGCCCTTCCCTACTGATTTTCAAATTCGGTCAAGTTATAAACTTCTTGCGCGTGACAGCTTAATACACTCTGGTCAGCTATAACATTATGGCAACCGACCCCTATCGATATAAACCCGTCCCGGTGATATCAGAGTCACCTGGCGAGGAGTGAGTACTATGTGGTATCAGAGAGCAGGATGTCAGTTTGTATAATGAGGAAGGCGTGCGATCTATCTGAGTTAGGTCGAGGTCAGATTATGATGGCCCAGAGACTTGGCATCGGGATTTCGGAAACAGCATGACTTGTCGGGTACTCAAAGAGTGCTGCGGTGTCTTCAACACGTAGTGAAACCAAGGTGAAACCACGTCCATACGTCGTCAGGATGGGAGGACATCGCTCACCACAGATGTCGAACGTCGTAGGTCGCGCAGACTGGTGAAACAGGAAAGGTGGTGAACTGTGGCAGAGTTCAAGTGTGTCTGAACACACAGTGCACCGAACACGCCTAAGGATAGGGCTCCGCAACTGAAGAACCATGCGCGTGCCAAGGTCAACACCACGACTTTGGCAGCTACGACTGAAATGGCCACATGACTATAGGTACTGGACGTTGGCGCAGTGGTAGAGCATAGCATGGTCTGATGAATCCCGATACCTTCTTCATCATGCTGATGGGGAGGCACGAAGTTGTCGTCTTCCAGAGGAACAGCTCCTTGACACCTGCACTGCGGAGCAAAGACAAGTTGGCTCCGGAGAACATTCACGTGAGCATCCCTGGGTCCAGTGGAGCTCGTGCAACGCACCATGACGGCCGAGGAGTACTGTACATGGTTGCAGACCACGTTCACCCCTTCATGATGATCATGTTTTCCGACGGCTGTGCCATTTTTCATCAAGATAACGCGACTGTCACAAGGCCAGGAGTGTGATGGAATGGTTCGAGGAACAGTAGCGAGTTCCAGTTAATTTGCCGCCCCCCCCCCCCCCCTCCCAGCCAACTTCCCGTATCCGTTCTCTAACGAACATGCCTGGCATTTAATTGCATGTGGCGTCAGAGCTCATATTCCCCCACCCCGCAATTTGGTGCCATGTGTGTGCGGATGTGCTACCAACTCTCTCCAGCGTCCTACGAAGGCCTCGTGGCTTCCATGTCACGACGCGTCGCCGCTGTTATCCGTACCAAAGGTGGACATACTGGCTATTAGCTAGGTGGTCGAAATGTTCTGGCTGATAATAGTAGATCATTATATTAATAATAAGTCATATTTACAGTACATTACTAATTCTCCTGTAACGTCACAACGAGTGCTAGTGCTTACCATCTTGTTCAAATGGCTCTGAACACTATGGGACTTACGCCGGCCGGAGTGGCCGTGCGGTTCTAGGCGCTACAGTCTGGAACCTCGTGACCGCTAAGGTCGCAGGTTCGAATCCTGCCTCGGGCATGGATGTGTGTGATGTCCGTAGGTTAGTTAGGTTTAAGTAGTTCTAAGTTCTAGGGGACTGATGACCACAGCAGTTAAGTCCCATAGTGCTCAGAACCATTTGAACCATTTTGAACTATGGGACTTAACTTCTGAGGTCATCAGTTCCCCAGAACTTAGAACTACATAAACTTATCTAACCTAAGGACATCACACACATCCATGCCAGAGGCGGGGTTCGAACCTGCGACTGTAGCGGTTGCGCGGTTCCAGATTGTAGCGCCTAGAACCGCTCGGCCACATAGGCCTGCAGATATTAACAATCTATTTATTCAGTAATTTCTTGAGATATGGGCTAGTAAGGTATGTTTAGAATTTTATTAATCGTTAATCGGAGATATATCACAATTTGCTGTTATGAGAGCAATAAACTGAGACCTCTTTGTGAAATGTTTATACCACTCGAGTTCAATAAGATCCTAGAAATCAGAGAGACATGAATGCTGTGGAAGGCTCTTTCCTTTGTGTGATGAGGTGTATTTCGAGTACGTTTTGTACTGTGCATTAGTTTGGTCCCACCTTGGGCGCTAAAGTGCGGTTTTAGTTAAGCTCCACATTGGGAAGCCTATTTCCAATACCTTTCGTGGTTGCTGGGATACGTATGTTTCATTACAGTAGTAGGCAGTTACGATCGTTTCGATGTGCACATGGTGAGTCACGTAAGACGTGACAAGCCTTTTATTTCGTGAACGGTTACATGTATCGAAAGGCGGGTTTCGTCAAATGTTACAGCGTCGAGGGACAAGTATGTTCTTCTTTGGCTAATGTTTTTAGCTCTGGTATCAACTGAGGTACTGAAGTAAGTACGTTTCTTTTAAATGGAACCACATACTTCTTATAACTTCTCTTGAGGAGACAGCTATGATGTATCGCTTTTCTTAATGTAGAAGTTGAAACCTGTCGTAGAAAAATTGATAGAAGTCGTAGAATGTGAGAGCACTGTGGCCAGAAGTGGCATTTGAGGAGCAAAGACAGCCCAGCAATCGTCTCGGGCAAGGCTGCGGAGTTGCATATCGTAGGCCGACGCTACGAGAATGAAGCTTCATTTCCCTTTGAACCAGTCCACGACCTAGGTGCAGGTTCACCTACGAATATTGTACATGAAAATACAACATAGGCTAGAATCTAGCGTATCTCAAAGAGGTTAGGAAAACTATTTCATAATTGTGTATCCTTCCAGTTTTACGTGAGCTGAAACAGAGAAATCAACTCTTCATTCTTCAAAAATAAAGAGATCTTATTCGCGGCAAAAAGTAACAACTGTATTAAATACCTTCATGTTAGGAGGAAGATAAGACCTATCTTTTCCTGTACCTGGCTGTGTTCTTCTTAGAGGTAAAATACATGCTGTCAGACAAATGTCTCTGCTTACACTGCCCTAAATTATATCATATGGAATACATTCGTTGAACCAAACATTTTATTAAAAGTACTTTGGTGACCACCTTTACATCGCAAAATAAACATTCTTCTTAAGGAAACGTCGTTCCATGCTGAACGTAAGCGCATAATGACAGTGTTACTAGCTACGAGCAATACACGCTGTCGGCTTATTTGACATTGCAATGCACTTTTGTATATACGTAAATGAAATAAATAATTTATTAACAATGATTTTGTAACCAGACAAACCACATAAAATATATTTTCCTTCCAAAAAAATAACTTTATCCTTTATTTAAGCAAGTGGTCAAACTGTGGACCATGGACTGAAGGGCACATTTTCAATCGCAGTTCGAAAGGAAAGTGAACAGATGTAGTTACAGTTAATGATATGGTAGAGTATGCACTGGCGAGTCGACGACACATCTCCTCTGGCGTAGTTGGGCTTCGTCATAGACTTTATCTTTGAGTGTTCCCCAAAGAAAGAAAGCAAGAGGAGTCAAATTGGAGGACCTCGCAGCCCATTTGACAACAGAATTTCGTCCTACCCAACACCAGGAAAATTCTGATTCAGTATTTGCGTTGCAACAAGGGACGAGTGAGCTGGACAATCGTCGCAATGCAAAAATGGTTCAAATGGCTCTAAGCACTATGGGACTTAACATCTTAGGTCAACAGTCCCCTAGAACTTAGAAATACTTAAACCTAACTAACCTAAGGACATCACGCACACCCATGCCAAAGGCAGAATTCGAACCTGCGACCGTAGCGGTCGCGCGATTCCAGACTGAAGCGCCTAGAACCGCTCGGCCACACCGTCGGCTGTCGCATTGCAGACACTTACACAGCCGAATATGTAGCGGTACCTCTTCTGAGGGAACCGGCCGAATGTTCGTCAGGAAGTGTGCGTATGAATGTCCATTTAGAACGCCGGATATGAAGTAAGCTCCCACAATGTAATTTCCTATGAGGTCGCACCATAAGTTTACGTTTCATGGCCGTTGATGTTGCACTTGGCGAAGCCAGTGTGAATTTTCGGCTGCTCCAGTAGTGCATATTATGCCATTTACATTAGTGTGGTTAATAAACGTTGCTCCATCGATAAAGAGCACACATTGGGAAAACGTAGGGTCATCTCTCAGTTGCTGAAGGAGAAACCGACGATCTAAACGACGTTCGAACTCACGGCCGTCGAGTAACTGATGTACTGATAGATGACAGGAATGGAAATTCTGTCGATGCAGAATGCAAATGAGACACGCCTGGCTGATTTCACATTCCTTATCAATAGTCTCCTACTACTGTGCGGATTCATTAGCGTCGTAGCCAGAACAGCTTCTTGTCCTCTTTTTAAAGTTCAAGCAGCCTGTCTGTGTCTTAATAATTCGTGTATTGGCGATTCGGATAGAGAGCCCTGTACCGCTGTATTGCTTTTATATTTCATTTACATTCATCATATGAAAGTAGTATATCCAGCTTCTCTTCATTGGTGTACATATCTGGACGCAATGAATGCTGAAGCAGTAATGAGCGGACTGCAGTGCAGTACAGCACGGCCTGCAAGTCAACAGGCAAATGTGTCGACGTTCTGGCACCGTGTAGAACGAGATATCTGTTTGGCGGTGTCGCTGATGACAATTCTGGCCACCGTGATCTCAAATTGTAGAATACTTCTCGAATTTTTTTACGACAGGTTTCAACGTCAACATTAACAAACGCTATACCACCGTAATTGTCTTCCTAAGAACTATCGAATGCAGTTATAAAAGAGTATACAGTTTCGTTAAACAAACGATTTGCTCCAATGTCTCCGTCGACATCAGCGCTAAAAACATTAATGAAATAAAAAATAATACGTTCCCCAGGACGCTCTAACAGCGTTTGGATATGTGTAACTGTTCACGAAATAAAAGGGGTGTTACGTCTTACGTGATTCACCCTGTATATCCCTTATGTCCGGTGCTATCATCTAGCAAGTAGCATTCGGACCTTGGAGAAAACTGATGTGGATTACGGGATGGATATGTAGATGGCTGTGAGCATCTATCGGCATTCAAGGGTTGGATCCCCACAGTTCCACGTCGAGTACTTACTCTGCCTGGGCAACACACAGGGTGTACTCGTCGCTTCGGAAGAGCCCGCTGCCTTTGCCGTCTGTCCGTCTGTCGCCGCTGTCGTTCTTCCGTCCGTTTGCACACCATCGCTGCCACCCGCCGCCCTGTGCTCGACGGCGCCGCCGCCGACGCCGGAGCCGCCCGTCACCGCCTCCACCACCCCCCGCCGCCCCCGCCTTCTGGTCTTCGCCGACGCTTGGTGCTCGCCGCCTCCGCCCAGCCGCCGTTGCCGTCGCCGCCTGCCGGTGCTCGCCCCTACCGCCGGCTCCGCCATCGCCGGCCCCCGCTTTAGTTCCTTTCGCACTTCGGCGACTCCCTTCGCCAGTGGACGCCGCCTTCAATCATGAACACCCCCACTACTGCCAACATCTACACCTCGCCTTCACCTAACCCCACTGTAACCCTGTGGAGTGCTTCCTCTGAGCTTAACCCCTCTCATCCACCTCTCCTACTCACGGTCTTCTCCCCTTCTGTCTCCTCCTCATCCCTGTATGCCCACCTGTACGTTGCTCCTCCCCCTGCTCCTTCCCCTACTCCAGCCCCTGCTCCTGCCACCCCTCCCACTGCTGTCCCCCACTGAGCTCCCCCTCTCACCCACCCCGCTACGACTACTCCTGTTTCCATGGCCCGAGTGACCGCCCGCCACGCCACAGTCGCCAGCACAGGGCGCCCCACCTCACACCCAGTGCTGCTGCGTCACACTAGGGGCAGGCCTCCTACCACCTCCCCATCCATCCAGTCCCTCATCCCTCCTCCCAGGCCACACCCGCCAAAAAACCTTCCAAGGGCCCAAGTGGCGATCTCTCCACCACCCCATCCTCCAAAGAACCATCGCACGACACACTTCCCTCTGACACCACCTTGGATACCACCCCTCCTCCTGCCTCCTCAGCCCCCACCCTGTGTACCTTCATCCTTGCAAACCCTGATCCGAAATTCCTAGATCCCTGCACCTTCACCCTTGAAATCCAAAAATTCATCCCCAGTCCACCCATTATCCAACTTATCCCTCACAGAGACACTGTTCTCATCAAGTCCTCCTCTCCCTCTTTTCATATTGATCTCCTCTGGCGCCTTCCCCACATCAACTTTGCCCCCCCCCCCCATGTGTCCCTCACACCATTCCTTACTTCCTCCTCTCCTTGTCAGCCTCAGCCCCTCTTTGTCCACCAACCCTCATCAACGTGATCACAAAACTCAGACTTGTGGTCACAGAGGCAGAGGTGTCGGTGGAACTGAATGCCCATCCCACCCTGCAAGTCCGCTCGACCTGACGTATTTACAGCGCTTCTGGCCCTACCTTCTTCATGCATATCTTTACTGAGTCTGCCTCCTCTATCAATCACCTCCTCACACAGAGAGCCCCGATTTTCAACTGCCACCATCCTGCCGACCCATCCCATTCCCCTCCTCAAACCTACTTCTGCCAGTGCAGTCTCCTGTACAATGACCACCTCACCCGAAACTGCAAGAACACCCCCCCCCCCCACCTGACCGCCATTGGAAAGCCTCCCACATCCTTAAAGAGTGTCCTAATGTCGCCTCTGCCCCTTCCTGCAACACTTGCAATGAATTCCATCCCACCTACTCATCCAAATGCAAAGCGAAACCCCCTCCCACCAACCCTGTCCCAATTCGCCCCATCGATCAGCCCATCCACCCCAACAGTTCCCTCTGACCTTCCCCTACAGCAGAAGACATCATCCAGTTCCTAACCATCGTCCTGAACATCCATCCCTTCCAGAGCCCCCACACCCTCCAGGAGATTTCCCTCGAAACGTGCTCTGTTTTCCATTTAAATATCTATGCCAACTACTCCCACAACCAGGCCCATTTTACCTTCACCCACCTCGACACCCACGTTTAACCCCTCACTTCCTTCCCCCATCCCACCTCCTGGTACATCAGCAGTATCATCTCCTCTACCTCACCATTGGCTCCCTCCCTGCCAACAAATACCTCTTCATGCATACTCTATCCCAGCACCACGTTGACTTCTTCATCCCTAATAAAACCTTCCTCCAACCTCACAATGTTGTCCACACCTTTCCCTATCTCCTTCACTGCACTGACAATCCCCTTCCCCACCCTCAATGTAGGGTCGCTATTGGCCACCTCAAGCATCTCCCTGTCCACTCACAATCTCTCCTCAATGACCCAACACCCTCTCCTCAGCATATTTTTCTCCTTCCCTGGCCATCACCTGTGCCATTATCTATTCTGTCCTGTAATCTCCCATGTTCACCATACCTTCTCCACCTATGTGATTTCTGCTGACCTCAACATTCACAGCCATGACCCTGCCACCCTTTGGCGGTGGCATCAGTTCCTTGTCACCCCACATGGTGACCTTGTTCCTCTCCCACAACACACTCGTCCTGAAAGTAACTCCACCCCCAATGTTATTCTCACTTCCCCCAACCTCCTTGACCGTATCGCCATGGACGTCCTTGATCCCATTGGTAGTGACCACCTGCCCATCCATCTCACCATCTCATCTGCCTGTGCCCCTCCCCCCCCCCCCGAAGTCCACCACCCAGTTGCCCCTCCAAAGCCTGTCCACAACTACTGCTGTGCTGACTGGAATGCCTACTGGGGACCCATTACCTCACAGGTCTAAAGCCACCCCCTCACATTTCACCATCCTGCTGACATCACCCATCCCTCTTCCTTCCTTCAGAAGACCATCACTGATTCTGTGGAGGCCCATTTCCCCACCAAACTCATTCACCTACACTGCTCTACCCTTCTTCTGCAGGTCGTCCTTCTTCCTCATGAATCCCACAGGCTCTACCGCTCCTTTCTCTGCATATGTCACTGGGATGCACTCATCCACCACTGGCAATTTCAGCAACACATCCAGAACCTCCTTACAGCAAGGGAACATTGGGACTGGTGCCAGACATGCACACACCTCAACTCCACCCTCCCTATCAACTCCTCCAAGTACTGGTCAGCCTTCCACCACCTTACTGGTAGCCATCTGACCCTGCATTACCCTATCCTCCATGACGATCGCCTCTTCCCTGACAAACTCTGTGGGGCTAACCAGTTTGCTTCCCATCTCTCTGAGGTCTTCTCCATTGCTGACAATCCCCATTTTGATTACTACCTGTTCCCCACCATCCTTGACCGCAATGATACCTCTGTCCCACCACTTGCCCCTAGCTTCAAGTACTTGGATCAGTTACCCCCTGAGACATCAACACTCCCATCACCACAAATTACATCACACTTGTTTTCCGCTCCAAATGCAACACCGCCCCTGGTCATGATGGTGTCACCTACCGCCACCTCCAGGAATTCCCCCATTCTTCCTAGCTATCCTTGCTACCCTGCACAATTCCTCCTTTCCACTGCTTCTACCCCAATCTGGGGGCCTTCCTTCTCAGCTGACGACCAGCTTCTTAACCTTAACAATCTTCTTTTCCTCCAAATTAACTCCTGTCACTCTGCTGTCTTTGTTTCCCTTGACCTCCAGAATGCCTATGACCATGTCTGGCAACCCAGGCATTTTTCACACTCCAGACCTATGCTCTCTCCATCAATTTCATCCATCTCGTTGCTTCCTTCCTCTCCCGTCGCCCCTTCTATGTCACTATCCACAATTCTACCTCCTCGACCTTCTATCCCTCCACTGGTGTGCCACACGGCCCTGTCCTTTGCCCTTTCCTCTATCTCCTGTTCACTGATGAATTCCCAAACCTCCCCCACTTGTTCATCTCTTCCAATTTGCTGATGACACGCCTTCCTAGACCTTTATCCTATGCTTCAATGGTCCCACGTACCCTCCAAACCCACCTTGACCAGTTCACCACTTGGTGCAACCAGTGGTTCCTTCGTACCAACCCTTCCTAGACCCAGGCCATAATCATAGGCTGAACTCCTGCTCCTTCCATTTCCATGATTTCTACCTAACCATTTATGGCCATCCTATCCACCTCACTGCTACCCTCACCCTTGAGCGACACCTCACCTGGACTCCCCATCTCCTTACAATCCAACACAAAGCCCACAACGGACTCCACCTCTTGAAACTCCTGTCTGGCCAGTCATGGGGACTGCATCCTTCCACCATCATTCACACCTACAAATCCTTGATCCACCCCATCTTTTGTTATGCCAGTGTTGCTTGGATTTCCGCCCCTCCCAGGTTCTGTAACGCCCTCCAAATCCTGGAGTGCCATTCACCCCACCTCGCCTTCCATATCCGCCTTCCATCCCGCATGTGCATCCTCTATGACTTCATCCCATACCACAACCTTCTCCATTTCCTTGAACACATCTGCACCCTGTATATTGCCCACCGACTTGATCCCACCACCCTGTGGTGTTAACCTTACTCTCTATCCCTAGCCCATTGCCATGCCTTTACTGGTGTGTCCCATACTCTCTCCATTTACACACCCTCCACCTCCATTCCCAGTGCAACTTCCAGCACATACCCCCTCTGCATGATGAACTTCGCCCTCATGTCTACAACTCCTACTGACTTTAGCCCCTCCTTTCTCCTGCCTCCTCCTCAGGGGCTTCCTCTTCTCCCTCTCTCTTCTCCTGAACAGCTTTTCCCCTCCTACACCCCCTCCCTCTCTTGTTCAGTGTCTCTGCACTCCCTCCAGGCCTTGGCTTCCCTCTTCATCTCCTGCCCCATCTGTCCCTTGGTACACCCCCTGGGCCCCCTATTCCTTTCATCCCCCCCACTGCACCTTGCTCTCCCCTCTTTTTTCTATCCCCTCAGGCCTCTCCCTCAGCAGATCCCTCCTCTTAAAGTGGTTTTAAGGTGTCTTTGTTTTGGAGTGTTTGAATACTGTGGTCAACTTTTACCCTGTGTGTGTGACTTCAGTGTCTTTTTTGTGCTGTACAAATTGCCAACTGTGTTTTTTAACTTTATGTAGACTTTTTTAATTGTCTTTGAATGAAAGTCTCTGTGTCAGTGTATATTTTCCCTCCATTGTCTCTGCTTACTCTAATTTTATGTTCACCTTTTTATCGCCTTTATATGTATAATTTTCTCCTTTTATTAGCTATTTTGTCACTCAGCTGAAGAGTGGCGGATTGTGCCGCTGCCAGCCCTCGCCTGCCCATATGAGGCAGGGGTTGAAATCACAATAAAGGAGAAAAAACGATCAAACGGGGTGGCGTTTGTCTATACCTGGCATTGTGCCTCTGTTACACGAAAGGTACTTCAAATTACCATCCTCTCCATTCTGGGAACATGTGAAACACCTTATTTTTTCTTCTAATAGATCATAGGGATTCTTTTAAAACGTTACTACACTCATCTGTAATTGTGCTGCTTTGTACATAATATGTACTTTCTCGGTCTTACATGTCGCACAGAACTTCAGGGAATTTAGAAAACAGTCAGCAAAATGTCAAAGCCACATTAAAAGTTTATGTTGAAAATGATTGTGCAATATTTTATGTTTTCACTTGTACGAGAATAAATGTGTTTTTGTACTGATTTATTATATTTTTTCCTATATTTTCCGTCCTGATAAAATCACTCACCATACAGGAATTTGAAAATCTTAGGTTCACACGAAAACATGGACACAGTTATGTTTGTGGTTGACATGTATCCCACCTTAGGAATCAGTCAATATATCTTTTTTTTGCGTATTATTTATAATTTCACATGACAGTTTTTGACCTTTTACGTTTTCAGATACATGTAAGCTAATTTCCAACCATTGAAGGGTTCAATAAAATTCCTCTGGGTTTGAGGCCCCATTGTCAACTATAAAATTCCGATGTTTCGGCGACTATTGCAAAATGCCTTCCTCAGGGTGTACCGCTAACTGCTGAATGAGCGCTAGTTTGGTTACTTATATGCTATGGAGGAGTGCTGCCATTGAAAATGGGGACGAGGAGGAAGGGTATTAGGTGTTCTCTATTTGGTCTTTGCATTGCGTGTGATCACTGGCAGGAATAGGCTTTTTCCACTGGAGTTTACTTTATTGCTTGCCATTGGTGAAATCGGCGAATAGGAAACTGAACGGCGACTGCAGCGAAGCGTTGTTTACTGACTGCCTAGTATCGAGTGGGGCGCGTCAGCACTCCGTGTACCCTCCGCCACGCTGGCCTAACGCGTGCCAATACAGAATAGTGAAATACGTACAGCCACCAGCAGACGAATTTATAGATCAACTATTTAGTAAAGAATTTGTTAATTTTTCCCACATTTTAGAAATTGGAACAGAATAAGAAGGACCTCTTTCAAAATATTTTCTACAATTTTTTATCAATTCTAAGCAATCTTTTATTGTTTCAAAATCTAGGTTTATTTGAAATATTCATTAGCATAATTATAAATTGTTGCTCATAATCTTGAACTTCCATTATTTTTAGCTAAAACAAAAATGTTTCTTTTAATTTTTTGTCCAAACAATTTAAAAAATTTATAATGTAGTTACCTTAATTTTTATCTACACTTCAGATTGTTGTGTGGCAAATAAATTTATCTTAAATTTTTACTCTCGAATTCGAATTTCCCAAAGTTAAACAATCTTTTCAGACAAAATTATTATTTTTAACTATTCTATTACATTTTTCTATATATTTTTCTATTTGTATATGAAAATTAAAATTAATTAGTAAATATTTAATATTTGTATTCTTTGTTAAAAATTTCCGCAAAACCTTGTGTTATATCTAAATCTAAGAGATAATAATGTTTTTTTTAAGTTATGTTAAAACTTTTGGTGATTCTCTCAATACTGTGTCTAATTTAACATCTTCTAATTCTATTTTATAAGGAATGGCAATGGGAATTTTATATTTTTTCTTAAATGTGTTTGGATCTTTATTAATAATATTTTCAACCCCACAAATTATGTCACATAGAATCTAATAAATAAGGAGTTTATCCTTAATCCCTTGTAGTGCTAAATTAAATTTAGAAAACCTATATCTTAGGACTCTATTAAAACTTCCACATGCTGATTTTCTTACAAGACATTTTCATTCGTTCATTTCTCCTTCGACAATCTTTAAAATCCATTATTTTAACAACCATAATGTTATTGCAGAAAGCTTCGGTAATTGGATTAAATTATTTTAATTGTTTTTCTCCATTTTTATAGATAATATTTCCAGTATTTGTAATAAGATTATTATTATTTAAATTTTCTGTAAGTAACCCTAACCCAGATCTTTTGTTGGTTCATTTGTCTATATTTCCCAAAAGTGCTGTTGTAGAATATTTTTTCTTTGTAGCAGACATTTTAATTTAAGCTGCAATTTATAGAGGGGGGAAAACATTAGATTTGTATAAAGGTAGCTAGAATTCAAAATGTTAAAATAGACTAATTAAAAAGTAACCAAAACTGGTTATCCAAAAGTAAAGTGAAGTGATTTTCTTACCTATCTGAGTGGTAGCATTGAAAATCTGTTAACTGAACTTAACAGTTGTAGTAATTGTTTTCCAGTAGTTTGCACTAAATTATGAGAAGTTAAAAAACATAAATCTGTTACCTCAAAAGCTGAAATTTTACCAACAAAATTTGGGGATAAAGTTTTGTTATTTTTAGATGATAAATATAAAATTACCCTGCCAGATCGATATACTAAAATCTTTAGAAATGATGATGATAAATTAGGTAAAATTGTAAATTTACATTTTATTTATCAAGATAAAAAACAAATAAAAATCGTCCAATTTATGTTATTGATACTGAATAAATTTTAAAAACTTTTTTATTTTTCCTTTAATTAAATTAAAATTATCTTTACTATAATTTGCTAAGTTTTTACATAACTCAACTTTGTTGGCCATTTTGTTTTCATTGTATTTATATAGAATTTGGTTGTGGAATGTTGAGAACTAGGTTCTTGGTTTGCCGGCGGGTCACTTGGCCTTTTCTATAGCCTCTCTAATCTCTCTCCTCAAAAAGATGGCTCTGAGCACTCTGGGACTTAACTTCTGAGGTCATCAGTCTCCTAGAACTTAGAACTACTTAAACCTAACCAGCCTAAGGACATCACACACATTGATGCCCGAGGCAGGATTCGAACCTGCGACCGTAGCGGTTGCGCGGGGGTTGGGTTGGGTTGTTTGGGGGAAGAGACCAAATAGCTAGGGAAGGACTGGGAAGGAAGTCGGCCGTGCCCTTTCAAAGGAACCATCCTGGCATTTGCCTGGAGCGATTTATGGAAATCACGGAAAACCTAAATCAGGATGGCCGGACGCGGGATTGAACCGTCGTCCTCGCGAATGCGAGTCCAGTGTGTTAACCACTTCGCCACCTCACTCAGTTAGCGGTTGCACGGTTCCAGACTGTACCGCCTTTAACCGGCCGGTAATATCTCTCCTCAAACTGTTTCACTAGTACGTGGGGCTTTTGAAATTCGATCTTCATGCTCCACTATTCCTGCTGTCCTGCCACCGCACTTTAGAGTTCTTCCAAAGAATCTAAGTCTAATACAATTTTTTTCTGTAGTAATTAAATATGCTACTTTTATTCCACTCATCCTGGACGCACACTCCTAGATATATTGCGCTATTAATGTTTCTAGGTATAGATCGCCAACTAGTGGACCTAAGGCTATTTGCGGAGAAGTGCACTTACTGCAGTTGTTTTATGTGGATACTACGATGCTGTCTTCCCAGTAAACGTTAGCTAAAAATTTATTCCGAAGATCTACGTCCCCTGTATAGCATTTAAGAAGAAGAAAGTTGCATCGGACGGTATTGGTAATATAATGGGAAGCATTACGTTAATTACAGGACCCAAGAGGAGACAAGAACACTAGAAAAGAAAAGGTAAGTCCTCACATTGTGAATGGTTTAAAAAAGTATTACAGGTTTTCTTAGTTGCTGTTCAGTATATACAAGAAGCAGTTAGGAAAATAAAAGAAAAATTGAGAAGAGAAATAAAATTTCGGAATTGAAGGAGGATTTCATGTTGCTGGACATTCTAGGCCAATGAGTTTCACTTTTATTTCCATTTATTTATTTATTTACTCTGTGTCAGACTTTTCATCTCACAGCAGAACTTTTAACCTTCACCTTAAATTATTTGCTGGGGGTAATCCAATCTCTGTCTTCCTCTACAGTTTTTACCCTTGACACGTCCCTCTAGCACCATGGAAGCTATTCCCTAATGTCCTGTCATTTGTCCATATATTACTTTCCTCGACAAATCTGTGGAGTATATCCACATTCCTTACCTTATCAGTCCACCGAATTTTCAACATTCTTCCGTCACACTAAATCTCAAATGCGTCGATTCTCTTCTGTTCAGATTTTCTCACACGCCATGTTTCACTATGATGCGAAGTTGTGCTCCAAACGTACGTTCTCAGAAATTTATTTCTTAAATGAAGGTTCCTGTTAGACACAAGTGAACATATCTCGTCCAGGAATGTCCTTTTGGCAGTGCTAGTCTGTTTACACCTTGCTCCATCCATCATGAGCTTTTTGCTGCAGATTCTGATGATAAGTTTTGTTTTTATTTCTTCTACTACAGATTAGTTTCGTCATTTTCGATTTACTAGAAATTCGTATTCTGCCCTCATTACTCTGTTCATGCCAATAAACAGGTCCTGTAATTCTTATTCAGTTTCACTCAGGATAGCATTGTCATCAGTGAATCCTATCATCAATATCCTTTCACGTTGAATTTTAATCCCATTCTTCAACCTTTCTCGTATTTCAGTCATTGCTTCTTCGATGTATAGATTGAATAGTAAAGGTGAAAGACTACTTCGCTGCCTTACACCCTATTTAAGTCGAGCACTTCCAGTCTTTTTTTGTTCCCTCTTGGTTCCTGTATCTGCTGTATAATACCCATCTTTCCTTATCTATAGCTTTCCCCTACTTTTCTCGTAATTTCGAACACCTTGTACCATTCGCAATCGCTTTTTACAGTACGACAGATTCTAAGAATGTGTCTTTATTGTTCTTCAATGTTGGTCTCATTCTCAACGTCAGAACTGCGTCGCTGATGCCTTTACCTTTCCTAAAGCCAAACTGAACATCATCTAATAGATCCTCAATTTTATTATTCATTCTTCCGCAATTCCAATGGAATGTTATCTACCCCTTCTGCCTTATTTGATCTTAACTCTTCTAAAGGCTGGAGGCTGTGGTTAGAAACTAGACCACCTGGTCTTTGCAAGTCAAGTTTCGCATTAAGGATTTGGGCAATTAAAATTCAGTGAATGATGCCCTACACAAACACAATCCATCTCTCCCATAAAAGCCGGCCGCTGTGGCCGAGCGGTTCTAGGTGCTTCAGTCCGGAACCTCCCAGCTGCTACGGTCGCAGGTTCGAATCCTGCCTCGGGCATGGATGTGTGTGATGTCCTTAGGTTAGTTAGGTTCGAGTGGTTCTAAGTCTAGGGTACTGATGACATCAGTGTTAAGTCCCATAGTGCTTAGAGCCATTTGAACCATCTTCCATGAAGGGAAATATTTTTTTATGTTTGTGGATTCAAACCACAACACTCTCTCATATTGTTTCCTTGATCAATAAATAGTACTTGTACAAGACAGATAGATGACTGATGGTCCTCTCATCTCACGTGCAGCCAATTACCATGAATATGCATTAAAAGGCATCCTTCGCTAATACATATACAGTCATTTTAAAAGTGATGTACAATTCGCGGGACGTTCGTTCATTTTAAAATGCAAAATGACATTGTAGGGCGTATTGTATGCAGTAGTTCGTGTGGACAGTGTGAAATATGTATATATAAACATTTCTCTAAACAAATTTAATCTAAAACATTTACAAACAATGAGAGAAAAGTCATCTTCATTGAGATAAATAACTAAATTGACTGAACAAGATTTAAATGTGAGTGCCCCCTACTCAATTAAAGAACAGATGACATAGAAAATGTTAAAATTAAAATCTGAAAATGGAATCACAATCTTGGGGAACAATGAGTTTTCACCGGGGAGATGTGTTCTGGTTCAGGGCTGTGGATTGTCCTAAGCAGAGCCATAGTATGGTAAGTGTCACAGACTAGCACTTTACTTCTCACCACATTAAGCACATAGACACAGGAGTCTGTCGGGTGGAGAATGTGGGCTGACGTAGATGTGTTCGTGTCTGTTGGGTCGCCAATTTGATGTCCCTCAGTAGCAGATGGGTGAAACAGCAACAGCGAGCAGCTCCAGACATTCTACCAGATAGGCAAGGGTGTCGTTTGTTGAACCAGGAAGCTCGCGATGTGGACTGACAGCTCATCATGGACAAGGTGGCAGGTATTGTTCTTGATTCTTAGTGTCTCTGAGTACCCCCACATTCAGCGCTTTTCAGCAGTACTAATTACTGGCTGTCTGAAGAGAGTCAGGTTGGCCTTGCACAGACCGAGCACTTCAAGATTTTTCAATGTTGTTGGAGTGACCCCACAGACGAGTGGAAGTCGTCCATCGTCAAACGAAGAAGGACAGCAGATCGATCCACTTGTAAACAATTGCTCTTTTCTGCTCTCACTTGGAGAGGAGAAAATATACAAAAAGCTGTGCAGTCCTCAGTAACATAACACGGATCTGTCTTGTGCAAGTAATCCGCCCAGTTCTGTGAGTTTCAAGAACTCGAAAGGTACCATAGCTAAAGCCAAGCATTAGTGTGGCCTTAGAACCATTCTCTTCGTCGCTGTGTGCTGCCATTGCCCTGGATGAGCGACATCCACCAGATGATGAACGTCTACCCCCTGGGGCCACCCAGGCAGCAGGCTGTTTACACGACGGCCTTGGTAAGCTCGCCAGTTGCTCCTTGTCCTAGCCAACCAGGTAACACTTCGCGCCCACTCTCGCTACCGCTCGGCTGCCACGTGCCGCTGATCCCCGCAGGAGGAAAGTGGTGTGGTGAGTTGACGGTCAACTGCTGGGCTGACGGACCCGCCTCTCCCTCACAGGGCTGTCTTTCGTAGCCGGAGCCCTTGCAAAGCTGCCCCGTTCAAACATTCTCCGTAGTGCCGTGTGATTGTTATATGCGCGTGCCGTATGATTGTTCGCCCGCCTGGGTTACTTCCCTTCAAGTGGACTCTCCCAACATTCCTCTGTTTCGTTTATCTCAGCCAGCGTCAGTAATATCGTTGGTGTGTGTCGTTACGTGTTGACGTGAACGTTTAAGTTTAGTTCCTTTGTTCGTTTGTTTCGTTTTTGTCACTGTTAAAATGCTAACCATTGAAGAACGTGTGTTTTTAGTCGATCAAATGTTCAAAGCTGGTGGTAAATACACAGTTTCAGTTCGTCAAACATTTAATTCAGTGTTCTCGGAGACAACACTCCTACATCGCGATACTGTGCGAGATTTGAATAACAAATTTCGAAGTGCGGGTTCAGTGATAGATGCACCGAAGAGTGGTCGTCCTAACGTTTTGCCTGAGGATAAACTGCTCGACATTTCCGATAAAATGTCCATGAGTCCGAACAAGTCAGCAAGAAAACTCGTCCAGGAAATCGATGTTAGTGTCGGAACGGCCCACACAGCTGTAAGGAAAAAATTAGAACTTTTCCCATACAAAGTGACGGTCGTGCAAGAACTGAAAAATACTGGTCAATGGCAAGAGACTGCATTATTGTCAATGGTTCAAAAATTTCATTCAACAAAATGGAAGTGATATTCTTAATGAAACGCTTTTCACTGATGGGGTGTGGTTTCATTTATCCGGGTACATGAACTCTCAAAAATTCGTATGTGGAATACTGCAAATCCATTGTGTATTCATGAGGAACCACTTCATTCTGTGAAAATAGGAGTTTGGATTGCAATTTCTAGACGTCAGGTTGCGGGTCCCATATTTTTCAACGAAATAATAAACTCACAACGGTACTGCAGTGATACTCTGTAGCCATTCATAGGAGAACTTGTGTTAAGTGAAATATTGAACGGTTATTTTCAACAAGATGGTGCAACCGCGCATACAGCTCGCGTTTCAATGTCACTGCTTACTGATGTTTTTGGTGATCGCATAATTTCGGACGGACTTTGGCCTCCACTATGGCCTGACCGAACACCACCTGAATTTTTCTTCTGGGGTGCATCGAAAGCAACTATCTATAAAAACCGTCCTAAATCCATCGATGAACTGAAAACTGCAATATCCACTTTCACTGCGTCTGCTACAGAAGAAATGTTACAGTTTGTGTTTGGAAACATGATTAGACGAATTGAATTGTGTGTTCAACAACAGAGGGGACACTTTCAACATTTAATGTGAAAATTTGTAAGTAAAAATGAATATTCAATAAATTAATAACTTGTATTTCATGGAGTTTCATTTCGGTATAGTCACTCGGCATATGGCACGCGCGGCTAGCAATCATACGGCACTGGGGATGGACATTTTGAACACCCCGTAATATCCCATATCCTGACGCTGAACAATTCTAAGCTTTTCCCCACAGTACATTATTTTCATACAAAATACCGACATCAATACGAGTAAAACAATACAGTACACAAAAATTGAGAGTGTAAAGTGTTTACAATTAAAATATAATGAAACTTCCAATTAAAGAGATATTGCATCATGAATACTAATTGCGTGATTAACGGTATCTCGATTTTGAGTTGGACATTTGAATGATACCTATCTTATTTTACTACTGCATGTTACTGGTAAGAGCGGCTACACAATATCTGCATCTACATCTACAGCTACATTGTTACTCTGCAGTTCACACTAAAGTGCCTGGCAGAGGGTTCATCGAACCATTTTCATACTACTTCTCTACCATTCCACTCTCGAATGGCGCGTGGGAGATAGGAACACCTAAATCTTTTCGCTCGAGCTCTGATTTCTATTATTTTATTATGATGATCATTGCTCCCCACGTAGGTGGATGTCAACAAAATATTTTCGTATTCGGAAGAGAAAGTTGGTGATTGAAATTTCGTAAATAAATCTCGCTGCAAAGAAAACCGCCTTTGTTTCAGTGACTGTCACCCCAACTCGCGTATCATATCAGTGACACTCTCACCCCTATTGCGCGATAACACAAAACGAGCTGCCCTTCTTTGCAGTTTTTCGATGTCCTCTGTCAATCCTACCTGGTAAGGATCCCATACCGCACAGCAATATTCCAGCAGAGACGGACAAGAATGACTGCAAGCAGGGGCTACGTTTTCTTTCCTGCCACAAGTACCTAGCACAAAATGTCCCATTAGTGGGCCAAATTTATTTAAATATTAATTAAACAAACTGATAAAAAGGCGCCACCTCACAGATCATTTGATGATATAATAATATACCAATCCATATATTGGATATAAAATAATCAGGGCAAATTTCATTGAAACATTGCTAGGAGGAGGTGTAACCTGACTTACTTTAAGGATCCTGACTAGGGAGCGGAATGGTGACAAAGACTTTAGCAATAATTCGGATTTGTTTTCTCATTAACAGCAACACATACACACACAGAAGTTAAAATACAGTTACGTTGGATGCTAGAGCTTGTATCGACGCATGGCTCATTATACAGCGCAACATCTGGACCTACATGTGGGGCAAGACTGCTAAATTACTTTATACGATTTATCAAGGTCACACATGCCACGTTCACATTGGTCGCTCACACAACGAAAGATGGGATTTCGGGAAAAAAAAGCTTCCCTGTTCCACGTGTAAGCTCACTGGCTCATAGCGCGACTGCCTTTAGCGGTCAATTTCAGAGAACGAAGTTCACTTCTGAAAGAACTGTTTACCAAATAAGGACACATGTACTCCGTCATGAACCTGAGGCTTCAATTCGAACACAAGAGGTGTTTACGTGGAACTGCACCCTCATGGTGGACAGAGAAACACACGTGGTGCACCAGAGTAAGGGCTACTAAGACCGTAGGAATAAAACAGAAATTGGGCGGTAAATCACATAAAATTTCGCACAAGCATTCCACAAAGCACACGACACATTCATACTGAAACGTCCCTTTAGAAAAATTAATGAATGACTGTGCTGATTAACCTCTTACATTATTTGATTTTCAAACCTCTTACATTATTTGATTTTCAAACAGCTGAGCAGAACTGAACGTACCCAGACATGTCGCTCTTTACCTATTCTGATCAACACTAAACTGAGACACAATATTTTTTAGCTCAACACAATCTGACTTTCAATAATCCCTACAAAACTACTGATAGGCATAATTAGCAAATGAAAGATTTCGATAGAAAAGAACAATGTATTTACCTTAATAGTGTTCAAAAGTCATTATATATATATATATATATATATATATATATATATATATATATATATATATATATATATCAGTTCATGACATCCAGTCTTACAAATTTACTGTCTCTGATGGACACACGTCCAGATCATCTGCTCTTATAACTCCGCCATCTCTCTCCCCACATCCACCACTGCTGGCGGCTCACCTCCAACCGTGCAACGCTACGCGCTATTAACAGTCAACTGCCCACTACAATAGAGAATATTTCAACAATGCCAACCAGCCACAGACTGCCCACAGCACAGCCAGTGATTTTCATATAAAGCGCTACATGGCGTTACCAACATAAAAGCTAAACAGCCTACTTACAATACACAATTAGCTAAACTAACTATAGCTGTAATTTATGTGGTGGCACCGCTCGTGCACGCCAAGATACACTTGCACAAAAGATCTCACCGAATAAACTGAATATTACTGAAATTAACACCGTTTCCTGATTAAATTAGTCGGTGCCGAATGATTATCAATGCCACGCACCAGAGTGACTACCGGAAACTCAAACAAAGCTCTCACACATTTCAACTCAGAGCATCTGTACTCACAGGCGTCCCAGGGAAGAGTAGCCTAATCGTCTCTTGTAGTGGGACGAAATTAAGCGTCACCTATCCACCAAAGTCAGCCCAGTTTGCAGGTGACTATAAGTTTAATTTAGTTTTGTTTATGTGTTTTCTTATTATTTATAATAGATGTGAATTATCTAAAAGTTTTGTATTTTTTTATGTGTTTCATGTACGGAGAGATCGGCGCAACGAACGGGGACAGCATCTTCGTTGCCGCGACCAGAGAGGAAATTGCTGGCCGCTATACGTCGCGGGTCGACAGCCAAGGAGCAACAGAAGATCCTGGAACCGAGTTGTTGCGTCGTGTTTCTAAAAATTAAAAATGAATTTTTATACTCTTTTTGTACAACAATGACAAAAAAAATAGAGCTTAATCTTATTGAGAAGTCAGTCACTGTCTGTCAACGCTCAAGTTCACATCTGTATGTGTAGGAAGCTAATAAAATAGTGTATGCTACTAAAGTTGAAACACGTGTCTTGAAGATTTATTTATGAAGAGTTATGTGAACGGATTAATAATATATTTGACAAGATTATTGATTCAGACAGCGTTGGCCGAAACTTTGAATCTAAAAGGTTTATTTAATGTGTGATTCTGATATCGATTAGATCAAGATAACGTGTGTCGATATAATTTTCTGAGGAGAAACAAACGAACTTTAAATTCGGAAAGGTTACGAAAACCAATTGGCCCAAGTGATGTAATTCTCTGCACACGACTCAACTGATGTTTTACAGTTTCGTTCAAGAACCATTCTATGACAATTTAAAAAGAATATGAACCATTTTTGAAGTGGGTTGTAACTGACGTAGGTGACGAAGTCTGCACATGGTCATATATCAAACGAAACCTAACACGTCGTTACACCGCACCGTGGCGACCTTAGAAACAGGACTTGTGTGCAACTAAGGCACACAGGTACGAAACAAAACATCAAGAGTCCTTCGGAAGTCAACGCGAGTTTTCGTGGAGCCTTCACCAGCCAGCGGCGACTTCGCGGGTGTGGGCATCTGACGGAGTGCAGCCAAGCAGTACGGTCACGCAGTTGTTTCACGAGAAGGCGCATCTGTTGGGCAGCAGCTGAACGCTGCAAACCCCGACAACCTTTTTTCTCCCTAAACTAATAGGCCCAGTACGTCAGCTGCGGGGCGTTCCTCCGGCTGGTATTAGAGGTGTTGCTGAGGGCTTCGCCTGTCTACGGCGGTGCCGGGCGTGGTTGCAGCCAGCGACGTTTCCGGTGTTCGACTCAGCGTCCGGCCGGTTGCGGAAGCGGGGTCGCAGCATCTCAGCGGCTGCATCGACGGCTGTTACATCTGCAGCCCATAGCAGCACACTAATCATCGAGAACTACAAATTACAATATTAGTGTCCGGTGAGTTTGTTTCAAGTTGGAAGTGGAGTGTTGTACATAGGAAGTGTGCTTTTACAGGATTGTTGATTACAAGTCTGCGTGTGTAAATAGTTAATATCTTACAATAATGTCGGGAAGTGAAATGTCAGACGAAGAGCAATCTATGTCCGATAGGAGCATGAGATCCCTTTTTAGGGCGATCGCTAAATTGAAACAATCTAACGAAGAATCTACTGCTAGATTAAAAGAGGAATTAAAACAGGCTAACGAGGAATCTACTGCTAGATTGAAACAGGAATTAAGACAATCTAACGAGGAATCTACTGCTAGATTAAAAGAGGAACTAAAACAGGAATTAAAACAGTCTAACGAAGAATCTACTGCTAGATTAAAACAGTCTAACGAAGAATCTATGGCTAGATTAAAACAGTCTAACGAAGAATCTATGGCTAGATTAAAACAGTCTAACGAGGAGTCTACTGCTAGATTGAAACAGGAACTAAAACAGGAATTAAAACAGTCTAACGAGGAATCTACTGCTAGACTTAAAGGGGAGCTAACAAAATCAACAGACAGGTTGCAGGAATATCTTAATGAAACCAGTCGAGAATTAAGTGATAAAATAGAGTCTTCTAAAGTTGAAATGCAGGAAAAATTAGTGGGACTTAGTAATAAGATTGCTGATAATTGTAAAAGGTTAGAAGAACATATCCAGGAATCGCGCGAGGAAAAAGCTCGCATGCGACACGATATTACTGACTTATCCGAGAGACTAGATAGTGTCAATATCTTAGTTGTAAATGAAATACAGAAAAATAACGATATGTTACGAGATGAATTTTCTATGCAAACAGAAACTGTTCGCAGAGAATTATTGAAATCTATTAAAGAGGTCTCTACCAAACCTGTAGAGATTTCTTCAATAGATAATGTAGAATTAGAGACATTAACTCATCAAGTAGAAAAGGACCATACCGAAATCGAAAACATGAAATTTTTAATTACTGAGATATGCAGTAATCTTGAGACTGCCAAAGATAATAATATTGACGAAGGTACAGAGCGTTCACATCGTGAACACAGTGAAGAATCGATATTAGCTAATCGCGTAGCCAATACAGAAATGCGGATACAGGAAATTACTAAACGATTATCGGAATTAGATAATAACGAGGACATTTCAGGTAGCAGAGGTAATAACATAATCAGAGACAACAGTCGCATCGAATTTGCTAGCTCGGACGACAACAATATGAATAAAGCAATCACGGCAAGCCAATCCGATGCAACTCCGTCTCTGCAATCTAAACAAAATCCGACTATTTCTCTCGCAGAATGTCTGGATGACATAACGACAAATTCAAATGTAGCAAGTCGATTTCCTGTATTTAAACCAGGAGGCGAACTTCACCCTATAATCTTTATAAAAGCTTTTGAAACATCATTATCTCCTAAATGGAGTAATGAAAAACGCATTCAATTTGTAATAGGACATTTAGAAGCAGAAGCTGCGGAATGGGCAGTACTGCATAGAAATGAATTCAGGGATTGGGATGATTTTGTTAAGCAGTTTAAACAAAATTATTGGTCAAGAGGAAAACAACAACACTTAACTTTAGAGTTGTTAGACCCTCCTCCATATTCTAAACGGTGGGGAGGTTATAGGAATTATTTTGAATGGCATTTAAACCGTGCTAAATTAATTGAAGAACCAATTATTGAAAGTCATTTAATACGGGTCCTAATTAGTAGGTTACCGTATTACATAAAGGAAAGAAAAATGTTATTCTACGAATTATACAAAACCTTAATAATGGGGACGAAACAGTTAACACCCGGGGTGTGTGGTTATATTTTAACGACTTGTTGTATTGAAAAGCACAGAGGGAACACCAGAGATGGAAAATCTGCATTCCGAAAACTGTTGTGGACGAGTTAATTACTTATATTCATGAAGGTTACGGGCATTTTGGAATTCATAAATGTATTAAACATCTAATGAAGTATTATTATTTCAAAAATATGTCACGTATTGTGAGAAGTATTATTAGGGCTTGTGAAACCTGTCAAAAGGTTAAAGTTAATAACAAATCCAAGCGTTATAAATTATATGCTGTAATTCCTCGAGGTTTGTGGGATCTACTATCATTAGATTTTTTCGGCCCTCTGCCTCGGAGTTCAGGAGGATTAACATATGTGTTTGTTGTAATGGAATGTTGGTCCAAACATGTGAAACTATATACTTTGAAACGAGCGAATACAGCAAGCGTTATACGCTGCCTCACCCGAAATTACTTTGTTAACTGGGGCATTCCTAAACGACTTATGTCTGACAACGGTAGTGCCTTTATTAGTCAAAGATTTCAAGATATGATAAGACAATATGGAATCAAACATATCTTAATTTCGAAATATCACCCTCAAAGTAATTTAGTAGAAAGAGTCATGAAAGAATTAGGACGATTATGTAGAACTTATTGTGCACATAAACATACTCGGTGGGCCAAACTAATGCCTGAATTCGAAAAGATATTAAATGAATTGCCTCACCTAACGACGGGATTATCACCTATAGAAATTTTAGGCAAACGAATTATAGGTGAGCCTTTACTAGCTGCTTTACCTTGGCCACCAGTAAATGAGATACAACAAGATATTCCAGACGAAAAAGTTTGCGAACAGATTGTAAAAAATGCCGAACGGAGAATTAAAAGTTATAATCAACAGGCTGTAGAACCCTCATTTCAGGTAGGAGATCTTGTGTTAGTACGATCTCATCCTAAAAGTTCTAAGATCGATAAGGAATGTAGAAAATTCTTCTTTACCTTTGAAGGTCCATATGTTGTACATAAGATTGTACATCCCAAAGCATTACTTCTTATGGAACCTTCATCAGGTGTAATTAAAGGATTATATAGTGTTGATCAAATGAAACTCTTCATTCCTAAATAAGTTAATATTTAGTATATGTTACATACGGAAGAGCGTTCATAGTTTATTCATGTGAAGTTTTTCGTGATAGTTACGTATTATTTTAAAGAATAGAACAGAAAGCTTAAACAAGTGTTCCACAATAATCTACTGGTACTTCAAAAAGAGAAAGATAACCCAAAGGGGGATTTATATGGAGGAAACTTTGCTCTTAGGTCTAAAGGAATTTTGCGTATTTTAAATTTACTCGGATAGTAGGAACCAAAGGGGATGGTTAATAGTTTTAGGGACCATGGGCGTCCAGAGCTATATGGCTCACGAGAACATAGCAGAGTGCCTTTAAATAGAGGTTTGTAATAGTGTTAATATAGAACACACCAAATAGGGCTCTCTCGCTTGTTTCTCCTAAATAAATGGCCATTACCCAACAAGGTGTCCGAAGGTAAAGAAAGCCGTGCCGAGATTCTAAAGAAAGTTTTGCTTGATTTCTTCTTGACCTCAGGCATAAATAAGGCATTAGGGAAAAGAATGACGTAAAGTAAATAGTACTATTAGTTATTGTGAGAAACGTATTGGTAATAGACATTCTTGAAAAGAATAACTCTAGTAAATAAATGAAACTGAAACTAATCTATCACAATTTGAACGCTCTGTCCTAATGTACAACGTTAAAGAACGTACTAAATTAGTATTTATTAGCAACTATTAACTGAAGAGGAGCAATCTCCCTATATTCGGTTACGAATTACCATAATAGCACAATTAAGAGTAAATAACAAATAGTCACAACAATATCGTATTAAAAGGATTAAATCTATCTAAGAGCAAGGGCTCTAGGTTACGTAAAATGTGAGGAAAATGTATTAACAGTTAAATATTGTATATTGAACAGTTTAATTCCGGTTAAAACCTGACAAACTGAGCTTGTGGGTGGGGTATGTAGTGGGACGAAATTAAGCGTCACCTATCCACCAAAGTCAGCCCAGTTTGCAGGTGACTATAAGTTTAATTTAGTTTTGTTTATGTGTTTTCTTATTATTTATAATAGATGGGAATTATCTAAAAGTTTTGTATTTTTTTATGTGTTTCATGTACGGAGAGATCGGCGCAACGAACGGGGACAGCATCTTCGTTGCCGCGACCAGAGAGGAAATTGCTGGCCGCTATACGTCGCGGGTCGACAGCCAAGGAGCAACAGAAGATCCTGGAACCGAGTTGTTGCGTCGTGTTTCTAAAAATTAAAAATGAATTTTTATACTCTTTTTGTACAACAATGACAAAAAAAAATAGAGCTTAATCTTATTGAGAAGTCAGTCACTGTCTGTCAACGCTCAAGTTCACATCTGTATGTGTAGGAAGCTAATAAAATAGTGTATGCTACTAAAGTTGAAACACGTGTCTTGAAGATTTATTTATGAAGAGTTATGTGAACGGATTAATAATATATTTGACAAGATTATTGATTCAGACAGCGTTGGCCGAAACTTTGAATCTAAAAGGTTTATTTAATGTGTGATTCTGATATCGATTAGATCAAGATAACGTGTGTCGATATAATTTTCTGCGGAGAAACAAACGAACTTTAAATTCGGAAAGGTTACGAAAACCAATTGGCCCAAGTGATGTAATTCTCTGCACACGACTCAACTGATGTTTTACAGTTTCGTTCAAGAACCATTCTATGACAATTTAAAAAGAATATGAACCATTTTTGAAGTGGGTTGTAACTGACGTAGGTGACGAAGTCTGCACATGGTCATATATCAAACGAAACCTAACACGTCGTTACACCGCACTCTCCCGTCCTATGTCCACACACGGTGGCCGAAAGGGCTCAGAGAGCGTAAGCGGTTTCTACCTGTACCAACCACACAATGCGTGCTGAGCAGTGGCTCAAATGGTTCAAATGGCTCTAAGCACTATGGGACGTAACATCTGAGACCATCAGTCTGACCAATGGCCACTCGTTTCTCCCTGACCCTACGTAACCGTTTTCGAAGCTCTACGCAGTGGTTGGCTACACTGCTCTTAACATTCATAAAACCATGCAGCGGCTCACATGGAGCCGTTACACGTTGTATAGACTTACTTAACTTACTGGGGCCGCCCGTCTCTAAAATACAAAATCTTACCTAGTGACCAACGGAAAGCATGCTCAAGAAAACTATACAAATATGAATTGATTCATAAGTTAACATTAAATTTCTAGATATGACTTGTATTTACGTTATACCCACGTCCAAAAACAATGCTAATGTACTTCCATTAAAATAATGGACTAATTACTGCATGTGGTGCTAATTCTCCACCATTACGGACTCCGGAGGTCTCGTGTAGTGCTAGGAGCATGGGCACACAAACACATACGAAACAAGAATAAATGATACATGGAGAAATCATATGCGATCGCAGTAACAAAGCAAAATGAAAGAAAAGGCTATGTTTAATCTATTGTCTGTGCCCTGCTTACCAATACGGTTACCCACAATGCTGTCGTGGTGAGTCGACCTGATGGGTCCCAGCCATATCTTGAGTCGATCCCTTCCTCTCTTTTCTTAGACAGTACAATGGTTCCCCCGCAATTATGCAATCAACTTAAGGTGGAAGCAGATCTTAAGGTCGTACATTTTAGGATGTAACGTCGCTGCCACAAATCTATATATATGCAAGTGATGCAGCGTAAGATATGAACATTCAGCTCCGTATGCTTAACATTCGACCAACCCATAGGCCTGAACTTGCTGAGGAATTTCTATCTTGTTGTTTTCCATTGCTCATTCTGTGCGTCTGGTGCTCACGTTCATGGACCTGCCATTCTCTCTCCCGAATAACTCGCTATACCCTCAGAAATATACCCAGCAACAGTGGCATGGGCGAGCACAGTGGCTATCATAACATCAATCGACTCGAAGCCGAAAACTCTCGAAAGTGTGGTTCTGCAAACATATGACACCCAAAACTCTACTGAAAGATGGCACAAAGCAACTATGGCACGCGCAAAAGACCCACGTAAACACATACAGCCAAGAAAGTGGCGCAACCCTCATAAGGCGGGCCCAAAAGCCTCCCCAACATCGTTACATTCATAGAAGTGGTCAAAGATCTAGACACAGAAATATGTAGTTGGAGCCCCTATTGCTTGGGTGGTTCTCCCACGCAGCAGAATGTTGGAGACAGGGAAATAGGAGTGATATATTGACGTTTCATCATCATAAGAACACAGCAGGTTCGCACATGATAACATAGCATGTATAGTCGGCATTATGAGGCATTCACAAAACCACACATAACAAACTGAAATATTTACATTATGAACATCAATCCTGTAGGCTTACCTATTCTGCAAATGGCTTAATGTGTAAAATGTAGTGCAGGATAATAGATTTCTTACTCTTCAATGTCTCCAGTCCAAATGCATGTTGGTAGGCCATCGTCCAAATTCGGTACGGACCGTTATACACAAAAAACAATTTCTGACATTTCAGCTTCTGTTTGTTGGACAACCGAAATGGTGTCACCAGTATCTTCAGTCCAACATAAAATTCTCGTTCTCGCGATTTCCTATCAGTGCATTCCAACAATTGTCCTGAGATGTACACGGGTCCTCAGTGAAGTCTACCACTTTCCTAGTGAGGTCCTATGGTTGTCAATTCTTCAGTACTGTAACTGATGACGTCCTGGAAACCTTCAGAAAAACTTACCAAGAGGTGTGCTGCCGACACAGGTTTCCTAGTTCTCTTAACAGTCGTCTGACCGAATTCGAATGATGGGATGAGATAACGATTGGTTCACTCTTGTGCACTCTTAGTGTCTCTTTCCATCTTCTTTACTTGTATTACGGGCCATTGTCGGCGGTAATTCTCTCCACGAGCTCCACCAGTGGTCGGAAATCTTCACATAGCGCTTGTGACACCTTCAAATCCGTAGTAAGTAGTGTGAAGTTGACAAACTCTGATTTTATTACGACGAAAAAAGGGCGTAATTTTAATTTCTCCGTGTCGTCGGTAACGGTCCCATGAGATCTGAGGCCGCGATGTGCTTTAGTTTGAAACTTTCTGGCAGACTAAAAGTATGTGTCGGACTGAGACTCGAACTAGGGACCTTTTCCTTCCACTGGCAAGTGGTAGAGCACTCGCCCCCGAAAGACAAATGTCCCGATTCTCGGTCCGACACACAGTGCCTTAATTTGTTTGGAATAATAGGGAACAGTGGCGCTTGCATGTGCTTCGCCTTCTGGTAATCTTCACAGACTGACAGTACATGTTCTCGAAGTGACACAGTGACTTCAGTTTCAAGAAGTGGTTGTGCCACACCATTTCGTTAACTGGGTTTTCGGGGAGACATAAGCACAATTCCGATTCCCCTATGGTATTCCTGCAGAAGAGAATTCCTTTCCGTATTAGGCTGAGTTGTATAATTGTAGCTTGATTTCGATCTTTCCATTTCTCCTTCAGTCTTATCAGGTGCAGATCCTTGTCCTGTTCCCTCTTAATGTCCCTCATACTGCAGTCGCAAAGTTTTCAAAAGCAACTTTACTTATGTAATACAGTCAAAAGTGGTTACCCTCAAAACCATCAGTGATATTGCTCGATAACGTGATAGTGTATCTGCTATTGTATTCCTACTGCCCTGTATGTACTCAGTGGTAAAAGTGTATTACCACAGGTACATTACCCATCATATCAGCGTTTTATAGGTTAATTTTGTAGTAAGCAAGAATTACAAGTCCTTATGATCTGTATAGGCTCTGGTTTGTATTCCATAAAGGAGAGATTTGAGCTTTTCAAACTCTCACACGATCGCGAGAGCCTCCAATTCAGTCATGGAGTAACTGTTTTCACATTTTGTGAGAACTCTGCTAGCAAATGTGATAGTTTTCTACACATGGATTCTGTTATCTATGTAGTCGTGGAAAACCATAACTCCTAATCCCTTGTATGAGGAAAACGTGACGTCCCAGAAATCCTTTCCCAGATAGGAGTGGGGGAGTATTCGCGCCTTAAGCAGTGCCGACTTCAGAGCCTGAAACTTTCTCTCCGCCGTTTCGTCCCAGTCTCACGTAATCTTGCTTCCAGTCATCCGATTCAGAGGGAGGCTACTCTATCTACATGAATATAACGGTCGTATAAATTTGTGATTCCGTGGTAGCCTCTTAGTTGTCTTTTACTCGTCCGTCTTTCGAATTTTGCAACCGCTTCTATCTTCTCCGGATTAGGTGCAGTACCATCGGTCATTATGATGTGACCTAGAACCGTACTAGAGGTAGTCCCGAAGGCCGACTTTTCAATATTTATGGTGACACCACGCTCCTTGAAGGTGTGGAGTAGTTTGTTCACAACGTCACTGTGTTGCTCAAAGATCTTTTCGATTATTAGAAGATCGTCGACGTAAGTCGTTACTTGCCGTTTGAGAAATTCGATGAGAATGCCGTCAAGGTCTCGTATGAATGACGTGTTTAGTCCAAACGGTAGTCTGGTAAAATGATAGGGCTTGCCACAGGCAAGGAATGCTGCGTATTATCTGCAGTTGGGATCAGCTCAGTCTGCCAGAAGCTCGACCTGATGTGTACTGCGGAAGAAAAGAACACTCCGTGAAACTTCTGGAGAAGCTCTTCTAGACTCTCAGGTCGGTCCCTCTCTGGCTCAATAATTATACTTACCTGGTAAGAGTCTAGTACGAGATGGATGGATCCGTCTAACACGTCGACCACTTTTAACGGGTTATATATGTAGATTTGGCGGGTTCTGTCACCTCATCAGCTAGCATTCTCAAAATCTTGTTCGCAACTTTGTCTCTATGAAACTTGGAGTACAGCATAGGGTGGCAGGAAGAATTTCTTGTGCGGACGCACATTACATTTATACTGGCAATCCTTTATCGAAACTGGTTTGGGCAGAAAAACTTCTGTGTTCTGCTGCAGTATATTTCGTAACTCACAATTCACAGCAGGCTCAACGCACTGCTCAGTTTTTACTTTCTTTTTATGACCTCTCTAATTACAGTGATCATTGCTTCATCCTTGTGTTCATTGTCTTCTTCAGATCATTGTTCAGATGACTGTTCTTCCCCATTAAGGTAATCAGTGTAATTAAGTCTAACTCAATTGACTGGACGTTGCGCTTGTATAATCTGCTCTTCGAATCTAATACAGATGGCAGAGGTTGAAAATACCGCTTCAGTTGTAAATTTATTTATTTTCACACGGCCGGTTTCGGACTGTTATAAGCCCATCTTCAGGTGTCGTAGCTGTGCTGTGGTCCCCGAGCACCGCGTGTACTCGGCGCAGTGTGCTGCCTATGAGCGCAGAACAGGCACACTGAAATCTGTTTTAGAAAATTGTATGTATATTACCACGACCACTTTATCCCGTTGCTGCTCGTCTCTTCGTTCGATTCAGTTTCCCCCAAATATTCGTTTCCGGTTCTGTGATTTCATTGTTAATTTAACTGTTTGCCGAGTAAGGAATAAGCATTCAACAAATTGAGAGGACATATTCGGCCGTTATAAAACGGCATTGCGTCACAGCCTCACGCTAGCTCTCTTTAAATACCCCAGTTCTCCAGCTCTTGCGATGAGCTGACTATTGGGTTCGATGCCATTCACAGGAATACCACTCGATTTCGCAATTACATTTACTGTAGTGACTCTATGTTCTACCTAGATGCTGCAGCACAGTCTATGAACTAGAAGATGATGTACTCAAAATTGATGGCCCTCACTGGATGAATTTTTTTTCTGATCACTGCCTACCGTCTACTGATTGAGAAAATGTCTTCCAGCAGCACCACATCGCAGACTGCTGCCAGTAGTGGACTTCAACGCGGCAGTCAGCAATTGGGCGTGTTTGATTCCACGTTCCTGTCGGGTGCTAAAACTTACCGGGGACGAGGGGAGATCAACCAGTCACACGAGTACCAACGCCAGGTACATCGGAGTAGGGCCGAGTACATTCCGCAGCCGGCATGGCAACCACTTTGCCCTAGGCAGCCGCCGGCAAACGCAGAGCCACCGGGGTCGCTGATATCACCTCCTAGGCGTGGAAACGCTGAGATGATTCGATGGACGTCATCTAGACTCCAACCGTGCAGCTGAATCAGCAACAGCAGAGGCTGCAACAGGAAAAAGACGACTTGCAAACACTGTGAATAAATATCTGAACTGTGATGATGTTTTACTGGCATCGTTGACGCAGAGGTGCCTCTGCTCGACCCTTTGTATCAGAGTATTTGCCATCGGAAGTGTTCGACTGCAACACTTACAACAAGTTAGCAGTAGTCTGCATCTACGATGGTTACGCATCACGACAATAAATGCAATGCGGTAAACACAAAAGAGATTTTTCCTTTGCTTTGTTTGTGATAAGGCAGAGTTGAGGTGTACAGATGGGCATGCTATGTTGAATGTATCTTTTGTCAAACCTATGGAACCTGTTGATATATCAGAATTTAGAGGAAACTGTAAACGGACGTATTGGCTACCGGCGAGGTGTGCTATTTGTAATTTAGCTGGTCATAGTGAACCACGTACTAAGTTGTACATGTAGATGGGCTGTGCGGAGTGGGTGCGTGGTTTGAGGCGCCACGTCGCGGATTGCGCAGCCCCTCCCGCCGAAGGTTTGAGTCCTCCCTTTGGTATGGGTGTGTGTGTTGTTCTTAGCATAAGTTAGTTTGAGTAGTGTCTAAGACTAGGGACCAATGACCTCAGCAGTTTGGTCCCTTAGGAAATCACCCACCCACACACACACACACACACACACACACACACACACACACATGTAGACGGTATGATCATGCGTCACACAAGTGTAGCAAGTGTCACTAGGCGATAGTCAGGAAAAAGTAGTAGTTGAATCTAGTTTCGTGTATTGTAAGTTGTATTTTTCTGTGGTATATGTTGCTCTGTTTGAAGCACGCATTTTCAGTGTGAAATTAAGTTAGGCTCGAAGTCAGCTAGTACTAGTGAGAGTATAACCGCTCTGAAGGAGCAAGTGACACAGTTGTTAGAGGAAAATGCTAAACAAAAGTTACGCCATAATGAACTGATGGTTGAATTAGAATCTTTGAGGGCTACGTATGAGTCACTTTTCAGTGGGTCCTTCAATAGCTAACTCGATCACACACTTCTCCGCTAGACCAATAAAGGATTTAACGGTATTCATTAATGATGTACTTATTGAAGCTGGAATGAGGAACTGGTCATATGAAACTGCTCTGCAGATGGCCAATATGCGCCTTACGGGTGCAGTCAAGACATGCGTGATGTATCACGAAACGCTGAGCAAGGTTCAAATGGCTCTGAGCACTATGCGACTTAACTTCTAAGGTCATCAGTCGCCTAGAACTTAGAACTAGTTAAACCCAACTAACCTAAGGACATCACACACATCCATGCCCGAGGCAGGATTTGAACCTGCGACCGTTGCGGTCGCTCGGCTCCAGACTGTAGCGCCTAGAACCGCACGGCCACTCCAGCCGGCGCTGAGCAAGGCAAATACATTCGAACAATTAGCGGAAGGTTTGCGTCAGAGATGCCGTCAGCAAAATAGTGCTATATTTTTTAGAGAGAAGTTGAGTGGGTTCACACAGAAGGCAACTGAGACTGTGGAGACTTTTTCAGACAGAATCCGTTAAGTAAATGCGCAGACATATACGTTGACAGGGAATCCAGAACCGATATCACGGGAGGAAGAAAACTGAGCTCTCGAAGTGTTTTTGCGAATAATTGCTGCGGAGTTTTCGCGAAAAGAACGTATGGAAAATCTAGAGGATGTTGCCACGCATTTTCAGTAAATAGATGTTGCTACGCGAGTACGCAATAATAAACGAAATTTTCCTTCCCAAAAACATTTGTATCGTTGTGAGAAGAAAGGGCACATGAACGCGCCGTGCAATCACAATGTTGTAGATGCGGGCGTTTTCAAAACAAGGCAAGCGACTGTGGGACCAGAGAGCAGAGTAACGGAAACAAGCAACGGAAAACGTTACCCATAAGCGGGGATGTTTCGTCTGTCAGAAACATCCTCAGTAAGTCAGAGTACTACAGACACTGATGCAGAGACGGAGTGATGATTGGTGGGCTTTGTAAATGTTGAAAACTGTAAGTATTTAGACGATAGTGGTGCATATGTATCTGTGATTAGTCTAGACCTCATTGGTAGAAGAAGATTACGGATTACAATGTATAAAATACTTGAAGTGGGAAAGAAAGATTTGGTATCAATACAGACAATACGGATCGTTTTCAGGATTCGAACTACAGAGTTTCGTGAGTATATGGAAGTGTTGCCAACTGTTGGGACAAGTGGCTTCCACGTTTCTTGGACTTGACTACCTATACTACCTATACATCACGCAAAAACTAATTTTTCACAATTCATAGTTGACCTTCATGGGAATTTGTTTCACGTGAATTCAGCAGTTGTCAGTGTTTCTACGTCACATGGTACACCGCTTGCTGTCATCAGCTCAATGGTGTTACACATGACAATGTGCCTGCAGGTACAGAGAAATTAGTTTGGGTATCTGTAGATGCTGATGTGCCACATGTGTTTTAGAGAGTGTAGACCAATGAAGCGTTAGATGGAATGCATTGTTTTATACAAAGCAGCGCTGCACGCATACCCAACGTTAATGGGGAACTGATGATCCCGGTTTTGATAACTATGAGACGGAGTGAACCCCCCTAAAGGATTAACTGTGGCGAGTTTAGAAAAACTCGAAGATGCGGGTATCGATGGCTCACGAAGGGCCCGAAGCATCAAACAAACCGTCAAAGAACCTGAACTATGTGCCGAGGTTCGTCACTTGAAAGACAGTGAAAACTTTGTTGTTAAAGTTTTCGGATTTATTCATTTCAGATGGTTCACTTACAGCAACTCCTATCACATAACACCGATACCAACAGGCGATAATCCACCAGTCTCAAAGAAACAATACAGAATAGCGAAATACGTACAGCCACCAGTAAACGAATTTATAGATCAACAATTACATAAGGATAGTATGAAGTATGCGATAGCCTGTGTTCAGCAAATGTTGCTATGTACCAAAAAAGTCAGTTGATGGTACTCGAAAATATCGATTTTGTTGCGACTACCATTGCTTGAATGTAAGAAACCACAACGGATGCATATCCGATCATGAACATTACAGATACATTAGACAACCTACAAAGATGTAAATATTTTTCAACTATTGATCTTAGAAGTTGCTGTCACCAACTGGAAGTGTTTCCCGAAGACAGACCCAAGACAGCTTTTACAACACCTTCAGGTTACTTCCAGAATCTAAGAATGCCATTTGGATTGAAATATGTTCCAGCTGCATCCCACCGCCTATTAGATTGGGTACTTCGTAGATTAAAACCAATAATTTGTTGTCTTACCTTCACATAATTTCCTATTCAAAAAGAATAGAAGGTCATCTTAAACATCTAGATGAACTGTTTGGCAGACTGAGGGTAGCATGCTTTAAACTTAGTCTGAAGAAATGCCGTTTAGCTGAAACACACGTAAGCTATCATGGTCATATTATCAGTCAAGATGGAGTAAGGACATATTTTCGAATTACTTCCGCCGTACTTGGTTTCCCAACGCCACAAATTGCTAAGCGATTGCAATCATTTATTGGATTATGCAATTACCATCGTAAGTTTGCGAAGGCGGTTGCTCAAATTACACAGCCATTAACTAAGTCGGTACGAAAAGGTGTTAATTTCTCGTGGACAATTCCGTGTCAAGAAGCATTCGAGAGATTCAAGGAGATATTAGCATCGTATACTTTCCTAACAATCCTAAGCTTTGAACACAATTTCATACTTGCGTGTGCTGAATTCAACAATGCTTTGGGCAGTATTTTAAGTCAGACTGTTGATAGGACAGAACATCTGGTGGCATATGTCCCTAGACAATTGAATAAGGATGAAACTGATTATGTGACAACTGATAAGGCAGTATTAGCAGTTATTTACGGAATCCCTTCTAGTCTCTTCTTTCTGTACTGTTCTCTTGTCCATAGGGCTGCAAAGCACATTAAACCTTTCATAAAATGGTTTCAAACATTTAAATTTATATTAGATATTAACACATTTCTCATTTCAGAATCATTTTCCTTACTCTTGTCAGTCCATTATAGCTATTGTCGTGCTCAAACGGCAAAACTTATTTACTTCTTTAGCGTTTCGTTTCCTAATCTCAGTTCCTCATCATCCATGTTGCATCAAGGGCGTTCAATAAGTAATGCAACACTTTTTTTTTTTTTAGTCGGCCAGTTTTTTTTGAAAATGCAGAATTTGTTGTGGGACATCACGTAATATTCCCGCTTCAGCCCCTATAGTTGCACTATACGTAGCTTTTAAAATGGCGTTTTTAAGGGAGGTACGTTAAAAACAGACAGCTGTCAGTGAGGTCCATTTGTTGGAAAACTAGGGTATCATAGATACTCATAGGTGCTTGCAGAATGTCTACGGAGACCAGGCAGTGAACAGAAGCACGGTGAGTCATTCGGCGTGGCGTCAGTCATCATTGCAACAAGTCTGTGTAAACCTGCCCCATCTTTGCCTCGCCGGCCGATGTGACCGAGCGGTTCTAGGCGCTTCAGTCCGGAACCGTGCTGCTGCTCCGGTCGCAGGTTCGAATCCTGCCTCGGGAATGGATGTGTGTGATGTCCTTAGGTCAGTTAGGTTTAAGTAGTTCTAAATTCTATGGGACTGATGACCTCAGATGTTAAGTCCCATAGTGCTTAGAGCCATTTGAATTTGATCTCTGCCTCTTGCCGGTCGACCGCACGTAGTTGTGGCTCCTGCAGAGTTGGAATGTGCCGCCACTCTCATTCGAGGTTATCGACGGAGGACAACCAAACACCTCGCTGCTCAATTGGACGTCTTTGTTAGTACTGCTCACGCCAGGTAGGGTACTCACAGGCGTTGCCCGCTGCGTTCCTCGCCGCAAACAGAAGGTCATAAAGAGCAACTAAGAATCTTTTGAACTGAATTGATTGGTCTTTATGAGGCTGACGATGACAAAGTTTTGTCGATCCTCGTCGCAGTAGATTGAACAAGGGTGCATCATTTCGAGCCGGAAATCCATGGAGTGGCACCACACCATGTCTCCTGCAAAGGTTAAATTCAAAGCTGCTCACTCTGCCACTAAAGCAATGACGATGATCTTCTGGAACTCTGAAGGGGTTATTCTGTTCGCTTTCCTCCCTCATGGTGCAACAGTCAACTCGGAAGTCTATTACGCAACCCTCAGGAAACTGAATGAAGAAACGACTCCCGCGCGCCTGCCGCCTCACAAATACAAACGAAGTTCTCCTTTTACATGACAACGCAAGGCCTCACATGCGTCCGAGCACCCGAGAGGAGCTGATAAAACTTCATTGGACTTTTCTTCCTCATCCACCCCACAGCAGGGATCTCACACCTTCTGACTTCCATCCGACTGGCCCATTGGATAATGCACTCCGCGGAAAGCAGTACGCGGATGAGGGGGAAGTTATTGATGTAGCAAGACGTTAACCCCGTGGTCGACCAATATGTGGTACCCTGCAGGCAAAGGGGCCCTCACAGTGTGGTGGCGTCAGGCCGCCACATCGAATGGATATCATGTAGAAAATAGAGCTTTGTAGCCAGAAGAATAGGGAATCATGTGGTTCACTGGAACCCTAAATGAAACCAGCCCGCTTTCAGAAAAAAAACGTGTTGCATTAGTTATTGAAAAAACTTCGTAATTCGACTGCACTTCATTACTTTTGTATCACTTCTAACAGTATTCAACTTTTAACATGTTTCCAGGACACTCCACTCAACTGATGTTCGAAACTGTTTGCTGTCTCTGGTAGGATTACAATACTATCGACAAACCTAGGAGTTTTCAGTCCTTCTCGCTAAATTTCTTCTCTTTTATCTTTCCTCGGGGCAATGGTCTTTCCGCAGTGGATACACCGGTTCCCGTCAGACCACCGAAGTTAAGCACTGTCGGACGTGGCCGGCACTTGGATGGGTGACCATCTGGGCCGCCATGAGCTGTTGCAATTTTTTGGGGTGCACTCAGCCTCGTGATGCCAACTGAGGAGTTACTCGACCTAAAAGTAGCTGCTCCGGTCAAAGAAAACCATCATAACGACCGAGAATGCAGTGTGCTGACCACACGCCCCTCCGATCCGCATCCTCAGTGAGGATGACACGGCGGTCGGATGGTCCCGATGGGCCACTTGTGGCCTGAAGACGGAGTGCGTTTTCCTTCCCTCCTTGCTCTAAGTTCAAATTGATTAATACAGGGGATTCCCATTTTTTGTTTTAAAAACAGAAATTCCCCAGCAACACTTGCATGTATCCATCCTTCGTTCATTGCGATTGGTTCCGCGGTAGCAGTCATATTACCAAGCAAACTTTCCTAGCTTAATCCAGTACGTGAAGCTTGAATAAGGCATTACCTTTGATACAAGGCGAACTAAATCTGCATTTTTACTGCGGCTGTGGCCTCAATGATTGCCGGAATGATATACTGAGAATGGATCTTCGATCCAGAAGCTGGCTGCAGTGAATGATAAGCAAATAAATAAATAAATAGTAACTGTTAGTGCTCTGGGAGAGAACTTGGAAAGTATCTAGAAAAGAAAGGCACTGCACACGTGAAATCCGATTAAACGCAGTAGTACTGAAGTGAGTACTGTGAATGGAGTGAATACCACCGGTGATTTATCGACACCGGAATTCTACACAGAGGGCGACCTGAAGCAATGGATATGTAGCCAACAACATGGTAACTATGGAAGAACCAGCAGTATGAATGAGAACTTATGTGATGTCCCAGAAAGAGCTGGCTGTGGATGGTGAGCAACGTAGGATCCGCTACATCTCACTGGCTAACTCCATTGGGGCTGTGGGCGAAAGAGACAGTTCACTTGTGACATCATCTCAGGGCTGACGCGCGGTGGGTTCGGAAACATTTGGGGATGAGGTGCGTTTCCTGGAACTCCACTTCTAAGGATTTAGCGGGCTCACCCGCATGGTGTCAGCATAGGTCAAAGATGTTGAATTTTGCAACAGAGGCTTACAGAAAAATATAACTTCTTTAATTCTGAGGTGATCCTGTGGTTACGATCAAAAATTGCCATCTGCTGCGATCCTAGTGTAGATGATCGACAAATGTAGTACCGTGGTTAATTATTTTGGGAGGTGTTTCCTTTTTCATTTTATATTTCGATTACGCGATAAGTCACACAAATATCAGTGCTGTAAATGCAACTAAATACTTAGGGATTACAAGTACAAATAACCTAAATTGGAACGATCACATACATAATGTTGTGGGCAGAGCCAACCAAAGACTGCGATTCATTGGCAGAACACTTAGGAGGTGCAACAGGTCTACCAAAGAGACTGATTACACTATGCTTGTCCGCCCTATTCTGGAGTATTTCTATGTGGTATGGGCCGGCCGGTGTGGCCGTGCGGTTATAGGCGCTTCAGTATGGAACCGCGTGACCGCTACGGTCGCAGGTTCGAATCCTGCCTCGGGTATGGATGTGTGTGATGTCCTTAGGTTAGTTAGGTTTAAGTAGTTCTAAGTTCTAGGGGTCTGATGACCACAGATGTTAAGTCCCATAGTGCTCAGAGCCATTTGAGCCATTTTGTGCGGTGTGGGATCCGCATCAGGCGGGACTGACGGATAACATCGAAAAGTACAAAGAAGGGCAGCTCGTTTTGTATTATCGCGAAATAGGGGAGATAATGACACAGACTTGATACGTGAATTGGAGTGGCAATCATTAAACCAAAGGCGTTTTTAGTTGCGACGGGATCTTCTCATGACATTTCAATCACCAGTTTTCTCCTCCGATTGCGAAAAGATTCTGTTGGCACCCACCTACATAGGGAGGAATGATCATCACGTTAAAATAAGAGAAATCAGGGCCCGCACAGAAAAATTTAAGTGCTCGTTTTTCCCGCGTGCCGTTCGAGAGTGGAACGGTAGAGAGGCAGCATGAAGGTGGTTCATTGAACCCTCTGCCAAGTACTTTGTTGTGAATAGCAGAGTAATCACATAGATGCAGATGTAGATATTTAAATTCACCATCTATAGTAGATGCTTAAACTACATTACAATTTCCTGTAGTTGTGTGGAAGTGCAACCCTTCTCAGTGGCTGCATCCTTTACGCCTTCCTCGACAGTTACAACGACGTGTAATTGGGAAGTGAGTTCACTT
Source organism: Schistocerca piceifrons (assembly GCF_021461385.2). Taxonomy (NCBI): domain Eukaryota; kingdom Metazoa; phylum Arthropoda; class Insecta; order Orthoptera; family Acrididae; genus Schistocerca; species Schistocerca piceifrons. Next base: position 1,245,017,544 of record NC_060138.1, read on the forward strand.
GGCGGGCCCAGTGATTCAGCTGCGGCAGTGACGGACGCGCAGCTGGTCGCCACATCACCCCCTGTGCCACGACGTCCTCGGCTGTTGGGGTAACATCTGCCGCCGGTCCGCTCGGAGCGCTATCTCCCCGCGCGAGCGCTGCCGCTATCGATAAATCGATGCAATACGCCGAGCGGAAAGGGGGACTCCCCCTGGCCGCTGACCGGAGCCACTCGTGCTTACATAGCGCTCCACGCCGCCGCCTGTCACCGACATTGTATTTAGTCAGACCGCTAGGTAGCCCCCGCAAGTCTGATTCATTTCTGCCGCAATATGAGATGTGCTCTTGGTTACCGCGGGATATAGTGCGGCTGCAATACGGTTCAGTATTTGCTGCAGTCTTTATTCCTGAATGTGCAACTAATTTTACAGGTCATACCGCGATAAGTACGTTAATAAACGAAAGAAGTGATGTAATAACCATTATAAACTGTTACCTCAATTTAACTGCCTTAAAGTGAGCTTCTGGTCGTTTGTAAATTACACCAGCGGCAAGACGCAATCAGTACCTCACCTGCACCGTAACAATGGTGATGTCACTGATGACAGTACCACTAAAAAAAAAAAAAATGGTTCAAATGGTTCTGAGCACTATGCAACTTAACTTCTGAGGTCATCAGTCGCCTAGAACTTACAACTAATTAAACCTAACTAACCTAAGGACATCACACACATCCATGCCCGAGGCAGGATTCGGACCTGCGACCGGAGCGGTCGCTCGGCTCCAGACTGTAGCGCCTAGAACCGCACGGCCACTCCGGCCGGCTAGTACCACTAAAGCTGAGTAGGTTTTCCGAAATTCTTTCGCCATAGAAGACGATGTGAATATTCCAGAAATCGAATCCAAAACAAGTGCCAGCATGAGTAACTTAGAAGTAGATATACTCGTTGTAGGAAAGCAGTTTAAATCACAAGGCTTCCGGTCCAAATTGTATACCAGTCAGGTATCTTACAATGTATGCTGATACAATAGCTCCATACTTAGCAATCGTATATAACCGCTTACTCGTCGAAAGAGCCTTACCTAAACAATGGAAAGTTGCAAAAGCCACACAAAAACCCAAGAAAGAAAATACGAGTAATCTGCTGAATTACAGACCCATATCGATATGCAGTAGAATTTTTCAGCATGTCCTGTGTTCGAACATTATGCATTACTTCCAGGAAATGATTCATTGAAAAATATTCAGCACAGATTCAGAAAATATCAATCTTATGAAACACAACTACCTCCTTATTCTCTTTATGATTGTCATAGACAAGGGATTATCAAACTAATTCCATTTTTTTACAGTTACAGAAGGCTTTTCGTCAGAAGCGACTTCTAATTAAATTACGTGCATATGGAGTTGTGCGACTGGATTCGTGAGTTCCTTTCGGAAGGGTCACAGTTCGGATTAACTGACGGAAAGTCATCGAGTAAAACAGAAGTAGTATCCGGCGTTCCTCAAAGAAGTGTTACTGGCCTTCTGTTGATCCTGATCTACATAAGCGGTGTAGGACACAAACTGAGCAGGCTCTTAGATTTTTTGCATGTAATGCTGTCATTTATCGTCTTGTAAAGTGAGCAGATGATCAACACTAATTGAAAATTGATTTAGACAAGATACCAGTATGGTGCGAAAAGTGGCAGTTGACTCTGAATAACGAAAACTGAGAAATCATCCACATGAATGATAAAAAAAAAATCCGCAAACCAAAGACTGCGATTTATTGGAAGAACACCTAAAAAGTGCAACAGGTCTACTAAGGAGATGCTTGCACTGCGCTTGCCCGCCCTCTTCTGGAATATTACTGTGCGGTGTGGGATCAGTATCATATGGGACTGAAGGAGGACATCGAAAAAGTTCAAAGAAGAGAGTCTCGTGTCGTACTAGCACGAAACAGGTGAGTGTGCCGCGGAGACGATTTGCGAACTGAAGTAGTAATCTTTCCTGTTTTTTTTTTTTTTTTTTAAAAGAAAAAAAATGTTTTTTCTTTGCGTCAGGATCTTCTCGTGAAATTTGAGTCGCTTGATTTATCCTTAGAGTGTGAATATATTTTGTTGGCGCCAACCTACATAGGAATGATCATCATAATGAAATAAGAGGAATCAGAGCTCGCGCAGAAATATTTAAGTTCTCGTTTATCCCGTGCTCCGCTCGGGAGTGGAACGGTAGAGAAATAGCTTTAAGGTGGTTCGATGAACCCTCTGCCAGGCACTTAACACTGTATTGCAGAGTAATCAGGTAGATGTAAATGGAGATGTGGATGTCCACAAATAGGTAAACTGATAACGACATACTAATATGGCATGTACTCATGTTTTGCACCTGCAAATACATGAAAGGAAATTGAATGTGTTATACGAAGAACATCTTGATCCAGCGCTACCTAACTTCAGACTTACTTTCACTATGCAAGCCGTGGGCGGTCATTTGAAAGTTCGTGGTAGATTATAGTTTGAGGGACCGTAATTCGAACCTGAGAATGAAATGTGGGAGGTGGGATGAGTGGTACTGCTAGAAGGAAAATTGTTAAGGAGTTTCGTGAGTAGTAATTCGATGGCTCAGTCGGTAGAAAATTTGTCCGGCAAAGGCAAAGATCTCAGGGTCGAGTCCCAATCCGACAGACAGTTTTAATATGCTAAGATGTTTCGATGCTCACTGGTACTGCAAGAGAATAATGAAGCGAGACAAAGAATACTGCAAAGTAAAACAAGACAAGGGGGATGGCTACAATGAGAAGAGGAAAAGAGCAGGTAAGTTATGTAGGGGAAGTAATGGCAGTGTGAAAGGAGGAAGATAGAACAGTTGGACGAAATGAGGGATAATAATGAGTTACAAAGTTCTATGAAAGACCTAGAGAAATAAAAGCAGTATTACAACCGAGAGCAGTATTTTGTAAGGACAAAGATAGAAAGCTAACTGGAGATAAAAGCAAGGCTCTGGAAAGATAGCAGGAATATTTTGCTGAGTTATTTGATGGAAAAGGGGAAAGGAACAGAGAGGTAACCTTGAATGAGGGAGAATAGGGACTGGACTTAGAATGAGAAGCAGAGGAGTAAGAATTATCTTAGAGGGAGTGAAGAATACAATTGAAAACTTAAAGAATAATAAAGAAGCAGGAGAAGACAGTAAAGAGCCCGAATTATTAAAGTTTTGGGGGCAAGAAGATGGAGACGGCTGTTAATGAATTAATAAAGGAAATATGTATAAAGGAAAATGATGTGCCTAACGACTGGAGCTTGGAAGTAATCCGCACATTAATAACAAAGGCGATAAAGCTGAGTGCAGCAGTTACCATGGGATTACACTCTTCGGTACAAGGTATCGGGTGTTAAGTAAGATTTTAACCTCCCGGCTAGAATACCGGGTGTAAATGATACTGGGGGATTGTCAGGCTGAATTGGGGAAAAACAGATCCAGAACAGAACAGATTTTTTTATTGTGACAAATGCCAGACAAATTTTGTGAGTATGACAAGCAACTGCGTCAGTTGTGTCTCGATTATAAACAAGCACACGACAGCGTGGACAGGAATAAGATTCTCCAAAGTATTAAAGGTTTTTCAGTTCCGCTAAAATTAGTGAAGTTCACCGAAATGACCATGAAAGCCACAGTTTTCAGGGTGAAACTAGAGAAAGAGAAGTCAGGAGAGTTGCATGTGGGAAGGAGGCTGCGGCAGGGAGATGTGATCTCTGCGCTACTCCTTTACATAGCACTAGAGAAGATAAATAGGCAAATGTCAACAAACACACGAGGAACAGTATTTTAGTGGCAGGTACAGATGGTGCCATAAGCTGATGACGTACCATTAATTGGAAGTAATATCAAGGCCTTGAGGGATAATTATGCTGCATCGGGAAGAACAGCGCAGAATTTAGGATTGGAAGTTAAAATGGGTAAAACAATATATGATGAGAGTATATCCTGGTGGGATAGAGGGCACACTTCAATAAAAACCAACGGTAAGGGTACTAGAGGGAGTAATAGTTTAAATACCTAGAGTCAGTGATACAGAAGAAAACAGAATAGCAGTAGAAATTCAAGAAATGAAAGAGGAAACCGATGTTACTACTCCCTGCACGATGTGTTCAATTCCAGAAATGTTAGTAGGAACACAGAAATGACTGACTTTATTAAGACCTTTAGTAGTGTACGGATCGGAAGGTTGGATAATGGCCACAAAGAAGGAAAGGAAGGTTTTGAGAAAGATATTTGGGTGTGTGAGAAGTTGGAGAATAAGGACAAATACATAATTACATATGCCTTTTGGACAGGTGATTACTGTAGTGAAAATCAAGGAAGGAAGAATAAAATGCGCTGGATGTGCACAGAGAATGCCAGAAACTCCAAGTGTTTATAGTAATGCTCGAAAGGAGCAGGTGAAGAGGAAGACCCAGAAAAGGGGGCTTGAAGTTGTGGAGGAGGACTCAAAGCAATGATAGTCCGGAATTGTAGAACTAAAGTGATGGACAGAGAAGAAATGAGACAGGTAACAAAGGAGGACAAGGTCGTAGAAGCACTGTAGCGCAGAGTAGTAACTAAACAGGCAAGCAGGATGTTTCGATACCAAACTGACACTCCAGAATTTCCATGTTTGTGGACCATACTTATTAAAATTTCATTCTTATGCGATCTTATTTTCGGAAGAGGCATTCCTACAGATGAAGAACTGTGTGAAAACATGATGATTACAAAAATGGTTCAAATGGCTCTGAGCACTATGGGACTTAACATCTGTGGTCATCAGTCCCCTAGAACTTAGAACTACTTAAACATAACTAACCTAAGGACATCAAACACATCCATGCCCGAGGCAGGATTCGAACCTGCGACCGTAGCAGTCGCGCGGTTCCGGACTGAGCGCCTAGAACCGCTAGACCACCGCGGCCGGCTGATGATTACAGAGTGTGTTACTGGAACACGTGGTGGAGATCGCAAAAACCTAAGCGCACGAGCAGCTTTGCTAGTTTTAGAGAGATCGTGAGGAATACGAGAGCATCATAAGGACAGGTCGAAGAGATAGTTGGCTGTAATGCAATGCCTGCAGAACGAGTGGGGACGAACGTACGCTGGACAACAGTGTAGGAAAAAGGGACAAACATAGATTCCCGCAGAAGGACAACACCACGTGAAGATCGTAGGGTACTTCCAATGGCTGAAATCTATGCAGAGTTTAGAGGCAGAGTGTCATCACAAACCGTCGAGAACAGATTACTGAAAGCTGGCATGTGATGTCGAGTTGCCATGCGTCGTTTCCCGCTGCCTCCATACAACAAGGAACAGAGACATGATGTAGAGCGTGAGCAACGTGAGACATTTTGTCAGTGTCCAGCAATGAATCTCCCATATGTTTCTGGCGGTCAGATCGACGCCAACGTATCCGTAGACGAACTGAGAGAAGGGCATAGGAATCAGTGATTCTCGAGACCAATACCTCTCTAATTCCTGGCTTCATGGAGTGGAAGAGGGGGAACGGAAGGAATTATTGTACTGATTCAGTACGTGTCAACAATGGTAAACCGCGTTGTCATACACTTAATGACCAGAGTACAAAATGGCATAGTCCAGCAGGATAATACAATGCCCTACCCCTAAACCTTGAAGAATGTATGGATGCTTGATTGGCCTGCCTGGTCCTTCAATCTGACACCCATAAATCACGTCAGCTTTCAGATAGGACGAATACTTTCATAGCAGCTTCCAGCAAGCAATTTTACTGAAACGATCTGCATGTGTTCCAGAAATTCCTCACGATAGCATTCAGATCCTGCTTGCTTCCACACCACAACGAACATTACTGTCAATGTTTAGTTCGTACAGCTATTAGGAGTAGTAAATTTTCAGGTTGGTTTGCATCTGCAACTATATTTGACATGAGCATGCCCTTAATGCTTATTTTCCCGTGGATCGCAGGACCGGTGTTGGAATCCAGATGCATGGACGCAAACGTTTATACTGACAGGCGTAGTCCACTTACTGATGCAGTTACGACGGTTATTGAAACACCAGGTAGTAAATTATGTGACGTGTTTGCGGGAAGCCTGTTAAACGCAGAGAAAAAAACAGCCAAAACACTGAAAGGTATACATATTAAAGTAGCAATGATTACAATGTCTGTGCATATACGCCTAACACCCTACATATATATTGTTCAGAATCGTACATCTCCAAGAGTGCTTCAATGATTCTTCGAAATTTTGACAAAACGTTGAATTCGAATTGATGCGTGTTTTGTATGCCTGTTTCTTATGTATGATATATAAATAAAGGTATTACCAAAAATCTCGAACAGTTGTTGTTCGATTTACTTCAGGTTTTTACACAACACTCTGATGAACCTTCGAATGGACGAAGGCTATACATTTTTAATACGTATGATACGTAAATCTAAATGTAATGTATAAATGTGAAACAAGGTTACTAAAAATCTCAAAAACTCCTTGATAGATTTATTTAAACTTTTACACGTACAATGTGTGGACAGACAGACATCACACATATATAATTGCTACAGTCTACAGAATCTGAATTTGTAGTTAAAATAAACACAGTTCACGGACAGAGAGAGGGGGTAGTAGAAACTGGGCAGAGACATGGGAGGAAATGTAGACAGAAGGTAGAAAGGAGAATATGAGCAAAAGAGTGGGAGGAGGAGGAGATGGAGAGAGCGGAGGGAAGAGAACATGAACAGAGAAAGGGGAAGGAGGTGGTAACCTGAGGGGGAAAGAGAGAGGTCAGCAAGAGATGGAGAGAGAGGGAGGGGAGGAGAAGATCGATAGAGATGGAGGAGGAGGTAATGGACACAAAGTGCAGGAGGAGATGGAAAGAGCGTGGATGCAGAAGACAGACAGAAAGGAGGAAGAGATGGACAGAGAGAGAGAGGGAAGGAGGAAGAGATGGACGAAGAGAGGTGTAGGAGGAGATCGATAGAGATAGCGGGTGAAAGTGATTAGCACGGATGTCCAATTCCCATATATATTAGGATCTTGTGCTTTTTCTTTTCTTTCTTTTGCATTTAATCAAACTGAGGCAGAGAAACATGTGGCTGGAAACAGCTAGTACACAATGAGCGTGGATATATGTATGTATGTTCCACATCTCCTCCTAAACCAAAGGATCGATTTCAACAAAACTATGTACACATATCGCTTACTGTCTGGAAGGGGGGTCTGGGTGGGGGTAAAAAGCACGCATCAAAGGCGTGGAGATGAAAAGAAAGCGTAGTTAATGACGCTCAAATAGCCAGACTCACCGAGTATTTGAGATTGGAGGATTTAATGATTTGCAACGTTCTTTTCACGTATTTCCGCTGTTCATGCAGTAAAATTGCTGTATCAGTATATTACTTCTTTACTAATAACTCTATCCGCAACACATTTGGAAAACAGTAGTCGCACTTGTCACTGAATGTAACTGTAAAAATATATCATTGTATGACACATAGTTTAGGAGAAATGACGTAATAAACACTGAGATCTGTGAAAAGTGTAGCGTTATGCATGATATTTTAATTGATTACCTGTTTATTACTAGCTCCATTCGCGGCACATTACGCAGACAGTGTCCGTATATACCACTGGATCTACCAGCAAAATTATACTGTTGTTAAACGTATAGTTGAGGAGATACGACGTCATCAAAATTTAGTTGCGTGAAAACGAATTACGGGGCGAAATTCGCAAGAGAGCAAGTTGGTTGGTTGGTTGTTTGGGGAAAGAGACCAGACAGCGTGGTCATCGGTCTCATCGAATTAGGGAAGGATGGGGAAGGAAGTCGGCCGTGCCCTTTCAGAGGAACCATCCCCGCATTCGCCTGGAGTGATTTAGGGAAATCACGGAAAACCTAAATCAGGATGGCCGGACGCGGGATTGAACCGTCGTCCTCCCGAATGCGAGTCCAGTGTCTAACCACTGCGTCACCTCGCTCGGTCAGAGAGCAAGTGAAGTAATGTTCAAATACGTGTAAAATATTTTAAATATGCGTATGGGGGTAAAGCCGTGAGCAAAAAGTTTCTCCTAAAGTCATGGATCGATTTCAGACAAAATTGGCACACATATTACTTACTATCTAGAAAGAGATACTGTTGGGGCTAAGAACCAGCAACCTCCTGTTGGAGTGGCGCTGATAACATGGAGAGAGAAGGGGGAGGAAGAGATGGGTGGAACGAGAGGGGGGAGGAGGAGAGGGACAGAGATATAGGGGAGGTGGAGATGGGTAGAGGGGAAGGGGGAAAAGGAGAGAGAAAGCGAAAAGAAGTAGACTTAGAGGGGGGAGGAGAAATAGACTTAGAGGGGGAAGGAGGAGACGGACGGAAAGATGGGGAGGAGGATATGGACAGTGAAATGGGTGGTGGACAGAGAAAGGGATGAGGAGATAGAAAGCTGGAGGAGAAGATGGACAGAGAAAGGAAAGAGAAGGAGATGGACAGAGATTTGAGGTGGGTGGAGGACGTAGATAGAGAAAGTGGGAAGAAGGACGGAGAATGGAAGAAGGAGATGGAGAGAGGAAGTCGTCAGGAGGATACGGATTAATAGAATTGAAATATTTACGTGCCCAAACACCACCGAGTGCTCAATTAGTATGTAAATACTATAAACGGTTTCTAAATGAGAAAAATCGCTGCATGAGTTTCCTCAGATACAAAATGTAGATGGTGTTACTCCCATCTGTTTTGCTTGGCTGCGCACAATCGGTAATTATTTGCATACCTAAGAATGTAGCAGACTTCGTGACCATCAGACGTTTTTTGCCTGCAACCTTCGTGTTGAAACGAGCTTGGGTAAAAGAGGATATTCAGGGGCGGGAAGAAAATATGAAAACAGCAAAACACAAGACATTGCCACTCCTAATACGGTGTAGCAAACCAGTTGGCATTCTGAACAGCTTCCGATAGTCTCGGAATGGGTACATATAGGTCTTGTACAGTTTTCAATGGAATTATTCCACCCTTCCTGAAATATAATAGCAAGTTCATGTAACGATGGTGTAGGTGGATCAAGATTAGGCAACCATCTCTTCAAAGAAGACCGTAAAGGCTCAATAATACTGATGACTGTGCTGGCCAGGGGAGATGTGACAGTTCATCGTCGTGCTCAGAAAACCAGTCCAGGACAATACGAGCCGTGTTAATAGGAGCCCTGTTGTCTCGGAACACAGCACCACCTTTGGGAAACAGACATCGTACCATGGGAAGGATCTGATAAACCAGTGTTCAGACAATTCTTGTCAGTAATGCGACCATGCAGAGTAACCCCGTAGGGCCCTTGGAATACCAAGACACGGCTGCCCAAATCTTCACCCAACACCCCCAATGTTTCTTTCTTCGCCTACGTTGCACCCACCAAATGAGCACCAACAGTTATCCCACGTTCGAATTCCCTTAGTTCCAACGTAATGAACTCACAAATACAGAGAACACTGTTCTAACGACTGACACCTGCAACGTTTTTAGCACATTGCACAGGTGCCGTGGATGGTGAAATACTCGAGCAATGTATAGCCTTGCGGTTGTGTTCGAGAACGCATTTCTCGCAGTGTTCCCACATATTTTTTCAACACCATTACATGCTACAGTTCGTCAACTTATGAACGAATAATTGAGAGATAATGTACAATTATTCTTTTAATAATATTTCACTAAACAGGGATTTTAGCCTCCAGCTGTAGTTGTTTTGATTATGTCTAGAAGATCCTGAATAAAATCGAAACGGTGAAACATGTAGAGGATGATTTTCTTAAAAAGTCTTAAGATATAGATTCACCATCAGGCTTGGTGTTCTAGCAGTAAAACGCGTGCCAGCGAACCGAAAGGTTCCGGGACAGAAAGCTGGTCTGCCCATAGATAATTTCAGTCTTTCTTCAGTCTATCCGTCACCTCTCAAAAATGTGGAGATTCACCAGAAACGAGACATGGTTTGGACCTTACACTAAACTGTCGGCCCTCTTTCGACGGTAGGATTTCCGGAATGGGTTACGGACTTACAAGTCGTCGGAGTGGCATTCAGTTCAAGGCCTTGCATCCGGACATTGAGCTTCGCGAAAACACGCAAACACTTACTGACAGTATCCCACCCGCGACTTATTGGTTGGTCAAGGGGTAGAAGGAGTGGATCTAAATGGAGATTATGCACCATTCGTGAAGTACATATTACAACTGATTTAAAACCATAGAACAAGATTGAAATACTGTCTTCAGACAATATTTAAAACAATATCCATAGGATTTAGCGATGAGAACAATATCCCGATTAACACAGAACACGAGCCTTTAGGCTTCATTAGAGCTCTGAAATAACAATTATTCTGAAATGCTAGTGGTAAACCGAGCACCAAATTCAATGCAATGGTTCAAGAATTATTAAGCAGTTTTTAGAACAAGAAATAACTTTACTAATCAGAGTCCCAGATGGAAATGATTAAGCGCTCTAAGGAACGTTAAACAAAAATTTTGCAAACAACAAGAGTTACAGAACAATTAATTTAGAGGGATCCGATTCAGTTGCGCCCGCATCTCGTGGTCGTGCGGTAGCGTTCTCGCTTCCCACGCCCGGGTTCCCGGGTTCGATTCCCGGCGGGGTCAGGGATTTTCTCTGCCTCGTGATGGCTGGGTGTTGTGTGATGTCCTTAGGTTAGTTAGGTTTAAGTAGTTCTAAGTTCTAGGGGACTGATGACCTAAGATGTTAAGTCCCATAGTGCTCAGAGCCATTTGAACCATTTTTTTTTTTTTTTATTCAGTTGCGCTAATATTTATTTAAACCTCGACCAGTTTCGAGATTTTAAAATCCCATCTTCAGTTGTATGAAATTGTAGTATTTTGTAATGCAGAACATGCGGCCGTGCCAGTCAGTGCTGTGCAGCCGCACGGTAGGATCGTCAACCGTTAGTGGTGCTGGTTTGCGTTCCTAATGTGCGACTACACAGCAGCAGACAGTTTCCCACAACATGCAAAGATCGGAATTCTTGCACTGACTGGTCAGACTGCACGTTATCCATTACCAAATGCTGTAATTTCATAGATTTGAGGATGGGATTTCAAAATCTCGAAACTGGTCGTGGTTTAAATACATGTTAGTGCAATTGAAGCGAATACTTCTAAATTTATTATCATGCCTCCCAGCCGCGGTTGTCCTACGTACCAAATCTTGCGCAGTTACAGAATAACAGTTGTATCACAGATACAGCAAAACATGAGAATCAGTACAAATCGCTTTAACCGCACAGAATCACGTCTGGCGCCGACTGGTCAACCCACCCGCCTCACTGGCGTTCAGGTTAAACGCAGGAGCAGAACATGTCTATAACACACAAAATACTCTCTCATAAATACACATAACAATTAAATACTAGTTTAAGCAACCAACCGTAATGTCGGGTGTGGATTCAGCTTACGACAGGTTGACGAGACAAAATTTTCAGGTGAGAGAACTAAGAACGCCATAAATAATTTGTGTTGTTATCTGCCTCTCCTTCTTACAGAATGGTAAACCCCTCGCACGGAGTCCCAGAAACAGCTTAGACCAATGATTAAATTCGACGCCGCAGAAGACAGCGCAAAAGAAGTAGCACGTAGTACCAGAAAATGTAAGTAGGTTCGCTCACATTTCTTTAAAAATTGAACAGCTACATCCCAGGGTAAATGAATTACAATCGCGCCGGTTAATCTGCACTTTAGTCTCTCCACTAGAAGGAACCAAGTTACACAACAATGCGCAAAAAGCAAGTAGGTCCACTCAGATTTACAGTTCAAGTTATGCAAATGCAACAGGGGATAATCAATATCCACACCACTACTGTTTTAAACAGCAAACAATGAGCAGCGCCAGTACAACCGAGGCCAACGGGTTAAACGGTCATCAACAACTATCATACGTAGAATATCTCAGAATCGCCAAAAATGCCACTAATCCGGGAAAAACTTACAATGCAGGAAGGCTGGAAAACAACTACTATACAGGGTGAAAAGTATTTAAATCGACAAACTCTGGGAGGTTCTAGGGTACATCAAAACAAATATTTTTCCCTAATGTCATTTCTTCCCATGAGGAGTATTTAAACCGGTAGAGGAAGATTTCTCTGGCGGCAAATTAATTAAACCAACAAACACTTTTCCATTTTTTTATGACCAAGAGACAGCACATTAACACAACCCAATTTCAATTACAGTAGATTTTCAAAAATGCCTCCATTGGCACGTAAACAAAGGTTACACCGTCGGATCATGTTCCGTCTGCCACGGGCAAAAACCCCAGGAGTATCCTGAATTGTTCCTGCTGCTGCTACTATCCGGGCAACCAGATCCTCTTCTGATGCAACAGGAGTTGCGTAAACAAGGTTGCGCATCTCTCCCCACACAAAAAAGTCCAGAGGGGACATATCTGGATATCGAGCAGTCCATGGTACAAGACCACCTCTGCCAATCCACGTTTCTGGGAACCGTCGGTCCAGAAATGGACGCACACGATGACTGAAATATGCCGGCGCCCCGTCATGTTGGAACCACATACGTTGTCTTGTAGGGAGCGGGACGTCTTCCAGCTATTCTGGCAATGCTCTGGCGAGAAAATTGTAATAGCGCTTGCCATTTAATGGCCTAGGTAGCAGATACGGCCCAATTACAGAGTCCCCAACAACAGCAACCCACACATTAACGAAGAACCGCACTTGATGAGTGTTAGTAACTGTGGCATGTGGGTTATCCTCACTCCAAACATCCGAATTGTGCATGTTGAAGACTCCATCACGCCCTAGCGTTGCTTCATCGGTAAACAACTCAGAGGATGGAAATGAAGGATGCATTTCACACTGTTCCAGGTACCACTGCGAAAACTGTGCTCTGGGTGGATAATCAACTGGTTCCAGGTTGTGGACACGCTGTAAGTGAAATGGAAGTAACAATTGCTCTCGAAGGACTGTTCTTACATTCGTCTGATTCCTCCCCATGTTACATGCAATTGCACGAGTGCTGTTTTAAGGATCCCGCTCCACATGCTGCAAGACAGCTTCCTCAAATTGCAGCGTTCTTACCGTGCGACGGCGTCCCTGTCCAGGAAATCTGCTAAATGACCCGGTCTCACGCAGACATGGGTACACAGCAGCAAAGGTCTTATGGTGCGGGATACGGTGATTAGGATATTGCTGATAAACCCGCCGTGCAGCTCGTCTGTTGTGGTTCGCTACGTAGTACGCACCAACCATATCAGTGTACTTACTCCAGGTGTATCGCTCCACTAGTAAACAGAGACAATGCACTACTAAACTGGTGGACAGCAGTTGCCTACAACTGAAGAGCGTAATACGCCCTCTAACAACTGAAGATCGTAATACGGCCTCCACCAGTTTACATAATCCTCCTTGGAAAAAATGACATTAGGGAAAAAATATTTGTTTTGAAGTCCCCTACAACTTCCCAGAGTTTGTCTGTTTAAATACTTTTCACCCTGTATAGAACATACAAGGGGAGGCCGCCAATTGTGAAATTCAGATTCGATTCATACTGCGCATAATAAAAGCTCATGGCCAGAGGTGTAATGTGGCAAAGCACCAAGATGCACTTCTCAGCCGTTGTCGAGAAAATCGACAGTTAAAAGCAACCGTTGTGGTGAAATACTCTCTACGATTAATAGTTTTCTACAGCGTCGTGGCACAGCGGTAAGCGATCGGGTTCGTAATCCGCAGGTCGCCGAATCGAATCTCGCGCCATGCAATTTTCTTTATTATTAGTTTTTGTAATTCAATATATATATATATATATATATATATATATATATATATATATATATATATATACTATTAATGAATTGCTTATGCATGTTGGTGAAGGCGGATCGCTCTCCAATTGTACCGCCTCCATTTTTCCGTTTTTTTAACAGGGTGTACCAAAGCTCTCCCGTCCGCACTGATTTTCGACGATGTTATAAGTTGCGCTAGGGACCGCATCTACCTTCTTTCGAAGTTAGCAGGCAACTACGCTGTTATGCGGCGGCTCGTTTCGGCCCATTCAACATCTGTCCTTCAAGTGTAACTAGCGAGTAACGGAGTTTATATTTCATACCTGCCACATCGAATTTGTGTTCGTGGGGGTCTCTATTCTAATTCGAACGTTTGACTTACGCTATACGTATTCGTTTCGGAATATCGTTTCTACGTCTTCCGTTAACTATACGTGGTTAACATAATGAAGACAATTAATAACATTTGTGAAATACAACTTTGTTTGCGGAAAACATAATGATGTTCGAAGTCGCCAGTTTTTCCACGACAAACGACTTATTATATGTATAATTGTTGCAACTGATTGCTGGTAATTATATATATATATTATATATATATATATATATATATATATATATATATATATATAATTACCGGCAACTGTCGATTTTCTCGACAACGGCTGAGAAGTGCATCTTGGTGCTTTGCCATGAGCTTTTATTATGCGCAGTATGAATCGAATCTGAATTTCACAATTGGCGGCCTCCCCTTGTTAGTCAATTACTGACCACTGTCAATACAACTAGCGATCGTTATGATTCTGGCGAGATCGTGTAGTACAGAGCCGTGAACTAGCAGTCGAATTAATCAAACATCAACAACCACCTAAAGCAGCACATGGGAAAAAATTGATTATACAGTAAGTGAGTCCGCTAGGGACTCTTGGTGGCGGCAGCAGGAAGATCGACGGACAAAAATGCAAACTGTCACACCTCCAAAAGCAGATCCTATTGCAGACAGACCAGGCCTTTCGGACGGCTCGGCTCTGTCCCAACCAGTAGCCCCATGTCCCGGGTTTCTGAGTGGCCACAACGTCTTCTACTGGAGCCAGGAGCCATGGAAGCCAGAAGGCTGTGGGATAACTCCGCACCGCCTCAGTTCGCAACCGCCATTTACCTCGCTCCGCCTCGCACCGCTCCCTACTGTCAAAACCCTGTTTGCCGCTCACGCGCACCCTCCCTCCGAACCGCTCCGCGCGCAAGAATCTTGACACAGAGAAGGGCTACGAATTAGTGACAGGTCAAGGCACGGCTCAACCGACACCTGGCAGGCTTTCAGTGCCTATAAGACTCCGCCCAATTGGGCGTGCGGTCTAACGCACAGTTTTCCGGAGTAGGAAGGAGCGCCTGGTCCCCAGCACGAATCCGCCCGGCAGACTTGTGTCGCGGTCCGGTGAGCCGGACAGCCCTTTGGATGGTTTTTAGGCAGTTTTCCAACTGCCTTGGCGAATGCTGGCTGGTTTCCGTTATTCAACCTCAGCTACACTATGTCGGCGACTGCTGCTCAAACAAGTTGTCCACGTACGTGTACACCACGATTACTCTACCACACAAACACAGGGGTTACACTCGTCTGGTGTGAGACGTTACCTGGGAGGGTCCACCGGAGGCCGAACCGCACAATAACCCTGAAAGAGTGGTTCGGTGTGGGGCGTTGGAGGGGTGAATTGGACTGCGGTAGTCGTCGTGGTGTTGTGGACCACTGCGGCAGCGGTGGGGACGGAGCCTCTCCGTCGTTCCTAGGCCCCCAGATAACATACTGGAGCTGCTTTAGTCAATAGTTGGAACAATTTTTATAGAAGTCCATGTCTTGGTCACATACAGTTTGTTGTTGTTGTTGTTGTTGTGGTCTTCAGTCCTGAGACTGGTTTGATGCAGCTCTCCATGCTACTCTATCCTGTGCAAGCTTCTTCATTTCCCAGTACCTACTGCGACCTACAGCATTGTGAATCTGCTTAATGTATTCGTCCCTTGGTCTCCCTCTACAATTTTTACCCTCCACGCTGCCCTCCAATACTAAACTGGTGATCCCTTGATGCCTCAGAACATGTCCTACCAACCGATCTAGTCAAGTTGTGCCACAAACTCCTCTTCTCCCAAATTCTATGCAATACTTCTTCATTAGTTATGTGATCCACCCATCTATCTTCAGCATTCTTCTGTAGCACCACATTTCGAAAGCTTCTATTCTCTTCTTGTCCAAACTATTTATCGTCCATGTTTCACTTCCATACATTGCTACACTCCATACAAATACTTTCAGAAACGACTTCCTGACACTTAAACCTATACTCGATCTTAACAAATTTCTCTTCCTCAGAAATGCTTTCCTTTCCATTGCCAGTCTGCGTTTTATATCCTCTCTACTTCGACCATCATCAGTTATTTCGCTCCCCAAATAGCAGAACTCCTTTACTACTTTAAGTGTCTCATTTCCTAATCTAATTCCCTCAGCATCACCCGACTTAATTCGACTACATTCCATTATACTTGTTTTGCTTTTGTTGATGTTCATCTTATATCCTCCTCTCAATTTTGTTAAAATTTATAATCGATTTCAGCTTTGCAGCCATCATATCCAACGAATACCGCAGCGAATTGTAAGCAATACATTGTTATGTACAGACTGCAGACCTCTGTGTCGCCGCTGTACTGTTTGGTCAGATGGTGAATGAAAAGCCGAAACTTGTAAAAATGATACGAAATAATCGTATGGCATTAATAGCCGGGAGACCTCTACTGGAGTAGTTTGGTATCCTGGTGCAAGTCCTGATTGATGCCATTTTGTGTCTTGCACAACTTTATGATGAAGATGAGATGAAATATTTAGGACAACACAAACACACAGTCCCCGAGTGAAGAACTCTCTGACCCTGCCATGAATCGAAGCCGGGACCCCAGGATTGCATGACGCAGCAATGCTAACCAGTAGACCACTGTATGCAGACTGAAAACGACTAAGAATGTCAGTGAACTGACACATAAACATGGACATCGAATTTCCTTGGTTAGTCCGTCTAAAAAGGTCACCGGTATCCTCCGCAAGTCCGAATGGCTTCATTTCTTGCAGTTCAGTATTAACTCTATGCATGTAGGTACTGCCCTCACCTTGGTCTTCTGGACTTATGAATCACCGGCGGATGATTAAAAAAATGGCTCTGAGCACTATGGGACTTTACATCTGTGGTCATCAGTCCCCTAGAACTTAGAACTACTTAAACCTAACTAACCTAAGGACATCACACACATCCATGTCCGAGGCAGGATTCGAACCTGTGACCGTAGCGCTGGCGTGGTTCCAGACCCTAGAACCGCTGGACCATAGCGGCCAGCGACCGATGATTGTAGCGACGGTCGCGTCTCGTAATACTTTAAAACTAGCCATTCGAGATAGTGCAAAGAGGGAGAAATTTTGTAGAAGTTCATGTGTTCCGTGAACAGTTTTTTATTTGAGGTCATTAAATACATTTTTCCAAAAGGCAAATTTGCAATGCCATTTGACCCTTTAAGTGCAGCATCCCAGTGGAAACAATCACAGTCAGATATGGGTTGGCAGGTGCTGGTCTTGGTTTGGTGCAGTACTTCACAGCACTTTTTCCATAAGCTTGCTAAACGCAACAGGTGCACATAACAGAGACTTTAGTCATCAACAGCATAGTCTCCTTCACTATTTACAGCATTTTGCCAACACTAATGTAACATTTAGATTCGACGATTATAGAATCCACACGGTTTTGTTGCGAAGAACTCGTCGAACCATGTTCGGAGCCCATTTTCATCCGGAAAGGAAGTTGCTTGAAAACTGTTCAATACAGAGTGGAGGAGGTGAAAATCTGAGGGCACAAGATCAGGTGAATGCGGTGGGTGCGGAATGACTACACAACCCAACTCCTGTGTGGTATTTCTTGTCAGTCTAGCAAAACGCGGGTGGGCGTTATTGTGGAGTAGTCACTTCCGCAGCCTCCCTGGTCGTTGTTCTTGGATTGCGTCTGCAGGTCGTCTCAGTTGTTGACAACATACGCCAGCAGTGATTGTTACACTTTAGGAAAGCAATTCGCAATACAGCATACTGTCGTTGCTCTACCAGACGTATGACATAATGTTTTTTGGATGCGCACAGTTCTTTGTACGGGCAATTGCTGTTTCGTTGGGGCTCTAAAAAATGGTTCAAATGGCTCTGAGCACTATGGGACTCAACTGCGGAGGTCATTAGTCCCCTAGAACTTAGAACTAGTTAAACCTAACTAACCTAAGGACATCACAAACATCCATGCCCGAGGCAGGATTCGAACCTGCGACCGTAGCGGCCTTGCGGTTCCAGACTGCAGCGCCTTTAACCGCACGGCCACTTCGGCCGCCTTCGTTGGGGCTCTATCATTCTTTTTTTTTCTTATGTTAGCATAAAGACATAATTTCTAGCGACCAGTAACGATACGGGATAGGAATGGTTGGTGTTGTTGATGAGAAAATTGATGAGGAGCAAGCAGATATGGTCATGTAGTCACCCACAGATCTTTGTGATTTGGGCTTAAGGCATGGGGCACCTACGCACCTGATTTTTGTATGATCTCCGTCGTACGATGGCAGGATGATCACAGTTCGCCTAATTTGCCAATTTTCCAGTACGCTGATGTGGATCGTTGTCGATTGATGCGCCTAAACAATCTTCATCGAACCCCAAAAGTCTTCCTGAACTTGGAAGGTCATTAATGTCCAAACAATCCTCCTTAAACCGAGAAAACCATGTTCTTGCCGTGCTCTGTCCAATGACGTTAACCGCGCGGGGTAGCCGTGCGGTCTTAGGCGCCTTGCCACGGTTCGCGCGACTACCCCCGTCGGAGGTTCAAGTCCTCGCTCGGGCATGGGTGTTTGTGTTGTCGTTAGCTTAAGTTAGTTGAAGTTAGATTAAGTTGTGTGTAAGCCTAGGGACCGATGACCTTAGCAGTTTGGTCCCATACGAATTTAACACCACCTCAACCACCACCAATGACGTTATAACCGTACACGGCGCAATTGTATTTGGCTGCCTCCGATGCTGTCACCCTTCTATTGAACTCAGAAGCAAGTATATGTCGGAATTGTTCCGATTTCTCGATTTTCAAGCGTCCACATCTCCACTCACTCTCTCTAAATGGCAAAACGACTACATGTAAACTCAAATAGCAACAGTGAACTACAAATAAAAAATGACAATCGATAAATAAACCCATAGTAACCGGAATAACAACATCCAAAACACAAACGTTACAATCTTAGCACCAATATAATACAAAAGTAAGCGTATGAGGGCCCACGCCGTAGTTTTTAGAAAAGAAGGAATTCCTTTTAATGTCCTCGCCAGCGGAAGCTACCGGTACTGAATTTGAGGCACTACAGTTAGCATCTGTCCGGTGCGATCACAGGATCACGTGAACTAAACCTATGGCAGCACGCTCGGTGAGCGATGACGAATCACTCTTGTTTAGTACGCAGCAAGAACTCCGTTAAATCTGGCCTAGAGGCAGCTGGAATTGCAACCCAGATTTGGATATTGACTTTCTGACTTACTTTCTTGGTGTCTGTAGAGGTTGTCTCAAATCTTTTGGGTCAAATTGAAACAGGGTCCACAACTGACCATATTCAGACGGGGAACCAATGGTCGGAAATGCATATTTATTATGTTATGGACATACACAGCCTACACCGCATAAGCATACATCGCATAATCACGACGTAGCTTGTAGTAATTGATCAAAGTGATGACCGTCGGTCTCAATACATGAATGGCAACGTCGCATGAAATTCTGCCACACTTTTCAAAGATCAATGGTGTCTGTTATATGTGGACACAGACAGTTTGGACCATAGCAGGCAGGTCTTCATCCTTTAACACTGGGTTTTCATACGCAAACGTCTTGACGTAACCCCAGAGGGAAACGTCCAAAGGCGTAGGATCTGGCGACCAGCTGCCCATGCGACAAGACCTCCCGTTCCAATCTAACGACGAAGATACGTGTTTTTCAGGCACTTGCGGACATCAAAGTGGGATGTGGCATGCCGTGGTGAAACCACTACCTTTCCCGGACAACAACGGATAAAGTGTTCAAAAACAGTGGCAGCACATTTCGCAGGAACAACAGGTCGAACGGGGAGGCACAAATAATGTCCTGTTAGGTGATCTTAGACAGTGTCAGCGTATACATTGGCAGAGAATCGTTGCTGGTGTCCACCGACGTGGGTGGCATGGGGATTGTCCTCACTACAGACATTGCAGTTGCAGCTGTTGAAAATACCACAAATGAAAGAGGCCACGATACAAACTGCAAGAATTTCGGCACTAGAGCGTTGCAGTGGATAACCCATTGACAGAAGTGAATGCGGGACTCAAAATCCGTTGATCCTAGGGCTTTTATGCTTTATTTATGATAGGGATGTATTACCTGTACGACCACTGTTCTCCATGCTGTATCGTTCGAACCATGTATTTCACGGGCTGGGTGGTCGACCACTCGATCCAACACCATTTCCACAAAGTCTGGTGTTCGAACATGTCTCTGGCGGTAATCTTGCCCGTTCCCCTGCGACGTGAACGACCCCGTCTTTTCTAACTTGGTATCCACGGAGAAAAACATCTGATTAGGACAGCGCTGTAGGGAATGTGTTCTCTGTACACTCGTGCTGCTTTACCAGCACTACATCCTTGCGCATCGTACATTAAGTGCAAGTGGGCAACTCACCCGTCTTTGACTACGTAATGCACTGTACATAGTAACACATCTCACCATGGCCATATCACAAGCTGTCTGATGCGGTGGACAACTGACACCAGGGATAGTGGTGTGCGTGCGTCCCAGGTAAATACGCCGGTGCGATACATGCGGTCGTCACATAACACGCGTGCTATGAGGTAAGTTGAGCGCAGTACGTCTGTTTGGTGGTTAGAGGTGTACGCTGTTTATCACCCGCTACCTGCTACAGTGTCCAACAGACTACCGCTATCTTCCGGAGAATGCGGCAGAACTGCATGTGCCGCTGCAATACTGCATGAATTAAGTCACTGTCGTCGCTTTGAACAATTACTATGAGTTTCGTCGTTGTTATGTCAAGTACGCTGTAATATATACGTAACACAACAAATATGTATTTCTGATCATTGGTTCCCTAAGTCAATATGATCGGTTGTGGACCCAGTGTCACGTGTTTCAGTTTGCCCCAAAGGTTTGAGACACCCTGTGCAGTGCTCCGTTGACGACCACCTTTGTTGTCGCATTGTGTCTTCGAGCCACGCGTGGACATTTTAAGGGAAAAGAGACCTTATCCTGTATGGTTTACTGCGATATGTTCGCTACCGCTTCCTTTGGCATGGACCCCAAATTTATGGAAATTCGGCGGTAACAGCTGTCACTCTGATAGCACCAGCTACAGGTACAACAGTTCGCCGCTCAAGAAGTGCAGAAAGCCGCTCTTTTCCAGCTTGTGTCTCAGCTGCAGCTACGGCCCCAACACCTTTCGCTACATTCACTGGGTCGTCGGAGAGCTGGGGAGTCTATCTCCATCAACTCCACTGTTTTGTAGCGTTTCTGGTAGGCAAAAAATTCTTTTGCTTTTGTATTCGAGTAATCGTTTATACGAAGTCGTCCAAAAATTGAAATCACTGTCGGACTCCACTGAGGTGTTTTCCACACATCTCTATGTCATGTAAGGCGAATACTGTGGTCAGCAGACGCACCTTGTAACGATTAGATTCCAGTTTAATCAGTGTCGTAAAAAACATGGTCAGTGGTAACCAGCTTGGGCTACTAAAGTGCAGCTTCATGTGTTGGAACTGTTAAGTCTCCAAATTGGGATGTAACTGTGCACCTTACCCCTGAAAGGGAGGTCGCTGCAAAACCTTTAGTTACATATGATTCTCGTCTTGGTGAAGTACTTCAGACTAAGAAATGTTTCGCGGTTACATCGGAAGCTCAAACGACAGCTTTCCCACGTTGTTAGTCACATTCCAATACCGGTCAACAGATGATTCTGTATCATCATCTGCTACCCCTAAGTCTCTTCCAAGATCATGCGCGACCGGATCGCTGGCGTCTCGTGAGAGATTTAAGTAAATCGACCATTCTGCTTCTTCCTAAGAATCACATGAACTTTTTCATAATGTTCGAGCGGTCCAAAAACAATCTCCTTCCTCGCCGTTGCGACGTACTTCACGCAGGTCGAAGGTCCTTCAGTCCTGTCCAGAATGCGGCAGAGGGGATAACAGAAGCCGATGCCCGCGTCATGCAGCTGACAGCTGGGCTTGCGGAAAATGTGGTCATCTGTCCATTTCTCTTTTTTTTTTCTAATTTAAATTTATTGGCTTTTGGGTCGTGCCTTTTCAGGCGTCTAAATAATGGAAATACGCTACGATAGCGTATTGGAGACAATTTTCTTGTCAGTTACGACGATTCGAACGCAAGGGCAGCGCAACACGCACTCCTCGAGAGGAGAAGATCTTCGACCCGTCTCGGAATCGAACCCGGCCCCCTTCAGTTAGCAATCTGCAGCGCTAACCGCGGAGTTAGTAGGCGGACATCACCTGGCCTTCTTACGTCAACAAGCGGCACACAGTCTGCGATGTCAGGGGCAGTATGAAGACAACACAGTCATGGCCGTGAACCTGGCGGTTTTCTTCCCTCCATGGAAAGTGGCTTTGACTTTGTTCGACCAGTCCATGCAGTTCGAGTTAGACACCTGTGTGGCCGTATCTTTAGTGAACGAGGATACATAACGCCACCTAGGTTCACCCTCGTTTTGGTGGGTCCGCCGCCATATCCAGTGTTACTACCGCAGGTCTCTTCCTCATCATAGAGAACTGTATCTGATAGCTAAGCACAACAGCGGTGAACGCGTACTGCCCTTCCTATCCGTTCCCTTCCCTGTTGCTACAAACACTTCGGCCTTATCACTTTGGATCCCGAAAGAGGACTACGTTCGTTGAATGTCATACACAGTGCCTTTCTCCGAAGTCGATGTCCCGTGCATGTCGCGTAAGGAGATTTTTGAACCGATGCTGAGATGTGCTCAACACATTACTGCTTTATTATTATTATTATTATTATACAAATGTGGCCGTTAAAGACCGTGAAAACAGTTATTTCTTGCGCTTCTGGGAAGTCTTCTTTCTCTCAGTCCACACTTCTTTCATTCTTGCGCTGAAGGTGGCTTCTCTCTCTTCAGACCATTTAGTTCCACAAGTCTTCTTAATTTTCACACCGAAACCCGTGAATGAATTCAGTTTTTTTCTAAAAAGGTTTCTGTTAAATATTGTTTCCTGATCTACGTCCATTTCTTTTAGATCTCTTTCTGTGTTGATAAACCATAAATTTTTATTTTTTAGATTTGCGATGTACGGAAATATTTGTTTTGTAAGCCTATTCGGATTCATCCTCATGATGTGAGCATAAAAGGAGCATATTCTCTTTCTAATTTCGTCTGTAATTTTGCTGCACTTCGTATACACTTCTTTGTTGCTTTTTAGTCTGTATACAGGCTTGCCTTGATCATCTGTTATTTTCCTGTGTCCAAGAATCGTCCTCACAATTCTTCTTTCACGATTTTCTATCTGTTTTGCGTATGTAAAATTTGCTAGTGTTTCTGATGCATATAGTATCTGCGTTCTAATGACAGTCTGGTAGTGTCTGAGTTTAATGTTTTTGGATATACATTTTTTTGAATACATTTGTCTGCAGTAGTGAGTTGCTGTCTCTAGTTTTTGTATTCTAGCCCTGCAGGCTGGATGACCTTTTGCCACAGGCTGAATTAGTTCACCAAGATATTTAAAATGTTTAGATACCTGTATTTTCCCGTATTTCGTAGTTATTTTCTTTGGTGGATTTTTGATATTTGTAATGATTTCTGTCTTTTCAAATGAAATTTGCAAGCCTGCTTTTTCAGCAGTTTCTTTAAGTAATTCTATTTGTTTTATTGTGTCTTTTTGTGTGTAAGCTAAACAGGCGAGATCGTCAGCGAAGGCAAAACAGTTGGTTTCAATGGCTTTGTAGCACTTCCCTCCAATTTGGACTTTCTCAACTCCATGTTTTTGCGTGAGTTTTCTCCATTCTGCTTTATTATATTTGAAACCTTCCCTCACCAGGCCGACCCTGTTTTTTGCAATTATTTTGAGTTATATTACCTTTTCAGTGCCGTGCAGGGTGTCTTAACTTTGACCACGGATGATGCTGATTGCCAGGTAGTCATTCCACCCCTACTCCAGTTCCACATCCTCCAGCTCTTTTATTTTTGTTATCAGGGATGATGAACATGAAGGCATTAGGCAGACGCAACGCCTAATGGCCCAGCATCGATGCTGACACTGAATGCACGTGCCGCTCGGTCCGTGTCTGCACCATCAATCAAGTATCTACAGCTCAACGTTTTTCACCGTGACCCTGCACTGACCATCGCTGGAATCTCTTCCAGTGATGGTCAGTGCAGGGTCATGGTGAAAAACGCTGAGCTGTAGTACAGCTCACGTCGATTTTCCAGGGCCACTTTAGGGCAGTGTGTTGTTGGTGGTGGCAGACGCCTCCTCTAACTTACCACTTGTTGTACACATATAACCGACCGCCACTCCTGCTAACATTCGTGCTCTTGAGACGGTTTTTGAAACTGACGATGCACCTTGCGCCATGGTGTCAGAAAATGGGTTGCAATTCACGTTAACTCAGTACAGAGCCTTCCATCACTGCAACCATCTGACCACCACTCCTTTTCGACCCATCTCAGATACAGAGGTATCGACTGAGGATGCCTGCACAGCTTACTCATATGGTATTGGTTCACTTGGTCCACCCCCATGAATGGGCTCAGTCCGGCAGAAATCCTGTACAGGTGCAGACATACACGCTTTAGACCTCCAGTGTCCCACACAACATGCAAATCTTGTGTACGTGCCCACCTACATGTCTGGCTGCAGTTAATAGTCAAAAACGTTCGATCATAATCTGGGGTGGACCAAACGGGTCATTGTGGGCTGCAAGGACCATCAGCTCTTCAACACCATGTGCGCGTCTTGTTTAGTACACTGCATGACCTCTGTTAAACCGTATCAGCTACTGTTCGGATATCGATCCCACTTTCCACATTGACTTTCTGGCTTATGTTTTTCGTGTTTATACACTGCTCGACTCATGAGCATCTTGCCGTTGTTCCCGGATTATGTGTTTGTAGGAGGTGTTGACACTTCATTCCTCGTTTTGAGTTGCCGCCACGCGGATTTAATTTTATCAGAGAACTGTTTTCTTAGGAAATGCAGGCTTGGCTAGTGTGCACCCACTTACATACGCAATGCTGTATTATTCTCGGAATGCAAGAAAGTTCCATAAAGCTGTAAAACTTGATTGTTATAGAAAACGATCTCAAAAGCACATTCACATTCATTTTTATTTTGTATGTTTGAACATACAGATGTATCATGTATGATACAGATGTATCATAATACAGCGAAAAGAATTTGACAGAACACTGAAAGACCTCAGTCGAAAAAAGACTCCGGAAGCAGACGACGTTCCATCGGAACAACTGACTTCCTTGAGAGAGACAATCATGACAAGACTGGTGTATCGGATGTGCAAGATGTATGAGGCAGGCTAAATTCCCTCAGATTTCAAGAAGAGTGTAAGAATTCCATTTCCAAAGGAAGCATTTGTTGACAGGTGTGAATATTACCGAACTATCAGTTTAGTAAGAGAATGTTGCAAAATACTAACATCAATTCTTTATAGAATGATGGAAAACAGGTAGAAGCTGACCTCGGGGAAGATCAATTTGGATTCCAGAGCAATGTAGGACCATGATGTATCTTAGAAAATAAGTTAACAGACACAATCCTACGTTTATAGCATTTGTAGATTTAGAGGAAGCTTTTGACTATGTTGACTGGAATATTCTCTTTGCAGTTCTGAAGGTAGCTTGGGTGAAATACAGCGAGCAAAAGGCTATTTACAAATCGTACACAAAACAGATGGCAGTTGTACGAGTCAAGGAGCGTGTAAGTGAAGTAGTGGTTGAAAAGGGCGTGAGACAGGATTGTATCCGATGTCCGATGTTATTCAATCTGTACATCTGTAAATTGAGCAAGAAGTAAAGGAAATAAAAGAAAAATTGGAGTAGGAATTATAGTTCAGGGAGGAGAAATAAAAACTTAGAACATTGACCAGTGATGCCGTAATTCTGTCAGACACAGCAGAGGACTTGGAAGAACGATTGAATGGAATCGGCAGAGTCCTCAATGTGGATATAAGATGAACATCAACAAAAGCAAAACAAGGATAATGGGATTTAGTCGAATTAAATAAGGTTATGCTGGGGGAATCACATTAGGAAACGACTCTTAAAGTAGTAGACTAGTTTTCCAGTGAAATAACTAATGATGTTCGAAGTAACTGCCAATGGCAAGAAAAGCGTTTCTGAAGAAGAGAGATTTGTTGTTATCGAATTTAGGCTTAAGTGTTAGGAAGTCTTTTCTTAAAGTGTTTGCATGGAGTGTAGCCATGTATGACGGTAAAGAGTATAGACAAGAAAAGTACCGAAACTTTCGAAATTTGATGCTACAGAAAAATGTTGAAGATTATATGAGTAGATCACGTAGCTAATGATGAGGTGCTGAATATAACTGGGGAGAAACGAAAGTTTTGGTATAAACTAGTTAGAAGAAAGGATCGGTTGATAGAACACATGCTGAGACATCAAGAGATCACCAATTTAGTATTGGACAGAAGTGTGCTGGGTAAAAATTGTAGAGGGAGATCAAGAGATGAATACAGTAAGCAGATTCAGAAGAATGTAAGAGTTACAGTAGTTATTCGGAGATAATGAGGCTTGCATAGGATAGAATAGCAAGGAGAGCTGCATCAAATAATTCTTCGGACTGGAGACCACAACAACAACAACATGTTTGAACATATAACAGTGCTTTCATAGTGTGCTACTAAAGGAGGCATTCATTTGCAACTCATTTCTGTTTTCCATGACTACAGTGTTGTAATTAGGAGAAGTAGATGGCACCATGTGGTGAGACAGGATTGCTCCGTCCTTCCCAAGCGATGTCTTTCTTGAGAAGGTATGCAGTATTCTTCTCTGCCTTGTGTCCATGGAACCACCAGAAAACGTCTCCACATTCTTAAATTGCCATACTGACGCCTTGTTTTCTATCGCTGCCCTAACACATCGTACTATGAAAACTGATCAATAAATTAAAGTATGAACTCTACGAAGATAAGAAGTCAAATTATGGTAGGACTGTTATTTGAATTAAATCTACTTGGAAAATGAATGCATTAATCTTAATCTGAGTTCAAATCCTTTGACTGTTCTTTAAAAGGCGAGAACAGAGCTCCGTCGCAGAGTTTTCGCGGAGTTCTGTCAAATAATCGTCCGTGATACTCTTGTGTGGTGATAGTCTTGTACTGAATGTGTATTCTACGCATTTTAAGAAGTTTTATTATGATGCATATATGCAGGCTGAAATGACGAATGAAAATTTGTTCTAAGACCAGGATTCGAACCTGGGTCATCTACACCTACATGGATACTCTGTAAAGCACATTTAAGTGCCTGGCAGAGGGTACTTCGAACCACCTTCACAATTCTCTATTATTCCCATCTCGTATAGCGCGCGGGAAAGAATGAACAACTATATCTTTCCGTAGGAGCTCTGATTTCCCTTATTTTATCTTGGTGATCGTTTCTCCATATGTAGGTCGGTGTCAACAAAATATTTTCGCATTCGGAGGAGAAAGTTGGTGTTTGGAATTTCGTGAGAAGGTTCCGTCGCAACGAAAAATGCCTTTCTTTTAATTATGTACAGCCCAAATCCTGTATCATATTTGTGACACTGTCTCCCGTATTTCGCGATAATACAAAACCGGCTGCCTTTTTTTGAACGTTTTCGATGTACTCCGTCAGTGGTATCTGGTAAGGATCCCACACCGCTCAGCACTATTCTAAAAGAGGACGGACAAGCGTAGTGTAGGCAACCTCCTTAGTAAGTCTGTTACATTTTCTAAGTGTCCTGCCAATAAAACGCAGTCTTTGGTTAGCCTTACCCACTACATTTTCTATGTGTTCTTTCCAATTTAAGTTGTTCGTAATTGTAATACCAAGGTATTTAGTTGAATTTACGGCTTTTAGATTAGACTGGTTATCGCGTAACCGAAGTTTAACGAGTTCCTTTTAGAACTCATGTGGATGACCTCACACTTTTCGCACCATTCAGATATCTTTTCTAAATCGTTTTGCAATTTATTTTGATCTTCTGATGTCTTCATTAGTCGATAAAAGACAGCGTCATCTGCAAACAACCGAAGACGGCTGCCCAGATTGTCTCCCAAATCGTTTATATAGATAAGGAACAGCAAAGGGCCTACAACACTATCCCTGGGAACACCAGAAATCAGTTCTCTTTTACTCGATGACTTTCCGTCAGTTACCATGAACAGTGACCTCTCTGACAGGAAATCACAAATCCAGTCACATAACTGAGACGATATTCCATAAGCACGCAATTTCACTACGAGCCGCTTGTGTGGTACAGTGTCAAAAGCCTTCCGGAAATCCAGAAATACGGAATCGATCTGAAATCCCTTGTCAATAGCACTCTGCACTTCATGTGAATAAAGAGCTAATTGTGTTTCACAGGAAGGATGTTTTCTAAATTCATATTGACCGTGTGTCAATGGACCGTTTCCTTCCTCTCCTCTCAATCCAAATTTCATTCGCGCCTCAGCCCACTTGGAATTGTCCCTAAACTCGAACACCGTTGCAAAAGCTCTCCAACTGTGTTGGAATAAAATATAAGCATCGAGCGTAACGGGCGATCCTTCCTGCATCCCAAGCATATGTGCTTTAATCAAATGACACTGCCTGGGTCCAAAGGCCTTTTTAAGTCTGACATATCTATGATGTACATATACAGACTGAAGTGGCTGTGGCGTAGTGGTTAGCGCATCTGTCTAGTGGACAGGAGGCCCAGGTTCGAATCTTGAAGTTAGTACAAATTTACATTCGTCGCTTCACTTTGCATGTTGTGGTCTTCAGTCCTGAGACTGGTTTGATGCAGCTCTCCATGCTACTCTATCCTGTGCAAGCTTCTTCATCTCCCAGTAACTACTGTAACTTACATCCTTCTGAATCTGCTTAGTGTATTCATCTCTTGGTCTCCCTCTACGATTTTTACCCTCCACGCTGCCCTCCAATACTAAATCCCTTGATGCCTCATAACGTGTCCTACCGACCGATCCCCTCTTCTAGTCAAGTTGTGCCACAAACTCCTCTTCTCCCCTATTCTATTCAGTACCTCCTCATTAATTATGTGATCTACCCATCTAATCTTCAGCGTTCTGCTGTAGCACCACATATCGAAAGCTTCTATTCTCTTCTCGTCTAAACTAGTTACCGTCCATATTTCACTTCCATACATGGCTACACTCCACATAAATACTTTCAGAAACGACTTCCTGACGTTTAAATCAATACTCGATGCTAGCAATTTCTCTTCTTCAGAAACACTTTCCTTGCCATTGCCAGTCTACATTTTATATCCTCTCTACTTCGACCATCATCAGTTATTTTGCTCCCCAAATAGCAAAACTCCTTTACTACTTTAAGTGTCTCATTTCCTAATCTAATTCCCTCAGCATCACCCGACTTTATTCGACTACATTCCATTATCTTCATTTTGCTTTTGTTGATTTTCATCTTATATCCTCCTTTCAAGACACTATCCATTCCGTTCAACTGCTCTTCCAAGTCCTTTGCTGTCTCTGACAGAATTACAATGTCATCGGCAAACCTCAAAGTTTTTATTTCTTCTCCATGAATTTTAATACCTACTCCAAATTTTTCTCTTGTTTCCTTCACTGCTTGCTCAATATACAGATTGAATAACGTCGGGGATAGGCTACAACCCTGTCTCACTCCCTTCCCAACCACTGCTTCCCTTTCGTGTCCCTCGACTCTTATAACTGCTATCTGGTTTCTGTACAAATTGTAAATAGCCTTTCGCTCCCTGTATTTTACCCCTGCCACCTCATAGATGACACTTAAAAAGATCTCTGGACCATATACTTTCATAAGATTTATTATGTTTTAACGCAGATGTTTGTAATTACATGATTGTGTTCTGTATCTTTTTCGTATAACTGGCGATCACCGGGAGAATACGTGACATCTTCAACGAGCGGGATGTGAGAGTGGTCACCAGCAGCAAATCCGGCGAAGGCCTTTGCTCTTTGGAGAAGGGGTCGCACTTTGTCCTCGGACGTTGCGTTCAGTATTAAAACTAAAACCATTATTTGTAATGACGATGTTGTACACATTCGATCTTTGGATGAAGAGGTTTTGTGCAGTGATTGTTCTGTAGTTGTTGGGTTATAGACAGATTCATTTCGAACCGAATAAAAATTTATGTTAATCGCAAGTAGCAAATTCTTATTTACGCACAGAATACTGGAGTGATTTACTGTTATTTTTGCCTGCTGCGAAGCTAGAGGGATGCTTACAACATTTTAGCAGAAGTGAAGACTATTTTGGTAAACAGCCTGGTCGCATTTTGAAGTGAAGGGACCGATTGTAACAGAATTTCAAAGACTTTTGCATATTTACATCCTCTGCCGATCAGAGACAGATATTTAATTAAATTAACGTCTTTGCAAACAAGATTTTAATCACTACCACCTTCCTTGCTTTCTCTTGGCGGGCGGGGATGATTTTTATGCGGGTTACAAATCTTGGTCGACCAGCAATTAAAGTAATTAAAAGAACGTAACACTACAGGCTGTTGCTGTATTTAAGAATTTTTAGCCGGAGTTAATGCCTGTTGGCCTGTGTTCCACGTCACTATGACACTTTGCAAATTTAAGGTGACAGCTGTTACTTGTTATTTGATAAAAAATAAAATGAACTCACTGACGAGCTATGAATGAAAAGGAAAGAAACTGTATTCGCTCGAGGCAGAATTTATATATATATATATATATATATATATATATATATATATATATATATATATATATATATCAGGTGATCAAAAAGTCAGTATAAATTTGAAAACTGAATAAATCACGGAATAATGTAGATAGAGAGGTACAAATTGACGTGAGGTTTTATTAGAACAAAAAAAAAAAAAAAAATACAAATGTTCAAAAGTGTCCGACAGATGACGCTTCATCTGATCAGAATAGCAATAATTAGTATAACAAACTAAGACAAAGCAAAGATGATGCTCGTTACAGGAAATGCTCAATATGAATGGAAAGGAAAGAAACTGTATTCGCTCGAAGCAGAAAATATATATATATATATATATATATATATATATATATATATATATATATATCTGGTGATCAAAAAGTCAGTATAAATTTGAAAACTGAATAAATCACGGAATAATGTAGATAGAGAGGTACAAATTGACGTGGGGTTTTATTAGAACAAAAAAAATACAAATGTTCAAAAGTGTCCGACAGATGGCGCTTCATCTGATCAGAATAGCAATAATTAGCATAACAAACTAAGACAAAGCAAAGATGATGCTCGTTACAGGAAATGCTCAATATGTCCACAATCATTCCTCAACAATAACTGTAGTCGAGGAATAATGTTGTGAACAGCACTGTAAAGCACGTCCGGAGTTATGGTGAGACATTGGCGTTGGATGTTGTCTTTCAGCATCCCTAGAGATTTCGGTCGATCACGATACACTTGCGACTTCAGGTAACCCCAAAGCCAATAATCGCACGGACTGAGGTCTGGGAACCTGGGAGGCCAAGCATGACGAAAGTGGTGGCTGAGCACACGATCATCACCAAACGACGCGCGCAAGAGATCTTTCACGCGTCTAGCAATATGGGGTGGAGCGCCGACCTGCATAAACATCGTACGTTCCAGCAGGTGTTTATCAGTCAGACTGGGGATGATGCGATGCTGTAACATATCGGCGTACCTCTGACCCGTCACGGTAGCAATTACTGACGTTTTGCTGTCCAGCGCCATCTGTCGGACATTTTATGAACTTTTTATTTGTTCTAATAGAATCCCATGTCATTCCAAGCATGTGTGTCAATTTTTACCTCTCTCTCTAAATTATTCCGAGGTTTATTAAGTTTTCAAATTTATACTGACTTTTTGATCACCCTATATATATATATATATATATATATATATATATATATATATATATATATATATATATATATATATATCAAAGTTTGGTTACAAAAGTAACTCTCCGATTACGTAGAAATAACACATCCAGTCTGCCGCAACTTATCGATAACTTCAATGCAGCTGCGTGTTTCTTTCCCACGGTCGTCCTTGCCTACTCTAAAACGTGAGTCAGTTTGCTCCCCACCCTGCCAATTCGCTTTATGAGTGGGTTATTACGTCACTTTGGTGGAACAAAAAGCAGCTCGGGTCTCGTGACACGGTTTCTTGCGCACCCCCCTCCCCCCAACCACCGGCCTTCCCCCACCCACCCATGAGCCCCTCCGCTGCGTTAGCCACCCCCGTAATCCCTGTGCGTGAGCCGACAGACCGCGCGCGGCAGCTGCGTGGGGAAAAATGACGCAAGAGCTGTGAGCAACAGGAGGGATGCGGCATACCCACTGGCTGCGAAGGGGGGGGGGGTGTGTACCCGGCCAAGAAGTGTCATCTGCTGGGCCACGGAGCTGCTCTACAAATACAGGCGGATCAAAAATCGATGGACAGATTTCTGAACTACCGCACATGCTGAACAGATTTTTGAAGTACCTTAACTACACAGTAGCTGAAAAATACAGAGTAAGACTACTTTTCTTTTTTAATTTCAGTTTATTTATTTACCGGTTCCGCAAGACCATGTGAGCCAAAGATAATTGGTTTTGGAACAAGTCAGTACATAGTTATGGAATGTACAAAGTGAGTCACGTAAAGACATAATGTCACTTTCATTTAGTGAACGCTTCCTGCTGTCGAAAATTGCTTCTCGGCAAATGATAGTAATCCAAGTGGCATGTACTTTGGCATGTGGTTAAGGGTCGTAACTCTTGTATCGATAGAGATATTGAATCAAGTATGAGTTTCTATCGCCTTCCGAAAACGCTTGATAAGACGAGTACAGTGATATAATTCTCGTTAATGTTTCAACAACATCTCGCACACAGCATGCACACAACCTCCACATCCCACTACGGCTAACTGACGAAGTACACAATAAAATCACAGGCAGTTATCTATGTATGCTATCGTCCTAGCGTGTTACCAATGGAGGCTGAAGACTAATGAGCAGCGTAGCTAGGTGTTCAGAAGAAAAGACAACTGTGCTGCCTGACTCTACAATCGCCAGACAGAAAAACGCAAGAATACATCTGTTAAATAAAAAAAACATACATGGAAGTAAACAGGTATACTATTAACAAAGCACAGAAAAAGCCAAATACGTAACTTGCCGCTCTGCAGGTATGTATCAGGCGATAGTTGAATCCCGACTGATTGGCTTACAAGGCTAAAACAAACGGTCCCTAGCTCTTCAAAACAAAGAAATGGATAAGAAGTTAACTAAAGACTGCCTGAATTTACACTTACATTTACAAAACGCACATTAAAACTCTTAAACAGAAAAACATTTAAGAAATATTAAAGGGCGTGCAGAACAGTAGCGTCTCCGAATTTTCTGTGTGAAAAGTCTTATAGTTTTTTAAATAAAACAAACGTTATTAACATTCTAAATCTTTATTCTTGGTGTCTACTTATTCATGCCTCAACATAGTCACACTAGCGACGAACACATTTCGCCCCCGGGAGACCAGTTCGTTGATACCATCAATGTAAAATATTTGACTGTTTTGATGAAGCCACAGCCTCGCCTCTGCTTGCACCAATTCATCACTATCAAAGCTCTTCTTTACGTTTTGGATGCAGATGAAAATCGGATGGGCCAGGTGGGGACTCTTGGGAGGATGGTCGGTGACAGAGAACCCAAGGCGTCGGATTGTTGCAGATGTCACAACGTTCGTGTGTGGTCTACGTCTATCATGCTGAAGGACAGGGTGCCCCATATGGGAGAAACTCTTCTAATTCGGAATTCGAACACAGAAAGGTGTTTCTCAAACACCAACATACACTACTGGCCATTAAAAATGATACACCAAGAACAAATGCAGATGATAAACGGGTATTCATAGGGCAAATATATTATACTAGAACTGACATGTGATTACATTTACACGCAATTTGCGTGCATAGATCCTGAGAAATCAGTACCCAGAACAAACACCTCTGGCCGTAATAACGGCCTTGATACGCCTGGGCTTTGAATCAAACAGAGCTTGGATGGCGTGTACAGGTACAGCTGCCCATGCACCTTCAAAACGATACCACAGTTCATCAAGGGTAGTGACTGACGTATTGTGACGAGCCAGTTGCTTGGCCACCATTGACTAGACGTTTTCAATTGGTGAGAATCTGGAGAATGTGCTGGCCACGGCAGCAGTCGAACATTTTCGGTATGCAGAAACGCCCGTACAGGACCTGCAACATGCGGTCGTGCATTATGCTGCTGAAATGTAGGGTTTCGCAGGGATCGAATGCAGGGTAGAGCCACGGGTCGTAATTCATCTGAAATGTAACGTCCACTGTTCAAAGTGCCGTCAATGCGAACAAGAGGTGACCGAGACGTGTAACCAGTGGCACCCCATACCATCACGCAGGGTGATACGCCAGTATGGCGGTGACGAATACACGCTTCCAATGTGCGTCCACCGTGATGTCGCCAAACACGGATTGGACCATCATGATGCTGTAAACAGAACCTGGATTCATCCGATAAAATGACGTGTTGACATTTGTACACCCAAGTTCGTCGTTGAGTACACCATTGCAGCCGCTCCTGTCTTTAGTGCCGCGTCAAGGGTAACCGCAGCCATGGTCTCCGAGCTGATAGTCCATGCTGCTGCAAACGTCGTCGAACTGTTCGTGCAGATGGTTGTTGTCTTACAAACGTACCCATCTGTTGACTCAGGGATCGAGTGGCTGCACGATCCGTTACAGCCACAAGGATAAATGCCTGTCATCTCGACTGCTAGTGATACGAGGCCGTTGGGATCCAGCACGGCGTTCCGTATTACCCTCCTGAACCCACCGATTCCATATTTTGCTAACAGTCACTGGATCTCGACCAACGCGAGCAGCATTATCGCGATACGACAAACCGCAATCGCGATAGGCTACAATCCGACCTTTATCAAAGTCGCAAACGTGATGGTACGCATTTCTCCTCCTTACACGAGGCTTCAGAACAACGTTTCACCAGGCAACGCCGGTCAACTGCTGTTTGTGTATGAGAAATTGGTTGGAAACATTCCTCATGTCAGCACGTTGTAGGTGTCGCCATTGGCGCCAACCTTGTGTGAATACTCTGAAAAGCTAATCATTTGCGTGTCACAGCATCTTCTTCCTGTCGGTTAAATTTCGCGTCTGTAGCACGTCATCCTCGTTTTGTAGCAATTTTAATGGCCAGTAGTGTAGTTATGTTATACACCGCCATGTTACGCGCTACAATGCTATGTCCTCTATCGGCGGAGGGTTGCAAATGTGTAGACATGAAGGCAAAGATGTAGAATATTAAAAACGTTTGTTTTATTTAAAAAGCTTTATGAGTTTTAACATAGAATATTCGGAGGCATTACTTTCCAGCACGTCCTGGTTGTTGTTGTTGTTGTTGTTGTTGTTGTGGTCTTCAGTCCTGAGACTGGTTTGATGCAGCTCTCCATGCTACTCTATCCTGTGCAAGCTTTTTCATCTCCCAGTACCTACTGCAACCTACATCCTTCTGAATCTGCTTAGTGTATTCATCTCTTGGTCTCCCTCTACGATTTTTACCCTCCACGCTGCCCTCCAATACTAAATTGGTGATCCCTTGATGCCTCAGAACATGTCCTACCAACCGATCCCTTCTTCTGGTCAAGTTGTGCCACAAACTTCTCTTCTCCTCAATCCTATTCAATACTTCCTCATTAGTTATGTGATCTACCCATCTAATCTTCAGCATTCTTCTGTAGCACCACATTTCGAAAGCTTCTATTCTCTTCTTGTCCAAACTATTTATCGTCCATGCTTCACTTCCATACATGGCTACACTCCATACGAATACTTTCAGAAATGACTTCCTGACATTTAAATCAATACTGGATGTTAACAAATTTCTCTTCTTCAGAAACGCTTTCCTTGCCATTGCCAGCCTACATTTTATATCCTCTCTACTTCGACCATCATCAGTTATTTTGCTCCCCAAATAGCAAAACTCCTTTACTACTTTAAGTGCCTCATTTCCTAATCTAATTCCCTCTGCATCACCCGACTTAATTAGACTACATTCCATTATCCTTGTTTTGCTTTTGTTGATGTTCATCTTATATCCTCCTTTCAAGACACTGTCCATTCCATTCAACTGCTCTTCCAAGTCCTTTGCTGTCTCTGACAGAATTACAATGTCATCGGCGAACCTCAAAGTTTTTATTTCTTCTCCATGAATTTTAATACCTACTCCGAATTTTTCTTTTGTTTCCTTTACTGCTTGCTCAATATACAATACGTCCTGGTACTACCCAGAAAACAGTGAAAATGCTGAACACATAACTTGCCGCTTTGCAGTTGTGCGCCAGGCGGCAATTGGAGCCTGATCGGAACAAAAAACTCTCATCAGTTACTGGGACGAAGGACAGATAGCAAACGTCTACAAGAAGGGTACAAGTAGTGACCCATAAAACTCTTGTCGTATGTCTTTGGCGTCCGTCTGTTTTGCAATCGTAGAACTGATACTTATCTCGAACAGAATGGGCCTCCTTCCTCCCGCACTGCAATGTTTACGAAAATATCGCTCAAGGCAGTCAGGTAGCTGCCACATTTCTTTACCCTCGAAAAGTATTTGACTCAATACTCCACATACATGTGTTACCGAACGTACAATCGTATGAGGATGGCAAAGACATTTGTGACTGGACGGCAAATTTATTAATAGAAAGGACACAGCATTGTATCTTCGATGGACAGTCATCGACGTACGTAAAAGTTACTTCAGCCATGCCCCATGTGTTGGAACGTTTTTTGTTGGTGTTGTATATTAATGACCAGGGCTTACGAAAATCTATGAATGTTGACACAGTGGACATTGGTACTACACACCTTTAAGGATAGAATATCTGTTTTCTGAAAACAAACATAATTACCTAATTTGAACAATGCGATATCCTCAAGTGCAACTAGTATGTATTCCGATAACATCTGCTTTGTGAAAGTCATCTCACACTCACAAAACCTCACAAGGCACTATGCCCCAAAGGAATTACACTTCACGTTGAATATGCTGTGAATTAACGCCTTATGTACCTCAAATTTTTCGGCAATCTCTTCCGCTGCGAATACTCTGGCTATGGAACGCGAAATGGAACGCGAAATATTGCTGCATATAAAAATACGTAAAAGAAGAGATACACAAAATTACAGATCGATATCGTAAATGCATGATCCCAGAGCGTATTTTAATCCCAAACGTTACGACTTCACTCAAAAAACCTGCGAGGATTCTGGAAAAGCCATTCGTGTTGCTTTAAAATGAACATAAATAGTCTCTGCAAAAACAGACATAATGTCTGATGGGATAGTAGCAATCAGTGATTGTATAATGTTACTTATAATCCTTCTTGATTGCAAAAAAAATTTTTATTCGTATGATCGGTTTCGGTTCATTCAGAACCATCTTCAGATCTGATATTTCAGTTACAGGAGTAACCCGTTCAAATACAGCATGTGAAAGTTGCTGCATTTGGACGGGTTACTCCTGTAACTGAAATATCAGATGTGAAGATGGCTCTGAATGAACCGAAACCGGTCATATGAATAAAAAAAATTGCAATCAAGACGGATTATAAGTAACATAAATAGTCTTGACTGAAAGACGCCTTTATATTTGTGATTATCGGTTTCGGTCAGGTGCTGTCCGTCTTCAGGCCTCACAACAGGTGAAAGTCCATTGAATACAAATCTGGTGGGCAGGTGATTCATTACGTTATTCGCCCAATCCATCGTTTCGGAAGCTGTTTATCGGGACGCTGGAGCAGAGAAGTGACGTACCATCGTGCATAAATCACATCAAGTAACTCATGAGGAAGTAGTGAAAAGAACTGGCGAGAAATGAAATGTGTAGTACAACTTGAATAAAAGAAGGGATCATTTGAGGAGGACATGTTTTCAAGTGTCAAGCTATCACCAATTTAGTATTGGAAGGAAGTGAGTGGGAGTAAAAATTGCAGACTCAAAAAGATGTAGATTTCAGTACTTATTCGGAGGTGAAGGGGCTTGTACAGTTTAGAGTAGCACGGAGAGCTGCATCAAACCAGTTTTCGAACTGATGATCATAACAACAGCTTAAACATGATGTTGCTACGAAAACGTGGTGTTGAATAGTTATGAACATGTATGGGGAAACCAACGGGACGTTCTTTGTGTAAATGCGGCACATAGCTATTTGAATGACAAACACACACTCTTTTCTGACATGTGTAAGATTATCAAGCAGCCACCACAGTGCAAGGGGACAATTTGCATGTGACTGACGTTTTGTGCTCCAGAGTTTCCTTTGCTAAGAATGGTCTCGGATCCTCATTAGAAATCACGTTTCTGTGGTTGTTGGAACTACCTGATGTGCTGAGTGTGGAAGAGGAAGCAGAGGTTGGCAACACAGGCAGGGGAAGCCCCGTGTCTCTGCAGGGAAGGCCCGCCTCTGTGGGGAAGTACCGGCCCACACAGCGTGGCCAGCTGGCGTCTGTATCCCCCTCGGTCTTGTCCCCTCCCCCGCCACGTCATACTGGCGCCAGTGCTGACCCTTCCACATGCTTCATACTCACTCTGCTGACGTGTTGTACTCAGCGATTATTCATAACTCTGTTACTAGATTTGTCCTAACATTTGGAATTTGGGGCCGGCCGCGGTGGTCTCGCGGTTCTAGGCGCGCAGTCCGGAACCGTGCGACTGCTACGGTCGCAGGTTCGAATCCTGCCTCGGGCATGGCTGTGTGTGATGTCCTTAGGTTAGTTAGGTTTAAGTAGTTCTAAGTTCTAGGGGACTGATGACCACAGCAGTTGAGTCCCATAGTGCTCAGAGCCATTTGAACCATTTTTTGGAATTTGGGTGAATGTTACGACCTTTCCGTAGTGCTTAATGCATAAGATTCGAATTTTTTCCTGCTACGTAGATCCACAGTCACAAGAAGTTGTTTTTCCTGCATAGGTTGTTAGTTCTTACAATAAATACTTTATTCCATTTCGGCAATCGGCTGACAGTGAAACTGAAATTAAATGTGTTCAGTTGTTTTATTCTTCAGCCGAAGGTTTGTCTGATGGAACTCTCCATTCTAGTCTATCCCGTGGAAGTACCTTCATCTCTGCATAGCTGTTGCAACCGATTTCCATTTGAACCTACTTGCCGTAGACAAGCCATAGCCACCATCTACAATTTTCACAAGTTGCGATATTGTCGCGGAGTGAAACAGTGATCCACGAAGTGTGGCATGAACTTCTTTTATTTCCGGCAATGGTTACAAAACTGTCGGTCCTTAGGCTACCGGTTTCGGTCAGCAGTGATCATCTACATCTACATCTACATGACTACTCTGCAAGTCACATTTAAGTGCTTGGCAGAGGATTCATCGAACCACAATCATACTATCTCTCTACTATTCCACACCCGAACAGCGCGCGGGAGAAACGAACACCTAAACCTTTCTGTTGGAGCTCTGATTTCTCTTATTTTCTTTTGATGATCATTCCTACCTATGCAGGTTG
Organism: Schistocerca piceifrons; assembly: GCF_021461385.2. NCBI lineage: Eukaryota > Metazoa > Arthropoda > Insecta > Orthoptera > Acrididae > Schistocerca > Schistocerca piceifrons. Next base: position 1,245,057,168 of record NC_060138.1, read on the forward strand.
GGCTCAACAAAATATTTTCGCATTCGGAAGAGAAAGTTGGTGACTGAAATTTCGTAAATAGATCTCGCCGCGACGAAAAACGTCTTTGCTTTAATGACTTCCATCCCAACTCGCGTATCATATCTGCCACACTCTCTCCCCTATTGCGTGATAATACAAAACGAGCTGCCCTTTTTTGCACCCTTTCGATGTCCTCCGTCAATCCCACCTGGTAAGGATCCCACACCGCGCAGCAATATTCTAACAGAGGACGAACGAGTGTAGTGTAAGCTGTCTCTTTAGTGGACTTGTTGCATCTTCTAAGTGTCCTGCCAATGAAACGCAACCTTTGGCTCGACTTCCCCATAATATTATCTATGTGGTCTTTCCAACTGAAGTTGTTCGTAATTTTTACACCCAGGTACTTAGTTGAATTGACAGCCTTGAGAATTGTACTATTCATCGAGTAATCGAATTCCAACGGATTTCTTTTGGAACTAATGTGGATCACCTCACACTTTTCGTTATTTAGCGTCAACTGCCACCTGCCACACCATACAGCAATCTTTTCTAAATCGCTTTGCAACTGGTACTGGCCTTCGGATGACCTTACTAGACGGTAAATTAAAGCTCAGATTGTCACCCAGGTGATTTATATAGATCAGGAACAGCAAAGGCCCCAGGACACTTCCCTGCTGAACATCTGATATCACTTCAGTTTTACTCGATGATTTGCAGTCTATTACTACGAATTGCGACCTTCCTGACAGGAAATCACGAATCCAGTCGCACAACTGAGACGATACCCCATAGGCCCGCAGCTTGATTAGAAGTCGCTTTTGGAACGGTGTCAAAAGCTTTCCGGAAATCCAGAAAGACGGAATCAACCTGAGATCCCCTGTCGACAGCGGCCATTACTTCGTGCGAATAAAGAGCTAGCTGCGTTGCACAAGAACGATGTTTTCTGAAACCATGCTGATTGCGTATCAATAGATCGTTCCCTTCGAGGTGATTCATAATGTTTGAATACAGTATATGCTCCAAAACCCTACTGCAAACCGACGTCAATGCTATAGGTCTGTAGTTCGATGGATTACTCCTGCTACCCTTCAGATCTTTTTTATAATACGTCCTAACGTTGATACCGTGTTCCTTGATTTCAGGCATTTGACACCGTCCCGTACTGCCGTTTGATGAGTATCGGAGCAGACCTGCGATTGGATTCAAGACTTTCTTGCAGACAGAACTTAACACGTCGCTCTTAATGGAACTAAATAGACAGACGTCAAGGTAATATCCAGAGTACCACAGGGAAGTGATAGGACCGAAGCTGTTGACAACATATATAAATGATCTAGTAGAAAGCGTCGTATGATCTTTAACGCTCTTCGCAGATGATGCAGTTGTCTATACCAAAGTAGCAAAGCCAGAAGATAGTAAGAATTTGCAGAACGACCTACAGTGAATTGATGAATGGTGCAGGCTCTGGCAGTTGACCCTGAACGTAAATAAAGGTAACATACTGCGCATGACGAACAGCTGGAGGAAGCGTCTACCGTAAAATATGTAGGCGTAACTACCCACAGCGACCTTAAGTGGAACGACCACATAAAACAGATAGTGGGAAAAGCAGACACCAGACTCAGATTCATCGGAAGAATGTTAAGGAAATGAAAATCATCCACGAAATAAGTGGCTTATAAGGCGCTTTTTTGTCCAATTCTTGAGTATTGTTCATCTGTGTGGGACCCCTATCAGGTAGGACTGATAGAGGAGATAGAGAAGATCCAACGAAGAGCGGCGCGTTTCGTCACGGATCGTTTAGCTGGCGAGACAGCGTTACGGAGATACTCAACGAACTCCAGTGGCAGCCGTTACAAGAGAGGCGTTGTGCGCCATGGAGAGATACACTATTGAAATTTCGGAACAGCACTTTTCAGGAGGAGGGCCCCCCGGCTGTATAGCAGGGGAATGTTAGGCACACGCAAGTCGCCGAAGTGACGTCCAATAGAAACACCATGGCACAGAGCCACACGAAATAAATATATATATATATATATATATATATATATATATATATATATATATATATATGGACAAGTTCTACATCTGTTGACGACTTCCCATCGAATATTTCTGACCCCCGTGCCTTAATGTGCACGTCATTATGTGCTTATGAGAGTTGATGGCAGCAGATCGTATTATTCGTTTGAGACCTCTTGATAAGTATGGAGGTGTGATTCCACATGTCAATCACATCGCGATTACGGGCAGCATGGGGTTCACGCCTGAGCCTCAGGACGTGCACTAGCAGCGCATGTCTGGTGTTTCAAGCGTCAACTTCGCGTCTCAATATCTCGGGATGTAACGGGAATATTGCGATGCAATCAACGCCATTGTGTATGTGCTTTGTCATGCTATGAAATGCTGGAGAAAAAATATAGGAGGTCCATTTAAAAAAACATAAGTTGGTGTTAAAAAAAACATATGCTTTCGTTTTAGAATGTTTCCAAATATGTACATTCATGGGCCCCAGCCCTACATTGATACCGGTGAAAGTCGTTTTCCAATAGCTGTTATTGTTCCAGAGATATTTTGGGTGGACAAGATAGCTGGGACACCCAAGTCATTAGTATTCTGTTTAGTTTTGTGAGGCCCGCAACTAATTCCTCTCCTGTGACAAACTTTTCATCTCAGACCAGCAGTTGCAACCTGCTTCCTCAAGTATTTCCTGGATGTATTCTAATCTCTGTCTTCCTCTACAGTTTTTACTCTCTACAGTTCCCTCTCGTACCGTGGAAGTTATTCTCTAATGTCGTAACAGATGTCCTATCATCCTGCCCCTTCTTCTTGTCAGTGTTTTCCAAACACTACGTTCCTCTACGAGTCTCCGCAGGACCTCGCCATTAGTTACCAGCCCACCATTTTTTTCAAAATTCATCTGTAGCACCACAACTCAAATGCTTCTAATCTCTTCTGTTCTTGTTTTCTTCCAGTCCATGTTGCATTGCCTTACAAAGCTGTGCACAAAACGTAAATTATCAGGAATTTCTTCGCAAAACTAAGGCCTTTTCTTGGCCAGGGATGCCTTTTTCCAAGTGCCACTCTGCTTTTTATGTCCTTGCTCCGTCCATAATGGGTTATTTTGCTGCCTAGGTAGCACAATTCCATAACTTCGTCTACACCGTGATCCACAGTTCTAATGTTAAGTTTTTCGCTTATCTAATTTCTCCTACTTCCCATTTCTTTCGTCTTTCTTCGATTTACTCTCTATCCATATGCTGTACTTATCAGGCTGTTCATCCCATTCAGCAGCTCCTGTAATTCATGTTCACTTTTAATGAGGATAGCAAAGTCATCAGCGAATCTTATCATTGATACGCTGAATTTTCATCCCAATCTTGAACTTTTCTTTTATTTCCTTCGTTGCTTCTTCGATGTATAGATTGAATGGGAGGAGCGAAAAATTACGTTTCTGCGTTTCACCCTTTCTAATCCGAGAACTTCGTTCTTGGTCCTCCATTCTTGTTGTCCCCTTCTGTTTCTTGTACATATTATACATTACCCGTCTTTCCCAATAACTTACTACTATTTCTCCGAGAAATTCGGACATCCTGTACCTTTTTACATTGTCGAACGCTGTTCCCACATTGGCAAATACAAAGCAAGTGCCTGTTTCTCTTCAGTCTCACTTCAATTCTCAACCGCAACGTCAGAATTGCCTTCCTGATCATTCTCTAACAGGCCCTCAAATTTCTTCTGTTTACTATTCTTTTCAGCAACTTGGATGCAGGAGCTGTTAAGCTGACTGTGCGATAATTTTATTATTATTTGGTATATTCTCCAACATCTGGAACGTCTTTGTTGAATTCTCGACACCCACGGAATTTTTACGGTGACGTGTCCTGTTCAGTGCCGGTTCACTTCCCCACCTGCGGACCTGAGATGCGGCAACCTTTAATTTTCCGACCTCGTATTCTGGCGTTGCATTTCACGAGACTCCTGCCCCTCTAATCTTCGTTTCGGTTTTGATATCTGTTATGGTGATGATGATGTTTGGTTTGTGGGGCTCTCAACTGTGCGGTCATCAGCGCCCATACAAAGTCCCAATATTTACACAGTCCAATGTTTTTCACAGTACAATACAGCTACTGTCATGAATGATGATGATGATGATGATGATGAAGTGATGAGGACAACACAAACACCCAGTCCCCGTGATCCAGAGGCAGCAACGCTAGCCACTAGAGCACGAGCTGCAAACTGAAAATTATTCTTAACCTAGCGGTAATAATTATTTTGCTGATTATATATAATTTCCACTCTGGTACCCATTTCCATGTCTACTGATCCCATTATGTGGCTTGAAGTTCTGCATCTGTTCAAGTTTCCCAATAAAATCCAAAAACTCGTCAATTGAATTTACCGGGCTGTGGTCATGATCCCATTGTAAAAAGCCCAGTAGTCGTCCCTTCATCGTCTTAATCTCCGTCAACACTTCCAATGGACGATTTACGTGCGTCAACTCAGCCAGTTCACGTACATAAAAATCCCAAATCGTACCACTTCCGTGTTTGAAATGTGGCCCGTTTAGGAACTCATTCTGAAGCGGAGTTTGTTTCGCTTCACTCCAGAACTTGTCCAGGAAACAAATCTCAAATGGTTCATAAGTAGTAAATCAAGTACTCATTAAATTTACTCATGATTGTGCATTGCCCTCATGACCTCTGTTAGCGGATTTGATTTATGCTGTTCTAGGCGCTGCAGTCCGGAACCGCGGGACTGCTACTGTCGCAGGTTCGAATCCTGCCTCGGGCATGGATGTGTGTGATGTCCTTAGGTTAGTTAGGTTTAAGTAGTTCTATGTTCTAGGGGACTGATGACCTCAGATGTTAAGTCCCATAGTGCTCAGAGCCATTTGATTTATGCCTCTTCCGACATTCTCACAAAAACTATCTTTACGTGCAGCAACAAAATCAACTGATTGGTATTTTCCAATATCTGCAAAAGACTTTGTCGTTCCTGGATTATCACATGGAACACCTATCATAATCATTAGGTGCTAAATAAAATTAATTGTGCCCTTATGTCCTTAAACTGCTATTGCAGTTGTGCAGTTTCATTATTTGATCTTGATTCAAAATGCTCTCTATTTTTAAACACATCCTTTTCACATTCTACTACTCTGACAAATTCTTGACAGTGGTTACTTCCTCAAGTGCATTTTGCCTCAGCACAAAATTCTTAACATTGCCACCCAGCTCGCCCTATATCTTTTCCATCTTTTCCCCAAAATCTTTTTCTATCGTATCGAATCTGGTGTTAACCACGCCAACCTCCTCAGAAACTTTGCCCATGTCTGCCCTTATAACTTCTAATACCGCATCAATAAATCCTTCAATATCTGAGTTAATTTTTTCCATATCAGCTTTTACAGTTTTAGTACTTTAACTGAGATCGGAATGTCTCTGTTCCATTTTTGCAGTCAATTGTGCTATACTAGCTGCACTTATAGCAAAATTTGCATTCATTGTGTTGACGCAGTGTCTGAAAGCTTACTTTTCCCCTCTGATATTGAGCTCTCTGCCCCAGCAGTGTCGCCCCAATCAGCGCAACCACATTCAGAGTCTGGACTAACTGGCCCACTAAAATTACCTGAAGCACACGGACTGGTTGACTGCCTACTCATTGGAAGCTCCGTCACTGACGACGATCCTGCAGGTTCACAAATATTAACATTGGCGGCGCAAGTACTTAACCTGTCGGTCATGGTGGCTGCTTCTGCTGTACTGCTGCTGCCGAATGTGTAACTGCTGCCTATGCTGGCGATCTCGAAATCGCCGCCGGTATTCTGCGTTGACGCTTGCAACTTGACAGTTGGTGTGTACATGCTACAGAATTTCTGAAACGCCTAAAGAAGCTATAGGAGACATGTAGTAATCTTTTACCGTGATATGAAGATGGTAACCATGCCCATCAAAACCAGTAATCAAGAATAAAGTTTGTTTTACAAGCTATCTAGGCTAAGAAGTTCACCTTCTCTCAAGTAATTATTACAAATCGGTAATTATTACAAATAGCCCAACACAATTCAAGATCTTTAATGTTTAATTGAATTGCAGATATTGTCTGACATACGTCATATGAAACTAATGGAATAAGGGATAATATTTGAGGGTAACTCTTCAATCCAAACTAAAGTTTTCAGTGTGCAAACGCGTGTAATACGAATTATTTGTGGTGTGAACTACAGAAAGTTCCGCAGAGGACTTGTAACGTCGCGAATCAATACGCAACAGCATTTATTGCCTTACTTCGCAGTACGGCTCGTAGCTTTCGAGCCGTTGGCGGTGATAGAAACAGCCGTTTGTATTTTACCGTGACTCATTCGCATCTGTCGCTAGCCTAGCCATGGGAAGCGGTACCTGTGTCAAATCGAGCGACAGAATACTCAAGCCCCTTAGAATCTAAATAAACTATATTAAATATTATTAAAGGAAGTTAAAAATCAATATACTGCCCTTTGTTATTAAAAAGGAGATTGTGTAAAAATCTCAGCTTTCTAGCTGGCATACTTTCAGAGTTAGAGAAAATTACCTAAAACACTCCAAACCGACACTTGTAAGACATGTATATTTCTATTGTCTATTGTCAAACCACAATTTATGAATGATGTTTATATTTTATTAATAGGATTGATGTTGTTGTTGTGGTCTTCAGTCCTGAGACTGGTTTGATGCAGCTCTCCATGCTACTCTATCCTGTGCAAGCTTCTTCATCTCCCAGTACCTACTGCAACTTACATCCTTCTGAATCTGTATAGTGTATTCATCTCTAGGTCTCCCTCTACGATTTTTACCCTCCGTGCTGCCCTCCAGTACGAAATTGGTGATCCCTTTTTGCCTCCGAATATGTCCTACCAACCGATCCCTTCTTCTAGTCAAGTTGTGCCACAAATTTCTCTTCTCTCCAATTTTATTCAATACCTCTTCATTAGTTATGTGATCTACCCACCTTATCTTCAGCATTCTTCTGTAGCACCACATTTCCAAAGCTTCTAGTCTCTTCTTGTCCAAACTATTTATCCTCCATGTTTCACTTCCATACATGGCTACACTCCATAAAAATACTTTCAGAAATGACTTCCTGACACTTAAATGTATACTCGATGTTAACAAATTTCTCTTCTTCAGAAACGCTTTCCTTGCCATTGCCAGTCTACATTTTATATCCTCTCTACTTCGACCATCATCAGTTATTTTGCTCCCCAAATAGCAAAACTCCTTTACTACTTTAAGTGTCTCATTTCCTAATCTAATTCCCTCAGCATCACCCGACTTAATTCGACTACATTCCACTATCCTCGTTTTGCTTTTGTTGATGTTCATCTTATATCCTCCTTTCAAGACACTGTCCATTCCGTTCAACTGCTCTTCCAAGTCTTTTGCTGTCTCTGACAGAATTACAATGTCATCGGCGAACCTCAAAGTTTTTATTTCTTCTCCATGGATTTTTATACCTACTCCGAATTTTTCTTTTGTTTCCTTTACTGCTTGCTCAGTATACAGATTGAATAACATTGGGGAGAGGCTATAACCCTGTTTCACTCCCTTCCCAACCACTGTTTCCCTTTCATGCCCCTCTACTCTTATAAGTGTCATCTGGTTTCTGTACAAATTGTAAATAGCCTTTCGCTCCCTGTATTTTACCCCTGCCATCTTTTGAATTTGAAAGAGAGTATTCCAGTCAACATTGTCAAAAGCTTTCTCTAAGTCTACAAATGCTAGAAACGTAGGTTTGCCTTTCCTTAATCTTTCTTCTAAGATAAGTCGTAATGTCAGTATTGCCTCACGTGTTCCAATATTTCTACGGAATCCAAACTGATCTTCCCCGAGGTCGGCTTCTACCAGTTTTTCCATTCGTCTGTAAAGAATTCGCAGTATTATTTTGCAGCTGTGGCTTGTTAAACTGATTGTTCGGTAATTTTCACATCTGTCAACACCTGCTTTCTTTGGGATTGGAATTATTACATTCTTCTCGAAGTCTGAGGGTACTTCGCCTGTCTCATACATCTTGCTCACCAGATGGTAGTGTTTTGTCAGGACTGGCTCTCCCAAGGCCGTCAGTAGTTCTAATGGAATGTTGTCTACTCCCGGAGCCTTGTTTCGGCTCAGGTCTTTCAGTGACCTGTCAAACTCTTCACGCAGTATCGTATCTCCCATTTCATCTTCATCTACATTCTCTTCCATTTCTATAATATTGTCCTCAAGTACATCGCCCTTGTATAGACCCTCTATATACTCCTCCCACCTTTCTGCTTTCCCTTCTTTGGTTAGGACTGGGTTTCCATCTGAGCTATTGATATTCATACAAGTGGTTCTCTTTTCTCCAAAGGTCTCTTTAATTTTCCTGTCGGCAGTATCCATCTTACCCCTAGTGAGATAAGCCTCTACATCCTTACATTTGTCCTCTAGCCATCCCTTCATACCCATTTTGCACTTCCTCTCGATCTCATTTTTGAGACGTTTGTGTTCCTTTTTGCCTACTTCATTTACTGCGTTTTTATGTTTCCTCCTTTCATCAATGAAATTCACTATTTCTTCTGTTACCTAAGGATTTCTACTAGCCCTCGTCTTTTTACCTACTTGATGCTCTGCTGCCTTCACTACTTCATCCCTCAGAGCTACCCATTCTTCTTCTAATGTACTTCTCTCCCTCACTGCTGTCAATTGTTCCCTTATGCTCTCCCTGATACTCTGCGCAACCTCTGATTTAGTCAGTTTATCCAGGTCCCATCTCCTCAAATTCCCACCTTTTTGCAGTTTCTTCAATTTTAATCTGCAGTTCATAACCAATAGATTGTGGTCGGAGGCCACATCTGCCCCTGGAAATGTCTTACAATTTAAAACCTGGCTCCTAAATCTCTGTCTTACCATTATATAATCTATCTGATACCTTTTAATATCTCCGGGATTCTTCTATGTATACAGCCTTCTTTTACGATTCTTTAACCAAGTGTTAGCTATGATTAAGTTATGCTCTCTGCAAAATTCTACCAGACGGCTTCCTCTTTCATTTCTTACCCACAATCCATATTCACCTACTATGTTTCCTTCTCTCCCTTTTCCTACACTCGAATTCCAATCACCCATGACTATTAAATTTTCGTCTCCCTTCACTATCTGAATAGTGTCTTTTATCTCATCATACATTTCATCAATTTCTTCATCATCTGCAGAGCTAGTTGGCATATAAACCTGTACTGCTGTAGTAGACTTGGGCTTCGTGTCTCTCTTGGCCACAATAATGCGTTCACTATGCTGTTTGTAGTAGCTTACCCGCACTCCTATTTTTTTTATTCATTATTAAACCTACTCCTGCGTTACCCCTATTTGATTTTGTATTTATAACCCTGTATTCACCTGAACAAACGTCTTGTTCCTCCTGCCACCGAACTTTACTAATTCCCACTATATCTAACTTTAACCTAACCATTTCCCTTTTTAAATTTTCTAACCTACCTGCCCGATTAAGGGATCTGACATTCCACGCTCCGATCCGTAGAACGCCAGTTTTCTTTCTCCTGATAACAACGTCCTCCTGAGTAGTCCCCCTCCCCCCCCCCCCCCCCCCTGAGATCCGAATAGGGGACTATTTTACCTCCGGAATATTTTACCCAAGACGACGCCATCGTCATTTAACCATACAGTAAAGCTGCATGCCCTAGGGAAAAATTACGGCTGTAGTTTCCCCTTGCTTTCAGACGTTCGCAGTACCAGCACAGCAAGGTCGTTTTGGTTATTGTTACAAGGCCAGATCAGTCAATCATCCAGACTGTTGCCCCTGCAACTACTGAAAAGGCTGCTGCCTCTCTTCAGGAACCACACGTTTGTCTGGCCTCTCATAGATACCCCTCCGTTGTGGTTGCACCTACGGTACGGCCATCTGTATCGCTGAGGCACGCAAGCCTCTCCACCAGCGGCAAGGTCCATGGTTCATGGGGGGTAATAGGATTAAGTAGGAATAATTAGTATTTGTCATGTTGGAAATAATTGTGGTAGCAGGGAATATCTGCACCAAAATATTGTTGGCAGGAGAGACAGCACATTGATATAATTTTAAAAAGGGCGGGGGAGACCGCGTATGGATACATTTTAAGAAAAGAGCGGGAAAGACCGCGCATTGATACATTTTGTAATGGTAGCAGGGATTGTCTGCACCAGAAAGCATTGTTGGCAGGAGAGACCGCACTTTAGCGTTCATAGTAAGTCAGTAGTATGCGAGAAGTGAAGCGAGTCGGCAGCAGGTCTGAAGCGAGAGGTTGAGAGGAGCGGTGTGCCTGCCAGCCACCAGCTATGATTTATAAGAGATTATACACGGATGTACAGAGATATCAGCTAACTATTATCATAAGAGGAACTAATATTATTGAATTATTTTTTAGAGAAACTCAAACAGCATTGCTAGTTGTAAGATTATTGTAAAAAATAAGTCCCATTTGAACGTTTGTAAATTCATTTCATTCAGAATATAATTAATTTTTGCCAGAAATATTGCGTTACTGATTATAATTCATCTCAAAATCCATCAACGTAAAACTTCGCAAAATTTTATTGTTGTCGAGAAAAAGTTTAACTATGAATTACGTAACTTCAGTCAAATTAATTAAAGAATAACGTCACCTTTGCTATTAAAGAATAACGTCAGCTTTGGTAATTAATAAAGCCAGTTATTATGACAGCCCACCAGCAGCTAATACAGTATATTAAAACAGAGTAAGTATATTCATGTCGCAGTTCGATGTAGTAGTCAGATGGCGATCCAGTTACAGTAAAAAAGGTAAGGAACAGTGTTGGGTTATTGCAGGTAACGACTGAGGGCCACGACAACGACACATTCTATGTTTCGTCGAAATAATCAGCAAATCACTTTTAATATGCAGCTTTTAAATTTGTATGCGAAGATTGAGAAAGAGTATTAATTTCAAAGGGAAGATTTCATTTGTTATTACTAAGCAAGCGGTATAAATCCTAAGGGGAGGTTTCATAGGTTATTGTAAAAGGGAAGGTTGCGTAGCAAAAGAGATATAGAGGAGACGGGAAGTTTTCACCTTGTAAGATTAAAGTCAGTTAGGATTCATAACGGTTTGTCTTTTAGTATAATTTGGAATCATTACTGAAGTTCACAAAATGTTAGGTCAATTTGTTTGAATTTTCATATTGAAAAACGTTAACTATTTTTCATCTTCGAAATATAAAATTCAGAAGAGATCAGTATTTATTTAATGTGCTGTTGTGTGAGTAAATGAGAATGAGTGAGAGTGAGTATGTGGGACATACGAAAAAATTCAATATTATCTCATGTTAAACATTGTGTAACTATGTCATGGGAAAGTGTTAAGCAAGCAAGTTGCAATGAAAAATGTAATTTCTCCACCATGCTGATGACGTATGTTCAAGTGCCGTAGTGGCCGAGCGGTTGTAGGCGCTTCAGTCCGGAGCCGCGCTGTTGCTACGGTCGCAGGTTCGAATCCTGCCTCGGGCATGGATGTGTGTGATGTACTTAGGTTAGTTAGGTTTAAGTAGTTCTAAGTTCCAGGGGACTGATGACCTCAGATGTTAAGTCCCATTGTGCTCAGAGCCATTTGAACTTGCTTTTTTAAGAAGGCAGCCAGAATAGCCAAGTTATTTCAAGATTAATTTTCTTTTCGTCTGGTTTTGTTAAACATTTTATTAATATTAGCTTGATGAAGTGACGTAAATGCATCTATGAATGTTGATTGACAGTTTTAGCACGAGAAAGAACTCGGAGGATTGTTTTGACTGGTCGGGCATTTTGAACAACCAACCAGCGTTAAGAATTTGCCGCGCATTTCAAGTAGTTAAAGGCCCTAGAAGGAACGGCAGCTATTGGCGTGCAGGTCATGTTGGACGTGTCCGTCTACATTGTGAGTAAAATGAAGACCTTACTGGTTTCCCGAGTCTGGATTGCATTGCCATGAAAGCAGTTGCACTTACGAACAGATTGTGAAAATCTGAGCTTTGTGAAATGATCTGTTGGGAAGATAAACGCCTGTGAACTTTCGGCCTTTGTAGAATTCCGCATGGTATGTTTCATACCCGTTTATGGAATAGTTGGCGAGCAATTTCTGGTAATAGAAATGCACTGAAAAGGACCAAAAGTGCAACTCATACACTGTAGCAGAGTATTGACTGTAGATCGCGTAACAGGTCGGGTTGGACTAAAGTACATTTCTGGCTACCTAGTGTGTGTACTAGGTTGCACGAACTGTGAGCTGAGGACAGTGATGTTATTCGTTAATTAAATTCGAGCTGATGGCAAGTGTTTAATTTTGAACCTAAGGAAGTAAAAGAATTCGCTGCAGAAGTTTGTCATTTTTGTAAAGAGATGAAGCAATCGCCCTCCACCAGAAAATAGTGTTATAAGACATTACAGGTTAGCTTGCCGCCAGAGTTTATGTGGACTTTGCAAGTGTAAGTATTGAGGGTGTTTTTTTTCAACGCTGCTGTTAACATCGTCTGGACAGTATCTACGTATGCAGAGAAACGGGCTGGTGATCTGACGCCGTATTGAGGTAGGTGGAAATTTTCTAGTGCACAGTACGACGAGAGACAGTGAACAAACACAGACGACGCATTTTTCTTAACCCCCTCCCCGCTGCAGACTGTTCAATGAACTAACTGTAGGCACCTTAACAACTGTGTAGTATGTTAACAATATTACGGACCAGCTGTGTCACTTCAGGACTAACATCTTCACCGAAGTTGGATAACTGTCCATGTCACAAGGCCAGAATTACGTTGCTGTGATTAGAGGAACAAGACTGTAAACTCACGTTGATGTTTATTGGAAACCGCAATTTGACGGTACAACAGGTTCTACTGCACAATCCAGATTTCAGCTTTGCACCATTATCAAGTATTACAAGTATTAAAAATCATTGCACTTCGTTAGAACACAAGTCATCGTGAAAACATATATCTTCGGTTATAAAAAAGCAGTTTTGTCAAATGTAAAGGCGAAGACATAGGATAAGTTATGTTTGTGTTAGTGGCTGCTTATACACAGTGTAGCGAAGTTTAAAAGCTGTGGTTTGATCACGCATTTTATTCCACAACCATATCAAGTGAAGACGTTGTGGTAATTGCCAGTAAATTAAGCTATTACACAAATGTTCTCGCGTCTACTTTCGACAAAATGCGTTTACATAACCAAAGATACATACACATCGAAAACAGTTTTGCATCACCACGGTTATGAGAACTCTGGAACATGTACACAAAATTGGGATGGAGATCAACATAAACATCATTTCTGCCCTTTTTATTGCACATGAAAACCAGACATTGCATGTTGTACCACCATACAGTGACACCAGAGGTGGGGGTCCAAATTGCTGTACATACCGGTACCTCTAATACCCAGTAGCACGTCCTCTTGCACTGATGCATGCTTGTATTCGTCGTGGCATACTATCCACAAGTTCATCAAGGCACTGATAGTCCATAATGTCCCACTCCTCAACGCTGATTCAGCGTAGATCCCTCAGAGTGGTTGGTGGGTCACGTCGTCCATAAACAGCCCTTTTCAATCTATCCTAGGCATGTTCGATATGGTTCATGTCTGGAGAACGTGCTGGCCACTCTATTTGAGCGACGTCATTGTCCTGAAGGAAGTCATTCACAAGATGTGCTTGATGGGGGCGCGAATTATCGTCCATGAAGACGAATACCACCCCAATATGTTGGCGATATGGTTGCACTATCGGTCGGAGGATGGAATTGACGTATCGCACAGCCGTTACGAGGCCTTCAATTACCACCAGGGGTGTGCGTCGGCCCTACATAATGCCACCCCAAAACAGCAGGGAACCTCCACCTTGCTGCACTCGCTGGACAGTGTCTCTATGGCTTTTAGCCTGACCGGGTTGCCTCCAAACACGTCTCCGACGACTGTCTGGTTGAAGGGATATGCGACACTCATCGGTGAAGAGAACATGATGTCAAGCTTGAGCGGTCCATTCGGCATGTTGTTGGGCCCATCTGTACCGCGCTGCGTGGTGTCGTGGTTGCAAGGATAGACCTCGCGACGAACATCGGGAATAAAGTTGCGCATAACGCATCCTATTGTGTACAGTTTGTGTAGTAACAGGACGTCCTGTGGCTGCACGAAAAGGTTTATTCAACATGGTGGCATTGCTGTCAGGGTTCCTCCGAGCCATAACCCGTAGGTAGCGGTCAACCACTGCAGTAGTAGCCCTTGGGTGACCTGAGCGATGCATGTCATCGACAGTTCCTGTCTCTCTGTATCTCCTCCATGTCCGAACAACATGGCTTCGGTTCACTCCGAGACGTCTACACACTTCCGTTGTTGAGAGCCCTGACTGGCACAAAGTAACAATGCGGACGCAGTTGAACCTCGGTATTGACCGTCTGACCGTCTAGGCATGGTTGAACTACAGACAACACGAGCCGTGTACCTCCTTCCTGTTGGAATGACTGGAACTGATCGGCTGTGTGACCCTCTCCGTCTAATAGGCGCTGCTCATGCACGGTTGTTTACATATTTGGGCGGGATTAATGACATCTCTTAACAGGCAAAGGGACAGTGTCTGTGATAAAATATCCAGAGTCAACGTCTATCTTCAGGAGTTCTGGGAACCGGGGCGATGCAAAACTTTTTTTGATGCGTGTATTTTTGCGATGGCTTGTATTCTACTGAAGTGTGATGATTTTTCATACTCGATAATATGTAAGGCCGAGGTCTGGATTGTGGAATAAAATCTTCTGTTCACTCAAGTGGCGGTTATACAGGGTGTTACAAAAAGGTACAGCCGGACTTTCAGGAAACATTCCTCACACACAAAGAAAGAAAATATGTTATGTGGACATGTGTCCGGAAGCGCTTACTTTCCATGTTGGAGCTCATTTTATTACTTCAAATCACATTAATCACGGAATGGAAATACACGGCAACAGAACGTACCAGCGTGACTTCAAACACTTTGTTACAGGAAATGTTCAAAATGTCCTCCGTTAGCGAGGATACATGCATCCACCCTCCATCGCATGGAATCCCTGATGCGCTGATGCAGCCCTGGAGAATGGCGTATTGTATCACAGCCGTCCACAATACGATCACGAAGAGTCTCTACATTTGGTACCGGGGTTGCGTAGACAAGAGCTTTCAAATGCCTCCATAAATGAAAGTTAAGAGGGTTGAGGTCAGGAGAGCGTGGAGGCCATGGAATTGGTCAGCCTCTACCAATCCATCGGTCACCGAATCTGTTGCTGAGAAGCGTACGAACACTTCGACTGAAATGTGCAGGAGCTTCATCGTGCATGAACCACATGTTGTGTCGTACTTATAAAGGCACATGTTCTAGCAGCACAGGTAGAGTATCCCGTATGAAATCATGATAACGTGCTCCATTGAGCGTAGGTGGAAGAAACTAAAATGAGCTCTAACATGGAAACTAAGCGTTTCCGGACACATGTCCACATAACATCTTTTCTTTATTTGTGTGTGAGGAATGTTTCCTGAAAGTATGGCCGTACCTTTTCGTAACACCCTGTATATTTCAAAAATTTTTGCATAGCTGTGGATCCACCGCAAAGTAAAATCATGTTGATGTGCTGCCCACTAATAAGAGGCCCCTGTAAAAGACATGCGCCACCTCCACACCCGCAAGGCTGTCGTTTGAAATTTAAAGGAACTGTGGGGCTGCGCGTACATCTCGTGCCACACACCAGCGGAAACCTACCAAGCACTTGTCGACTCCATGCCATGCGTTCTGAATGAGGACCAACACGCTATCAACAAGGTACTCATAAGGTTTTGGCTGAAGAGATGCTTGCAACAGTTTGGCTGTACTTTTGAAATCAGAATACTTTCACATTTTGGACTTCCTTGGGCCTCATTTCGTTTATGATGTTCTTTTCTGGATACATACACCACTGGCCATTAAAGTTGCTACACCAAGAAGAAATGCAGACGATAAACGGGTATTCATTGGACATTTTACATTATTATAGAACTAACATGTGATTACATTTTCACGCAATTTGGGTGCATAGATCCTGACAAATCAGTACCCAGAACAACCACCTCTGGCCGTAATAACGGCTTGATACGTCTGGGCATTGAGTCAAACAGAGCTTGGATGGCGTGTACGGGTACAACTGCCCATGCACCTTCAACACGATACCACCGTTCATCAAGAGTAGTGACTGGCGTATTGTGACAAGCCGTTGCTCGGCCACCATTGATTAGACGTTTTCGATTGGTGAGAGATATCGAGAATGTGCTGCCACGGCAGCAGTCGAACGTTTTCTGTATCCAGAAAGGCCCGTACAGGACCTGCAACATGCGGTCGTGCACTATCGTGCTAAAATGTGGGGTTTCACAGAGTCGAATGAAGGGTAGAGCCACGGGTCGTAACACATATTAAATGTAACGTCAACTGCGAACAAGAGGTGACCGAGACGTGTAACCAGTGGCACCCCATACCATCACGCCAGTATGGCGATGACGAATACACGCTTCAAATGTGCGTTCACCGTGATGTCGCCAAACGCGGATTCGACCATCATGATGCTGTAGACAGAACGTGGATTCATTCAAAAAAATGACGTTTGCCATTCGTGTACCCAGGTTCGTCGTTGAGTACACCATCGCAGGCGCTCTTGTCTGTGATGCAGCGTCAAGGGTAATCGCAGCCATGGTCTCCGAGCTGACAGTCCATGCTGCTGCAAACGTCGTCGAACTGTTTGTGCAGATGGTTGTTGTCTTGCAAACGCAAACGTCCCCATCTGTTGACTCAGGCATCGAGACGTGGCTGCACGATCCGTTACAGCCATGCGGATAAGATGGCTGTCATCCTGACTGCTAGTGATACGAGGCCCTTGGGATGCACCACAGCGTTCCGTATTACCCTCCTCAACCCACCGATTCCATATTCTGCTAACAGTTATTGGATCTCGACCAACGTGAGCAGCAATGTCGCGATACGATAAACCGCAATCACAATAGTCTACAATCTGACCTTTATCAAAGTCGGAAACGTGATGGTACGCATTTCTTCTCCTTACACGAGGTATCACAACAACGTTTCAGCAGGAAACGCCGGTCAACTGCTGTTTGTATATGAGAAATCGGTTGGAAACTTTCTTCATGTCAGCACGTTGTAGGTGTCGCCACCGGTGCCAGCTTTGTGTGAATGCTCTGAGAAGCTAATCATTTGCATATCACAGCATCTTCTTCCTGCCGGTTAAATTTCGCGTCTGTAGCTCGTCATCTTCGTGGTGTAGCAATTTTAATGGCCAGTAATGTATTAAGTATCAATTTTTATAATGCATTATGCAGCCTCCAGTACCTCCTACCACGCTCTGTGCAATGAAAAGCATATCTAAGACATCTTGGTGGCTTGACACAGAGAACTGTTCCGCCGGGGTGCCCTTTATCATTTTCCATCTACGAGAACCACACCAATTCTGCTTTAAAAGGACTCGGAGCACCTTCAAGAGCTCTGCGGACGTCTGATCCGCAGTCACGTTGAGTGGTCCCCCCCTTTGGCAACAGATGCTGCAGAAGACAAATCCGACCGGCCGAGTAGGGGCCGCACGTGCCAGGCGGGACAGTTTGGCTCCTGCGTTACGCAACGGCTGCTCGCTTTCTGGCGAGGAGCGCACACAGGCTACTCCTCTGCGATCCGCCAGCTCTACCGTCACACCGATAGCTGGGCGCGGCGTGCACTGCACGCCCCGGTCTGTCTCCATTACAATATCTGTCGGTAGCTGCGGTTTATGTGTCTGCGAAGACACTGAACGAAAAATGTTTTTACGTCTGCATCTAGATGATTACTCTGCAATTAACGGTTGTTTGTTAGAGTGTTCACACAACCATTTGCACTCTAGAGTAGCACATAGGAGAAATGAATACCTACATGTAACGGTTGAGTACCACTCCTCCGCTGTTCGATCGTGTGTATCGGAGAGCACCGAATTACGTAGGGATCCAAAGGGAACGGTGATGGACCTTAGGTACAGAAGAGACTGGAACAGCACATTACGTCCACATGCTAACACCGTTTTATTGGTCTTTTTCACTGACGCACATGTACATTACCACGAGGGGTGAGGTACACGTACACACGTGGTTTCCGTTTTCAATTACGGAGTGGAATAGAGTGTGTCCCGACATGTCAGGCCAATAGATGTTCAATGTGGTGGCCATCATTTGCTGCACACAATTGCAATCTCTGGCGTAATGAATGTCGTACACGCCGCAGTACATCTGGTGTAATGTCGCCGCAGGCTGCCACAATACGTTGTTTCATATCCTCTGGGATTGTAGGCACATCACGGTACACATTCTCCTTTAACGTACCCCACAGAAAGAAGTCCAGAGGTGTAAGATCAGGAGAACGGGCTGGACAATTTATGAGTCCCCCACGTCCTATGAAATGCCCGTCGAACAGCCTGTCAAGGGTCAGCCTAGTATTAATTACGGAATGTGCAGGTGCACCATCATGCTGATACCACATACGTCGACGCGTTTCTAGTGGGACATTTTCGAGCAACGTTAGCAGTTCATTCTGTAGAAACGCGATGTATGTTGCAGCTGTTTGGGCCCCTGCAATGAAGTGAGGACCAATGAGGTGGTCGCCAATGATTCCGCACCATACATTTACAGTCCACGGTCGCTGTCGCTCTACCTGTCTGAGCCAGCGAGGATTGTCCACGGACCAGTAATGCATGTTCCGTAGATTCACTGCCCCGTGGTTTGTGAAACCCGCTTCATCGGTAAACAGGTAGAACTGCAACGCATTCTCTGTTAATGCCCATTGACAGAATTGCACTCGATGATTAAAGTCATCACCATGTAATTGCCGATGTAGCGACACATGAAACGAGTGAAAGTGGTGACGATGCAGCATGCACATGACACTACTTTGACTCAGTCCACCGGCTCTCGCAATGTCCCGTGTACTCATGTGTGGGTTCATGGCAACAGCAGCTAACACACCAACTGCACCCGCTTCTCCTGTGACGGGCCTGTTACGGACCCGTTTGCGTGCTACGACCGTACCTGTTGCATACAATTGGCGGTAGATGTTTTGCAATGTGCGGCACGTTGGATGCTCTCTGTCCGGGTACCGTTCTGCATACACCCTGCAGGCTTCAGCTGCATTTCGTCGACACTCGCCATAGATGAGTATCATCTCCGCCTTTTCAGAGTTCGAATACGCCATGGTCACAGTTCCTACAACACTACACTATCACAGACGTCTGGTAACACGGTGTACTACAGTTGGTCTGAGTGCGGAGACGAATGCAGAATAACAACAGCAGCAAGCGCTACATGCGGACACTGCGACAGCTAGACCAAACCACAACAGTGCACTACAGCCACACTCGTAAACACGGTCGTCATCGTAAACATGTCCCTGCAGATGCTGCTTGCCGACCGTGGTCCGTGTTTGTTACAACACGCAACTGAACGTCGGAGGTCTCAAGCGTCAACTTTAGGTTACAATATCTCCGGATGTAATTAACATTTTACAATGCAACAAACGGCACTGATTACGTATTTGTTTATATGTTCAGATGTGCTAACAAAACTAACGTGGTTCCATTTAAAAAACGTTGGTTTGTGTTAAAAAACATACTTCCGTGCGTTTTGGTATGGTTTGTATTATTTTACAATGCAACAAACGGCACTGATTACGTATTTGTTTATATGTTCAGATGTGCTAACAAAACTAACGTGGTTCCATTCAAAAAACGTTGGTTTGTGTTAAAAAACATACTTCCGTGCGTTTTGGTATGGTTCGTATTAAACAATTACCCTAGCCCCTCTCCTCACGTTCGGTCTGCGGAATCGGTTCGTCAGTATTTTATGTGGTTTACGAAATATATCCAGCGGTAACGTTAGGTGACTCACCCTGTATATATATATATATATATATATACGGGGTGAGTCACCTATATATATATATATATATTTTCTTACGAACCAATTCTGGAAACATTTTTACCTAGCCGGTGTTGAGAACTCAAAAACAATGTTTTTTATCGAATCAGCAGCCTCTTGAGGTGATGAAACCAGCTGTTTATGTTTTTTGTTTGGCATGAGAGAAGAAAGTTAAGTCTTTAGGTGTTAGATCAGGCAAATACAGACTAGAACATTTTTATTTGCTGATTTTGCTCGGCAAATAATCAATTGTCTTATTATTCGGGTTGGAACATGGTACTGTCAAGATAAAAATAATTGTATTGTGGCAAAAGAATGTATACCATTTAATATTAACTGTTCTTTGACGAACTACACCAAAGGTCGCCAGATGTCCAGTGTAACTAAAGAAAGAAGCTCTCATTGTCTCGGAAGTAATTCGTTAACAAACTACTTATGTTTTCGGGTCGTCTTGATTACTGGTTAGTCTACGCCTGGTATGAATATATTTTAGATTCATCTACTTTTATGAGTTCTGTACGGATTTTTTAGTTGCTCGGTCGAATTTTTTGAGCATTTCTCGACACCAGTTGACACGAGCCTATTTTTCACTTTCGTTTAAATCGTGCGAAATTCAAGAGCAACAGATCTGATTCACAGCGCAAGGAATAGTGACACAGCTAGTAGTGTTACAGGTGTTGAGAATCAGCCGAAGTCCCTAAAATAACACAGGTATCCTGAGCCTTATGGAAACCCTTTCTGGTTATATATACAATCTGAAGCTGGATTTAACAGTAATATACTGCAGATCCTTGAATAAAAACACAATGACTCCGAAAAAGCGCAGGTCACAAACGTCTACTAGAAGGGTAGCAGAAGTGAGGCACAAAACAGTCGTCTAACAACATCTGTTGTAAAATCTTAGAATGCATTCTGAGCTGCAACATAAGGAGGTATATCTAAGAGACTGTCCGCCTCCGTAGTGTAGCGGTAGCGTTACTGCCTACCACGCTGGGCGCCCGGGTTCGATTCCCGGCAGGGGACTGGGTGTTGTGTGTTCTTCATCATCATCATCATTGGCTCGCAAGTCGCCGAAGTGGCGTTAACTAAAGAGGACTTGCAATAAGGCGGCCGAACTCCCCCGAATAGGGTCCCCCGACCAACAATGTCATACGATCACCTCATTTCATTTCTAAGAGACTGTCCTCTTTCGTACCAACCAGCATGGGTTCCGAAATGATCGGTGTTGTAAAAACAAACACGCGTTTGTTTCATGTGACATTTTCAAAGCTATGGCCTCTAAGCAAGCAAATCCAACTAGTACGTCTTGATTTCATAAAAGTTTGACTTAGTACCATACCAAAGCTTACTAGCGAAAATTAGTGCATATGAGGTATCAAAACTAGTAACTATATCGATAACTCCTTAGCAGGTATGAGGCAGCATTTTATCTTGGATGGAGAGCCATTGCCAGATGTAGGAGTAACTTCAGATGTGCTCCAGAGAAGTGTGTTTTGGGACCATTGTTGTTCATGTTTTATATTAATTTTTACACAGGATGAAGTTATCGGTAATGAAGTACCGTCTGACAAAACACTAACACAAACATCAGTCTCAAATGAAACTTTGAATCTTCCTGGCAGATTAAAACTGTGTGCCGGATCGAGACTCGAACTCGGGACCTTTGCCTTTCGCGGGCAAGCGCTCTACCAACTGAGCTACTCAAGCACGACTCACGGCCCGTCCTCACAGCTTTACTTCTGCCAATACCTCGTCTCCTACCTTTCTGGATCAGTCTCAATTATGTGCTGGATGTATTGCAGTCTCTGTCTTCCTCTACAGTTTGCCGCTCTACAACTCCCTCTAGTACTACGGAAGTTATTCTGTGTCCTATCATCCAGTCCCTTCTTCTTGTCAGTTTTCGATTTACTGCTTTGCTCTCCGACTCTGCGCAGAACCTCTTCATTCCTTACCTTACCAGTTGCATGTGGGCTTAATTAAAAAAATATGAAATGCAAATACTTTTTATTTTTTGATTTAGTAGCTGTCTGTTCGGTTACGCTGTCTCGTAAACGGTTGGCCCTGACTAGTTTTAGTACGCAATCTGACTGCATAGAATAACAACAAAGAATGAAATGAAATTTTCCATTAACACAATTAATTAATTAAGTCCCCGGCAACTACAAAACGTACGAAACCAAAACACAAGCGTAACTGTTCTGTGTGTAGAAGTCTGATTCAACGTACACATCTGGCACGGTTCTTCTTCAATAAGACAAGAAATTTTAAATACCATTTATACTGAAGTAATTAAAAAAAAATAGAAATACTGTAATTGCGCAAGAAAACCAGAATTACACTCTAATACAAGAACACGAGCCAGATGCTTTGTTGACTGAACCTGTAATGACGCATTATTTAAGACATTGAAGTAATAAAAAGAAAAGGGAATTTTTTTACCTTCATATACACTCCTGGAAATTGAAATAAGAACACCGTGAATTCATTGTCCCAGGAAGGGGAAACTTTATTGACACATTCCTGGGGACAGATACATCACATGATCACACTGACAGAACCACAGGCACATAGACACAGGCAACAGGGCATGCACAATGTCGGCACTAGTACAGTGTATATCCACCTTTCGCAGCAATGCAGGCTGCTATTCTCCCATGGAGACGATCGTAGAGATGCTGGATGTAGTCCTGTGGAACGGCTTGCCATGCCATTTCCACCTGGCGCCTCAGTTGGACCAGCGTTCGTGCTGGACGTGCAGACCGCGTGAGACGACGCTTCATCCAGTCCCAAACATGCTCAATGGGGGACAGATCCGGAGATCTTGCTGGCCAGGGTAGTTGACTTACACCTTCTGGAGCACGTTGGGTGGCACGGGATACATGCGGACGTGCATTGTCCTGTTGGAACAGCAAGTTCCCTTGCCGGTCTAGGAATGGTAGAACGATGGGTTCGATGACGGTTTGGATGTACCGTGCACTATTCAGTGTCCCCTCGACGATCACCAGTGGTGTACGGCCAGTGTAAGAGATCGCTCCCCACACCATGATGCCGGGTGTTGGCCCTGTGTGCCTCGGTAGTATGCAGTCCTGATTGTGGCGCTCACCTGCACGGCGCCAAACACGCATACGACCATTATTGGCACCAAGGCAGAAGCGACTCTCATCGCTGAAGACGACACGTCTCCATTCGTCCCTCCATTCACGCCTGTCGCGACACCACTGGAGGCGGGCCGCACGATGTTGGGGCGTGAGCGGAAGACGGCCTAACGGTGTGCGGGACCGTAGCCCAGCTTCATGGAGACGGTTGCGAATGGTCCTCGCCGATACCCCAGGAGCAACAGTGTCCCTAATTTGCTGGGAAGTGGCGGTGCGGTCCCCTACGGCACTGCGTAGGATCCTACGGTCTTGGCGTGCATCCGTGCGTCGCTGCGGTCCGGTCCCAGGTCGACGGGCACGTGCACCTTCCGCCGACCACTGGCGACAACATCGATGTACTGTGGAGACCTCACGCCCCACGTGTTGAGCAATTCGGCGGTACGTCCATCCGGCCTCCCACATGCCCACTATACACCCTCGCTCAAAGTCCGTCAACTGCACATACGGTTCACGTCCACGCTGTCGCGGCATGCTACCAGTGTTAAAGACTGCGATGGAGCTCCGTATGCCACGGCAAAACTGGCTGACACTGACGGCGGCGGTGCACAAATGCTGCGCAGCTAGCGCCATTCGACGGCCAACACAGCGGTTCCTGGTGTGTCCGCTGTGCCGTGCGTGTGATCATTGCTTGTACAGCCCTCTCGTAGTGTCCGGAGCAAGTATGGTGGGTCTGACACACCGGTGTCAATGTGTTCTTTTTTCCATTTCCAGGAGTGTATATTGACGAAAAGCACTCTGATCATTACAATATCTCCATTCGAACAACATCTGCTGTCTAGCCCATCAAACAACTGTATAAAACATGCAACAAGCACTCCCTACTACAACATCTCAACACCGACTCACTACTACCACATCTCGATAAGCACTCTCCACCACGACTTCTCGACAAGAACTGCCAGTGGAGGCGGCGAAATAAAACTCTTTGGCGCAGTCTCTGGCGCTGTGGCTCAGTGTAGCCACCTTTCACAGTCTACCTACTTTTCAACATTCTTCTTAAATGCTTCCATTATCTTCTGATCCGGTTTTCCCATAGTCAGTGTTTCGCTACCATACAATGCTGAGCTCCAAACGTACATTCTTAGAAATTCGGCTAACTCATACAAATACCTGGATGTAACACTTTGTAGTTATATGAAATGAAAGAATCACATAGGCTCATTCGGGGTAAAGCAACTGTCGACTTCGATTCTTTGATAGAATGATAGGGAAATGTATTCAGTCTACAAAGAAAATTGCCTACAAAGCAATTCTGTAACACATCTTAGAATACTGCTCGAGTGTGTGGGACATATACCAAAGAGGACTAACAGGGTATGCTGAACATGTACAAACAAACACAACACGAATGGTCACAAGTTTGACCCGCGAGAGAGCGTCGCGAGGATTCTCTGTGTGCTGGTTACGCAGACGCCAATTACACTTGCAAAGACTGGAAAACCAGTATTAATGAAGAATCTACAGACATTATTCAACAATCGAATAACCCTCAACAGATGATTCGACCAATTAAAACGCGAACAGGGGTGGTCAAGCAGTCATTCTTCTCGTGTTCCGTACACAACTGGAACAGTAAGAAACCCTACTTGCGATACAATGTTAAGTAACGTCTCCATGGTTTGAAGAACAAGTATGTTGTTGTTGTTGTGGTTGTGGTCTTCGCCGGCCGAAGTGACCGTGCGGTTAAAGGCGCTGCAGCCTGAAACCGCAAGACCGCTACGGTCGCAGGTTCGAATCCTGCCTCGGGCATGGATGTTTGTGATGTCCTTAGGTTAGTTAGGTTTAACTAGTTCTAAGTTCTAGGGGACTAATGACCTCAGCAGTTGAGTGCCATAGTGCTCAGAGCCATTTTGTTGTGGTCTTCAGTCCTGAGACTGGTTTGATGCAGCTCTCCATGCTACTCTATCCTGTGCAAGCTGCCTCATCTCCCAGTACGTACTGCAGCCTACATCCTTCTGAATCTGCTTAGTGTGTTCATCTCTTGGTCTCCCTCTACGATTTTTAGCCTCCACGCTGCTCTCCAATACTAAATTAGTAATCCCTTGGTGCCTCAGAACATGTCCTACGAACCGATCCCTTCTTCTAGTCAAATTGTGCCACAAACTCCTCTTGTGAATATACACTGCTAGACAAAAAATTGAATCCTTCAGAAGTCATCGTCTGGTGTCAATGTAACGTTGTTTATGTACACTGGTCAACCAGAACAATATGACCACTGTTATCGATATAAAACCGTTCAGGCGATAGCAGCGCCACCTGGCGAGGAATGACTTCTACTCAGACACACGGAAGATGCGTGTAGCATCTGTGAGCGTGCTGCCCGTATGTAGAATGGGGAAGGCGGCGATCTGTCTGTTGGACTGAGGGCAGTTTGTGACGGCTGGGAGGATCGGCACGAGCATTTCGAAAACTGCGTAACGCGTCGGATGTTCGAGGAGCGCTATGGCGAGAGTCTTCAACACGTTGAGCAACCAAGGTGACGCCCGGATGTCGTGAGGCTGGGCGACCACCCTCATCAGAAATGTGGCAGACTGGGCAAGCTGGGCAGACTGATAAAAAGAGGACAGGCGGCGAGCTGTGGCAGAACTAACGTCAGAGTTTAATACTGGGCGAATAACAAGTGTGTCTGAACACACAGTGTATCGAACACTCCTTAGGATAGGCCTCCACAACCGATGATCCATGCATGTGCCAATGTTGACACCACTACATCGGCAACAACGACTGAAATGGGCCCATGACCATCGGAACTGGATGTTGACCTGGTAGCAGAGCGTTGCATGGTCTGATGAATGCCAACATCTTCCTCATCACGCCGATGGGAGGTCGTTAATCCGTCGTTTTCCAGGGGAACAGCTCCTTGACACCTATACTGTGGGACGGAGCCAAGCTGGCGGCGGGTCCACTACACTCTGGGGAACATTGACGTGGGCATCTATGGGTCCAGCGGAGCTGGTACAAGGCACCACTACGACAAAGGAGTTTCCTACACTGTTTGCACACCATGTACGCCCCTTCATGACGATAATACAGGGTGATTCAAAAAGAATACCACAACTTTAGGAATTTAAAACTCTGCAACGACAAAAGGCAGAGCTAAGCACTATCTGTCGGCGAATTAAGGGAGCTATAAAGTTTCATTTAGTTGTACATTTGTTTGCTTGAGGCGCTGTTGACTAGGCATCAGCGTCAGTTGATGCTAAGATGGCGACCGCTCAACAGAAAGCTTTTTGTGTTATTGAGTACGGCAGAAGTGAATCGACGTCAGTTGTTCAGCGTGCATTTCGAACGAAGTATGGTGTTAAACCTCCTGATAGGTGATGTATTAAACATTGGTATAAACAGTTTACAGAGAATGGGTGTTTGTGCAAAGGGA
Source organism: Schistocerca piceifrons (assembly GCF_021461385.2). Taxonomy (NCBI): domain Eukaryota; kingdom Metazoa; phylum Arthropoda; class Insecta; order Orthoptera; family Acrididae; genus Schistocerca; species Schistocerca piceifrons. The sequence continues at coordinate 1,245,083,673 of NC_060138.1, forward strand.
AAAGTTCTGGACGGCCGAGAACGCGTGATGAAAATGTAGCACGCATCCAGCAAGCATTTGTTCGCAGCCCAGGAAAATCGACTCGCAGAGCTAGCAGAGAGCTGCAAATTCCACAATCAACTGTATGGAGAGTCCACATTGGCACTTATCTGTCCGTAACTACCTGAACGTCAACTACCCGAGGCGATGGATCGGCCGCCAGGCAGCCCGTGACAGAGCACTTCACCACTGGCCTCCAAGAAGCCCTGATCTTACCCCCTGCGATTTTTTCTTATGGGGGTATGTTAAGGATATGGTGTTTCGGCCACCTCTCCCAGCCACCATTGATGATTTGAAACGAGAAATAACAGCAGCTATCCAAACTGTTACGCCTGATATGCTGCAGAGAGTGTGGAACGAGTTGGAGTATCGGGTTGATATTGCTCGAGTGTCTGGAGGGGGCCATATTGAACATCTCTGAACTTGTTTTTGAGTGAAAAAAAAAACTTTTTAAATACTCTTTGTAATGATGTATAACAGAAGGTTATATTATGTTTCTTTCATTAAATACACATTTTTAAAGTTGTGGTATTCTTTTTGAATCACCCTGTATTTCCCAACGGAAGTGTCATTTTTAAGCCAGGTAACGCGCAATGTCACAAGGCCAGGGGTGTGATGGAGTAGTTCCAGGAACACAGTGGCGAGTTCCAGTTGATGTGCAGGTCCCTAACTCGTCAGATCTAAGCACGATCGAACATATCTGGGATGTGATTGAATGTGGTGTCAGAGTTCATGACTTGTGTGTGCTGATGTGGTGCCAACTCCCTCCAGCAGCCTGTCAAGGGCTCTTGCCTCCATGCCACGACGCGTTGCCGCTGTTATCCATGCCAGACGTGCACATACCAGTTATCAGGTAGGTGGTCACAATGTTCTGGCTAATTAGTGTTTAGACCGTTTACGAGTACATTAATAATTAATTAGAGCTGCAGTTATGTGTGACAGGTGGAATGGCCACAGGAGTACATTAGTGTTGTTCGCGTTCAGCGTTGTTTCTACTCCTGGCAGAGTATAAACAGAGCGTGATGAGCGTAAGATATTGACTGATCACTGTGAAGGACACGCAGATGAAGCGTACCCATGTGAGAAAGCGTTATCAGCTTCTAACAATGACTGACACAGGCCTCACTGGCGTCGCATTGTGCGCAGCGGTCGCCCACAGTTCTGCACTGCCCCTGACGTTGTCGCCGCGACCTGCGAAGAAAATGGTTCAAATGGCTCTGAGCATTATGAGACTTAACATCTGAGGTCATCAGTCCCCTAGAATCTAGAACTATGTAAACCTAACTAAGCTAAGGCTACCACACACATCAATGCCCGAGGCACCATTCGAACCTGCGACCGTAGTGGTCTACATCTACATCTACATTTATACTCCGCAAGCCACCCAACGGTGTGTGGCGGAGGACACTTTACGTGCCACTGTCATTACCTCCCTTTCCTGTTCCAGTCGCGTATGGTTCGCGGGAAGAACGACTGTCTGAAAGCCTCCGTGCGCGCTCTAATCTCTCTAATTTTACATTCGTGATCTCCTCGGGAGGTATAAGTAGGGGGAAGCAATATATTCGATACCTCATCCAGAAACGCACCCTCTCGAAACCTGGACAGCAAGCTACACCGCGATGCAGAGCGCCTTTCTTGCAGAGTCTGCCACTTGAGTTTGCTAAACATCTTCCGTAACGCTATCACGGTTACCAAATAACCCTGTGACGAAACGCGCCGCTCTTCTTTGGATCTTCTCTATCTCCTCCGTCAACCCGACCTGGTACGGATCCCACACTGATGAGCAATACTCAAGTAGAGGTCGAACGAGTGTTTTGTAAGCCACCTCCTTTGATGATGGACTACATTTTCTAAGGACTCTCCCAATGAATCTCAACCTGGTACCCGCCTTACCAACAATTAATTTTATATGATCATTCCACTTCAAATCGTTCCGCACGCATACTCCCAGATATTTTACAGAAGTAACTGCTACCAGTGTTTGTACCGCTATCATATAATCATACAATAAAGGATCCTTCTTTCTATGTATTCGCAATACATTACATTTGTCTATGTTAAGGGTCAGTTGCCACTCCCTGCACCAAGTGCCTATCCGCTGCAGATCTTCCTGCATTTCGCTACAATTTTCTAATGCTGCAACTTCTCTGTATACTACAGCGTCATCCGCGAAAAGCCGCATGCAACTTCCGACACTATCTACTAGGTCATTTATATATATTGTGAAAAGCAATGTTCCCATAACACTCCCCTGTGGCACGTCAGAGGTTACTTTAACGTCTGTAGACGTCTCTCCATTGATAACAACATGCTGTGTTCTGTTTGCTAAAAACTCTTCAATCCAGCCGCACAGCTTGTCTGATATTTCGTAGGCTCTTACTTTGTTTATCAGGCGACAGTGCGGAACTGTATCGAACGCCTTCCGGAAGTCAAGAAAAATAACATCTACCTGGGAGCCTGTATCTAATATTTTCTGGGTCTCATGAACAAATAAAGCGAGTTTGGTCTCACACGATCGCTGTTTCCGGAATCCATGTTGATTCCTACATAGTAGATTCTGGGTTTCCAAAAACGACATGATACTCGAGCAAAAAACATGTTCTAAAATTCTACAACATATCGACGTCAGAGATATAGGTCTATAGTTTTGCGCATCTGCTCGACGACCCTTCTTGAAGACTGGGACTACCTGTGCTCTTTTCGAATCATTTGGAACCTTCCGTTCCTCTAGAGACTTTCGGTACACGGCTGTTAGAAGGGGGGCAAGTTCTTTCGCGTACTCTGTGTAGAATCGAATTGGTATCCCGTCAGGTCCAGTGGACTTTCCTCTGTTGAGTGATTCCAGTTGCTTTTATATTCCTTGGACACTTATTTCGATGTCAGCCATTTTTTCGTTTGTGCGAGGATTTAGAGAAGGAACTGCAGAGCGGTCTTCCTCTGTGAAACAGTTTTGGAAAAAGCTGTTTAGTATTTCAGGTTTACGCGTGTCATCCTCTGTTTCAAAGGCATCATCATCCCGGAGTGTCTGGATATGCTGTTTCGAGCCACTTACTGATTTAACGTAAGACCAGAACTTTCTAGGATTTTCTGTCAAGTCGGTACATAGAATTTTACTTTCGAATTCACTGGACGCTTCACGCATAGCCCTCCTTACGCTAACCTTGACATTGTTTAGCTTCTGTTTGTCTGAGAGGTTTTGGTTGCGTTTAAACTTAGAGTGAAGCTCTCTTTGCTTTCGCAGTAGTTTCCTAACTTTGTTGTTGTACCACGGTGGGTTTTTCCCGTCCCTCACAGTTTTACTCGGCACGTACCTGTCTAAAACGCATTTTACGATTGCCTTGAACTTTTTCCATAAAAACTCAACATTGTCAGTGTCGGAACAGAAATTTTCGTTTTGATCTGTTAGGTAGTCTGAAATCTGCCTTCTATTACTCTTGCTAAACAGATAAACCTTCCTCCCTTTTTTTATATTCCTACTAACTTCCATATTCAGGGATGCTGCAATGGCCTTATGATCACTGATTCCCTGTTATGTACATACAGAGTCGAAAAGTTCGGGTCTGTTTGTTATCAGTAGGTCCAAGATGTTATCTCCACGAGTCGGTTCTCTGTTTAATTGCTCGAGGTAATTTTCCGATAATGCACTCAGCATAATGTCACTCGATGCTCTGTCCCTACCACCCGTCCTAAACATCTGAGTGTCCCAGTCTATATCTGGTAAATTGAAATCTCCACCTAAGACTATAACATGCTGAGAAAATTTATGTGAAATGTATTCCAAATTTTCTCTCAGTTGTTCTACCACTAATGGTGCTGAGTCGGGAGGTCGGTAAAGGAGCCAATTATTAACCTAGTTCGGTTGTTGAGTGTAACCTCCACCCATAATAATTCACACGAACTATCCACTTCTATTTCACTACAGGATAAACTACTACTAACAGCGACGAACACTCCACCACCGGTTGCATGCAATCTATCCTTTCTAAACACCGTCTGTACCTTTGTAAACATTTCGGCAGAATTTATCTCTGGCTTCAACCAGCTTTCTGTACCTATAACGATTTCGGCTTCGGTGCTTTCTATCAGCGCTTGAAGTTCCGGTACTTTACCAACGCAGCTTCGACAGTTTACAATTACAATACCGATTGCTGCTTCGTCCCCGCATGTCCTGACTTTGCCCTACACCCGTTGAGGCTGTTGCCCTTTCTGTACTTGCCCAAGGCCATCTAACCTAAAAAACCGCCCAGCCCACGCCACACAACCCCTGCTACCCGTGTAGCCGCTTGTTGCGTGTAGTGGACTCCTGACCTATCCAGCGGAACCCGAAACCCCACCACCCTATGGCACAAGTCGAGGAATCTGCAGCCCACACGGTCGCAGAACCGTCTCAGCCTCTGATTCAGACCCTCCACTCGGCTCTGTACCAAAGGTCCGCAGTCAGTCCCGTCGACGATGCTGCAGATGGTGAGCTCTGCTATCTTCCCGTTAGCGAGACTGGCAGTCTTCACCAAATCAGATAGCCGCCGGAAGCCAGAGAGGATTTCCTCGGATCCATAGCGACACACATCATTGGTGCCGACATGAGCGACCACCTGCAGATGGGTGCACCCTGTACCCTTCATGGCATCCGGAAGGACACTTTCCACATCTGGAATGACTCCCCCCGGTATGCACACGGAGTGCACATTGGTTTTCTTCCCCTCTCTTGCTGCCATATCCCTAAGGGGCCCCATTACGCGCCTGACGTTGGAGCTCCCAACTACCAGTAAGCCCACCCTCTGCGACCGCCCGGATCTTGCAGACTGAGGGGCAACCTCTGGAATAGGACAAGCAGCCATGTTAGGCCGAAGATCAGCATCAGTCTGAGACAGAGCCTGAAACCGCACGGTTCCAGACTGAAGCGCCTAGAACCGCTCGGTCACAACGGCTGGCGACATGGGAAGATGCACAACGTTGTGGGGTGCCATTGTATATGATGGCAGGTCTCGGCTGGTGGTTACTGAGCTAATATCGACGTCACAGAGGTACGTCACGGACATTCTACGTCTTCATGAGTCACCCCACATGTGACAGTATCCTGACGCCACTTTTCAACGTGCGTGAGCACATATGGGACGTGTCTCTATGAACTTTCCGTGTAGTGTTGAGGTACCTCTGCGGTCAAATACATCTCCAATATGTCCCCAATAGAGTGTGTTGTGGTATCAGCTTAAGCCGGCGGTTCTAGGCGCTGCTGTCCGGAACCGCGGGACTGCTACGGTCGCAGGTTCGAATCCTGCCTCGGGCATGGATGTGTGTGATGTCCTTAGGTTAGTTAGGTTTAAGTAGTTGTAAGTTCTAGGGGACTGATGACCTGAGATGTTTAAGTCCCATAGTGCTCAGAGCCATTTGAACCATTTTTTGGTACCAGCTCGACCACCAGCTCCAACCCAGCGCCAGTTGACGTAATAGCATGAGATAAGCTTCGTTCATCGGAACCACTCTCGAATCACTAGTTATTGTCAGATTCAAAAATATAACTTTCCAGTACCAGTCAAAGTTATTTCCCATGCTACTGTACATATTCACAATTCACCAATATATGGTTAACTAACAACAAAACTTATTGGGCCACTGAGGCCGAACTGCCACCAGCTGCAGATCTGATCTGAGCAAACACTATCGGCGGCGAACAAGGGGATACTACCACTGTCAGTAACATTTTAACAGACTGTAAAATCAGACAAGTCGCTTTTGCTTATGTGTACTGTAGTCTTCTTGTGAAAATCAATTTATTTGACAAGATCGCTATGTTAATCACTATTACTGGACTACTAGTTCTGGTAAAATGTATTCAGATCTATAAAAAGAAAATATGACGATTTTACAGGCTTACAATCATATAAAAAAATGTAGTGGGACACACACAACAAGTCAATGACAAAAATTAGGCTACATACCCACAAAACTGGGATGTGGTACTTATATCATAAAGTGCTTAAACCACTTTGTCACATCGAGACTATAAAATATGCTGTAAAATAATAGCTTTGATAAAAGCCTGCTCATATTGACGGACACAATCCAAAAGTCCGAATATAATATTGAAACCCGCTAATAAGTAAAATTTAAGTCGAAACGTGCCATAAAAAGTCGAGGCATTACAATAGCCAGGTGTGCTATCATAATGTATGTGCGTCTTGGAGTACGAGTGACACAAAGATGTCCGATAAATCCCATATCTTGTCCCTTCGTGGTATGCTATGTTGGCTGCGAGAGAGTAACTGACGATCGGATTTAGAGTACAAAGGAATTTAGTGCTGAGATGGGAGATGAACTGCATGACGTTAATTGATGTTCGGAATCACATTCCATTCAGCTAGTCTGTCACATATAAAATGGCATTGTACAACGAAGAGGCAAGACGTGGCACGCATCTGACTTGTTCGTGCCACTCGCTCTCCATTATGATAGCACATCTGGCCTGACATTGTAATGCCTCGACTTTCTTATGGTACTTCTTTAGTCAAATTTTACGAATTAGAGGTTTCATTACTATATTTTGACTTTGTATTATATCCCTCGTATGATGTGAACTTTATGAGAGTTATTATTTTACAGTATATTGTATAGTCCTTACATATCAGACTGATAAAATCATTTATGATGTAGCTGCAACTGTCTGGTTTTATCGGTACGTAACTTTCGTCATTCTGCTGTTGTTTAGGCCCTACTACATCTTTCATATGACTGTAAGCCTGTATCCTCAGCATATTTTCTTTTTGTTGATCTGAAAACGGCAATACATACTGTAGAAACTACTAATGCAGTAACTGTGTTGATATAGTAATCTTGGCAATTAAATTGGTTTTCACAGGAAGACTATTGTACAGTTTTATAAATTGCCTCTTGCACTGAATGATCATGTGGGTTAACCATAACTTTTCCTCACTTCCGTAATTTAATTATTTTGATGAGCCAGAGGTGTAAGTGACTCATAAACTTTCTTTCTTCCTGTAGTAACTTTGCTGCCGCTCTGCCTACTACAAAACACGCTATTACAGGTGGACCACTGTGTTCCTCCCACTCTTTGATTTCGAGTAAAGATTCATGCTGCTATCTTCCCATCAGAATTGCGTCTAACCGTTCTGTTCTCCAACGCCAGTTAGATGTTTCACCGCAGTTGATATCCATTTGACCTATGGCAGCGCCATCTAGCGGGCCAACCATAGCGCCATCTGGTTACCCCCTTCAAGTTAGACAAGTTTCATTCTTTGTTGTTTTTGCGTTTGACGCTTGTTTCGTGAGATATTTGGCCCGGTCATGGTCAATGGACCACCCTGTGTAGGCTTTGGCGACCGCAGCGCCGTAGACAGCCTGTTTACATACCTCTGTGTTTGATAAGGTATGCCTTGGCGCTTCAGTGTATTTGAGATATGATCTTCAACTCTATTCTTTTCCTCAGCTTGAAGGATTACATAAATTTATATTTTGGAAATGGCCGTGGCCAGTGAAATGGCAAACCACTGCCACGTCTGACAGGGAAAACGGTTGTGAGACAGCTTGCCTCAGGAGAGAATAAGCCTTTGACGCCCTTTGACTGACAAGCGGGCTCACATTGTCGAGTAATTTGTAGATTCAACTCAATTTTCTAATCACTGTAATAGCATTACATACCCTCTCAAACAGTGAAGTTTTACACTACTGGCCATTAAAATTGCTACACCACGAAGATGACGTGCTACAGACGCGAAATTTAACCGACAGGGAGGAGATGATGTGATATGAAAATGATTAGCTTTTCAGAGCATTCACACAAGGTTGGTACCTGTGGCGACACCTACAACGTGCTGACATGAGGAAAGTTTCCAACCGATTTCTCACACACAAACAGCAGATGACCGCCGTTGCCTGGAGAAACGTTGTTGTGATGCCTAGTGTAACGAGGAAAAATGCATACCATCACGTTTTCAACTTTGATAAAGGTCGGATTGTAGCCTATCTAGATTGCTGTTTATCGTACCGCGACGTTGCTGCTCGCGTTGGTCGAGATCCAATGACTGTTAGCAGAATATGGAATCGGTGGGTTCAGGAGGGTAATACGGAACGCCATGCTAGATCCCAATGACCTCGTATCACTAGCAGTCGAGATGACAGGCATCACAAACGCATGGCTGTAAAGGATCGTGCAGCCACGTCTCGATCCCTGAGTCAACAGATGGGGACGTTTTCAAGACAACAAATCTGCACGAACAGTTCGACGACGTTTGCAGCAGCATGGACTATCAGCTCGGAGACCATGGCTACGGTTACCCTTCACGGTGCATCACAGACAGGGGTGCCTGCGATGATGTACTCAAGGACGAACCTGGTTGCACGAATGGCAAAACGTCATTTTTTCGGATGAATCCAGGCTCTGTTTACAGCATCATGATGGTCGCATCCGTGTTTGGCGACATCGCGGTGAACGCACATTTGAAGCGTGTATTCGTCATCGCCATACTGGCGAATAGCCCAGCGTGATGGTATGGGGTGCCATTGGACACACGTCTCGGTCACCTCTTGTTCGCATTGACGGCACTTTGAACAGTGGAAGTTACATGTCAGATATTTTACGACCGTGGATCTACCCTTCATTCGATCCCTGCGAAACCGTACATTTCAGCAGGTTAATGTACAACCGCACGTTGCAGGTCCTGTACGGGCCTTTTGGATACAGAAAATGTTCGACTGCTGCCCTGGCCAGAACATTCTCTAGATGTCTCACCAACCGAAAACGTCTGGTCAATGGTGGCGGAGCAACTGGCTCGTCACAATACGCCAGTCACTACTCTTAATGAACTGTGGTATCATGTTGAAGCTGCATGGGCAGCTGTACCTATACACGCCATCCAAGCTCTATTCACTCAATGCCCAGGCGCATCAAAGCCGTTATTACGGCCAGAGGTGGTTGTTCTGGGTACTGATTTCTCAGGATGTATGCACCCAAATTGCGTGAAAATATAATCACATGTCAGTTCTAGTATAATACATTTGTCCAATGAATGCCCGTTTATCATCCGCATTTCTTCTTGGTGTAGCAATTTTAATGGCCATTAGTGTATCTAGTTTCCATCTTCTCTTCAGGCTGCTTCACTTTTTCTTTTTTATCGGATATTGTGTGCTCTGGCCTTATGTGGTTTTGGTAAAGTCTAAAACCGGTCCGGGAAAAGAGAATAAATAATAGAAAATTAATATACACATCTTCTATCAACACATGTCGGAAACAATCACAGCATACTTCAAAACTGCACAGCACTGAACTTATACCAAAGGTGATATATGCCCCCATGGTAATCACTATATTGACACTAACGAATAACTTGGTTGACTGATAACATCACCCATCTCCAGACGACTTCTGAAATACTGCTTAATTTGCCTTTACCTTAAACATTCAATTTTCTATAAGGCTTTCGTTATTACGTGGTGAAAACTTGTGCAGTGTTTGGTTTCACCGGAACATGTGTAAAAGGAAGTAGATTTGTTTTAAAAACACAAATCAATTTCGGACAAAAAAAAAATGGTTCAAATGGCTCTGAGCACTATGGGACTTAACATCTGTGGTCATTAGTCCCCTAGAACTTAGAACTACTTAAACCTAACCAACCTAAGGACAGACATACATCCATGCCCGAGGCAGGATTCGAACCTGCGACCGTAGCGGTTACGCGATTCCAGACTGAAGCGCCTAGAGCCGCACAGCACACCGGCCGGCTAATTTCGGACATATTTGTCTAGATACGGTCAGTGACTATACTGGCTGAAAATATGCAGTAATATCGTTACGCAGCAGATACGAAAGGCTTCTGTTTGCGAGCATTTATCTCCTTCACTCCAGGTTTAGAGCTGGGGCCTGTTCCGGTCTCGGTATCTCAGCCTCTGCTCTCTCACACTTCTCCTGCCCCATGGTATATAATCCACTGCTAGTTTAGGACGTCTTTGTGGTGACATTCGTAGTATATGTTGTCTCCTTTTTTTAATTAATTAATTTATTTATTTATTTATATTTTTTATTTTTTATTTTATTTTTTTTTATTTTTTTTTGTACTGGCTTGCCTTTTGTGTTAGTGGTTGCATCTTCAATATCTGCATTCTTCCGTTATTACTTCGTTTCTAATTTTGTCTTCCCTAGTGCAGGCTTTCACAGATTTTACAATTTTTATTTTTGATACTGCTAAGTGGCCGTAAATCTTTATCTGTCAGCGTCCAACTTTCCGCCCACAGTGGGAACTGCCACGACTTTATAAAATTTCAGTTGTGTCTCTCTACTTGTTTTATGCTTAACTGTCCTTATTATTGTGCTACATATACGCTGTTAAGTACTAGCTTTCTTTCTGTTTATTCATGTATTTATCAAATGATACAACACGTCCTAAAAACTTGAAATGGGCTACCTGTTCCATCAGTCTATTATTGACACCTAGGACCAAACGGAAAAATTTGAAACGAAGAGATACAAAAAGCCATAAACGATACACAGAAACCATATACCGAATACTTACATCAGAGGTCATTAGAAGCTTAAGAGGAATAACATAGGAAAAGAAACGAAGCAATAATAAAATCTCCACATAGTACAACTTGCAATGCGTTTATAAGCAGAGTTGTATATGATATTCGTGGGAGACAAGATATAACATACAAATTGAGAGAATTTATTTGTGTCGAAATAGTATAAAGTGAACAACAAGGGTCATTATAGATCTGTCTCGTTAAAAATACGTGTAGAAGTTTACGAATTATTAACTGCAAGGTATTTCTCTTTCTCTCTTCAAAATCTTAACTTTCTTCAGGTAATAACGAAAATGGATTATAGTTTCTCATTTATGAAGTAGGCAGAAATGTTTGGGCCCTTACTTAGAAAAGAGATAGTTTAGTCTACACTACTTGCCATTAGAAACGCTACACCAAAAAGAAATGCAGATGAGAAACGGGTAATCATTAGACAAATATGTTATTCTAGAACTAACATGTGATTACATTTTCACGCAATTTGGGTGCATAGATCCTGAGAAATCAGTACCCAGAACAACCACCTCTGGCCGTAATAACGGCCTAGATACGCCTGGGCATTGAGTCGGACAGAGCTTAGATGGTGTGTATAGGTACAGCTGCCCATGCAGCTTCAACATGATACCACAGTTCATTAAGAGTAGTGACTGGCGTATTGTGACGAGCCAGTTGCTCCGCCACCATTGACCAGACGTTTTCGGTTGGTGAGACATCTAGAGAATGTTCTGGCCAGGGCAGCAGTCGAACATTTTCTGTATCCAAAAGGCCCGTGCAGGACCTGCAACGTGCGGTTGTACGTTATCCTGCTGAAATGTACGGTTTCGCAGGGATCGAATGAAGGGTAGATCCACGGTCGTAAAATATCTGACATGTAACTTCCACTGTTCAAAGTGTCGTCAGTGCGAACAAGAGGTGACCGAGACGTGTGACCAATGGCACCCCATACCATCACGCTGGGCTATTCGCCAGTATGGCGATGACGAATACACGCTTCAAATGTGCGTTCACCGCGATGTCGCCAAACACGGATGCGACCATCATGATGTTGTAAACAGAGCCTGGATTCATCCGAAAAAATGACGTCGTTGGCTACACCATCGCAGGCGCTCCTGTCTGTGATGCAGCGTCAAGGGTAACCGCAGCCATGGTATCCGAGCTTGTAGTCCATGCCGCTGCAAACGTCGTCGAACTGTTCGTGCAGTTGGTTGTTGTCTTACAAACGTTACCATCTGTTGCCTTTTGGATCGAGACGTGGCTGCACCATCCGTTACAGCCATGCGCATAAGATGCCTGTCATCTCGACTGCTAGTGATACGAGGCCGTTCTGTATTACCCTCCTGAACCCACCGATTCCATATTCTGCTAACAGTCATTGGATCTCGACCAACGCGAACAGCAATGTGCGATACGATAAACCGCAATCGCGATACGCTACAATCCGACCTTTATCAAAGTCGGAAACGTGATGGTACGCATTTCTCCTCCTTACACGAGGCATCACAACAACGTTTCACCAGGCAACGCCGGTCAACTGCTGTTTGTGTATGATAAATCGGTTGGAAACTTTCCTCATGTCAGCACGTTGTAAGTGTCGCGACCGCCGTCAAACTTGTGCGAATGCTCTGAAAAGCTAATCATTTGCATATCACAGCATCTTTTTCCTGTCGGTTAAATTTCGCGTCTGTAGCACGTTATCTTCGTGGTGTAGCAATTTTAATGGCTAGTAGTGTAAATGATTACACAAAGCTTGCAAATGTATGTCTTTAAGTTGGAAGTTAGGATGCAAGAATGATGAAGTTCTTGAGAGGGCAGTATACTGGTACCAATTCACTACAAGAATTTTTTTTTTATAGAATATTTCCTAATACATAGTGCTTCTTATCTTGATACTACCTCAGTAACTGTTCTGGATTAATTGAAGGTTGTGAAACATACACGCTTATTTTGGATAAAAACCGGACGTTATGGATAGAAATGGATTCCATTTGTTATAAAAGCGTAATAAAACATTAGTAAGGCCCGAACTCTTGCGCGTTTTCCTTGTGTAATGCTCCGTGTAGCGCAGCGTCCGTGCGGAGTGGCCAGCAGCCGCGCGATGCGGGCGACTCGGCGCCGTGGCAGCGGTCCAGCGCGTGTTTACCGCCGCTTGGCAGGTGGCGGCCGACGCCGGCCGACGCCGCGGACGCGACGCCAAGCGCCGCGACGCCAGGCCGACGCCACGCCGCGCCGACGCCGACGCCGACGCTGCCGAGGCGGCGCCACGGCGCGGGGGCGCGGGGCGCGAGGGGGCGGCCGGCCGGCTATTCTTACACGGCCGCGGCGCGCGCGCGGGAGCGTCACATCTGGATGCGATTTGCGTTCCCCACGAGCTTCCCTGTTAGCGGGCTTATTGCGCCGCGGTTACGACCCACCACTTAATATAGCGGCGCTACTTTGTGCACCCTGAATGCCTGCTACACTGCTAGTCATTAACGCTGCAGCGCCGTGAAGGCGGCATCCAGCGAACGTCAGACGGCTGAAAGACTGTTCCGACACGCGGTGCGCTATTAATCAATCAGGAATCTGGTGACTAATGAAAATAACGAGGCAGTATTTCAGCCTACGGCGATCTTGTCTTGCCTAGGTGTACACTAATGGCCATTAAAATTGCTACACCACGAAGACGACGTGCTACAGACGCGAAATTTAACTGACAGGAAGAAGATGCTGTGATATGCAAATGATTCGCTTTTCAGAGCATTCACACAAGGTTGGCGCCGGTCGTGGCACCTACAACGTGGAACATTTCTCGTACACAAACAGCAGCTGACCAGCGTTTCCTGGTGAAACGTTGTTGTGATGCCTTGTGCAAGGAGGAGAAATGCGTACCATCACTTTTCCGACTTTGATAGAGGTCGGATTGTAGCCCATCGCATTTGCGGTTTATCGTATCGCGATATTGCTGCTCGCGTTGGTCGAGATCCAATGACTGTTAGCAGAATATGGAATCGGTGGGTTGAGGAGGGTAATACGGAACGCCGTGCTGGATCCCAGCGGCCTCGTGTCACTAGCAGTCGAGATGACAGGCATCTTATCCCCTTATCGTGCAGCCACGTCTCGATCACTCAGTCAACAGATGGGCACGTTTGCAAGACAACAACCATCTGCACGAACAGTTCGACGACGTTTGCAGCAGCATGCACTATCAGCTCGGAGACCGTGGCTCCGGTTACCCTTGACGCTGCATCACAGACAGGAGCGCCTGCGATGGTGTACTCAACGACGAACCTGGGTGCATGAATGGCAAAACGTCATTTTTTTCGGATGAATCCAGTTCTAAGCAAAGAGGGGAAAGCAGAAAGATGGAAGGAGTATATAGAGGGTCTATAAAAGGGCGATGTACTTGAGGACAATATTATGGAAATGGAAGAGAATGTAGATGAAGATGAAATGGGAGATAGGATGCTGCGTGAAGAGTTTGACAGAGCACTGAAAGACCTGAGTCGAAACAAGGCCCCGGGAGTAGACAACATTCCACTAGAACTACTGACGGCCTTGGGAGAGCCAGTCCTGACAAAACTCTACCATCTGGTGAGCTAGATGTACGAGACAGGCGAAATACCCTCAGACTTCAAGAAGAATATAATAATTCCAATCCCAAAGAAAGCAGGCGTTGACAGATGTGAAAATTACCGAACTATCAGTTTAATAAGTCACGGCTGCAAAATACTAACGCAAATTCTTTACACACGAATGGAAAAACTGGTAGAAGCCGACCTCGAGGAAGATCAGTTTGGATTCCGTAGAAATGTTGGAACACTTGAGGCAATACTGACCTTACGACTTATCTTAGAAGAAAGATTAAGGAAAGGCAAACCTACGTTTCTAGCATTTGTAGACTTAGAGAAAGCTTTTGACAATGTTGACTGGAATACTCTCTTTCAAATTCAAAAGGTCGCAGGGGTAAAATACAGGGAGCGAAAGGCTATTTACAATTTGTACAGAAACCAGGTGGCAGTTATAAGAGTCGAGGGGCATGAAAGGGAAGCAGTGGTTGGGAAGGGAGTGAGACAGGGTTGTAGCCTGTCTCCGATGTTATTCAATCTGTATATTGAGCAAGCAGTAAAGGAAACAAAAGAAAAATTTGGAGTAGGTATTAAAATCCATGGAGAAGAAATAAAAACTTTGCGGTTCGCCAATGACATTGTAATTCTGTCAGAGACAGCAGAGGACCTGGAAGAGCTTTTGAACGGAATGGACAGTGTCTTGAAAGGAGGATATAAGATGAACATCAACAAAAGCAAAACGAGGATAATGGAATGTAGTGAATTAAGTAGGGTGATGCTGAGGTAATTAGATTAGGAAATGAGACCCTTAAAGTAGTAAAGGAGTTTTGCTATTTGGGGAGCAAAATAACTGATGATGAAGTAGAGAGGATATAAAATGTAGACTGGCAATGACAAGAAAAGCGTTTCTGAAGAAGAGGAATTTGTTAACATCGAGTATAGATTTAAGTGTCCGGAAGTCGTTTTTGAAAGTATTCGTATGGAGTGTAGCCATGTATGGAAGTGAAACACGGACAATAAATAGTTTGGACCAGAAGAGAATAGAAGCTTTCGAAATGTGGTGCTACAGAAGAATGTTGAAGATTAGGTGGGTAGATCACGTAACTAATGAGGAGGTATTGAATAGGATTGGGGAGAAGAGAAGTTTGTGGCATAACTTCACTAGAAGAAGGGATCGGTTGGTAGAACATGTCCTGAGGCATCAAGGGATCACCAATTTAGTATTGGAGGGCAGCGTGGAGGGTAAAAATCGTAGAGGGAGACCAAGAGATGAATACGCTAAACAGATTCAGAAGGATGTAGGTTGCAGTAGGTACTGGGAGATGAAGAAGCTTGCACAGGATAGATTAGCATGGAGAGCTGCATCAAACCAGTCTCAGGACTAAAGACCACAACAACAACAACAACGAATGCAGGTTCTGTTTACAGCATCATGATGGTCGCATCCGTGTTTGGCGACATCGCGATGAACGCACATTGGAAGCGTGTATTCGTCATTGCCATACTGGCCTATCGCCCGGCGTGATGCTATGGAGTGCCATTGGTTACACATCTCGGTCACCTCTTGTTCGCATTGATGACACTTTGAACAGTGGACGTTACATTTCAGATGTGTTACGACCAGCGGTTCTACCCTTCATTCGATCTCTGCGAAACCCTACATTTCAGCAGAATAATGCACGCCCGCATGTTGCAAGTCCTGTACGGGCCTTTGTGGATATAGAAAATGTTCAACTGCTGCCCTGGCCATCACATTCTCAGATCTCTCACCAATTTAAAACGTCTGGTCAATGGTGGTAGAGCAACTGGCTCGTCACAATATGCCAGTCACTACTCTTGATTAACTGTGGTATCGTATTGAAGCGGCATGTCCAGCTGTACCTGTACACGCCATCCAATAATATATTTGTCCAATGAATACCCGTTTATCATCTGCATTTCTTCTTGGTGTAGCTATTTTAATGGCCAGTAGTGTATTTGCAGCTTGATTGGTCTTACTCTGCGGAAACACTAGTGTTTATTTCGGCCACCATTATTGACCTTTTAGTGTCTGTTAAGGTTCATCTTAGTCTGCGCAAGGCGGATATCTACCGTACCTCTTGCAGCTGTGGTATGCCATACATTGGCGGGACCGTAACGACCGTAGGAGACCAGTGTATAGAGCGTAAGGATCACACACACTTACAACTGCCGAGCATGCTGCTATTGCAGGACGATCCCTTGGAACTAATAATAACACATATGTTCTGCCGTGTGCACTTTCAGGCACTGAGATAGTGTTATTAAAAACGTAGCTGACATTAAATTATCAAGCGATCTAACAAATAAAGACAGTGGTTCCTGCTCAAATTCCACTTAGAATCCGGCTCTCTCCCTGGCCAAACAACAGAGGGATAGATTAAATGCCACTTGCTCACCCGTTGATAATTAATATTCACCCTCTGTAACTACTGACGTTGGTCATCTTCGGTTGTGTGGTGGCGCTAATTGATTACGGTCCATGTGTGCAGGTGCGCGCACGCAAGTGTGCCCGCTCGTGTGAGTGTGTGTGTGTGTGTGTGTGTGTGTGTGTGTGTGTTTTGAAACGTCCCATTAGAAAAATTTAGAATGACTGTGCTGGAAAAACTCTTACGTTATTTGATTTTCAAAGAACGGAGAAAAACTGAGCGTTCTCAGATATTTCTCTCTTTACTTATTCTGATAATCACTCAACTAACAATAACATATACCTTTCAGGAATCACTTACCTCACAAAAATCTTCGTTACTCGAACTACTGCAATAAAGGGAGCGCCAATACTGCCAGCTAAGTAAAAGATTCTAACTACTGAAGGCACAAACCACTGATAGGCATAGTTAGCAAATGAAAGATTTTGATAGAGAACAAACAATGTATTCACCTTAACAGTGTTCAGAAGTCACAATATATATATCAGTTCATGACATCCAGTCTTACAAATTTCCTTTTTCTGACGGACACACGTCCAGATCATCCGCTCTCAAAAGTCACGCATCTCTCCCCACATCCACCACTGCTGGCGGCTCACCTCCAATTGCACAACGCTAGGCGCTGTTCACATCACAATACCCAAAACTGCAATAGCGAATATTCCAACAATGCCAACCAGCTACAGACTGCACACAGCACAGTCACTGATTTTCATACAGAGCGCTACGTGGCGTTACCAACATTAAAACCTAAACAGCGTACTTACAGTGTGTGTGAAGGAGTGTTGTTTGAGAGTTTAATTTTTCTTGTACGGCGCTTTCTCATTGAATTTGTGCTTCGAAAATGAAAGGGTGTTAACCACTCGAAATACCGGAGGTTGTGGAAGACGCCACCCAGGTATATTCCCGTAAGGTATTTGAACAAAAGTCAAATTAACATGACGGTTAGTATTTACTTGGATAGTTTTGTTTCTGACGAGTTCTCAATTCAAGACGAGCTACCTGAGTAATTTAAATATTGCTTCAATGTGCAAATGATAAATATTTCAGTGGAGCCGCAAGGACTAGTGTCTTGTACGAGGCGTGTTTTCAATGAAAACACCGTTATAAAATAAAACTTCATTTCTGCACAAAAACCTGGATCTTACCCACTTTTCAACATAATTTTCATACATATTAGAACACTTATCTTACCGCATGGCCAGTTTTCTGAATTCCATTCTAATGGAAATCTGCTGCCAGACTTTTCATTTATATTACTGCACTCATCGTATTGTATCACCAGTTTCTGAAACCTCGTTCTCATAGAAATCTACCGTCTGACTTTTTCCAGTTCTGTACCAATGTTTTTGACATTGTTAGCTTCCTCGTAGCACTTCTTGAATTGCAAGGAGAAATATTGTCACTAGATTTTACGTCGGGGCTACACAGCGGCTGATTAGATTCGGGAGACGTTGAATGCGTCTATTCTAAGGACTGTTGATTTTATCGCGGTATAACATGAGCAATTCATATTTCGTCGCCAGTGACAATCTTGTTTGTAATCGTATTCCTTTCGACACAGTACCTCTTGAAGAATGTCGTTGCACTCGTAAACCCATAGGTTTTGTGGAACTCTGTCGCAATAGCATACAGAACACGTATTGAAACGTGCCGGAAGGCATGAACAATGATGAAATTGTATACGAATACCAGTACATATTTCACAATCGGCGGTATTTTCAGCTGACTGAACAGCTTTAAAAATGTATAAATGTACGTTCATAAAAGCGAAAGGTGTAGTAATAGCGTTTGTGGGTAGCCAACAACTAAAGAATGGGCAGTACAGCGACGACAAATCTGCAGCAGCCACATGTGCCCATCTAATTTTCAGTATACGCCTGTATTTCAAATACTATTTTCCTTAATCCTGTACTGTATATCACCCACGTTTCACTTTCGCACTTCAAACAAATTCCTTCAGAAAGTACTTCCTTAAACTAAAGTTTATATTCGATGTTAAAGTGTATTGATGGAAATGGGAGTGTTGCACCATGAAGAGATAGTTCGATGTACAGGGTATCCCACTTAAATTTGCCACCTCATATATTTCCGAAACGAAACCAAATGCAAAAAAATGGAATTTTTCAGGGATTCATCTGCGCCAGGGGCTCACACAATGGGTAGGAATGCAGAAACTCTGCAAGTAAACAAACATCACTTTAAACATTTTTTTTAATACGAGTAGTGATGGCAGACTTGGTTTAACTGCTCTAAGCCTCACATCTTCTAAAAGACTATCAATAACAGAAACTGCGCCACAGTTCCTGCGTAATGCTGTAATACGTAACGCGAGACGTCTGTACTGTTCTGAAGTCTTCTGTAGGCTACACTTGCTCTCAGCATTACGGCAGAAACTGTAGCGCCGTTGTCGTCCTTTAAAATCCACCAATTTCGAAAGGTATGAGGACAGTGATAACAACTCTGCCGTCACTAATTGTACCTCTACTTTTTATTTCCGTAGAGAAAACGTACAGACGCCGTTTAAATAAATGTAACTTTATGCTGAAAGCGATGTGTGTTTACATCTATGGATGGTACATTCCTGCTCATTGTGTAAGCCCCTGACACAGGTGCTTCCCTGGTCAATTGCATTTTTCACATGTTGTTTTGTTTTGGAAATACAACGTTAAGTGGGACACCCTGCATACGAAACTTGTGGTGAAGTTGTCAGATGACGGCCATTTAACAATCGAACTTCCATATCAATGGAAAGTGTCTATCACTAAATTCAGTTTGATTCCCTGAGGCCGGAATAAACTCTTGTAATCTTTGTGGTACGGAAGCAAATATATGTCTTGGGAATCCTTGCCATGTGTCGAATACATGCTGTGTCAGTTCATGAACATTACTGGCACAAAGGTGGTGCGAAAATATACATCTTTCCATCACATTTTGGACACGCTCTGTAGGTGACAATAAGTGGACTGGATGGACCACTCAAGAATCCGTGCATTTATCAAGGCATTTGTGGCGAGAAGTCTTCAAGTCCACTTGTCACATCCAGTAGTGCCCCTCACCCCCTCCGTGGTTTATGTGAGCTGTCGCCAAGTAATCTCAAGACATGTTTCCTTCGATCACGCCACAACGAACAAAAGCAAGTCTTATCGATTAATATCGCAGAATGTCTTTCCCTGCCACAGTATAGTCTGGCTCTATGTCAAATGTCTATAGACTCACAATAGAAAGAATGTTTTAATCAACGTTTTCCACAGGCATGGAAATACGAAGAATGAGAATGGCAGCATTCAGTCCAAGTATTCCGTTTTCGACACTGGGGTACAAAGGAGAAGGCTACACGTGCACCCTGGGTAACGTTGCATGACAAGCAAACACTTGCGATCAGATAGCCTTGCGATGTACTCATCATAAGATTCATTCTAACGTGCCTCAAAAAGCTAACATGCTGTGAGACAAAACGAATGGCCCTTTGCAGGAAAGTTCCGACCCTCAGTCCGAATTTTCTACAGTAAAACAAAAACGTAAGCTATATAGACCAAAAAGTTCTATGTTTAGAAGATTTAATATTGTAAATGCTATTCTCCATACTCTATGTATTCTTTTTTTTTCAGTGTGCCAAAAGCCCATTCGACAAATAAGCAAATAATCATCTGTCAGAAAAGCATTTCTCGCTACTCCCTGCCTGCTTTTTATAACCTCTCTACTTCGACCTTGCGGACCTAGTTTGCTGCCCAAATAGGCTCATTTACGGCTTTTAGTGTCTGATTCCCTAATCCAATTCCGTCAGCATCTCCTTATTTAATTCGACTACATTCAGTTACTCTTGTTCTGCTTTCGTTAATGTTCGAATTAAACACTATTTTCAAGATATTACCAGATCCATTCAACAGATCTGAGTCCTATGCTGTCTCCGACAGAATTACAGTGTCATGCTACTGTTCCGTCAGTATGCAGCGCAACTGTTTCTTTCGACCCCATTCCTTCACGGGCTGGCCTGTAGTGACTACAAAGTTTTGTGTGCGGAAAGCTGTGGTGTGTGTTTTCCAGTGCCGTGCTGAGTATGGAATCAACTGCTTGTTCACCAAGTACATTCTTTTGTGCCTCCCTTTAAGCCAAGTGTTGGTCGCGGCTAGTGGGCACTAAGTGTCATTCCCAACAATATGTTGAGACAGTGGCAGCTGCAACGGACAGCGATCTCGCTGCTGCAAGTTGCCTTGTCAACTTGGTGGTGTAAGGAGAAGCCAAACAGCGGACGAATATCTCCGACACTCTGTGACATTGGCGAGATGGGCTTAGGCATCCCTTCAGATACAGGACGCTCTGAGATTTTCTGGTGTGTAAGGCAATGGCATCCGCTGTGCGGCTTCGGTGGATTCTTTCCGAATCCCACAACCAACTGATGTAGCAGACGGCTTGTAGATCAGCGGCTTTGCCTAGCCGGGAACATTCTTCTATGAGTCTGAGTAACTTAGACGTAAATTGAAGTGATGACTGGTTCGGATGCGACGTCGATCAAACGCACGAAGACAAATGAATGTTGTTACCAACTAAGCTGGAAACAATTATACTGGCTCCGGCTGGGTGCGTTGTGACAGGTGGTAGGCTCCTGACAAATACTTGACTGTGAACAAGCCGTGTCGTGCTATTTTGCATTGCAACGCGATCAACCACTAAAGCCAGAACGTTGCCTTGCAGGATTCGGGACCTGCAATATTGCACACCTGGTAAGATGAATCACGTTGATGGCTGACCTGTATACTACTTGGATGTTAGGAGAGGCCTGCATCAAATTGTACATCCCCAGACCGCTCGTTTTGTTGGTAAAATACCTATATGTCAATTGGTATGGCCTGATGAAAGGGCCAAGGCGTCACTGACCCATGGGACCAGTCTCCTGGTATTAGTTCCCATCAACCCAGACATTAAGTTGCCGTCGGGCGTAAAATAACCAATATTATACCCATATGGTAATGGTTCCAGCCTACCGTGCAACATTCTAGTATCAGTCGAATTTGTTTTGTGAGTTGTCGCCTTCATAAAAGAAATAAATTTTGTCGTGGTTCTTCCAGTAGATCGGTGTACCACCTGCTTCAAGTCTTCTTGGGATATTCCCTGCGTAATTGCACTGGATTCATGGTACTTTTGATATATTTCAAGCGTCATCTTGAATAATAACCGCTTAGTAGCTTTTGTAAATAATTTATTTAACGACTGGTTTCGTAGCCTAGGTAAACCATTCGTTAAATGAATTATTTTCAATGGCAGCCAAGCGGTTATTATTCAAGATGTCTACTTAAGACTGCGGTTGTCCCTCATTGAAGACAGTATGTTGTCAAATGATCGTGCAATCGGACAGTGATCAGTGTACTAGATGATTTTTCGAGGGTGTAGACGGTCGTCATTCACTAATAAGCACGATATTAAATCCGTGCACCTGCCAGTTAGCCATCGAAGACTGATCGGCAACCAACATCACACAGTTTGTTAGTGCGCTATATGCGCTCTGCGCCTGCGTCATGATCGTAATTGTGCGACCGATCGCACCGCCAGCTGGTGGCGCCCTGGATTGTGGAACTGCGACTCAGCTGCCCCTCGGCGTACTATGTCACCTTTGCTAAGAGTAAATCGACGAAATAACGGGATTCCTTGCGTCTTTGAGTTAACAACAGCTGTCCCGATTAATAATTTTCATTTCATGTGTATTTCTTGAATCTTTTAATAATGGCAGCTCGCTTTCAAAGTATAAAAACTCAACGTTCTTCCACGGTGTGCTTTATCCTCCCTATATTAGTTATACATAGGCAAGAAATTAATACACTCGAGCCGTCTGCAATAACAAATCATTTATCTCAGGTCTAAGAAGGTCCGAAGTCTTAGAGGTAGACGGAAAAACGCACCCGTGGTAATAAGTGAAGGAAATTTTAGTATCTAATTCCTCTCCTTAAAATCCAACATTTTCAGTTTCTTCAAAATTCTTTTTAACGGGGATTATACAAATATGTGACGTCTAGAAAAATAGGCGTAGGTATACGAGCATTTAGATACCGAGTGTTCTACGACGAGTTTTATTACTGAGAAGTGCTGAACACAAAACGTATACATTAACTGGGACTTGTTCATTAAAGATGCATTACAATATTAATAACTACATGCAACTAATCAATTCTCATTCTTAAAAATTAAAGTAAAAACAATACATACAAACAACGCATATAGAAGCATCCTTTTGTTGACATACACCTGTCAAATTAGTTCCCAGTATGATATGTACAAAAGCTGTGACTGACTACAGTACACAGATAGCACTGACATTTGATGCAACAATAACATGACCTTCTTGTAGAACCCTCCTTCTAACATCTCTGTGTATTCACTTTCGGTCGTTGCGTAGGTGATTTCTTCCATCAACTATGATAGTAGTTGGTGGCAAACGCCAACTTTGATCCTAGATGGACCTTTCACATGTGATGGAACTGCTACTTGCAAAATCCACATTTTCCGCTCTCCAAACAATAATAAGAAGTGTTCCATAATTATGCAACAGGTACGTGTCATTGATGTAAGCCTTCTTGAAAACCCAAATGACGAGCGCTTTTTACTAACCGCTTCGCGCTTCAGAGCTAACGGAGGAGGACGAAGTTCTCTTGCGTTACATATTTACAATCGTACGCCATATAATGGCATATACAGCCCCGAAGTTTCAACACAGTACACGGTGAGACTCTAAAAATGGTCGGAAGGCGGTAGTATAAGTCAAATGAAGGGAAAATGGCGGCCGAATTGCAGGAGAGAAGGGACGAGCGCTCAGACTGGGCAAATTGCTACGCGGTTGGCGCCTGAGCTATGGGCAACCTGCTGCGCAGTGCGGACAGGTGTGTCGCAGGCATTGCAGGCGCAGACCTGGCTACAAGCCACGGACGGTGCCGGCTTTTCAACAGTTAGGGCCGCACTACGGAGAAAGAATGATACTTTTTTCCATAGACAAAGCTAAGTTTTGCCAGAGATTCTAACCGTACAGCGAGCTGATAGTTGATCGCAGACTGCAGTTATTTCGTGTGTCTTACCTACTTTTTCATATACACGATCTTCAATCATGAATCATGTGTTAGACTTACTCCAGCCTACGTCTTTTCGCTCTGCCCAACTTATATTTCTCCTGGGTTCTGGAGTTCATTAATTGTCATATTAGTCGATCATTTCCTATCTGTCTCACATGTGTTAAACCTTTTCGTCTGTAATTCATTATCAATTCATTATCTGAAGTTGTATGGATTAAATTGTCTTCTGCCATGGTTGTTTCTCAGTCTTCTGCTACACAGATAACTCCTCTTAGAGATCTCATTCCAAATGCCTGGCTGTGTTTTAGCTTAATTTTGGTGACTGGCTGGGTCTAAATTTCGTAAAACAATGCCAGTACGTCTATTGCACTTTCGTAATTGTGTTAACAGTATTGTGAATGTAGTTACGCAAAATGCTCCTAATTCAGTCCAGACATCCAAAGTAGAAGAAAAATGTTTTCCTGCTATATTTCCTTAACGTTGCCGTTGCACGCCATGATTTCTTAGTAAATATTTCCTGGGAAATGTGAAATATGTACTAACACTGTAATAAATAGTAGAATATTATACAAATAACTTTGGTCTAAATATTTTAAGTATCACAAATAGTAATGTTTTCAGGCTCTATGTTACAGGTCATAGTTCTCCGTAAGTAGTGACTGTTACATCGGAAGGTAGATTTCAGAGTATTGTCTGAACTGATTGCACGCACTGATCGGCATTGTCTAATAGTCGGTGTGGAACTGTGTCTGTGTTATGAGCCTGTCGTCAAGAATAACCACGTTGAGACTGAAATTTTCACTCTGCAGTGGAGTGTGCTCTGATATGAAGCTTCCTAGCAGATTAAAAGCCTGAGCCGGTCAGAGACTCGAACTCGGGACCTTTGCCTTTCGTCTCCAGATGCTCTACCGACTGAACTACCCAAACATGACCCATGACCCGTCCTCACAGCTTTATTTCCACCAGTACGTCATCTCTTACCTTCCAAACTTCACAGAAGTTCTCCTGCGAAGCTTTTCAGGTCTAGCACTCCTGGAAGAAATGATATTGCGGAAACAGGTCTTAGCCACAGCCTAGACGATGTTTTCAGAATGAAATTTTGACTCTGCAGCGTAGTGTGCACTCATATGGAACTTCCTGGCAGACTAGCTCAGTCGGCAGAACTCTTGCCCGTGAAAGGCAAACGTCCCTAGCTGGAGTCTCGGTAAGGCACGCAGTTTTAACCTTCCAGGAAGTTTCATTTTAGCGCACAGTCCGCTGCAAAGCAAAATTTCACTTTCTAAACATCCCGTAGACCGTGGATAATACGTGTATCCGCAATATACGAGGCCTGTTCAGAAAGTAAGCTCCGATTGATTGCCAAATTGAAACCACAGTGAACATCAGAAATGTTTTACTTGTAACAATTAGCTACACCTTTCAGCTACTTCTCTACGTAGTCGCCGTTCTGACTTAGACTTTTGTCATAGCGTTGTACCAACTTTTCAATAGCCTCATCATAGAAGGCAGCCGCCAGTGCTTTCCGCCAATTCTCCACGCTGGCCTACACCTCGTTGTCTGTGTCAAAATGTTGTCTTCAAAGACAGCGGTTCATGTGACCGGAGATCAAACTCAGGGGGAGACAATTGCGGACTGTATTGTGGGTAATCTCACATTTCCATTTGAAAACGATGCAGGAGCATCGTCATTGCCCCTGCAGAATGCGGCTGAGAATTGTCTTGAAGAAGAAACAGCACGACAGTTATGTAATGTTAGCTGCATAGCTTCAGGCGAAATTTATCACCAGGCCCTCGTACTTGGCGGCAGACACTATTTTCTAGACATCTTTACGCACTCACTGCGAGCTCAGAAATGAGAAGAGCGACGTGATGCTAACTGGGGTTATACTAGAGACACTACCCAACACATCTGTGCAAAGCTTTATCGGATTTTCATAGTCGTTTCCATTTCGCGACCGATCGGAGCTTACTTTCTGAACGCCCCTCGTACTTTCTTCCAGGACTGCTAGTCTTGTAAGTTTCGCAGCAGAGCTTCTGTAAAGTTTGGAATGTAGGAGATGAAGTACTGGCGGAAGTAGGGCTTTGAGGACGGTTCATGAGTCGTGCCTGGGTGAATCAGTAGGTAGAGCACTTGCCCACGAAAGGCAAAGGTCCCGATTTTGAGTCTCGGCACGGCACACAGTTTTAATCTGGAAGGAACTTTAATATCCATGTCCGCCAGTACAAGGCGGAAGCGAAGTATCCCGTAGTTGAGAATGTTCCCTATTGGCTCCTGCCCACACCACCGACGGACGTACTCGAAGCCCTGGAGGAAGTGGCACAGAATCAGGGAAAGGTCTGTGTGTGTGGGCGTCAGCTGGAGCCTTTTGCATGGCACTGAGAGACACGCGGAGAGTGGTTCTGCCTGTGTGGTGGCGGCCTTCTGCAGTGTTTGTTTTTGTTGTGTACCTCTTGCCCGCTGTGCAGTAACACTGGCGCTACTTTCTAATTTCTAATGATTGTGACAATCTTTTACTGACACCTTCCAGTTTTTTTTCTCTGCATCTCTACTTTCAAAATACGAGGGTCTCAACCCTTGTAGGAAAATCCAGGATTTTTATTCAAAAATAAAGTTTTTGACTAAGCTCTTTACACGCCATGTTTTCGCAATACAGACTTTGCACTCTTACATTTTGCTATACCTGTTCATACTCACTTTTCATGTTTATTCCATTTTTTTTATTTCCTCTCGTTCCAAAGGACATCTATACCCACGACATATGATCATATGATCATTTGCCTCGTACACAACCAAAATAGTTTCAAACAGAAAGATTCATAGTGAAAACAAAAGTTGAAATAAAAAATGGCAAAAAGAAAATTGTAATGATCACAATAATCACAGTATAAATAGTGGAATTAATAATATATGGAGTAAGTACTGGGAGATGATGAATCTTGCACAGGATAGGGTAGCATGGAGAGCTGCATCAAACCAGTCTCAGAACTGAAGACCACAACAACAACAAATATATTTGCCAAACATATAGTTAAGTGAGAGAGATTATTAGTGTATCTAGGGCCTTAGGTCTCTGAAGATGACAGACAACTGTACACGGAAAGAAGTAAGAAGAACAAAACTTGCGAGGAAAGCAAAATATAAGAGTTTTACGAGGCCCATGTTGTTAACAGTCATTCAAAAGTTCTACATGACGTGTTTGAATGATAGGCTTTAGGAAACTAGCGTGAAAATCGTTGATCGAAATAGGAACTAATACCTAAATACTAAAAGAATTGAGGGTAAATATGATGTTGTCCATAAAAAGCTCTTATAGAAACCACAAGTTTCTTGGACACACAACCCGCAGACATCTTAGACTGAACCATTAACCAAGGATAAACTGAGAGATAAAGATAACAAAAAGAGCTGGGATGTCGCATTTACTAGAGGGCAATTTGCAATAAATTTTCACGATGAGTCATCAACATTTAACACTGAAAAGGAGGAATGAAAAATTTATACATTATTTTCGACGCTCTTGTGAATTCCTTTTCCATTTAAGAATGAAGTCGCCTCAAGTACTCTTGAACACAAATGAATAAATTTGCCGGGAGATAGTATTTTGTCACTGTGCGCCTTGCTGTAGCGGATGGATACTAACGTGTGTTTTGGATTGCTACAAAACTACACTCCTGGAAATGGAAAAAAGAACACATTGACACCGGTGTGTCAGACCCACCATACTTGCTCCGGACACTGCGAGAGGGCTGTACAAGCAATGATCACACGCACGGCACAGCGGACACACCAGGAACCGAGATGTTGGCCGTCGAATGGCGCTAGCTGCGCAGCATTTGTGCACCACCGCCGTCAGTGTCAGCCAGTTTGCCGTGGCATACGGAGCTCCATTGCAGTCTTTAACACTGGTAGCATGCCGCGACAGCGTGGACGTGAACCGTATGTGCAGTTGACGGACTTTGAGCGAGGGCGTATAGTGGGCATGCGGGAGGCCGGGTGGACGTACCGCCGAATTGCTCAACACGTGGGGCGTTAGGTCTCCACAGTACATTGATGTTGTCGCCAGTGGTCGGCGGAAGGTACACGTGCCCGTCGACCTGGGACCGGACCGCAGCGACGCACGGATGCACGCCAAGGCCGTAGGATCCTACGCAGTGCCGTAGGGGACCGCACCGCCACTTCCCAGCAAATTAGGGACACTGTTGCTCCTGGGGTATCGGCGAGGACCATTTGCAACCGTCTCCATGAAGCTGGGCTACGGTCCCGCACACCGTTAGGCCGTCTTCCGCTCACGCCCCAACATCGTGCAGCTCGCCTCCAGTGGTGTCGCGACAGGCGTGAATGGAGGGACGAATGGAGACGTGTCGTCTTCAGCGATGAGAGTCGCTTCTGCCTTGGTGCCAATAATGGTCGTATGCGTGTTTGGCGCCGTGCAGGTGAGCGCCACAATCAGGACTGCATACGACTGAGGCACACAGGGCCAACACCCGGCATCATGGTGTGGGGAGCGATCTCCTACACTGGCCGTACACCACTGGTGATCGTCGAGGGGACACTGAATAGTGCACGGTACATCCAAACCATCATCGAACCCATCGTTCTACCATTCCTAGACCGGCAAGGGAACTTGCTGTTCCAACAGGACAATGCACGTCCGCATGTATCCCGTGCCACCCAACGTGCTCTAGAAGGTGTAAGTCAACTACCCTGGCCAGCAAGATCTCCGGATCTGTCCCCCATTGAGCATGTTTGGGACTGGATGAAGTGTCGTCTCACGCGGTCTGCACGTCCAGCACGAACGCTGGTCCAACTGAGGCGCCAGGTGGAAATGGCATGGCAAGCCGTTCCACAGGACTACATCCAGCATCTCTACGATCGTCTCCATGGGAGAATAGCAGCCTGCATTGCTGCGAAAGGTGGATATACACTGTACTAGTGCCGACATTGTGCATGCTCTGTTGCCTGTGCCTATGTGCCTGTGGTTCTGTCAGTGTGATCATGTGATGTATCTGACCCCAGGAATGTGCCAAAAAAGTTTCCCCTTCCTGGGACAATGAATTCACGGTGTTCTTATTTCAATTTCCAGGAGTGTATTTTCGACTCTTCTTCCGTCTTGTGAGCTAGTGATCACTGAACTGATACTGGCATTCCTTGTCAACAAATAAATGACGTCAAATGCAAAGGTCTTTAACCTAGACGTTTTGAGTTGTAAGGGATGTCCCACGCCCGGGTTCCCGGGTTCGATTCCCGGCGGGGTCAGGGATTTTCTCTGCCTCGTGATGACTGGGTGTTGTGTGCTGTCCTTAGGTTAGTTAGGTTTAAGTTGTTCTAAGTTCTAGGGGACTGATGACCATAGATGTTAAGTCCCATAGTGCTCAGAGCCATTTTTTTGTAAGGGATGGAATGGAAGGACAATGTAAAGGATAGTGGAATAAGAGTGAATGCGTTCTTTGTTCGCAATGGTCATGGATGTTTAGTTACTGTAGTTACGTTAAGTTTGATACGATAATACATGACTCCAGCACCACTGATGAAAATGATTTTTCGATTACTATTTAGTTTAAAAATGAGACTTGAAGAAATAATAAAAATAAGTGCAAATACGATGACACATTGAAATACAGTTTTTTAACAATTATCACACTACTGGCCATTAACATTGCAACGCCATGGAGGTACATCTGATAAACTTCCAAATGGTGTGAAGTGTACAACATTCTTGCATATGTAAATGGTTAACATTTCGGCGCAACGCAATCTACAGACTATATGTAAGGTAAAATCACACGGAGATTTTCTGATAGAGATATCACATTAATATTGGTTACTTGTGAGAAGATTGTGTAATGAATATAAGAAAGAGAATCGTCTAACAGCACCTATCAGAGCTCGACAGCAGTAGAACCGGCGCTATTGACGCAGTGTTTAAGGCACCATGATAGTTCTATTATATGGCAAGCGAATACGGAAGGTATGGGGTGAGGGGGGCTGTACTCAGCGCTGTGCGGGATCACAACGGCCCCACGCGACAAGCGCCAGAGAGGACGGACGGACTGTTCATTCAACCACTTAGTATCATATATCTACATCAGGGCCAGGGCCTTTTTGAACTAATACAAGCGTCCACATGCGAAATGTGATGACGTCTAAAACACCACGGGCTGTCAGCATAGAGTGCCCAGCCAGGGTTTCCACTGACGCTGCAGCCGACACACAAAACAACACTGGACACAGGAGTATATCTACATTGACTTGCAGGTGAGTCCATGTTCTGCTTGTAGCATCACGATGGACGTATCAATGTTTGAAGGCTGTGTAAAGAACAAACATTATCACTGCATTCATCATTATCATACGACCCAAGCATCAGTCGTGGTGGTATGTGATGCCATTGGTTACACAGAAGTGTCACATCTGATACACTTGGCGGGAAATTTGGAGATCAGCCATTTAACCTTAACAGTACCACCACATTTTCCATAACATGTACTCACAAGGATGGGAGGGGTGGTGGGTATTTAGTGTTCACCAAAAAATAATGCAAAAACAAATTTCGGTAATTGTTCTTAACTTTTATTAACAAAATACTTTTAAGTAGGCATAGGAGCATAACTTTGAAATATCAACACATTTTTCCCATAATGTGTACGAGGGGAGTGGTGCCTCTTTACCACCACAAAACGTTAAAAAATACACATATTTCGTTAATAGTCGTTGATTTTTATTCGCAATAAAGTTTAAATACGTTAAATGTGTAAAATGGGTCCTGAACTTGAAAATATGAAAATGACATTTGTTGTGAAAAGTCCCACTTGCTAGTAACGCTTAAAGTTTCAGGTTAAGTTTTACTGACAAAATTTAAAACAATTGCGGAATCTGGCGTAGGAAATCATTTTAAACAATAAATATTATTTCAATTTTTTTAAACGTGTGAATTACATGGATAAAAACTAAAACAAACTTAACTCCGTCAGAACTGGTCTTGGAAGGCCCACGGTACCGACGGGCGCCTTATCATCCTCAGTCCATTGGCCTCACTGGATGCGGATATGCAGGGCATGTGGCCAGCACACCTCTCTTCTGGCCGTATTTCAGTTTACAAGACCGGAGCCGCTGCTTCTCAACCAAGTAGCTCCTCAGCTTGCCTCACAAGGGCTGTGAGCACCCCGCTCACTAACAGCGCTCGGCAGACCGGATGGTCACCCATCCAGGTGCTAGCCCAGCCGGACAGCGCTTTACTTCGGTGATCTGACGGAAACCGGTGTTACCACTGGGGCAAGGCCGTTGGCGAATTACATAGCTAGCTTACGTTATTTTCAAAAGTATCCGCCCGCCCCCCTCCCCCAAGTTCCAAGAGTTATATTTCTTACATGTTAAGGCCAGAAGCTGTGCCGTATTCTTGAAGTCTTCATGACGTTATCTTTCTGTAAAGTAACACAAGAAAGACTACATACTGAGTATTAAGACGGCTTGTATGTCGTGATACATTGAGATTATGTCTGGTCTAGCACAGTAAAAATATGATGCAATTCGTAGGTACGTTATGGAAGCAAATATTCTCAAAATTGCTGAGAAATAGAAGTGCCTGCAGTACTTGAATAAATACTTTTAATATGGATTAATGCTTTTGCCTGAAAATGGAGAGCTAGCATTGCCAATCATTTGTGAAAAGATGAAGCAATGAAGCTTTCAGCACTAAGTGAACACTTTATAAAATTGCATTCTAACAATGTGTGTATGTCAGTTTCATTTTCCCAAGCTTTAAAACCTAAGAGGGAGAAACGTAACAGGGTAGAAAATTTATTTGGAAAACCTATACTCGGTGCAGAGGAATGCCTCCTTTCTTCCTGTTAAGTCTTGTTGTTAATAGTGAAATGTGAGAAATATATGCTATCGGAGAAACACTTGTATTAAAGGGCTCCGGAAAGGCTCAAAATCATGAAAAGTTCAATTTTTGTTTTTTTTGCGTTTTCTGAATCTGCAGACTATTACCTTTTAATAGATATATAATTTATTAAATTCCGAATATTACAACTATTTTTAAATTTTTTTTTGAAAAGTGTTCTACATGGGCGTGACCCACTGTGGCGCTGTTAAACTGCTGTCAAATGGTGTTATTATTAACGTCCGTGTTCATCAGGTACATTTTAGTGATGTGAGATAAAGTATGTGATGTGGCTAACCTGTGATGGTTCAATATATATCGCTGGTGTGATTGTCGATTGTTTCATGTTTATTTACTCTGTCGTTATCTCGAAAATACTCGTAATTAATTCTGTTTCTTGAGTCTCTGTTTTGTTGAAGTATAATAATGAGTAAAAGTAAAGTTATTAGAAATCCTCTGAAGGCTTTTAAGAAAAGGATAAATGTTGGAAAGCCAAAGGTATGTGTTATTACTGTAAACAATAAAGACGATAACCAAGAGAGTGAACCTAACCTCTCAAGTACACCTGCCCATAGCAGTCAAAGTGGGAAAGAAAATACTTCACAGAAGAAGCTTGGTTCAATGAGTGAAAACTATGAATGTTTTATGGGCGAATCGGATGTGAATGAAATATTTGATATGTCGGTTCTCAAAGGAATTTTTTCAAACTGTGTAAGATGTATTCATTGTAGTGAAGTTGGTCTGGAACTCTCCATAATAAAGCACGTAGGACTTGCTAGTGAAATACAACTGAAATGTGATAAGTGTTCATACATGACCACCTTTTGGAACAGTGTTGCAGTAACTGCAACTGAAGAAAATGGTAGCAAAATCTACGAACACAACAACGAGCGATGCTTGCTTTAGACAAGGAACGCCTTCGGGCTGCAGACAGGGCTGTAAAGAGTCTAGAAATACAAGCAAGAGTAAACAGGAGGAGGAACAAGAGGAAACTGGAGGAGGAGTTTGCAGAGGATGAAGATAATCCATCCTATGGACCTGGAATGCACTAAAAAGTTAATTCAATCTTTGTCGCTCGATTCCCAAAACTTTTATTTTCTCATACTAATTACATGTTTTCTAAGGATCTTCCAAACATATTTGTTTCAAACTTTCAGTAAATGTTACACAGTACCTTCTGCATAATTTAACACAGCCTTTTTCCAAAAAACTGTATATTTTTTAATATATAAATAAAAAATTGCAAAAAAATATTGTGAACTTTCATTACAATTGAAAAAAAATCATCTTTAATAACTGAACTAAAATTTTGTAAAATCCCTGTGTTAAGTTGTAGCCCATATTCCAATAAATAATCTGTAAAAAGTTCAACTTCCTACCTCAAATACTTTGTGAGGAAAGATGTAATTTATAAGCGTTATTTTAACATTGTAAGTATAGGGCGTTCCGGAGCCCCTTAACAGCAGTTAAAGAAATTGCTGGGGCCAGATGTTTGCGGCCGGATGAAAATTAATTCTTTTGCGCTATGGCAGAGTATAGAGAAAAACCATGTGGCCTTTGATGTGGAGCAAGAGCTTTAGTATATCTTCAAAAACGGAGTTGCTTATGCATATTACGGCATTAACAGCTAGAGACAGCGACACATTGCTCGTAGTCTACGTCTGGTATATTAATGTGAGTGACGAGGTAATGAAGGTAATTTTGTAGTAGTTAGACAACCAACACGAAAGGCTCTTCTACCCAATAAAGGGTCGAAGTTTGATGGCGATGTATCCGTGTTTGGTTTAAAATCCACAACAGCTGACGTTATAGAAAGCCAACCTACAATTAAATATGAGATTGATTGAATCTCTCTGGTACGTCATTTATGTTATTATTGAACGATCGTCTTTTGTGACAAGATGTGTCAGGATAATAACTAAGAAACATAACATCCTCCCCTGCACCCAAAGTGCTTACCATCTGTCTACAAACTTTGAGATACAATAATGTTCCTCTGGCGATTGACTAAAGCCATTGAGATGGGACCAAAGTACAACGTCTTAACTTTCCTAATCTTCCAGATGTATTTGACACACACAACGAGATCAGCACACGCCTGTAAAGGGACCAAATGAACGGCATATTGATAATTTTTACTTATTGACCGTCTGACAGCAACTGAATAAAACACAATTTTAGTGTCATACGCGTTTCGCCTTTATTTTCTGCAAGGCATAATCAGTGGCCTGGAATATGTACATATGTTTGCTATTGAATTTACATTTTCGTCACTGTACCTATGGGTTATAGACAGTTCTGGTGGTTGGTATTTCCTGTTAAGTAGTAATGTTTTGAACTGTGCTTATAGGTTGCGTGGACAATTTCTTACATATTACGCTCCTGTTGCATGTTTGGTGTTGTTCTTCTTATGAATGCCAATTTGCGGTTTTTTCCCCACGTCCCACAGCACTATGAACTGAACGCTTGTTTCAATGCAATGTTTTGGTTTCTGTTGCCGACTGTCAAATGTTTTTGCCAAAGATCAAATGTTATTGCCAAACTTTCGAGTGTAATTATTGAAGCATCTGTGACCTGTTCGTGTATGCATTTGTGTGTGCGTTTGTGTATATGTGTGTGTGTGTGTGTGTGTGTGTGTGTGTGTGTGTGTGTTTGTGTGGTACAATTTTTTTGTGGGCTCTGCTTATGTGTGTGTGTGTGCGTGTGTGTGTGTGTGTGTGTGTGTGTGTGTGTGTGTGTCCAGATGGTGAAGGGGGAAGAGTTTTTTTGTTTTATCTTATCATTTCCTTTATTAAAAATTCAATAGCAAACATATGTACATTTTCCAGGTCACTGTAGTGGGACGAAATTAAGCGTCACCCATCCACCAAAGTCAGCCCAGTTTGCAGTGACTATAAGTTTAATTTAGTTTTGTTTATGTGTTTTCTTATTATTTGTAATAAATGTGAATTATCTAAAAGTTTGTATTTTTTTATGTGTTTCATGTACGGAGAGGTCGGCGCAACGAACGGGGACAGCATCTTCGTTGCCGCGACCAGAGAGGAAATTGCTGGCCGCTATACGTCGCGGGTCGACAGCCAAGGAGCAACAGAAGATCCTGGAACCGAGTTGTTGCGTCGTGCTTCTAAAAATTAAAAATGAAGTTTTATACTCTTTTTGTACAACAATGACATCATATAGATCTTAATCTTATTGAAATGTTAGTCACTGTCTGTCAACGCTCAAGTTCACATCTGTATGTGTAGGAAGCTAATAAAATAGTGTATGTTACTAAAGGTGAAACACGTGTCTTGAAGATTTATTTATGAAGAGTTATGTGAACGAATTAATAATATATTTGACAAGATTATTGATTCAGACAGCGTTGGCCGAAACTTTGAATCTAAAAAGTTTATTTAATGTGTGATTCTGATATCGATTAGATCAAGATAACGTGTGTCGATATAATTTTCTGAGGAGAAACAAACGAAATTTAAATTCGAAAAAGTTACGAAAACCAATTGGCCCAAGTGATGTAATTCTCTGCACACGACTCAACTGATGTTTTACAGTTTCGTTCAAGAACCATTCTATGACAATTTAAAAAGAATATGAATCATTTTTGAAGTGGGTTGTAACTGACGTAGGTGACGAAGTCTGCACATGGTCATATATCAAACGAAAACCTAATACGTCGTTACACCGCACCGTGGCGACCGTGACAGGACTTGTGTGCAACTAAGGCACACAGGTACGAAACAAAACATCAAGAGTCCTTCGGAAGTCAACGCGAGTTTTCGTGGAGCCTTCACCAGCCAGCGGCGACTTCGTGGGTGTGGGCATCTGACGGAGTGCAGCCAAGCAGTACGGTCACGCAGTTGTTCCACGAGAAGGCGCATCTGTTGGGCAGCAGCTGAACGCTGCAAACCTCGACAACCCTTTTTTTCCCTAAACTAATAGGCCCAGTACGTCAGCTGCGGGGCGTTCCTCCGGCTGGTATTAGAGGTGTTGCTGAGGGCTTCGCCTGTCTACGGCGGTGCCGGGAGTGGTTGCAGCTAGCGACGTTTCCGGTGTTCGACTCAGCGTCCTGCCGGTTGCGGTTCAAATGGCTCTGAGCACTATGGGACTTAACATCTGTGGTCATCAGTCCCCTAGAACTTAGAACTACTTAAACCTAACTAACCTAAAGACATCACACACATCCATGCCCGAGGCAGGATTCGAACCTGCGACCGGAGCAGTCGCGCGGTTCCGGACTGCGCGCCTAGAACCGCTAGACCACCGCGGCCGGCGCCGGTTGCGGAAGCGGGGTCGCAGCATCTCAGCGGCTGCATCGACGGCTGTTACATCTGCAGCCCATAGCAGCACACTAATCATCGAGAACTACAAATTACAATATTAGTGTCCGGTGAGTTTGTTTCAAGTTGGAAGTGGAGTGTTGTACATAGGAAGTGTGCTTTTACAGGATTGTTGATTACAAGTCTGCGTGTGTAAATAGTTAATATCTTACAATAATGTCGGGAAGTGAAATGTCAGACGAAGAGCAATCTATGTCCGATAGGAGCATGAGAGCCCTTTTTAGGGCGATCGCTAAATTAAAACAATCTAACGAGGAATCTACTGCTAGATTAAAAGAGGAACTAAAACAGGAATTAAAACAGTCTAACGAAGAATCTATTGCTAGATTAAAACAGTCTAACGAGGAATCTACTGCTAGATTGAAACAGGAACTAAAACAGGAATTAAAACAGTCCAACGAGGAATCTACTGCTAGACTAAAAGGGGAGCTAACAAAATCAACAGACAGGTTGCAGGAATATCTTAATGAAACCAGTCGAGAATTAAGTGATAAAATAGAGTCTTCTAAAGTTGAAATGCAGGAAAAATTAGTAGGACTTAGTAATAAGATTGCTGATAATTGTAAAAGGTTAGAAGAACATATCCAGGAATCGCGCGAGGAAAAAGCTCGCATGCGACACGATATTACTGACTTATCCGAGAGACTAGATAGTGTCAATATCTTAGTTGTAAATGAAATACAGAAAAATAACGATATGTTACGAGATGAATTTTCTATGCAAACAGAAACTGTTCGCAGAGAATTATTGAAATCTATTAAAGAGGTCTCTACCAAACCTGTAGAGATTTCTTCAATAGATAATGTAGAATTAGAGACATTAACTCATCAAGTAGAAAAGGACCATACCGAAATCGAAAACATGAAATTTTTAATTACTGAAATATGCAGTAATCTTGAGACTGCCAAAGATAATAACATTGATGAAGTTACAGAGCGTTCACATCGTGAGCACAGTGAAGAATCGATATTAGCTAATCGAGTATCCAATACAGAAATGCGGATACAGGAAATTACTAAACGGTTATCAGAATTAGATAATAACGAGAACATTTCAGGTAGCAGAGGTAATAACATAATCAGAGACAACAGTCGCATCGAATTTGCTAGCTCGGACGACAACAATATGAATAAAGCAATCACGGCAAGCCAATCCGATGCAACTCCGTCTCTGCAATCTAAACAAAATCCGACTATTTCTCTCGCAGAATGTCTGGATGACATAACGACAAATTCAAATGTAGCAAGTCGATTTCCTGTATTTAAACCAGGAGGCGAACTTCACCCTATAATCTTTATAAAAGCTTTTGAAACATCATTATCTCCTAAATGGAGTAATGAAAAACGCATTCAATTTGTAATAGGACATTTAGAAGCAGAAGCTGTGGAATGGGCAGTACTGCATAGAAATGAATTCAGGGATTGGGATGATTTTGTTAAGCAGTTTAAACAAAACTATTGGTCAAGAGGAAAACAACAACACTTAACTTTAGAGTTGTTAGACCCTCCTCCATATTCTAAACGGTGGGGAGGTTATAGGAATTATTTTGAATGGCATTTAAACCGTGCTAAATTAATTGAAGAACCAATTATTGAAAGTCATTTAATACGAGTCCTAATTAGTAGGTTACCGTATTACGTAAAGGAAAGAATGATAGAAAGAGAATGGTCACAGCCGTGCGAATTGTTAGGATATTTAGAGCAGTTAGATATACTTAATAGAGAAAGGGAAGACGAGAAGTTTAGATTTGGTAGAAATGACAATCCTCGAAACAATAATAATAATTCAGAACCACGAAAAGCTAATAACAACAATCATAACCGGTTCTGTTATATAAAACGTCAATCTAAAGATAAAGAGAGCCAACAAAATCGTGGTAATAACTCTAAAGTGCGGAAATTATACAATAACGATCATGAGATAAATCATCCTCAAGTAATTAATGAAGGTCAAGTGGTAGGTGACGTCATCATAGAAAGTTCGGAAAACTAGTGAAGTCCTTTAGTACGGGTCAACTAAAGGGAACTATTGGTCAAGATTATACAAGACCCAATTGCAATTTATCATTAAGCTGCCAAAAGGACGGTGACTGGCAACAAGATTTACTTCAGGAAGACAATCAGATAAGGGAGAATGTAACTTATAAACCCGTTATTAAAGGTTATATTAAAGATACCGAAGTAAATATTATAGTTGATTCGGGTAGCGAAGTAAGTATTTTATCCAAAGAATTATTTCAGCTTAAAAGGAAATATTGGAATTTCCCGACTTTACCTGTAACTGGGGTGAAAATTATAGGAGTTACTGGTAAAAGAAGTCAAAATATTACTGAAGAAGTTTATGTAACTTTTGAAATTGCTAAACAATTAATTGCTCACTCTGTACTCGTCGTAGCCAACTTAAATGTGGCCATAATTTTAGGTATAGATTGGCTGTGTAAATATAAAGCTATATTAGATTTTAAAGATTCTTCCTTAATCATCCATAAGGAGGCATGTACTTTTAAAGTGAGGTTCTCTAATAGTCAAGTACCTGAAAATTGCTACGAATCCTTACAGATTAAGTACGCACCGACCGTGAATCTATTAACAGATTTTAGTGATCTTGGGTATGCAGTATACCAATGTCAGGCTAGTAATAGTATCGAAACCGAAGTGAAAGAAAAATGTTTATCTACGAATTGTCGATCCGAGCAAGAAAAGGAAGAGTTGGAATCTTTGATGTTAGAATTTAGAGCCGTCTTCTCAGATGAACCGGGGAGAATTAAAGATTACGTTTGTAAACTTAAGATTAAAGAAAAAAAACCATTCTTTAAGAAACCTTATCCCATTCCAGTACAATTCAAAGAACCGGCTAGTAGAGAAATAAGTAAGATGCTAGAACAAAACATTATCGAACGATCATGTAGCGCTTTTAACAGTCCGTTGTGGGTAGTTAAGAAAGCTACTGGTGGGGTACGACTGGTTCTGGATGCCCGTGAATTAAATAAAATTATAGAGATGGAAAGAGAGAGACCTATTCCTATGGAGGACGTACTTCTTAAGATCGCTGGTTCTCGTTATATGAGTACAATGGATCTAACCTCTGGCTACCATCAAGTAACATTACATCCGGATTCACGGCAATATACGGCTTTTCTTTTTGAAGGCAGATCATATCAGTTCCAAGTTTTACCTTTTGGACTTAATATATCAGTGTCAACTTTCATTAGGGCATTAGATTCTGCTTTGGGTCAGCAATTGTTACAAAAGATTATTTTATATGTAGATGATATTTTGGTAGCTACTAAAACGTGGGAAGAACACGTAACGATATTACGGGAATTGTTTAACCGTTTAATTGACAGAGGAATTACTTTAAAATTATCTAAGTCTTACTTCGGAAAGGAGGAAGTGAGATTTTTGGGGCATATAGTGGACAGTAAAGGTATTAGGCCAGACCCAGCACGTATTGAAGCTATTGCTCGATGCCCGAGTCCTAGAAATCGGAAACAATTGAAATCATTCTTAGGAATGGTAGGATTTCTGAGAAGATTTCTTCCAGGGCAGGATATTGTTAATCCTACATTACTAGATTTATTGAAAGAGAAGTCAGTATGGCTCTGGGGACAAAAGGAAGAGGAAGTTTTTAATAAGATAAAAGGAGCGTTAACCAAAGCCAAAATGTTATACCACCCAGATTTCGATCAGGACTTTGGTATGTGTACGGATGCGTCTGATTATGGTGTGTCTTGTGTAATATTCCAAGGTGATCTGACCAATGAAGAGGGATTATATCGGCCTATTGGATTCGCTAGTCGAACTTTAAATAAACATGAAAGAAATTATTTTGTATCCGAGAAGGAAGCTCTCGCAGTGGTATGGGGTTTTCAACGATTTAGAGGATTATTAATGGGAAGAAAAACAATTGTATATACTGATCATCAGGCTTTAATCTTTTTGAACAATTGCCGGTTACTTCACCGTAGGCTATTACGTTGGGTATTATACTTGCAAGAATTTCAGTACGAAATTAGGTATATAAAAGGATCTCAGAATGTAATTTCAGATGCTTTGTCAAGGCTTCCCGTAGGAATGGAGAATATTAATATTGCAGAAGAACCAGGAACAAATTATCATGTTTATTTCCTTTTAACTAAGGAGAACGAACGTAAGGTTAAACGGATAGTAACTGCTGTTAGATGCAATCAAAGAAATGACGATCAATATAGGGACCTTATACAAAACCTTAATAATGGGGACGAAACAGTTAACACCCGGGGTGTGTGGTTATATTTTAACGACTTGTTGTATTGGAAAGCACAGAGGGAACACCAGAGATGGAAAATCTGCATTCCGAAAACTGTTGTGGACGAGTTAATTACTTATATTCATGAAGGTTACGGGCATTTTGGAATTCATAAATGTATTAAACATCTAATGAAGTATTATTATTTCAAAAATATGTCACGTATTGTGAGAAGTATTATTAGGGCTTGTGAAACCTGTCAAAAGGTTAAAGTTAATAACAAATCCAAGCGTTATAAATTATATGCTGTAATTCCTCGAGGTTTGTGGGATCTACTATCATTAGATTTTTTCGGCCCTCTGCCTCGGAGTTCAGGAGGATTAACATATGTGTTTGTTGTAATGGAATGTTGGTCCAAACATGTGAAACTGTATACTTTGAAACGAGCGAATACAGCAAGCGTTATACGCTGCCTCACCCGAAATTACTTTGTTAACTGGGGCATTCCTAAACGACTTATGTCTGACAACGGTAGTGCCTTTATTAGTCAAAGATTTCAAGATATGATAAGACAATATGGAATCAAACATATCTTAATTTCGAAATATCACCCTCAAAGTAATTTAGTAGAAAGAGTCATGAAAGAATTAGGACGATTATGTAGAACTTATTGTGCACATAAACATACTCGGTGGGCCAAACTAATGCCTGAATTCGAAAAGATATTAAATGAATTGCCTCACCTAACGACGGGATTATCAACTATAGAAATTTTAGGCAAACGAATTATAGGTGAGCCTTTACTAGCTGCTTTACCTTGGCCACCAGTAAATGAAATCCAACAATGTATCCCAGACGAAAAAGTTTGCGAACAGATTGTAAAAAATGCCGAACGGAGAATTAAAAGTTACAATCAACAGGCTATAGAACCCTCATTTCAGGTAGGAGATCTTGTGTTAGTACGATCTCATCCTAAAAGTTCTAAGATCGGTAAGGAATGTAGAAAATTCTTCTTGATCTTTGAAGGTCCATATGTTGTACATAAGATTGTACATCCCAAAGCATTACTTCTTATGGAACCTTCATCAGGTGTAATTAAAGGATTATATAGTGTTGATCAAATGAAACCCTTCATTCCTAAATAAGTTAATATTTAGTATATGTTACACACGGAAGAGCGTTCATAGTTTATTCATGTGAAGTTTTTCGTGGTAGTTACGTGTTATTTTAAATAAATGACAGAAAGCTTAAACATGTGTTCTACAATAATCTACTGGTACTTCAAAAAGAGAAAGATAACCAAAAGGGGGATTTATATGGAGGAAACTTTGCTCTTAGGTCTAAAGGAATTTTGCGTATTTTAAATTTACTCGGATAGTAGGAACCAAAGGGGATGGTTAATAGTTTTAGGGACCATGGGCGTCCAGAGCTATATGGCTCACGAGAACATAGCAGAGTGCCTTTAATAGAGGTTTGTAATAGTGTTAATATAGAACACACCAAATGGGGCTCTCTCGCTTGTTTCTCCTAAATAAATGGCCATTACCCAACAAGGTGTCCGAAGGTAAAGAAAGCCGTGCCGAGATTCCAAAGAAAGTTTTGCTTGATTTCTTCTTGACCTCAGGCATAAATAAGGCATTAGGGAAGAGGATGACGTAAAGTAAATAGTACTATTAGTTATTGTGAGAAACTTATTAGTAATATACATTCTTGAAAAGAATAACTCTAGTAAATAAATGAAACTGAAACTAATCTATCACAATTTGAACGCTCTGTCCTAATGTACAACGTTAAAGAACGTACTAAATTAGTATTTATTAGCAACTATTAACTGAAGAGGAGCAATCTCCCTATATTCGGTTA
Organism: Schistocerca piceifrons; assembly: GCF_021461385.2. Taxonomy (NCBI): domain Eukaryota; kingdom Metazoa; phylum Arthropoda; class Insecta; order Orthoptera; family Acrididae; genus Schistocerca; species Schistocerca piceifrons. The sequence goes on from NC_060138.1 coordinate 1,245,125,604, forward strand.
CGAATTACCATAAGAGCACAATTAAGAGTAAATGACAAATAGTCACAACGATATCGTATTAAAAGGATTAAATCTATCTAATAGCAAGGACTCTAGGTTACGTAAAATGTGAGGAAAATGTATTAACAGTTAAATATTGTATATTGAACAGTTTTAATTCCGGTTAAAACCTGACAAACTGAGCTTGTGGGTGGGGTATGTAGTGGGACGAAATTAAGCGTCACCCATCCACCAAAGTCAGCCCAGTTTGCAGGTGACTATAAGTTTAATTTAGTTTTGTTTATGTGTTTTCTTATTATTTGTAATAAATGTGAATTATCTAAAAGTTTGCATTTTTTTATGTGTTTCATGTACGGAGAGGTCGGCGCAACGAACGGGGACAGCATCTTCGTTGCCGCGACCAGAGAGGAAATTGCTGGCCGCTATACGTCGCGGGTCGACAGCCAAGGAGCAACAGAAGATCCTGGAACCGAGTTGTTGCGTCGTGCTTCTAAAAATTAAAAATGAAGTTTTATACTCTTTTTGTACAACAATGACATCATATAGATCTTAATCTTATTGAAATGTTAGTCACTGTCTGTCAACGCTCAAGTTCACATCTGTATGTGTAGGAAGCTAATAAAATAGTGTATGTTACTAAAGGTGAAACACGTGTCTTGAAGATTTATTTATGAAGAGTTATGTGAACGGATTAATAATATATTTGACAAGATTATTGATTCAGACAGCGTTGGCCGAAACTTTGAATCTAAAAAGTTTATTTAATGTGTGATTCTGATATCGATTAGATCAAGATAACGTGTGTCGATATAATTTTCTGAGGAGAAACAAACGAAATTTAAATTCGAAAAAGTTACGAAAACCAATTGGCCCAAGTGATGTAATTCTCTGCACACGACTCAACTGATGTTTTACAGTTTCGTTCAAGAACCATTCTATGACAATTTAAAAAGAATATGAATCATTTTTGAAGTGGGTTGTAACTGACGTAGGTGACGAAGTCTGCACATGGTCATATATCAAACGAAAACCTAATACGTCGTTACACCGCATCACTGATGATGCAATGCAGAAAATTAAGGCGAAACGCGTATGGCACTAAAATTGTGTTTTATTCAGTTGCTGTCAGACGGTCCATAACTAAAAATTATCAATATACCGTAATATTACACGCAACTGAGGAAGACAGGACTACAAAAGTTGAAGAGACCAAATGAATTTCATTAAGGCTAAAGTTTTGTACCTTTATCCTTTGCAGAACTGAACATTCACAATAACTCGGGTTGAAATTATCTTAGCTTACTAAATATTCAAGAAATTAGACGCGAAGACGTAGACAAACATTCAGATGCAGACATAGATTCCTTTGGATCACACCTAAAACAATTTAAAAATGATTTGCAAACTGGATTTCATCATCTATGTGCACTTCAAATACCACCATTTTAATAGAGTGAGAGGGTTTCCGTGAATTTTGCAAGAGCTGTTGATTGACTTGAAAAAATGCTATGGGCACTCTTTCTGCAATATCGATGTCATTGTTTCTGATTTAAACTGAAGAATTTCTTATTGTTTGAACAGAATATTATGGATTACTTTTTATGTAACATTTATGAGTGGTTTGGCCAAATTCGGCCATCTTCTAAATTTAAAACTAAAGCGTAATAAAAACAGTCAATAGTGTTTAAGGGTCTACTCAAGGATACAGCTAGAAAGATTCAAAAACAGATAAAGAAAATGGTCGATAACCATTTCTTACTTTTTAATGAGCATGAGAATTGAAAGTTCTGAGTCCTCATATTCTAGCTCTTAATGCACACGTCAGCCAGCCGCGGTGGCCGTGCGGTTCTAGGCGCTGCAGTCCGGAACCGCGGGACTGCTACGGTCGCAGGTTCGAATCTTGCCTCGGGCATGGATGTGTGTGATGTCCTTAGGTTAGTTAGGTTTAAGTAGTTCTAAGTTCTAGGGGACTGATGACCTAAGATGTTAAGTCCCATAGTGCTCAGAGCCATTTGAACCATACTTTTGCACACGTCACAATTAATACTGGGATACAGAGAATTTAGCAATATAATATATCCAACAGCCAATAAGCCTATAATCAAAGTGTAGAAATCAACATGAAACTGAGAGCAGTTCATAAAAGTAGCCACTCATAGAATTTGTTTGGATTTTGTGGACTGTAGTGTACATTTTGTACTGTGCTATAAAATGATAGCTTCATTTTTTTAATACTTTTAACTCATAATTTAGAGATATGATGCTGATCACCGTTCCGAGGCAGGAAGCTGCTTCTGAGTTGAAAGAGGTTAAGAATCGCTGGTTTCAAGCAGTGTGCATCCACACTACTCTTGCATGATTTCTCTGGTCATCTGCTTACATTATGTTAGTGTGTCACTCTTTTCTTATCTTTGCAAAAACAGACATAATGTCTTGTGGGATAACAGCAATCAGTGATTTTATAATGTTACTTAAAATCCGTCTTGATTGCAAATTTTATTATTCATATGACCGGTTTCGGTTCATTCAGAACCATCTTCAGATCTGTAAAAATTATGATACTAATTTACTATTGCACGGAAGCAAATCTTTTTCATCCTATCTAATCAACAGAACGTACCTGATATTTCAGTTACAGGAGTAACCCGTCCAAATCCAGCAACTTTCACCTGCTACGTCACATAAAATTGGTTGGCAGAGTGCACGTCATTTATATTAATTATAACACTATTACCGACAGGTGGCGTCTGGTACATTTGTTACATTCGATTTGCACATACTGTATTCAGTAGATCTTTTTTTATATTAAAAACACTTAATTAAAATATGTACATGTCAAGGTTAAAATCTGTACTTGTCAGATTTAAAAAACAGTAAAATTATCATTTTTATACGATCTAAAAAGCATCGGGCGATTTATATGTCTATGGTGCTGGTGTGAACTTGTTTTCCTCTACGGTCTGCTTCCGTGGTTCCCGCCATTTCGGTCCGCTCAGTCGTCTGCTGTCCATCGCCGCGGGCAACAGGGCCGCGCAGGAGGGCCCCGTCAACGACGCCATCAGAAAGACGGGCTGGCAATGGAGAACAGTTTAGCTGGGACGCTGGCTGACATTTTTGTAAATCACTTAGAAAACAAATTCTTTGTTGAAAATCCTAATATCGCTGAGAAAATTGTATATTACAGGAGAGATGTCGAAGACTCCATTTTATTATACAAAGGAGATAAAAATGATATCGAAAACTTAGCACAAAAAATGAGCTCTCAACACCTTAGAAATTAGATTCACCATGGAATTTGAAGAAAACAACCGTATAGATTACTTAGATTTGACACTAATAAAGGAAGATGGGAAGCATGAATTTAGCATAATCAGAAAACCTACGTGTACAGATCTAGTTATCAATGAGCGCTCTTGTCAGCCACCGCGATACAAATGGGCATATTTTACTTCGATGGTATACAGGCTACTAAGATTGCCACTAAACCAACAGGAAGTAGAAAAGGAGTTAAGTATTTTGAAACAAGTGGCCGTAGCGAACGGATATACGTGTAAGCAGGTGATGAATATTTATAGGAAGATAAAGAAGAGGCAAATGGAACAAATAGAAGGAAGTCAAGTAGCAGTTAAGAGGAACAACATGAAAAAATATGTAGCTCTCACTTACAATGGAAGAATTACAGACAAAATTGAAAGATGCTTTCGTAAATCCGACGTTAAAATAGGGTTCCGAACAAATAACAAGTTAAAATTGAAGCTCCGGCATAGAATATGTAATAGTAGGAATAAATTTCAGGATTCAGTTGTATATAAAATCAAATGTAATGACTGCTGTAAACAATATATAGGGCAGACTGGTAGGAACTTTGAAACCAGATTCAGGGAGCACACCTACTCTCAAAACAAAACAGCTTTTGGGGCGCATATGGCTGCGACAAAGCACTCAGTCACGAACATTGAACACAATTTAGACATCCTGCATAGAGCTCATAAGGGACGGTTTCTTAACATTTTGGAAGAGATTGAAATATACACCCACAAAAATAAAGATCCGGATTCAATCCTGAACGAGCAAAGCGAATTCAAACATAACGCCTATTTTGGCATTTATGACGACCTACTAAGATGACAACTGTTGCGTGTGGAGATCCAGGCCGAGGGATGAGAGATGGTGCGCGGTGGGGAAGCCGGAAGACGCGTGCAGCGCCTGGCGTCGTTGACGGGGCCTTCCTGCGCGGCCCTGTTGCCCGCGGCGATGGACAGCAGACGACGGAGCGGACCGAAATGGCGGGAACCACGGAAGCAGACCGTAGAGGAAAACAAGTTCACATCAGCACCATAGATATATAAATCGCCCTATGCTTTTTAGGTCGTATAAAAATGATAATTTTACTGTTTTTTAATTCTGACAAGTACAGATTTTAACCTTGACATCTACATATTTTAATTAAGTATTTTTAATATAAAAAAGATCTACTGAATACAGTATGTGCAAATGGAATGTAACAAATGTATCAGACGCTACCTGTCGGTAATAGTGTTATAATTAATATAAATGACGTGCACTCTGCCAACCAATTTTATGTGACGTAGCATGTGAAAGATGCTGGATTTGGACGGGTTACTCCTGTAACTGAAATATCAGGTACGTTCTGGTGCATTTGATGTTGATTAGATAGGATGAAAAAGATTTGCTTCCGTGAAATAGTAAATTAGTATCATTATTTTTACAGATCTGAAGATGGTTCTGAATGAACCGAAACCGGCCATTTGAATAAAAAATTTGCAAGAAGGATTTTAAGTAACACTTTTCTTACCTCTTAATACAGCCCAGAAATTCCTAGGTTCATTCTTCAGCAATTCACTGACTGCCTGTCCCACCGAACTCCATTTCACTTCCAACACAATAAGTGTTCCATCTTCCACTCTTGTCACTTCATCATTCGATTATCTTGTTCATTCTTTTCAATCTTTCCTCCTGATTTCCAACACGCATTGCTCATTAGGTAATCTTCAGTGTTTTTTTCATTTTGTCCTTAGTCTCTATTTCCTGGCTCTTAATCATTTGTTACCCTTATGTGGGCTTTGACAGTCTTGATATTAATTATTCATTATACTCACTTGGACGTACTGTAAGTGTAGTGTCTTGTTGAAACGTTAAGCTGCATTGAAGATGCGTATGGTAATGTTATTTTTCTGTAGACGAACCTTAAAGCCCTGAAGCGAAGTCAGTTTGGAAAATTTGGCTGTTTTTGATGCTAGGTGTATTTATTTTGTATATCAAATCACGGCGTGCTTCGAGTAAATTGGCGTCTTTCGAGCAAATGTGATTAACTGAATCTGAACCTATCGACAACAGTTACGCCAAGATAAATTTCTGCAACTATCTGTTGTGCATGAAAATACTGACTTTTCTTTTGTTGATTTCTCTTTTTCTCGTTGTGGAGAAGTATTCCAATTTCAGCTCACTGAAACAATTTCTTTTTATGTTTGCCCGATTCTTTTATTTTCATCTCCATATTAGGGAAACTCTCACCTGCAGAGGTACTGCTTTGTTTAGTCAGTATTAACAGACCCTCAACAAAGTCGATCGGTTGTGTTCCTGTCCCAGAACTTAAGTTAAGCTGTGAGCTTCATGGTCCAGAATCCTGGTCCACCAAAAGAGCACTGACACACTGCTGTTAACTTCGTTTCTGTATTGACGTTGTTGACAAGCAATAATTCCGTTCGTTCACAAAAATAACTTTTAATTAAATTACAGAAGTTTTAAGATTCTCAAATTCGTGTGAAGTATTGAGACTCCACGTTGCTAGCATTAAGTCTCCAATGCCCTGAATTTCTCTGTTTTACCGTGTTATTTCGTGATGCATCAGCGCTCTGCAAAACAGGTAAGCACTGATGTGACTGTGTAGACTTTCCCACCGTATATCAGATTCTTGTCGCGTTTCCAGTCGTATCAAACTGTTATCTGAACACAATATTTCAGCTGTCCACCTGGCCGCTGAAATATTGTGTTCAGATGACAGTTTGATCCGGCTGCAAACCCGACAAGAATTTGATACATGTAAGCATTGCTTGTAAGCTTAAAGAAATTTTCATCATTTCACCTTAGGAAATTTAAGTTTAATTTATCATCAAAGCTTTCTTGACATCAGGACTAGAATTTCCAAATCGTGCCAGTCGGACAAGAGAAAAATACCTCGTTTCAAAAGGGTTGAGTGCTGCATAACCTCGATAGAAATAAGATACTGCGAAGGATACTAGCAAATATTGAGATCAAACCTCAATAATTTCTTCAGGTATGATCCTGGTATCTAGCAGAGAGGGTCTTTCCATGTTGCTATGTTGTTGTAAATCTCGAATAAAAGGGGACTTGCTTGGGAGGGCTATCCCCATTTCATAGATAAGAAAATGTAATGTCTATATGTAGCTACAGAGCACAAATTGTGACGACTTGATATGATCTGATGTCGTGGGACAATTCGATTAAGGGAATAGCCTGAACACTCGACCATGCAAACACGCACAGCCGCCGTGAGTGATGGGTTGCCTAAAGGTCAAGGCGCAACCTCCTGTTGTTCACGTGCTCGACTATTTGCAGCGCACGGCTTCGATAAGCAGACGTAGCTGCGGCTTGAAGACGTGAGATGGTAGCGTCACGTAACGGTCTGGACTCTAATTCGAAGCAAACAATAGCTACACGAAGACGCATTTGAAAATATTGTGCAACTACGTAAACGAACACTATTGCGTGCTACAGACATCATATAGTTTGCTATAGACTCGCTACACAGTTTTCCAATGTCACTATTACTCCATCCGGACATATTTATTTCCAGGACTGAAATGAACGGTAGTTTCATTAGTTTTCCACGCAACTAATATTCATGCTTAGACGGGTACCATGTTCCCAGCACAGAGCTACAGTTTACGATTTAGCAATAACCGAAAGGACCTGATCAGTCGCGCACGCTACCTGTTACTGTGTCTTAACAATGAAGTGAAAATATTAGACAAGGTGTACAAAACTCCCATGCAGAAATTCATACACATACACACATGCATACATACAATGATGAGCCAAAACATAATTACCTCCTCTATATTAGTGTGCCGTTGCTCTTTTTGAACGAAACGCAGCAATAATTCTTCGCGGCGTGGACTGTATAAGTGCTAGGAAGGTTTTTAGAGGCGTGTCGCAGTAAATATCTATGCACAGATCAGGCAGTTCCCGTAAATTGCGGACAAGTACACTACTGGCCATTAAAATTGCTACACTAAGAAGAAATGCAGATGATAAACGGATATTCATTAGACAGATATATTTTACAAGAACTGACATGTGATTACATTTTCACGCAGTTTGGGTGCATAGATCCTGGCAAATCAGTACCCAGAACTACCACCTCTGGCCGTAATAACGGCCTTCATACGCCTGGGCATTGAGTCAAATAGAGCTTGAATGGCGTGTACAGGTACAGCTGCCCATGCAGCTTCAACACGATACCACAGTTCATCAAGAGTAGTGACTGGCTTATTGTGACGAGCCAGTTGCTCGGCCACCATTGACAAGGCGTTTCCAGTTGGTGAGAGATCTGGAGAATGTGCTGGCCAGGGCAGCAGTCGAACATTTTCTGTATCCAGAAAGGCCCGTACAGGACATGCGGTCGTGCATTATCCTGCTGAAATTTAGGGTTTCGCAAGGGTCGAATGAAGGGTAGAGCCACGGATCGTATCACATCTGAAATGTAACGTCCAATGTTCAAAGTGCCGTCAATGCGAACAAGAGGTGACCGAGACGTGTAACCAATGGCAGCCCATACCATCACGCCGGCTGATACGCCAGTATGGCGGTGACGAATACACGCTTCTAATGTGCGTTCATCACGATATCGCCAAACACGGATGTGACTATCACGATGCTGTAAACAGAACCTGGATTCATCCGAAAAAATGACGTTTTGCCATTCGTGCACCCAAGTTCGTCGTTGAGTACACCATCGCAGGCGCTCCTGTCTGTGATGCAGCGTCAAGGGTAACCCCAGCCATGGTCTCTGAGCTGATAGTCCACGCTGCTGCAAACGTCGTCGAACTGTTCGTGCAGATGGTTGTTGTTTTGCAAACGTCCGCATCTGTTCACTCAGGGATCGAGACGTGGCTGCACGATCCGTTAGAGCCATGCGGATAAGATGCCTGTCATCTCGACTGCTAGTGATACAAGGGCATTGGGATCCAGCACAGCGTTCCGTATTACCCTCCTGAACCCACCGATTCCATATTCTGCTAACAGTCATTGGATCTCCACCAACGCGAGCAGCAATGTCGCGATACGATAAACCGCAATCGCGATAGGCTACAATCAGACCTTTACCAAAGTCGGAAACGTGGTGGTACGCATTTCTCCTCCTTACAAGAGGCATCACAACAACGTTTCACCAGGCAACGCCGGTCAACTGCTGTTTGTGTATGAGAAATCGTTTGGCAACTTTCCTCACGTCAGCACGTTGCAGGTGTCGCCACCGGCGCCAACCTTGTGTGAATGCTCTGAAAAGCTAATAATTTGCATATAGCAGCATCTTCTTCCTCTCGGTTAAATTTCGCGTCTGTAGCAAGTCATCTTCGTGGTGTAGCAATTTTAATGGCTAGTAGTGGAGCAATTTCTGTAAATTTGGTGGTCAAGACATCAACTTTAGTCCATTGACATTGTCCTCTAAACACTGTAGCTCGATTCTGGCCTTGTAACGCGGACACTTATCCAGCCGTTCGCCTGGATAATGGCATATCCCGACACGATCCCCGATCTGCTTTTTATTCTGTGCCCCCTAAAGTCACATGTTATTTTTCTGTAGTGTGCAAGTTACTTTAGTTCAATGACGAATCTACTTCAGACCATTTTCTTCCGTCCATTCTTCCTTGGCCCCAACCCAATAATCGAGATCACTAACGCACGTCTGTAGAGTAGTGCTCAACTCTGTGGTGGTCGAATCAGATCCTGGTAGTGGAAGGAATTTTCACCAGCAGTATTTGGCTGACTCGGGGAACTGAATTGTATGACAGTTTCTGATTTCTAGACGTTGCGCCAATGTTTAGAGTTAAATTCCTTACCTCTTCGCAGTGTATTATAGAGTAAGGTCATGTGACATTTATTATTGTAATTGGTACATGTGATGAGCATGTTAAGCTCAGCGGTGCTCTTGTGCTTTTCGCGAGAAATAGGTTACATGTCGGCATCGGATTTCACCCGCTCTCTTTTTCTCACCGTCATAAAATACAAATATGACACCGCACATGAAATATGGTCACATACACGCGATTGATACACACATGATATTTCATAAAATACAAATATGACACTGCACATGAAATATCGTCATATACACTCGACTGGTACACACATGATATTTCGTAGGTCGGACGAAGGCAACAACAAAGCATCTACGCTAGGACTCAAGCAGGATGGCAATTTGGTGTCCCCGAAAAGCCCTTAATACTAATTTCCTGAGTATGGGAGTAACTCAGTTTGATCCTTCTTTAGCTTTTCTACGTTTCAGAATAATTTCAATTTTGAGTGGTCTGTACTGTTGCCATTTTATTTGTATGTTATTAACAATTATTCTACACGGGACTGCCAATAAAGAAAAAAGAAAAGCAGCTTGAAATACAAAAAGTAAGAAATAGAAAAATGGTTAACTACCAAGCTACATATTCTAAACTATGCAGAACGACCCCCGTTCAGTCCTAGGTGTTTTATGATCATTAATCACTTCTTTCACCTCTGAAAATGTTCGTTAATGTGGAAAATGCCGACATGCATCGTAGTTTGCAGTGAAGTTAAACTGTAAGTTCCTCTGTGATTGATTGAGAAAGTCATTTCAGAGTTGAAAGTCAACCAATAAGAATAGGAGCATTTATAGTTAGGCACTATGATCCTTAAAGCGATATGAAATGGAACGAGCATGTCATGATTGTGGTAGGGAAGACGAATGATCAACTTCAGTTTATTGGGAGAATTTTCGGAAAGTATAGCTCATCTGTAAAGGAGACCACATGTAGGATGGTAGTTAAGCAGTATGATCTTCAAAGCGTTATGGAATGGAACGAGCGTATGAGGTTTGTGGTAGAGAAGACGAATCATCAACTTCGGTTTATTGGGAGAATTTTGGGAAAGTATAGTTCATCTGTAAAGGAGACCACATATAGGATGGTAGTGTGACCTGTTCTTGAGTAGTGCTCGAGTGTTTGGTATCCGCACAGGGTAGGGTTAAAGGAAGACATGAAGCAATTCAAAGGCGGACTGCTAGATAATCCTTTGAGGGAAGGTGACATCCTCTTCGAGGTACACTATTGAGAAAATTTAGAAAACCGTGATTCGTAGCTGACTGCAGAACGATTCTACTGCCATTAACATAAATTTGGCGTAAGGACCATGAAGATAAATTACGAGAAATTAGAACACATAGGGAGGCATATGGACAGTTGTTTTCCCTCGCTGTATTATCGAGTGAAAAAGGAAAGGAAATAACTAGTAATGATACAAGTTACTCACCGCCATTCACCGTACGGATGCTTGCGGAGTATGTATAGAGGTGTAGATTTAGATCTTTTACCTGATCATAAAATCTCACTGATTTCTAAAATATTTGTCGGAGTTCCTTTTTCGTACCATTAGATTTTCTAATGTCTTGCTCTACTTTACCGATCCTACCTTCCAAGTACCCATCCTAATTAGTATTCTCTTTGCGTCTGAGAATTCCTCCCGATTAATACCGTACAGAACATCAGAATGGGGGACTGTCTTAGATCCGGAATATTTCCGCCAGAAGGAAGCTATCACAGCATTTTAAACTAAGAGCTGTATGTGCTGCCGAAATACGAGACCCGTTCATTAACCAATACAACACATTTCTTTTTCCTTCTGAAATCAGGTTCGTTTTATTCATGATTCCGAGACACTATATTATTCCGCACGTTTTTGCCTACAAAAATCTGTTTTTAAACACAGTCTCCGTTCAATGCGACGTCCTTACGCCACCTTAATGGGAGCACCTGTATACCCGCGCGGTACCACTCTACTAGTCGGCGCCGGAGCCAGCGTCTTTCTACATGAAGAACTCCCACCATAAAAGTACTGCTTCCCGCAGTGCGCGTCCCTCATGGGGCTACACAGATGGAAGTCGGAATGTACGATATCGGGGCAGTATAGCATGAATGGAAGTGAAACGTGGACGATAAATAGTTTTGACAAAAAGAGAATAGAAGCTTTCGAAATGTGGTGCTACAGAAGAATGCTGAAGATTAGATGGGTAGATCACATAACTAATGAGGAGGTATTGAACAGAATTGGGGAGAAGAGGAGCTTGTGACACAACTTGACTAGAAGAAGGGATCGGTTGATAGGCCATGTTCTGAGACATCGAGGGATCACCAATTTAGTGGAGGGTAAAAATCGTAGAGGGAGGCCAAGAGATGAATACACTTAGCAGATTCAGAAGGATGTAGGCTGCAACAGGTACTGGGAGATGAAGTAGCACGGAGAGTTGCGTCAAGCCAGTCTCAGGACAGAAGACCACAACAACAACAACAAGGTGGATGAGAGAGAGCAGTCCAATGAAGTTTTGTGAGCTCCTCTCTGGTGCGGGGACTTGTGTGAGGCTTTGCGTTGTCATGCTGAAAATGAAATTCATTGGATTTTTCTGACGAAGAACACTCTTGAAGTAGTATCTCCGGTTTCCTAAGGATAGCTCATGGTACTTCAGAGTTGGTCGTTACACCATGAAGGAGGTCAATAAACAATATATTGTCACGATCGTAACTCGCAAGCAATTGTACACACATGAAACACGAGTGATAGTTGGACAATGAAACTTGTAAGGACACGCGGAAGGGGAATAACGAATAAACCATCGAAAGAAACACATTTTAATTTCCACATGAGAAGATAACATCTGTTAATTGCGTACCATGTTTACGTTCTAGAATAGAAACGTTCGTCAATGTGACGACTACCTGCTTCCACGACAGCCTGGAACCGCACTAGAGATATCATTTCACAACTGTTTGCAGCATTTCTCGAACTATGGACCAGCAAACGTTCAGCTGCCGTAACACAGCTCGTGCTCCGCTTGAAGACTACACATTGTGCCCATCATTCTCAGCCATGGGGTCACTAACAGCATCAAGAATTTGTGGTGCAATTGGACGTCGGCCTCTGCTAGGAGCTATTCCAAAATCGTCAGTTAATTAGAACTTCCGAATCATGTTGGTCAACCAGGAGTGGGAAGAGGGCATCTCCGTTTCTCTCTAATGCGTCGACACTAGCAAGGAGCACCGCCACTACAACTGCTGTTTTGATAAGCCGTGATCACATTGTTCGGACACAGGTTGGCTATCGACAATGAACACTGATGCTTGTTTTTCAACGCTGCGTCGCCTTACCAGTAGCGACGCCTAACGGCAAGTTGTGACACTAATACTAATAACAACACAAATCCTGCAGAGTACGGTTTGAACATCATTGTTCAAATGTTCAAATGTGTGTTAATTCCGATAGGACAAAACTGCTGAGGTCATCGGTCCCTAGTCTTACTCACTACTTAAAGTAACTTATGCTGACAAGGGAACCTCCCCATCGCACCCCCCTCAGATTTAGTTATAAGTTGGCACAGGGACAGGCCATGAAAAACTGAACACAGATCAATCCAGAAAACAGGAAGAAGTTGTATGGAACTACGAAAAAAATAAGCAAAATATACAAACTGAGTAGTCCGTGTGCAAGATAAGCCACATCAAGGGACGTGTACACCGAGGAGCACCGTGGTCCCGTGGTTACCGTGAGCAGCTACGCACCGGAAGGTCACTGGTTCAATCCTCCCTCGAGTGAAAAGTTTTAATTTTTTATTTTCAGACAATTATCAAAGTTCATGCACTCAGAAATGATCAACTTCGCTCTCCAAAATTCCAGGACATGTTCATATTTGCTTGGACACATGCAGGATTTGACGGTCTACACACGGAAAAACTTGAAAACGTTAAAAACGTATGTTTTGACAGAGCACAGGGAAAACTGTGCGACTGTGAAACTGTTGCATTCATTTGTTGCCATTTATGTGACAAACTCTTATGTTTTCATCACTTTTTTGGGAGTGATTATCACATCCACAAGAAAACCTAAATCGGGCAAGGCAGAAGAATCTTTTTACCCATTCGCCAAGTGTGCAAGTTAGGTGGGTCGACAACATATTCCTGTAATGTGACGCACATGCCGTCACCAGTGGCGTATAGAATATTTAAGACGTGTTTTCCTGTGGAGGAATCGGTTGACCTATGAATTTGCGATCAAATGTTTTCGGTTCCCATTGGAGAGGCACGTCCTTTCGTCTACTAATCGCACGGTTTTGCGGTGCGGTCGCAAAACACAGACACTAAACTTATTACAGTGAACAGAGACGTCAATGAATGAACGGTCAGATCTAAACTTTGCGAAAATAAAGTAAGTAAAATTTTATTCGATGGAGGACTCGAACCAAGGACCTCTCGTTCCGCAGTTGATCACTCTAACCACGAGACACGGCGCTCTTCAGCTTACGTACTACTTGATGTTGCGTATCTTACACTTGGACTACTCAGTTTGTATATTTTGCTTATTTTTTCATAGTTCCACACAACTTCTTCTTGTTTTCTCGATTGATCTGTGTTCAGTTTTTAAAGGCCTATCCACTGTGTCAATTTATAACTAAATCTCAGGGGGGTGCGATGGGGAGGTTCCCTTGTAAGAACTAACTTATGCTAAGAACAACACATACACCGATGCCCGAGGGAGGACTCGAATCTCCGGCGGGACGGGCAGCGCTGTCCGTGACATGAACATCATTCCTATAACGTTGGGTACCGTAAGCGTTTCTAAACAAGAGAAATTTGTTAACATCAAATGTAGATTTAAGTGTTAGGAAGTCTTTTCTGAAGGTATTTATCTCGAGTGTGGGCACGTACGGGAGTGTAACATGAACGATAAACGGTTTAGAAAGAAGAGAAACTTTTTAAATGTGGTGCTACAGAATTAATCTGAACACGGCACTTCCTACCGTGGATAATAGATAGGGAAGTTTCACAGTACCTGCAACATTACGAACGATGACGTGCGCTTCAGACTGTGATAACCACTCGAGCCATGCTTTTTCTTGTTCACTAAACTGTCGAAAAGGTGGTATAGCAGCTGTAGTAGGCGGTGCTTGTTCTGTCGGTAGCGCGGCGTTGACGAGTAGCTACTGCTGCATCGTATTGAGCAAAAAAATGGTTCAAATGGCTCTGAGCACTATGGGACTTCACATCTGAGGTCATCAGTTCCCTAGAACTTAGAACTACTTAAACCTAACTAACCTAAGGACATCACACACATCCATGCCCGAGGCAGGATTCGAACCTGCGACTGTAGCAGCAGCGCGGTTCCGGACAGAAGCGCCTAGAACCGCTCGGTCGCAGCGGCCGGCCGTGTTGAGCAGGGTAGATACTTGGTGTGTATGGAACTGAAACATCTGCATTAGCTGTGTGTCATCTAACTCTTGTGGCTGCGGCGCCTGAGTAAGGGCCGGGTCAGGTGAAGTCGGGGGGGGGGGGGGGGAGTTGGGAGGGGGAGAGGGGAGGGGGGGGCGGCATGTTGGGAGACGCAAATGCAACGAATAGGTAAATATAGGCAGAAAGAAATTTTCTGCAATGCTCACCTGAAAACACTGATTAGCAAAAACGAGAAGAAACTGTTAAAGCAATATGCGTCCCCTGCAAAGGAAAAACAAGCGTAAATTATGACGCCAGCAACAAAAAAATAACAAAAGTTCGTGGCCGTTAGGCACGGAGATTGTTTGTAACACACCGTCGCCAGATGTTAGATTCTGCCCACTCGTGGCTAATAGGGTGCCTAAGGGATTTTCTGGTTTTCCGTTCTTCGTTTTCCTTCCGGCGCTTGTGGTTATGCCAGAATAGGTTCTCTGAAAAAGGATTCTCCTTAAATTTTGAAAGAACACACTACATACGTTTCTGTGCAACAAATGAATCCATACCAACAATTGATGTGGTAAATGAGCAGGATTTAGTCAGTAGGGTAGAATGCTTCAAATTTTTGGGCATGCATCTTTGTGAAACGTTGAACTGGAAGAAGCGTCTTACTAAACTTTTCAAACAATTAAGTGCAGCTACTTTTGCTCCTTGTATAGCTGCCAATATTGAAACAAATGTGTCAACATCGTGACATATTTCACATATTTCCATTCAGTAATGTAGCACAGAAAAATTTTCTGGGGTAACTTAATATTACTGATTGCACAAAAGCTAGCTGTAAGAATAATGTATGGTGCTCACCAACGTAGGTTATTGACAGATAAACAACACTCATGGCGATGCGTTAAAGCATGTTCAATGTTTTTGTCAAAGAACCAGTACACAACACTACGCTTGAACAGATATCTAACTTCTGGAAAATCATCTGAAGATGACACTGAAAAGGTTCGAAAAGCGGTTCATGGAACAATAAATAACCATGTCAAAAAAGTGGCTGGTTGCAGTTTTATGCGTTTATATTGTATTTACATTATATAGGTACCTCTTCAAGGAGCTAGGCATTTTAAATGCGCCGTCACAATACGTATTTGCGCTAATTGAATTCGTCGTAAATGATCCGTCACAGTTTGAGAAGGATAGTGACGTCCATACCTACAACACTAAAGAGAAAAATGCCCTTTATTAGCCGCTGTCAGTGGCTCCCCAATAACATAAAATGTGTGACAGCCTAGCGAAGCAAGTTTTAAATCTAATTTAAAATAATTTCTCCTTGACTACTCCGTCTTTTCCATTAACGAATTTTCGCTTAAGAATTGGTAAAGTAACACTTGTAGCCAGGAAGAGCTTGTCTTAAGTGTTGTTGCATAAGCAGGAATAAAATGATTATGTATTCATTAAAGTTAACAGTAGTCATGTATATATGTCCCGTAGACCGACTCGTTCCACAGCATTTTGATAAAAGAATTGCCCAAAGTATG
Source organism: Schistocerca piceifrons (assembly GCF_021461385.2). Taxonomy (NCBI): domain Eukaryota; kingdom Metazoa; phylum Arthropoda; class Insecta; order Orthoptera; family Acrididae; genus Schistocerca; species Schistocerca piceifrons. Next base: position 1,245,141,631 of record NC_060138.1, read on the forward strand.
TATTGAACATGTGACTAACTAAATAACTAACTAACAAACTGACTGCCACAACTAAAGCTTGTACAGAGAGAGACAAGTTTCTCTCTACCACCCTTTGCGTGATACGTGTCGCTTCCTGTGCAGGAGATGTTTTGTATTTCACAAAGGTTGTAATAGTCGAGAATAAAAAATGTTCTAAAATTCTGCAGACTGCCGTCAGCGATATATGTCTCTTCGATGGCTGTTCTAGAATTAGTGAATGGCCTTCACTGTTCCCTAATCGCGTTTCGTTCCTCCAGAACCTACAGTAGACTGCTAGTAGAAGAGGACTAATGTCTTTTACATACTGTATGTAGGATCCTACAGGTATCCCATGAGGTCGAGTGGCCATTCCTGTGTTGGACGATTTTAGTTGACTTTCTATACCGCAGTCACCTATTTCGATGTCTGTCATTTTTACGTTGCTGTAACAACTCGGAAGAGCTGCCATAGTACTATGTTCCCCAGCTGCACAATAGCACAGTAATGAATTTAGTTTTTCTGTCGTTCCTGTGTTATCTTCCGTTTACTTGACATTGTGTTACAAAGTAAGCTGATATTAACAGGGTGAACAAAACAAAACTAGTCCGGAAAATATTTACAACGATGCAGCATTGTCTCTTATTAGTGAAGACTACAGAGAATGTCATAACTTAAATAGCAGCCGTTATCGTCGATGCCACGCTGCGCTCAATTTATTAAACTGTGAGACACGCTTAGCAGATCTCGCTGAAGGATAACATCAGTAGTGTTTTGCGTTTTCTGATGAAGTTCTTACTGTGTGTGAGAATTATCTGAGCGCACCTGAACTCTCAATTTTCCCCACAGATAGACATCATTGGGAGAAGGCCAGGATTTTGCACTACCTCTGTTGACTGTCTTCTCCTCACCGAATGCCTCATGTACTAGTGATAAGGTTGTCAAAGCGGTATTTGCTTTTGATCCATCGCACCATACACTAACCTCGTGCGGAACGGTGTTTCAGAGCATTAACGGGAAATTTCTTTCGCATAGTGGCGCATATTCTGCAAGTGCGCATATCGTGGCAGTCTGACCTAAGCCTTATGGAAGAAAGCTGGGAGACAGGATCTTTCAGAGCGTGACGCTGAGATTTCAGAGAAACCCAAACTCGGGAACAAGAGTGAGGATACATACCTAACACGAAACGGAAAACCAACAAACTATCCTTCGGGGAGACCACCTTGAAGTAGTCACTGAGCTGGGATTTCTCATGCAGCGAAGGCGATCGTAGACGGATGCCGATACACTTTACGCGCTACACTACAGTGTTCCAAACTCCGAAACGCCCTTTTTACATATCACAAAAATGTTCTCTCATATAACAAATTACGCGTAAGCTTTGAAAACAAAACAAAAAAAATCGGAGCAATGGGTTTCGAACTCGGGACCTTTAGTACGACAATCTGACGCTCTACCAATTTTTCTTTTTAACTTCGTTTACTTACACCAACAATGTTACAGAGCTTGACCACAGTTGTACGAGCTCCGAAACGTCCTTACATCATGTCACGAAAATGTTCTCCCATGCAACAGTTTCACGGGTAAGCTATTAAAAAATCAAAACCCGGGACCTTTAACAAAACACTCTAATGCTCTACCAGCTCACCGCCCAAGCTATGGAGATGTACCGATATGGGTGTCTGACATCTGTAGGTTTCGGTGTCAGAAACCGCTGGCAAAGGTCCTTCCGCGAAACTTCGTCTGAACGTTTTAACTCCTGCGCAGAGGCAAATTTGTTAGGATGAGGGTGCAAGTCCTCTTTGATAATACTGTGACACTACGATCTCTTGGTTCCCACTCGCGCGGATAAACGGCGTTGTGAATCCGTCGGATATTTTCCCAGGTTTTCATTCACTCCACCAATGTTTTCGAACTGTTTGCGGGTAGTTACGGCATTTAATCGCTACAAAACCTATCTCGAACTATATTTCCACTAATATTTGCTTTTCAGACTTTGATGGAAATTTTGAGAAAATACTTCCAGTCTTAAACTTTTGTAGAAACAATTCCACACACATTTACCACGATTTGTGCTTCCCATAACAAATGGCGCTGAGCACTATGGGACTTAACTTCTGAGGTCATCAGTCCCCTATAACCTATAACTACTTAAACCTAACTAACCTAAGGACATCACACACACATCCATGCCCGAGGCAGGATTCGAACCTGCGACCGTAGCGGTCGCGCGGTCCCAGACTGGAGCGCCTAGAACCGCTAGGCCACTCCGGCCGGCTTCCCATAACACTCGACGATGAAGACGTACTGTTTTGTGTTGAACTCAGCTTGTCACTAAACGCGTCTGCTCCTGTCTCACTCTGACGTAACGACACAGCGAAGTACTCTGTGTAAATCATGCGCGCGGTGCCCGTACGCAGGCATGTAATAACCGACTGATACTAAAATGTAAACTTTCACGGCCGGAAATATCATGTCCATTATAATTATCCGGGCTGTTATGCCGTGGTCGGTTGATGAATTCTGAGGTGATTCCCAACGTTTCGTCTCCGACTGCGGGAGATATCTTCAAGGAGGTCCGTAGCTTGATGGAAGGTCCAACACACACACTGGCTCGCTACTGACTGCCGCTAAATTCCGTGTCCGCGCGCCCCCGCGCCGCGGCGTGACGTCACGTGTTTTGAAAACGTCAGTGCAATTGGCCGCTGTCCGTCGCCGTCGATCGCCGTTGCCATCACGCAGTAGTGGACGGGTGGTACACATCTTCTTTAACACCGGCATCCATATACCGTTTAATTTGACGCCCTCCTCCTTTCGGTTGAAATTATCTGGGTGTTTAGCGATTTCGATTGCCTCCCTGTAGAGCCTTTCGTAGTATCCGCTCGTGGCCGCTAGTACTTGCGTCTCCTCGAAACGAATATTGTGGTTCCCTGGCTGGAAAGCATGCTCCGCAACAGCTGATCGTTCCGTTTCTCCTCTTCTACAATTTCCCTTGTGCTCTTCCAAACGTTTAGAAGCCCGCCAGGAAGATACAGGAATTCCTTAGGCCTGCCAAGGACGCTCGCAAACCATTGGAAAAATCTGGAGTGTGTAGGATCCCATGCAGCTGTGGTGATGTTTATGTGGGTACCATCAAAAGAACTGTTTCTAAACGTTTGGAAGAGCACAAGGGAAATTGTAGAAGAGGAGAAACGGAACGATCAGCTGTTGCGGAGCATGCTTTCCAGCCACGGAACCACCATATTCGTTTCGAGGAGACGCAAGTACTAGCGGCCACAAGCGGATATTACGAAAGGCTCTACAGGGAGGCAATCGAAATCGCTAAACACCCTAATAATTTCAATCGAAAGGAGGAGAGCGTGAAATTAAATGGTATATGGATGCCGGTGTTAAAGAAGATGTGTACCACCCGTCCACTACTGCGTGATGGCAACGGCGATCGACGGCAGCGGACAGCGGCCACTTGCACTGACGCTTTCAAAACACGTGACGTCACGCCGCGGCGCGAGAGCGCGCGGACACAGAACTGAGCGGCAGTCAGTAGCGAGCCAGTGTGTGTGTTGGACCTTCCATCAAGCTACGGACCCCCTTGAAGATGTCTCCCGCAGTCGGAGACGAAACGTTGGGAATCACCTCAGAATTCATCAACCGACCACGGCATAACAGCCCTGATAATTATAATGGACATAATAACCGACTGGTGCATCGAAATCGCGGTTTCCACCACTTTCGTGCCTCGCCGGGTCAACAGCCCGTGTACCAGCGCCCCCGCCGGGAAGCGGCTCTCCGTGTTGCGGGCATCCCGCCAGGCGAGAGGGCCTGTCCTACTTCTGCCGGCTGCGTATTTCTCGTCGCGTACCTCGCGACGACGAATTTATTGCCGACCAGAAGGAAATAGAAGGGGAGCGTACACTATAATAAGATGCGCTCTGAAAACTGCTGCGACATATCGCGCCCGTTTTAACGCTGCCAACTGGCCGCACGTGTCCCTGCGGCAGCTTATATGCGACAGTTTAAATTCGGGTTCATGGCGCTCCCAAACCCGCTACATTGTATCCTCCTATTTTCAGAAAACACCAGTTGACATAGTCACCGCGGACGCTGCAGCCACGCTTGTAGACTCGTAGCGTATCATTTCCAGGTCTAGCTCTTGGGCTGGTTGTCTGAACGTGCGACGTTACCTAACGGAAAGTCTGCTGAGTACATCTACATCTACATGGATACTCTGAAAATCACATTTAAGTGCCTGGCAGAGGGTTCATTGAACCACCTTCACAATTCTCTATTATTCCAATCTCGTACAGCGCACGGAAAGAATGAACACCTATATCGCCGCGCGGGATTAGCCGAGCGGTCTTGGGCGCTGCAGTCATGGACTGTGCGGCTGGTCCCGGCGGAGGTTCTAGTCCTCCCTCGGGAATGGGTGTGTGTGTTTGTCCTTGGGATAGTTTAGGTTAAGTTGTGTGTAAGGTTAGGGACTGATGACCTTAGCAGTTAAGTCCCATAAGATTTCACACACACTTTTGAACACCTATATCTTTCCGTGCGAGCTCTCCATTATTTTATCGTGGTGATCGTTCCTCCCTATGTAGGTTGGTGTCAACATAATATTTTTGCATTCGGTGGATAACGTTGGTGATTGGAATTTCGTGAGAAGATACCGTCGCAACGAAAAACGCCTTTGTTTTAAGTATGTCCAGCCCAAATCCTGTATCATTTCTGCGACAGTCTCTCCCACATTTCGCGATAATGCAAAAAGTGCTGCCTTTCTTTGAACTTTTCCCATGTTCTCCGTCAGTCCTATCTGGTAAGGATTCCACACCATGCAGCAGTATTTTAAAAGAGGACGGACAAGCGTAGTGTAGGCAGTTTCCTTAGTAGGTCTGTTACATTTTCTAAGTGTCCTGCCAATAAAACGCAGCCTTTGGTTAGCCTTCCCCACAACATTTTCTCTGTGTTCTTTCCAATTTAAGTTATTCGTAACTGTAATACCTACGTATTTAGTTGAATTTACGGCTTTTAGATTAGACTGATTTATCGTGTAACGGAAGTTTAACGAGTTCCTTTTAGCACTCATGTGGTTGACCTCACACTTTTCGTTATTTAGGGTCAACTGCCACTTTTCGCACCATTCAGATATTTTTTCTAAATCGTTTTGGTGTTTGTTTTGATCTTATGATGACTTTATTAGTCGATAAACGACAGCGTCATCTGCAAACAACTGAAGACGGCTGCTCAGATTGTCTCCCAAATCGTTTATATAGATAAGGAACAGCAAAGGGCCTATAACACTATCTTTGGGAATGCCTGAAATCACTTGTGTTTTACTCGATGACTTTCCATCAATTACTACGAACTGTGACCTCTCTGACAGGAAATCGCAAATCCAGTCACATAACTGAGACGATATTCCATAGTCACGCAATTTCACTAGGAGCCGCTTGCGTCGTGCAGTGTCAAAAGCCTTTCGGAAATCCAGGAATACGGAATCGATCTGAAATCCCTTGTCAATAGCAGTAGCTTACCTAAACTGCATTCCAAACCAACTGCGACTTTGCATTTACCTTAGGTAACTGGCAGTTCACGACTCTAATAAGAATAGTTCGATAACGTCATAGAGTCGAGGCGCACAGGTCTGTTTTCATGCCCAGCAACTAAATCGCTGCAAACAATAATCTGTAGCTATCATCCTGCAGTCACATTATCTATGCATTGAATAGAACTGCGAATTAATAAAATAAAAAGAAATACTGAGTAAAAAACAAATTTAGATATAATAAAATGCCTTCTATTGATGTAGACGATATCAGAGAATTCTGTTAGAGTGTTTATCAATGAAACTGAATTTCAAATAAACAGAAAGTAGTCCTACGATAAACCAGTATAATACAGACAGAAATAATATTATTAAATGCAGAGAGATTTACAATAACGGTAGCAAAATCCCCAAACTAAACAATCTTCAACGACAAGCAAAAGACTAAGTCAATTTCGTGATCACTATGTAACCTCCCTTTTACTAATCGGCCTATACTGCATGCGATATAAAATATGACCGTGGATCGCGTGTATGCCTAATGGATTTTTTCTAACTGTATAAGGCTATCTTTCCCGAAGAAGTGATACAGATAAGTAGGAGGAAAGTGTACAACCGATCCTTCTGATGGAAAGTGTACTAAAAATAAAAAGTAATTAAACCGAACAGAGCTATAATTTGGACAATGAAAGTTACTTTGTGCATTCACTCACGAACAACACTGAATAGAGAGGGGTACCACTGATCATGAATCCAAAAGTTACACTTATGAACGAAAAGGAAGTAATTAACGATTGACAGCCCTCTAGAGCAATTTATATCCAAAGTCCTGCACAAGATGATGGGAAAGAAAAACATGTATTGTTAAACACTGACGTAGCAACTGAAGGTTGCCACGTTCATTATTTTTTATTTATTTTTTTACACTAATTTTAAGTGAGTATGTAATGATTAGGAAAACTGAGAAGTCACTCTCACGTTATGTTTGGCATTAAATTTTGAAAAAGGCGTTAGAGTAATGATTTGAAAATATGCAATTAAACTGTATGTTAGTATTGAAATTCATTACGTGAACAATGACTTTCAGTGACCGCAGCATAATGTCATCAAAGAAATTTAGAAAAAAACAACCAGTTTTTACTTTGTCGTTACTTATTTTGCAAATTGGATTTCGAATTATTGTCTGAACAACTGAGCCTTTTTTATTGAGTAGAACCGAATTAAATACTAGAATACGCACCAAACCAAACAGTCACGTGCTCCAAGGTATATGTAAAATAAATGAACCTTCCGCACTCTTAATTTGTGCATTTCTTTAGATTTGGATTTTTTCCAGTGATTGATTCTCAAACTTGAAGAACGAAATTGCTTTACTTTAGTCATATACTGAAGCCTCTGTTGTATAACAGTTAATTGAAAGTAGACTGAGGCTAAAATTCTTAAAAGAGAAATTATTCGTTAACAAACTGGCTGTAACTACTCAATTTGTTTCTTATGACACTCAGTTAGTATATAAGGAACAAAAAGGAACAAGCATCCTGCTTGGTAACAATGTCTGCGGGCAACGTAGGCACAATCGATCTGAGTTTAACTGATTATTATTTAAATAAATATTATCAATCAAATCACATTCAGTTGTGCTGCTGGGTTAGCCGTTAATACTTTCTACCAATGAACAGTCTTACATCAGTGCTGTGCATACGACGAAACTCGGAGCCGACAACGAAACTGTGTTGCTGGAACTGCTGCTGTTGTTGAAGATGTTAGCATATTGTGGAGCCACGGCTCATTATAGGAACGGGCAATCGTAATTAATACAGCCTCTTCCGCCCGTCCACTGTCCGTACTCCCGCTGTAGACATCTGGCCGGCGCGCGCACATGATGCCGTCGAAAATGGTAGGTACTCTGCTGCGAGAGCGTTAATACCACACTTCCGCACACTACCAGCGCTTTAACCCGTATCCCGCTCTCTCCGCGAGCTCTGCGCAACAACCCCCTACCCAAAGATTTTACAACGCATAAGCATTGCTATTATCGTAGCTAGTCGATGCAAATAACAATTCCTTTGGCTTTTTCCCAGAGCTTATTAGTTTCACAGTAAAACACAGATAAATACAATGAAACGTCAACAGAATTCTACCTAAATGTACACATACAGTGAATCAATGTCCTTACTTATTAAAAGAAAGCATTTAAATTACAAATATTTACATACAATTCAGAAAAAAATTTACATATCGGTAGTAGGTGCCATGCATCCTGCATTTTCGTTGTTACAACTAGCCAGCCAAAATGGCCGAGCGGTTCTAGGCGCTACAGTCTGGAGCCGCGCGACTGCTACGGTCGCAGGTTCGAATCCTGCCTCGGGCATGGATATGTGTGATATCCTTAGGTTAGTTAGGTTTAAGTAGTTCTAAGTTCTAGGGGACTGATGACCACAATAGTTAAGTCCCATAGTGCTCAGAGACATTTATTTATTTATTTATTTTTTGTTACAACTATACACGAAATATTCGCCAGCTACTCTGAAGAGTTTTCGCAGACAACCTGTAACAACGATGTTGTGTCTCCAACCAAGGATAGTTTGGGACACAACATCGTTGTTACAGATTGTCTGCGAAAACAAGTTTATGGTAGTTGGCCACCGACTCGTGTATATGAATGGAGTTTACCCCCCTCAGCGTCAGTTAAGGCTTGATGTACTGAAGCACCGAAACTGGTAGTCATTTAATAATTAACATAGTATGGATGGCTGTAGCTGTTCCATTTTATTACATAACGTGAATAGTCGTTTTGTTGCGACTTCTCCTATGATTTTATAAATTCTGATGTATATTGTCGATCCCTTCTTCCAAAGCTCTTTTAAATTCTGACTCTAATACTGGATTCCCTATCTCTTCCGTATCGTCTGCTGCTTCTTCTCCTATCACTCACTAGAAAAATTCTCTCCCTGATAGAGGCCTTCACTGTACTCTTTCCAATCATCCGCTCTCTCCTATGCATTCAACAGTGGAATTCCCATTGCACTCTTGCTTTTAATTACACCAAATATTGTTTTGACTTCTTTATATGTTGGATCAGTCCTTCCGACTATCATTTCTTTTTCGATGTCGTCACACTTTTGATGTAACCATTCCGCCTTAGCTTCCCTGCACTTCCTATTTATATCATTCCTTAGCGACTTACATTTCTGTTTCCTGAATTTCCCGAAACGTTTTTGTACTTTCTTCTTTCGTCGGTCAGCTGAAATATTTCTTCAGATTTCTCTGAGCATTATGGGACTTATCATCTGAGGTCATACGTCACACACATCCATGCCCGGGGCAGGATTCGAACCTGCGACCGTAGCGGTCGCGCGGTTCCAGACTGAAGCGCCTAGAACCACTCGGTCACAACGGCCGGCAATATTTCTTCCGTTATTCATAGTTCGTTTGCAGCTACCTCCCCTGTACCAACGTTTTGTTTCCAACATCTGTGACCACCCTGTATAGAAATGTCGACTCTTCTTTAACTGAGCTGCCTACTCTGGTTCCCCTTATCGCAGTATCCACGTCACTGCGAACTCCAAACGCGTCTCCTCATTCCTCAGTACTTCAGTATCTCACTTTCTTCCAGAATGATTCTTTTGGACGAATCTCTTAAACTTCAGTGTGCTCTTCAGAATTGCTACGTTGTGATCTGGGTGTATGTGCTAATGGGTATCTCTTGCAATCCAATATCTTACTTCGGAATCTCTACCTGAGCATGACGTAATCTAACTGGAGTCTTCCCTGATCTCCAGGCCTTTTCCATGTGTACCCGCTCTTGTGATTCTTGAACAGCGTATTTCCTAATATTAGCTGAAATTTGTTGCAGAACTCAATAAGTCTTTCTCCTCTCTGTTTCCTGCTACCAAGCTCATGTCCTCCCATAGCCCTTTCTTCTGTTCCTTCCCCTACAACAGCATACCAATACCTTGTGACTATTAGATTTTCATCTCCATTACGTACTGAATTACCCGATCAGTATCCTTATACACTTTCCTATATTTTCATCGTCCTCTTGCGACGTCGATATGTATACCTTTACTACTGTTGTTGGTATCGATTCTGGTGAGAACAACCTATCACTGAACTGTTCACAGTATTACTGTATGCATTCATAACGAATGCTGCTGCTGATATTACCCTACACTGGTCTGAAGTAGAATCTTTGTCTTCTTTCCATTTCACTTCACTCACTCCTACTATATCTTGATGACCTGACTGTTCAATCTTTTTCTAATGGTTCTTCCCCCAAGTCAACTCCCTATCATTCTCTGTGAAAGGAATCAACACTCAAAACAATTTCGATAGTTGTTTGGAAACCACGAAGCATGAAAGCCCATCAGGGAGTAGGATGTGAATCCAGGAGCTTCTGGGTCGAAGGCGTTACATGTTTCTGAAGTTCAATGTTTGTGGTAATCCACAAGGGATGAAAAGCATTTTTTCCAGTATGCAGAATTTAGTTAAATATTATAAAGATAGTATGAACGTTATTTAAGTCTAAATGACGCAGAATGAGTTAGCTCACAGGATATTTGTACATGATTAGTTTCAGTGGATGGCTACAAGCTGACATTTTCAAAACAGGATTTCTGGTCAGACCAACGAATTGTCTAATTGTGTTAATAGAATCGTCTCTCACTTCTAAATAACAAGATTGGAACTTGGAACTGGAAAACGGATAATGTGTCGGCGATATGACTGAATAGTTTTACCAAGAACTGAGTTCGCTGAAAACCGCTGGTTACAAAAACTCAGGTCTCCGTCCTTTATGAACGTCACAGCACACGTGGCAACAAAACAGTCGTAAATTAGGAATGGTGCCTTGCTGGTACACGGTACACTGGGAGAACGTATTCAGACCCACATCTTATGGATTTATAACATTTATATTTGCTGTAAGTGGTGTCTCGTATTTTACACCGGCAAACAGGGCTTGTTGATTTGTTCACTGTACTCATTTTGAGCTGCAAGTGGCGATCTGTGTTAATAAACAACACAAACGTCTTTGCCAAGAGCTTTACTCTAGGTAACCATTTTCGGTAATCAGTGCAACCATCTTCAAAACTCGACGGACAGATTATTTTCAGAAATATGCAGTAAGACGTCTGTCAAGATCTGAAGATGGTAACACTGATTACCGAAACCTGTTACCGAAAATTAAGGTTATTATTAGCGACCCTGGCAAAGAAGTTTCTCTAACCTAGGACATGTTGGGTAGCTCCTGTAATTTACACTCCTGTTAACTCTATAACCACTCATTCCTCTTGTCTGTTGATAAACATATAATTCCTCAGCTCTGTATAAACATATAATTCCTGAAGTTCTGCCTCTGAGTTTTCTTACTGATTGTATACTGTTATAGACAAACTGGTGACAGAAACTTCTAGGTAATAATACTCTCATTTGGTGCTCATAGGGCGTGATGAAAATTTGTTCCTGAATTTCGGTTCCAGCTCGGTTGTCTGGGGATATCGGGGGAGCCATTTACAATTTGACAGTACGCTCACTTAGCGTATTACTGTTGTCTGGACAGTGAATTTAGGATTTTCCATCCATCCCTTATTTGGGTCTGATATGACGTAACTGATGCACCCACGTAAAGGCGTAGCTTTAAGTTACAAAACAGGTTGTAGTTCCATATAAAGGATGTTACATACTGCTGCTTGCGGTTTTAATTCTACAAGATGCACTTTTACAATTGTGGTTCCCCTGAACACAAAGTTGTTTTCAGTTTATTGTAATGTACAAGCTAACACTGAAATAACTTTTTTCAGCATTACTGGGTCCCCGCAGTGTTCCTCAGTGACGACGTCACATTTTACTAGTATAATAATATTTTGCTAGCATAATATCGTTGTTGTGATAACGTTAGGAACAAAAATATTCGTAGTCAAACTCGAAGCTATATGACAGGTGTTCCAAATAACAACAAATTCCTGTTTCCTCAGGAGGTCCTTGCAAAACTTGGTTTAGCTGGCAGTAAGAAATATAATCGCCATCTCATGCTAAGAGAAACATTTTAAGGACTCAATACACTAACGATGTCTGTGGCCAGTCTGTCCCAATCAACAAGAATTTTGAGTTCTATTGTACTTTGAAGTCGAACGGTATTGTTGACTATGAGTCGCGAAGAGCGGCTACAGCTGCCTAATCGGAAAAACTGTCCTTCCTATAGCTCAGTAGCACTTTTATCCCCGGGAGTGTAAAAGAACTGCCATTTGTTTATCCGGCATAGGTTACTGTAATGAGTGTGTGTCGGGCTTTGTGCAATGTTTGTGTTGTTGATGATGACTGTTGCTCAAATTCGAGCGATGAATCTTTCTTTCTTCCTCAGAGAAGAGAGAGAGAGAGAGAGAGAGAGAGAGAGAGAGAGAGAGAGAGGATATAGATACGGAAGTAGAGAAAGAGAGGACAAGAGAGTAAACGAGTAGGAGGTTGGAAGTAGTAGATACCAAAAAATATGAAAGGTGAGTCTTCAGCAGTCGTCGAAATCTGAAAAATAATAGGAGCTGTTCCTGCTTAGTATACAAAATGCATAACGCCATTATCACTTTTAGTCTTCTAGTAATCGACTATACGTGACATTTAGTAAAGAAAAACATTTAGTAAGGAAAATTACATCAAGTGCTGACTTTTTATATCTAAGTTTAAAAAGTAGGGCACTTGAGTGTAGTCGACTTGAATCAGGTAACACTGAGGAAATGAGACCTTAAAAGTAGTAAATGTGTTTTCATATTTGGGAGGAAAAATAAATGTTGACAGCTGAAGTAGAGAGGATATGAATTACAAATTGATAATATCAAAGGAAACATATTTCCAAATGAGGAATTTGTAACAATAGACTATAAATTTAAATGCCAGAAAGTTTTTCTGTGAAGGTATTTGTCAGGAGTGTAACTGCTTATACAAGAGAAATGTAGACAATTAGTAGCTCAGACAACAACAGATTAGAAGCTTTTGAAATTGGATGCCACAGGACAGTACTGGAGATTAGATGAGACTAAAGCATGGGGTAGATTGAAGAGACATATTCTACAACATCAAGGAATTTCGTCAGTTTGGTAACTGCGGGAAGTGGGTGTGTGCGTGTGTGGTGTGTTTTTGTGTTCAAATGTGTGTGAAATCTTATGGGACTTGACTGCTAAGGTCGTCAGTCCCTAAGCTTACACACTACTTAACCTAAATTATGCTAAGGACAAACACACACACCCATGCCCGAGGGAGGACTCGAACCTCCGCCGGGACCAGCCACACAGTCCATGACTGCAGCGCCTCAGACCGCTTGGCTAATCCCGCGCTGTGTGTGTGTGTGTGTGTGTGTGTGTGTGTGTGTGTGTGTGAGAGAGAGAGAGAGAGAGAGAGAGAGAGAGAGAGAGAGCGAGAGGAGGTGGAGAGTAGTACAAATGGTAGAGGGAGAACAACAACTATGGCTGAAAAGGAGGTAGATTGTCCTAGCTATCCAGAGATGAAGACCCTTGCACAGGAAATACAGACGTGAAGAGCTGCATCAAACCAGTAATCGGACCGAAAACTACAACAACTACCCAAAAACTTAAAAACAACTGTCACTGATCTCTACAAAGTAGCAATGTCTCGACAAACTTCGCGAAACAATAAGTCCTTCGACGCTATGTGTGCTACCTCAACCAAATCATCTGAATCTTGTAATGCTTTCTCCAACTGTACTTCAAAGAAATGGAGAGCCGTAGTCTATTCTGTTTGTCTCGTCGTGCCGTACGTGTACGGTAAGCGCAACTTGCCGGCGAGCTTGCGCCGTCGCCCCGCCAGGGTCCTGCGTTCGCACCCCGGACAGGCCCCTTTACAACGCTGGCCGCCTCATGCGAGTCCCATCCCATCCCGGCCGGCCGTGACCTTGCGACCAATGGGAGCGCGCAGCCGCGCTGACGTCAGCGATAAGTCGGTAGGTATCGATTGCGGGGAGTCCCGCAGCCCCACGGGACTCGGACTGAGCACAAGAGGCGGCGGCGGTGCGGTCGCCACGGCCGGCGCGGCGTCGCTCTGGCGTTTCCAGCCCCCACAGTGTGTCAGGGGACAGGGACTTGTCTCCCTGCTGCTGCGTGATAAGTGTGTTGCGTTTCCAGCGCGCCACCTCCTGGGCGCTCCACCTGTAAGTGTAGCAGCGCTGGCGTACTAGCTGCCAAATTCCGTACCTCCTTTTCACCTTCTCCTTCCTCCTGCCGAACGTAATGGGAAGCGCAAAGCCCCTGGCACCAGACGACATTCAGTCGGAACTACTGAGAGCCATAACAGAGCCGTGGCAAAACTCTTACATCCGGTGAGCAAGATTTTCGAGCCAGATGATACATCATCATACTTCACGCAGAATCTAATCATTCCAATTCCAAAGACAGTAGCTGCTGACTGATGAGATAATTATCGAACTATCAGTTTAATACAATGAGGTGCGAAAGTCGTGGGATACCTCCCAATGATGTGTCTGACCTCCTTTTCCCTGGCGCAGTGGGGAACCCCACGTGGAAAGGCGCTGGAAATCCACTGCAGAAATATTGAGCCATGGTGCCTTCCTAGTCGTCTCTAACTGAAAAAATGTTGCCAGTACAGGGCCGGCCGGAGTGACCGTGCGGTTCTAGGCGCTACAGTCTGGAACCGCGAGACCGCTACGGTCGCAGGTTCGAATCCTGCCTCGGGCATGGATGTGTGTGGTGTCCTTAGGTTAGTTAGGTTTAATTAGTTCTAAGTTCTAACCGACTGATGATCTCAGAAGTTAAGTCGCATAGTGCTCAGAGCCATTTGAACCATTTTTTTCCAGTACAGGATGTTGTACACGAAATGACCTCTCGATAACGTTCCATAAATATGCGTTGGGACTGGTGTAGGGTGATCTGAGCGGCCAAATCATTCGCTCGAGTTGTCCAGAATGTTCTTCAAACCAATCGCGAACAGTTGTGGCCCAGTGACAAGACATCGCTGTTAGCGAACATAAAAGTCCACGAATGGCTGCAAATGGTCTCCGAGTAGCCGAACATAACAATTTACTGTCAATGATCGGTTCAGTTCGGCAAGAGGACTCATTTTACGTAAACACAGCCCACAGCATTATTGAGCCACCACCAGTTTGCACAGTGCCTTGTTGACGACTTTGGTCCATGGCTTCTTGGGATCTGCACCACACATGAACACTACCATCAGCTCTTACCAACTGAAATTGGTACTCATCTGACGAGGTCACGGTTTTCCAGTCGTTTAGGGTCTAACCGATGTCCTCACGACCTAGCAGAGGCACTCTCGTCGGTTCGTCGGCTGCCATAGCCTATTTCGCCGCTCTGTCCTAACGGATACGTTCGTCGTACGTCCCACATCGATTTTCGCGGTTATGTCACTGACTCTTGCTCGGCTCTCAGGACTGAGAGCACTACTCAAACGCCCCTGCTCTCGGTTGTTAAGTGCAGGTCGTAGGCCACTACGTTGCTAGTGGTGAGTGGTAATGCCAGAATGGTTCAAATGGCTCTGAGCACTATGGGACTTAACATCTGTGGTCATCAGTCCACTAGAACTAAGAACTACTTAAACCTAACTAACCTAACGACATCACACACATCCATGCCCGAGGCAGGATTCGAACCTGCGACCGTAGCGGTCACGCAGTTCCAGACTGATGCGCCTAGAACCGCACGGCCACAGCGGCCGGCGGTAATGCTAGAAATTTCGTATTCTCGGTACACCCTTGAAACTGTGGATCTCGGATTTGAAATGTGGTGCTACGGAAGAATGCTGAAGATTGGGTGGATAGATTATTTAACTAATGAGGAGGTATGACTCTTCCAGCTTTCCCGGAGGATATGTTGTAAATATTCTTCACGGGTTTGCCACCGGATCACGCTGTGCAGATTCCACAATATTTCCTCAGAGAAACTGTCCGACATCTTCAGGTGGTTCAACCTTGCTGGTGGCTAGGTACCAGGAGATACTGAACGGAAATGGGGAGACAAGAAATTTGTGGCACAACGTGACTAAAAGAAGGAATCGGTTGTTAGGACACATTCTGAGACATGAAGTGATCGCCAATTTCGTAATGGAGGGAAGTAAAGGAAGGGATAAAAATCATAGAGGGAGACCAATCAATGAATACAGTAAGCAGATTTTAAGAATGAAGGTTGCAGTAGTTATTCGGAGACAAAGAGGCTTACAGACCATAGGGTAGCATTGAGACCAGCCTTCGGACTCAAGACCACAACAACAAGAACATAAAGATGTCCACTAAATGTAACCCTTTTATTCTTTACATGAACTCCTATATGGTTAGTCAATTCCCAACGCATTGCTCCACATGTTGACTTCACTCTGAAAATGGTTTACTGTAGCGCTCCATGCTAGTCTATTCTGTGTAACTCTCTTCATCTATGCATACCTATATACACATTGATTCTCGCAGCGTCTTGTGCCATCACACTTCCCTTCATTGTCAAAATGATGACTCTTTGATGCCTCAAGTGACGATAGTTGGTTCTGTCAACAAGCATCTACCACGGAATGGTTCAAATGGTTCAAATGGTTCAAATGGCTCTGAGCACTATGGGACTCAACTGCTGTGGTCATCAGTCCCCTAGAACTTAGAACTACTTAAACCTAACTAACTTATGGACATCACACACACCCACGCCCGACTCAGGATTCGAACCTGCGACCGTAGCAGCAGGGCGGCTCCGGACTGGAGCGCCTAGAACCGCACACGACCACCGCGGCCGGCTACCACGGAATGCTAAAGTGCAGAAATTAACTTGTTGAAGGCAATGTGACGCACAGGTTAAACGACATCCCAAAGAAGGAGTTTTCTGGCAGTTTCAAATGGTTGCGTGAATATTCTGTGCGCTGCAATCACGGGGGAGGAGACTACATATGTAGAAAGTATGAGGCATTGAAACCATAATCTTAAATTTCCTCTATTTTTAACTAACGAGGTCTGGAAACTTTTCGGCCCCACAGGTTTTGTTACATACGATTTTAGGATCACAATATACAGCAGATGAATATTGGCTTCTGCGTACGTGGAGTAGCAGGAGCTGGAGCATCTGTAATTGCTGTG
Organism: Schistocerca piceifrons; assembly: GCF_021461385.2. NCBI lineage: Eukaryota > Metazoa > Arthropoda > Insecta > Orthoptera > Acrididae > Schistocerca > Schistocerca piceifrons. The sequence continues at coordinate 1,245,158,256 of NC_060138.1, forward strand.
GCTGTCATAGTGGCACATTTCCTTCACGTCTTCGTGGTGAATCTGTTACCAAGGTGATACGCGAAACCACCGGCAACAGGCGCCGACCACGAGGTGGTGACCAGTCCTGATAAGGCTTCTATACAACTGGACATTAACATTGCAACACCACGAAGATGACGTGCTACAGACGCGAAATTTAACCGACAGAAAGAAGATGCTGTGATATGCAAATGATTAGCTTTTCAGAGCATTCACAAAAGGTAGGCGCCGGTGGCGACACTTACAACGTGCTGTCATGAGGAAAATTTCCAACCGATTTCTCATACACAAACAGCAGTTGACCGGCGTTGCCTGGTGAAACGTTGTTGTGATGGATCGTGTAAGGAGAAATGCGTACCATCACCTTTCCGACTTTGATAAAGTTCGGATTGTAGCCTATCGCAATTGCGGTTTATCGTATCGCGACATTGCTGCTCACGTTGCTCGAGATCCAGTGACTGTTTGCAGAACAGGTATCGGTGGGTTCAGGAGGGTAATACGGAACGTCGTGCTGGATCCCAACGTCCTCGTATCACTAGCAGTCGAGATGACAGGCATCTTATCCGCATGGCTGTAACGGATCGTGCAGCCACGTCTCGATCCCTGAGTGAACAGATGGGGACGTTTGCGTTTGCAAGACAACAACCATCTGCACGAACAGTTCGACGACGTTTGCAGCAGCATGGACTGTCAGCTCGAAGATCATGGCTTGACGCTGCATCACAGACAGGAGCACCTGCGATGATGTACTCAACGACGAACCTCGGTGCATGAATGGCAAAACGTTTTATCGGATGACTCCAGGTGCTGTTTTTATGATGGTCGCATCCGTGTTTGGCGACATCGCGGTGAACGCACATTGGAAGCGTGTATTCGTCATCGCCATACTCGCGCATCACCCGGCGTGATGGTATAGGGTGGCATTGGTTATACGTCTCGGTCACCTCTTGTTCGCAATGACGGCACTTTGAACAGTGGACGTTACATTTCAGATGTGTTACGACCCGTGAGTCTACCCTTCATTCACTCCCTGCGAAACCCTACATTTCAGCAGGATAATCCACGACCGCATGTTGCAGGTCCTGTACGGGCCTTTCTGGATACAAAAAATGTTCGATTGCTGCCCTGGCCAGCGCATTCTCCAGATGTCTCACCAACTGAAAACATCTGGTCCATGGTGGTCGAGCAACTTGCTCGTCACAATACGCCAGTCACTACTCTTGACGAACTGTGGTATCGTGTTGAAGCTTCATGGGCAGCTGTACCTGTACACGCCATCCAAGCTTTGTTTGACTCAATGCCCAAGTGTATCAAGGCCGTTATTACGGCCGCAGGTGGTTGTTTTGGGTAACGATTTCTCAGGATCTATGCACCCAAATTGCGTGAAAATGGTATCACATGTCAGTTCTAGTATAATGTATTTGTCCAATGAATACCCGTTTATCATCTACATTTCTTCTTGGTGTAGCAATTTTAATGGCCAGTAATGTATCTGGCAGAACCTGCAGCCTGTGAGGAACCTTGGCTGCTCCAGCTCTCGAACTGAACGTAGCTCATTTTCCCCAAAGCTCCAATACATCTGTAGTTGCGTCCAGCGCCGTCTCCAGGGATATTGCCACCACGTGCGAAAATTTCAGGCGCTGCCTACCCCTCCCACTCCATTCACGTTCAGACGTAGTCAGCCGTGTTCACAATGTCATTCATCCACGAGGTCTTATTTTCACGTATCACACTTACTCATACGTCTTTCTAATGTGAATACGTCTTTAAGACCAGAGCCAGGGATGGGCCACCAGTCAGTGAAATAGAAGAGAAACGTTTGCAGTGCAATACATTTTGAGTAACAACTCCAGAGTCAATTGCTCCAAGAAATATTAAGTCACTCGCACAAAATATAACTAAAATATGTTCACTTTTTCTCGTTCCCTAAGCAGAGGAGACCGTGCGGTGTGGATGGAGGAGCACCATCACCACTGCGGGGAGAGTTACCAGTGGGTAGCAGATGCGTGTAGAGTTCTTCTCATCGTTTGCGCTTCGTACCGATTACTTCCTGTTGTGCAAATAACGTGCGGGGGAGACAGGTTTCGTGAAAGTACGTTTATCTACGTATGTGGTGCATATTCGTAGCACACCACAAAGACGAAGAAACAAACGCGGCCCTCACCACGCACTGAACGACTGTTCGCCGCAGCGCTTACCAGTGGCAGAGTGCATATGTTGAAAGGAGTTGCAAATAGCAAGAAACGTTCCAAACTAAGTCAATTAGATCCGAGTGGAACTATCCGTGGAAGTTATAACCGCTCTTTTAATTAAGAACAATATTATCAGGTTCATTTTTATGTAGGGGAGTGGTGATCGATAATGTTGTTGTTGTCGTCTTCAGTCCAGAGACTGGTCTGATGCAGCTCTCCATGCTACTCTATCCTGTGCAAGTTTCGTCATCTCCCAGTACCTACTGCAGCCTACATCCTTCTGAATCTACTTAGTGTATTCATCTCTTGGTCTCTCTCTACGATTTTTACCCTCCACGCTGCCCTCCAATACTATATTGGTGACCCCTTGATGCCTCAGAACATGTCCTACCAACCGATCGCTTCTTCTAGTCAAGTTGTGCCACAGATTCCTTTTCTCCCCAGTTCTATTCAGTACCTCCTTATTAGTTATGTGGTCTGCCCATCTAATCTTCAGCATTATTCTGTAGCACCACATTTCGAAAGCTTCTATTCTCTTCTTGTCTAAACTATTTATCGTCCATGTTTCACTTCCATACATGGCTACACTCCATACAAATACTTTCATAAACGACTTCCTGACACTTAAATCTGTACTCGATGTTAATAAATTTCTGTTCTTCAGGAATTCTTTCCTTGCCATTGCCAGTCTACATTTTATATCCTCTCAACTTCGACCATCATCAGTTATTTTGCTCCACAAATAGCAAAACTCATTTACTACTTTAAGTGTCTCATTTCCTAATCCAGTTCCCTCAGCATCACCTGATTTAATTCGACTACATTCCATTATCGTCGTTTTGCTCTTCTTGATGTTCATCGTATATCCTCCTTTCAACACAATGTCCATTCCGTTCAACTGCTCTTCCAGGTCCTTTGCTGTCTCTTAGAGAATTACGATGTCATCGGCGAACCTCAAGGTTTTTGTTTCTTCTCCATGGATTTTAGTTCCTACTCCGAATTCATCATTTGTTTCCTTTACTGGTTGCTCAATATACAGATTGAATAACATCGGGGAGAGGCTACAACCCTGTCTCACTCCCTTCCCAACCTAGCTTCCCCTTCATGCCCCTCGACTCTTGTAACTGCCATCTGGTTTCTGTACAAATTGTAAATAGCCTTTCGCTCCCTGTATTTTACCCTTGCCACCTTGAGAATTTGAAAGAGATCGATAATATCGGTAATAATTAATAGCATTGAAAAAATAAATTAATATTATCGATATATAATCTCGCATCAGAATAACGCCCGCCAGCAAAGTAGAGCTTCATGTAAATCAAAGAGGGTTTAACACGGCTACTTTTGTTTCTAAATTCTACTATATAAACCATCCGCGGGTACTGTTAGTTCTCTTATCTTGTTTTCTGCGCTCTGAGTGAGTCGACGTAGCTGCGGCGTGCGATATAGCCAGCATTTCCGTGTGTTATGCTACGGAAGGGATCAGGGCACTTTTGTTAAACTACAACAAAATTGACTGTAGTTAATTTTTACGGGACAGACTTTTGCTGTAAGGTCACGGAGTAAGAATGTCTGAGGAATTTTGTACGCGAGAAAAAGTAGTGCTCAGTATTAAATTCTGTTACATGCCGAATAACTGATAATAGGATCTGTGGACTATACGAAGGGACGTTAAATTGAATATGAGTACGGAACTGGACACTTAGCTTTGTGAAAGTAAGAGCGTAAGAAGATGGAATGACTGTATCGATAAATAGTATTTAATAATGGACCATAGTCCTTGCTGTAATATTTTTGAGTGTCGAACAATAAAAATCCTGGACATTTTAGTTGCCGTCATTGGTGACATTAATCGTCGGATCAATCCTCCTTTTCCCTCTAAACAAGACGCAATCATTCAGGATCATTTAATTATTATTGAATGTTGTTAATAAAGAACTAAGGTGATCTCCATAATTATGTGTGTATTGGTAAATAAAAACTAACATTCAAAGACGTTATTAACTATCTTGTCTTCGGTAACGCAGCAAGAAATGAAGGGTGATCGACTGAGCAAACAGTTAATATTAAAACCGGAAATTTAGTCGCCGTTACTGTGAAGATGTTTTTGGGTGGTTTATCTGACGTGTAGACATAACGAACAGTCGGGCATATACAGTAGATAACAACATCAATAACATACGTCAGAGAAGTCGACGGCAGGGTGGCTACACAGCGAACAAGGAACGGTAAACAGCACCTCCAACACTGGTTTTGCACAAGCGGGTAACATTCTCAACCTAATTCGCCGTTAGACAACAAAATTGTAGGCTCTCTCCCACACAAGTTTTATTAAGTAAATGAATACACAAGTAAATGAATACATAAATTAGTACAAAAGTATAGGTTGGTTGATTGATTTGGGGTGGGGACCAAACAGCGAGGTCATCAGTCCCAAAGGATTAGGGACGGAACGAAAAGGACCCATGCCGGCATCTGCCTGAGCGATTTAGGAAAATGACGGAAAACCCAAATCTATATGGCTGGACGCGGGTTTGAACCAGCGTCCTCCTGATTGCGAGTCCAGCGTGCTAATCAGTGCGCCACCTCCCACGGTTCATAACTAAAGCAAAACTGAAATTAATGATAAACAAGTCTTTATACACTTACCTTACACTACAGCCATTTTTCTTGCTTTGGCATCAGCGAACTCTTGTGTTGCTTCATTGGAATCCGGACATTCAGCCACGTCATGTTCACTCGACACCGTCGCCAGCTCACACAGTCGTGCCTGGCCCGTTGTTGATCACAATGCGTTTCAGTCAGCTTAAGCTTCGAAAAACTTCTTTCTCCACTTATCACTGTAACCGGCTGTGTTAGCAAAATTCCTGTAGTTATACTTACATCGCACGCAAAGCCATGCTGTTTGTATGACTTTCAACGTTTCACTTAGTGTGCTACCAGGCATTATCAACTTTGACTCCATTTTAAGTTCATCTTCAAAACTGGCGGGCCTGGTGTCTTTAGTGAGCCTATCCGTGACTAAAATGTCGCAAAGTTTGGAAAACCTGTCACTTAGAACGTCAGATGATAAGACTTTAATTTTACTAATGTAGTCAAAAAATTAAAAATCTTACTGTAACTTCCAAGCTATTGAGTTCTCTCACTGAGAGCAGATACTGGTATTGTACCACATTTCTGTATCTTCAGTTTCCTCGTCTTCTCCCTCATATCCTTCTTCCGTCTCTTTCGTATCTGTATTGTTCGACCTACGATCGAATTTTCTGTATCGAGTTAGGTTGCGTTCCGTAGTGTGTAGTGTGTAACCTTGTAATCTGAGATCACCTCTGTATTTTGCGAAATATTCTGTTGTCTTTTCAACCAAGTCAAAAGCTTTCGATATGCCTGTCTGTGGTAATACTCTTTGTTCCCATCGACAACATTAATGTGGAGTGACATATCATACCACATCAAAACTGAATAAATGATCGTAAGATTACCGATATCGTTTACCAAAATAAAAGCATAATGCGCAACCATTTGGCTCGTCTTCGCTCATGTCAACTACTGCATCATAAACCTCTCCTATACTATATTCCAGAGGGTCGATTGCATCAATTCTACTTTCCCATCTTCTTGTACTCAGTGGTTTCAGTTTTTAGGCAGATATATGACAATTCACGATTGCCCGGCACCATGAAGACGCAAAGAAAAAATCATAAATTTTTCTCACCAAGTTAAACTGTTCGAGTGCACGTATTGAGGGTCATTACGCTCGCCTGTCCTTGCTGATGGGGATGGGCGACTTCTCTGGTCTGTCGAGAGGGGGCACTGGTGCCGAAGGCCTTGGATCGACGTTCGTGTTGATATTCAGGCTGCTCTGATTATAAAGAACTGTTTCTCAGAAAGAAAGGCAGCCTGGTTTTACTAACGTTAGTCTAGATCCTTTACGAATGTGGAATGGGTACTGGCGACAAAAGTACATGGTGAGCCGTTTGTGAACTTTACACTCTGTCTTGTCCGAGTTGGTAAGTGAGGCTGATTTATAATTGTCCGCCATTACGGACATTTATAGCCGACGCCACCACCATAACACTTGACCAGGCTTGAATATATACTGCGTTTATATTATTTTCTCATATTCTGCGGGTGGTTGAGTGAGCTTTATGTACTAATTAGATGGATGTGCTTTCCCGGACTTTTTTTTCAGTTGTAGATTTTAAGGGTCTGCCTAAATGTGTGTTTTATTTATTGTAGTACCGGTCACTGGTGTCTGTCTTTGTAATTCCTGTTGTTTTGAGGACCTTACTAGCAGATCATCAAAGTCCCGGAAATTTGCTTGTAGCAGACGTGCGCCCATCGTAACTGACAAACCGCAATGGAGCAACATCTCTAAATGACTGTTCAAGACATTCTGCAGAATATTTTGAAGAAGAGAAAAGTGTGTGCAAAATTTATCCCGCACATCTTGACTCCCGAATAAAGAAAATGCTGTGATTGTATTGAAATGTAAAACGCGGACAGTTCTTCAAATGGATTCAAATGGCTCTGAGCACTATGGGACTTAACATCTGAGGTCATCAGTCCCCTAGAACTTAGAACTACTTAAACCTAACTAACCTAAGGACAGCACACAACACCCAGTCATCACGAGGCAGAGAAAATCCCTGACCCCGCCGGGAATCGAACCCGGGAACCCGGGCGTGGGAAGCGAGAAAGCTACCGCACGACCACGAGCTGCAGACGCGGACAGTTCTCTTCTGAAAAAATATCATCACAGGTGACGAGATTAAATGTTACCAATATGCATCTACCAAGGAACGACAAAGTGCGTAGATCTACATGAAGTATCAAGACTTTGCCGACATAACCGACATTGAAACTTCCTGGCAGATAAAGCTGTGTGCCGGACCGAGACTCGATCTCGGGACCTTTGCCTTTCGCGGGAAAGTGCTCTACCATCTTTTTCTACTTCGTTGTTGATCGTTTTGTTTGGTCGTTGCGGACGTCACGTGACATCCGTTCAAGTTCGTTTGTTGATCCTTCCACTCAATATTTTTTTTTATTATAGAGGCCAACCAGCTCTCTGACGGAACACGCTGAGCTACCGTGACGGTACCACCTGAGCTCCCCATACACGACTCACGACCCGTTCTCACAGCTTCAGTTGGCAGAGCCCTTGCCCGCGAAAGGCAAAGGTCCCGAGTTCGAGTCTCGGTCCGGTACGCAATTTTAATCTGCCAGGAAGTAACAGCACACACTCCGCTGCAGAGTGAAAATCTCATTCTGGAAACATCCCCCAGGCTATGGCTAAGCCATGTCTCCGCAATATCCTTTCTTCCAAGAGTGCTATTTCTGCCAGGTTCGCAGAAGAGCTTCTGTGAAGTTTGGAAGGTAGGAGGCGAGGTACTGGCAGAATTGAAGCTGTGAGGGCGGTTCGTGAGTCGTGTTTGGGTACTGCAGATGGTAGAGCACTTTCCCGCGAAAGGCAAAGGTCCCGAGTTCGAGTCTCGGTCCGGCAAACAGTTTTAATCTGCCAATAAGTTTCATAACAGCGCACACTCCGCTGCGGGGTGAAAATCTCATTCTGGATAACCGACATTGATGCCAAAGTGACGTGCGGGTTGAACAACATCCCTAAGAAGGACCTTTCCGACAAATTCACATGGTTGTATGAACTTTCGGTGCCTTGTACTCAAGTGGTCGGAGACTGTGTAAAGCACTTCATGCATTAAAACCATCTTAACGTTTCTCTACATTTCATTAAACCAGTTTCGAAACATTTTGGACTGACTGCTATACGAATGGATATAAAAATTAGCAGCATATTTTAACTTATCCATAACATTACAAAGTTTTTATTTTCAAAAGAAACATCTGATTCTGTAAAGGTACATCTTTTAAACGCCCACACATGTAAATTTGAAGTACTTCTTATAATTATTTTCAGGACCAAAACTTTCATTTATCTTTCACTAACCTTCCAAGTGATAGTCAAACTCGCCTCAAATGTTTACGAGTGTCTCTGCAGTTATGTCATTCACTATGCAGCGTAGTAGGTCAACCAACAGTGTTCATGGTGGAAGGGGAGGGAGGGGGGGAGGGGGAATGTCACACAGGTGGAGTCTTTCATAATCCGCCAAAAAATCCAATACTGTGAACCCGGTATTACCCATTCCTCGAATGCGAGGATGGGTAATAATTGATGGTATTCATCACATTAATCTTACTGAACACGACGGAACAATGCGTCTCGAGACACGACAATCTGACCATCATTAGATCAGCAGTCGGCACGTGTGGTTGACGAGTGGATGCAGTTTTCATATTTTACCCATACGTTAATGAGTGTCTACGACATGTCAGAGCACGCGGTCTTGGCGGTCAGTGATGCAGTGAGGGATATGTTCGTCCCTTATGACCGATCCATCAGTCTTAAGAACCGTTCTTATATGCACGTGGTGCTCTGTCCTGTTGAAAACTGAAATTTTCGGCAAGTTCTCGCAATTGTGGGAAAAGCCAGAGCCCCAACATTTCCGGTCTTCAAATTCTCTTCTGCCCCCCCTCCCCGCCCCCGCCCCCCCCCCCCTCGCCCTCGCCGATCAAGAAAATGGAACGCATCCTCTTTACTGAACACTAAACAAGAAAGAAAATTGTTACATCTCCACGCCCAGAATGAATTCACAAAACTACACATGTTATTGTGTTCACCATCAGTAAGGGCTTGTAGCAACTGAAATCTGTATGATGTGAAGCAGGTACGTAGCCGTAAAACATGCCAGAATGGTACACCAGGAATGGTTAACACTACTTGAACAACGTGCAAACTTTTGGTGACTACCTAGAAAATGCCTTACGCCTTGAACGAGTTCACTGGGGCGACTTGAGGATTTCCTCTAGCATAAACAATCAGTGTCTTGATTTTGCTGGCCCCGTCGTCGAATGTTTTGAGCTGTAGGAGGTTCAGTGCTGTGCTCTCGACAAAAATCACGCTGCACAAGTGTAACTGAAATTCACCTGTTACATCGGACAACGTGAATCGTCCTTTAGTGCTGCGTTAATGCCGTCACGGCACACATTGGCCAATGAACGACCAAACACGCTTCACCAGACTGAGCACCACCGGCACCCACGCAAACCGGCATCTAATAACTGGCGCCAATGCAAACTTTTAATTTCGATGTGTGAGTTCAAATTCGTCTTCAGTTTGTGACTTCATACTTGTTATATCCGATAAATCACTTTGAAACACCGTGTACATGCGCGTATCAGTAGTGTTATAAAATTGTGTAACAAAGACCTTATATAACTTACAAAATGCTCCAAAATGTGAGCTGTTACCTCCGCTGCTTCATCGCTTCATACGTAGCTAGCTTCGACTGTAAACAGAAGTGGGAGAAGCATTTGCGTTGGGAAAGTGGTTTTTCCCCCACGAACGAACGCTACCGCTGTTGTACACAGTGACCAAGAATCAAGATCTGGCATTGAGGTAGAGCATGAGGCAATTTGAGTAACTTGTATCGTTCTTACGTTAGTTTCATCAGTTACTGCTTTTTTGGAAAACTGAAAATTTGTGGTAACTGAGCCGTGCCTGGCTCATGTTATGCGTTGGATTAAACCCTGGTTGCTATTCTGTGTTTAGTCTCTCGCGGTTATCGTGATTATGCTGTTAACGTCTCTCTCTGGGAGTGCCATCAGCGGTGTCTATCGGCATTCGTACCTTGAACTATCTTTGGCCTGGCGCTTACAGTTTTCCGGCTGTGCCACGTGCGAGCAGTTGTTCGGTTGGCGTGGAGCAGCGAGGAAATCTCCGCGGCGCGTAGTTTGGCCAAGGCCGCTGGCGGCGTCCACGCGCGGTCGGAGTGTGTGGTGCTGTTCCCATTGCTACGAGGTCCGTGGCTCACCGATCCTGGACACGAAAGTTGAGTTTTACCAGCAAGTGATGACTGTTCACATTGTGTCATTTCGATTTCGTTATCGGCTGTTGGGACATTAGCGCGAGCAACAACGTGTGTTTTCAAGTTGGCAAATTTTAGCCACCCTCTGGTGGAGTTTAACTGTACTTGGTTATTTTGAACTGAAGTGCAGCAGAAGAATCTTCTGCCTTGTGGCCGTTACGTTCCGCTTACCTGCCCTGCCCGTTGACGTAAATTCAGGCAGTGTATTTTCCTCATCGTGTTGTTGCTGTCCAGCACGGTGTGTAGTTTGACAGCTCAATGTATAATTGGTTGTGGGCGCCAATACCTTCTACGTTGTTGCATTGAACTCCCTGTTGTGTGCTGGTCGGGTGGAGCGGAAGTCATCTTGTCGGTGGGTCCGCTGACCGTCTGTCGGTTGGGTTGTCGCCGGATCGAGAATGGTTGGGCCGAATGCCTGTCTCACCTAAGCGATCATTAGTGTTTGAATTCCAGGTCCACCTTGGAAACTTCTGAGCGCCGTTGGGTGTACTGCCTTTTCTTATTTGTTACTGTTGTTTGTATTTGTATGGCTTCTAGCCGATTTTTAAATTAAGGTTGTTTTGTCCTTAAGGCGTAAGATTGTTTGGGCCTTCAGTCTAATTTAAATAACTGTTTTAAGATAAGGCTTTTTGACCTTTTAAAAATATTTTTTGGTTTCAGTCTTAAGTGATGGGCCTTCAGCCGATTTTTAAATTAAAGCTGTTTTGCTCTTAAGGTCTCAGATTGTTTACGCCTGCAACCTATTGAAAGAACTGATTTAAGATAAGGCCTTGAGCCTTTTAAATTCCTGATTTTGGTTTGGGTCTTAAGTTACTAGTTTTGAGCCGATTTTAAATTAAAATAGTCTTGCTCTTAAGGCATGAGATTGTATGGCGAATTCAGCTGGTAATTACGTTCCAAAAATTAATAATGTGTTGTTTTTCTTTTTAATTTTCTTGGCTCTTGTAATGTTTGGTCAAATAAATAAAGTTTTATGTTCGAGTGTAACTGACAGCCGCTTATTTTGGCCACTTTCCACAATTTAAACTACCTGTCCTGTACTGCGGATTCAGCAGGGCGTCTCAATAAGGTCTTATGGGACAAAACAGCTGAGGTCATCGGCCCCTAAGCTTACACACTACTTAATCTAACTTAGGCTAAGGACGACACGCACACCCATGCTTTTTGTGTTCTGTATGGTGTTACAAGGGGCATTAACACAGTCATGGGGGCTAAGGCGTAAGTAACTAAACTGGACACTCCTATATGCTTGTCTCTTCCTTGTTCCTCAACCAAATGTCGCCCAAATTCATCTCTCACATCCAGGACCCTCCCCCTACACTTTTCTTCTTCACATATTTTATTAATTTATCACAGAAAACACATTACATATCCCATAAATCGGAGATACCTAAAACTCGTCAAGCAGTTTTGTGAAAATATCCTTAGATTCTATCTAAATAGCACCTTTCCTGAGAAGTCGCATGCAACTTCAGCGTCCTTAATTTCGGACTGCAAGATCCTTGATGGGCTAATGCTTTTCTCTAGTACCTTACACTGAAGTAGTAAAAGGATAACAAAACTTTAGGATTGTATTTTATTTTTAAGACTAACTGCGACGCTTTGCTCATCAGTTCTCTTTCTCGTAGGAATTATCTTTCTCAGAGCCTTAAAGAGTCTGTGAAACTTTATTTATTTGCATAAATGACGTCGTACGTCCATGGCCCACATGTTAGGTTTATTAGTTTTAGCATCACATTGAAAATACTCACAGAACATATTTTTGCATCCTTTCAACGTAGCATGCACGTTGTAAATGTACTCGAGATTGACACACTTCCAGTAGAGAACCAAAAATTGCGGTCACTCCCCTTTTCATTCATCGTTATTTGAGACTGTACAACTTACTACAGTATACGCTCAGGATATTGTGGTTTCCCGCTACAATCATTTATCTATTCCCTGCTTCGAAAGTTGCCTTATGTAAGTCGTGTTCGCTTATCCAGCGTTCTCCTTGCAGTTTGCATACCCCGTTTTTCGATGAAAGGTATTGGAATATCTAAGGTCAGCTGAGAATGCTCGGCAACGGTTAGAAGAAGCATAGGAATACAATATACGAGGAGCGTTCAATAAGTAATGCAACACATTTTTTCCGCTTATTTCCGTTGAAAAAATGCGGAATTTGTTGTGGGTCATCGCGGAATATTCCCACTTCAGACCCTATAGTTCCATGAAGTTCCGACAGGCCGTGGCGCTACCTTCATAATGATGCCTGTAACGGAGGCGCATTCCAAGCAGAGAGCTTTCACTGAGTTCCTCTTGGTCGAAAACCAGAGTATCACTGATATTCATAGGTCGTTGCAGAATGTCTACGGAGTGACAGCGAGCAAAAGCACGGTGAAACGTTGGGCGAGGTGTCTGTCATCATGGTAACAAGCTCTCACGAACCTGTCCGATCACCCACTTATCGCGGCCGGCAGTGTCAACACGTGCAGACACTCTCATTCGTGATGATCAGCGGTCCACAATCAAACATCTCGCTGCTCAACTGGACGTCTCTGTCGGTATTGCTGACACACTCGTCCACCTGTTGGGATAACCAAAGGTGTGAGCCTGCTCTGTTCCTCACCGCCTAACAGAAGACTATAAAGAATAAGGAAGGACCATCTGTGTGAAATTGCTTGCCTGTTACGAGGCTAACCGTAACAAATTTTTGTCGGACATTGTGAGAGGTGACGAAACATGGGTTCATCACTTCGAAACAAGAGGGCAGTCTGTGGAGTGGCAGCACATCAACTCTCCTCTCAAGGAAAAGTTCAAAGCCGCTCTTTCAGTCGGTAAAGACCTGGCGACGGCCTTCTGACACTCTGAAGGGGTTATTCTTTCAAAAAACGTCCGCGAATTCAGCTAGGTAACACTTTCAGCGACAGACTATATTTCGGCAGGAATACACCCCGCCATTTTCAAGGCGAACTGCAACGAACAAACGACGTACATGTAAATTTAAAACCTCGGTTCTCGGACTGAAGCAGGAAAGATAACACACACACTGAACACTAGTGAGACCAAAGATGACGAAAGTCAGAGCTATCGATAGTGAGACTACGAATTCGCAGGTGAGGTAGCATTGACTCTGTCCCTCCGTTTTTTGACAAGGGAGAGAGCTGGATTCCAAACAGAGTTTAAACAGGAACCTCCATCCCTGTTAATGAGGTTGCTCGCTATTTTAATGTCAACTGCCTCCTTTATAACAGTGTCCCAATAGCTGGGCGTGCATGCCAATATCTCGGTGTTATTATATAACATGGGGTGGCCAGTATCCAAGCAATGTCCTGATATGAAACTTCCTGGCAGATTAAAACTGTATGCCGGACCGAGATTCGAACTCAGGACCTTTGTCTTTCGCGGGCAAGTGCTCTACCAACTGAGCTACCCAAGCACGACTCACGCCCCGTCCTCACAGCTTTACTTCTGCTAGTTCTGCATGGTTCGCAGGAGAGCTTCTGTAAAGTTTGGAAGGTAGGAGACGAGGTACTGGCAGAAGTAAAGCTGTGAGGACGGAGCGTGAGTCGTGCTTGGGTAGCTCAGTTGGTACAGCACTTGCCTGCGAAAGGCAAAGGTCCCGAGTTCGAGTCTCGGTCCGGCACACAGTTTTAATCTGCCAGGAAGTTTCATATCAGCGCACACTCCGCTGCGGAGTGAAAATCTCATTCTGGAATGTCCTGATAGTTTGACCAATATATGCCATGCCCCAGCTACAAGGAGTACGATATATACCCGCCTTACGCAGACCAAGAACATCCTTAACAGAACTCAAAAGCGCTCTAATTTTAGGTGGAGGTCGGAAAACACATTTCACATCGTATTTCCGTAAAATACGACCGATCTTGTTAGAAGGTGTTTCCTACGTAAGGCAAAAAGGCAGTAGGCTTGGGTGTCGACTCAGAATTATCATCAATCACCCGATGTACACTTGGTCGATGGCGCAACGCACGTTCAATCTGTCGATCACTATAACCATTTTGACGAAATGTAACTTAATGATGGGACTGCTCAGCTGGCAAAGTCTCAGCGTCAGAAACGACATGTGCCCTGTGTACCAAGGTACGAAGTACCCCTTCACGCTGAGCCGGATGCTGACAACTATTAGCCTGAAAGTACAAGTCGGTGTGAGTACGTTTCCTGTAGACTGCATGTCCCATTGATCCATCATCCTTCCTCCTAACCAACACGTCAAGAAAGGGAAGGCAACCATCCTCTTCCACATACATCGTAAAACGAATGTTCGGGTGGATCGAGTTCAGGTGTTGTAGAAAGGCATTCAAATTCTCCCTACCATGAGGCCAAACAACAAAGGTATCGGCAACATATCTAGAGAAACAGGCTGGTAGTCTCACTATCGATAGCTCTGACTTTGGTCATCTTTGGTGGCACTAGTGTTCAGTGTGTGTTTTATTTTTCCTGCTTGAGTCCGAGAACCGAGGTTTTAAATGTACATGTACGTCGCCTGTCCGTTGCGGTTTGCCTTGAAAATGGCGGGGTGTTTTCCTGCTGAAATATCGGCGGTCGCTGAAAGTGTTACCTGGCTGACTTCCCGGAAGTTATTTGAAAGTTGTATATGTCAGGAGAAAAGAAAAATGATTCAAATGGCTCTGAGCACTATGGGACTTAACATCTCAGGTCATCAGTCCCCTAGAACTTAGAACTACTTAAACCTAACTAACCTAAGGTCATCACACACATCCATGCCCGAGGCAGGATTCGAACCTGCGACCGTAGACTGAAGCGCCTAGAACCGCTCGGCCACCAGCGGCCGGCTGCCAGGAGAAATTCAGGTCTCACAGGGGTTATTCTGTTTGATGGGCTTCCTCGTGGGTCAACGATCAACTCGGAAGTGTTCTGTGCTAACCTCAGGAAATCGAAGGAAACGACTTCAGCGTGTTCGTGGCCACAAAAATGCAAACGAAATTCTTCTCCATGGGAACGCAAGGCCTCACTCTAGTCTGCGCACCCGAGAGGAGCTCACGAAACTTCATTGGACTGTTCTTCCTCATCCAAACTGCAGCCCGGATCTCGTACCTTCCATCTTCCATCACTTTGGCTCAATGAAGAATGCACTAGGGAAGTTACTGATGCAGCAAGGCGTTGGTTCCGATGTCGACCAGTACAGTGGTATCATGCGGGCATAGAGGCCCTCGCAGTAACCTAGGTACGGCCGCCGCATTGTACAAAGAGAACGATGTAAGAACGAATTTTAATTTTTTCTAATTTTTTACAGTTCTTTCTTTTCTGTGCCAAGAGGCCGTTGTCGTCGCGATACTTGGGTACTGTACAATATACCCAAGTCTGGTTTCGTCACAGTAGCGTTACCGCTTTCTTTTATTTTTTTATTCCTTTTATGCGGTCCGCCACGAATTCCTCTCATCTCAGCTCGTTGTAAGGTAGTAGGGTAGAAAGAGTGGGGACCCTCCCTGCTCGCTCTTCAGTTCGCAGACAGATTATTCAACGTGAGCGGTGCGCCAGTTGCCGGTGTTTAGCTCCCGCGGATTCCGCCGCCAGCAGAGGACTCGGTGGCGGCACGAGAGCCGGGGGCTGGGTCTGGCGGCGACTCCTTTGAAGCGGCGGCCCTCAGTGGGCGCGGCCGCCTCTCGGTCGCCAGAGCCCACTCCTACAGAGGGCCCGACAAAGGCCGCGCCACGGCCGGCTTCATTTTCCCCGGCAGTTGATTGCCGCAGACCGCAGGAGCACCCCTCGCTCTCGCTGTTCTCTCCCACAGCCGAGTGGCTCCGGTCAGCCACCGTCCCAGCTACTGGCCGCAGCCAGATTACCCCGAACGGCTGTCAGCGCCGTTACCTACCGCTTGTTTCCCAGCGAGTGTCCTTCATTTGTTTCATTAGAGCGAAACACTGTGTGGCATTTGTGCTACATTGTGGGTACGTATAGAACTGTATCCGCTGCTATGGCTGTGTGACCCTGTGGAGAAGAAGGGTATCCAGTGCGCAAGTGACAATCTTCACGACACGTGGACATGGAATGTGGGGATGCACTAAAGATAATCACGTCCAGCAGCAGTATTTAATGTCTGGCTTGTTAAAAAAACAATCTAACCATTTCGAAGTTTTACCAAAGGTGACTCTTTATAACTGCAAACCTTGTGTTGCCAGGGTATTTATTTATTTCAATCTTCTGTTAGTCTATCTCCTCGTCCCTCCTCTTCCTGTCCATCTCTTCCTTCCCCCACTCTCTGCCCACCACCTCTTGCCGAATCTCTTAGTCCATCTACTCCTCACACGTCTCTCTAATCTGCTCCTCCCCCTCTGTCCATCTGCTCCTTCTTCCTCTGCTCATCTCCTTTTCCTCCCCCTCCCATTTCCTACTCACCTTCTGTTTGTCAACCTCCTTCTCCAGCTCTCTCTGTCCACCTCCACCTCTCCCTCTCTCTGTCCACCTCCTCCTCCCCCTCTCCCAGTTCATCTCCTCTCCATTCCTTTCTGTGTCCATTGTAAAGTTGATGCATTAAGTTGTTCTCAAAGCGCTGCTGATAGTCAAGGCAATAACAGCGGGTTGAATGCTGTGAGCTATTTGGGGAAGTTAACCTTGCATTACTGAGCAACTGTTTCACCAGGTATCCAGTCTAGCTTACCAAACTCCCAACCATACTAACATTAATTATAATCTTTTAATAGTCATCTTATGACAATTGGTGATATATATATATATATATATATATATATATATATATATATATATATATAAAGAGAATTTAAATAAAAAGAAATAAATCAGTTTATATTTGGACATTTATTTTAACATTGATCATTGTTCCTTTAAAATTTAAGCATATTAAACTTGATTCATGACTAAACTGGTGCCTTATTTAGGTTTGTGAAAATGTGAGTTTGTAATCTTATGGAACACATCAAATATGGAGCCAAGATTTGGAGACTGCATACAACACTGCATTCATAAAATAACACACGAATAACGTTGAAACATATGCAAGAGGAAATTAACCACAACCAACCAATTCAATTTTAACCCAAAGAAGTTACGTTTGTAGCGCAATCCTGTCCGTCGTGGAATTACCACACACTAGTATACTAAATTCATACTAACTCTCTGTGAAAGCTTCCCGAAAAGAATAACTGAGGGCTACTTTGATGATGACACAACATGCTTCACGTGGTCAACTTGGTTTACACAAAAAGTGTAACTCCACAATAATTTTGATAATTAAAATCAATTACATCGAAACGCAATTTACAAAAGAAAAACCTCGAACTGGTTACTATCGTCTTACTATTGACTTGATGGGTCAAACATTTGTATAAGCACGTGGTACTGGTCTCACAAAGTACACCCCATGTGGGTTGAACATAGAGAAAAATTGCTATATTGAAAAATATTGTCAAGACGAGACTTTATAATCTCACACACATTCGCATTTAAAATTGATGTTCTTAGTTAGAGTTACGGATCATCCACATGTGGTTCCACTTTACTCATAAAGTAGTGACAAAGCAACTACTGGAAGATATTCTGAACTTCACACTCAAGTTACACTGTGTTGCAATTTAAGATAACATAAGATATTTTAGACCTAAACCTGAAATAAAGGTGATTAAATTTTCAGTTAGGTTGAACTAAGAAATCCATTGTCCTACAGACTTAGCAGAGACGCGCTTAGCCGGAGATCTTACCACTTCAGACGCTCGTCGCAGACCGACTGGCGTGGGCCCCTACCGAGGGTACCTCATAGATACAAATGGAAGTGACCAGAGAGGCAGCTTCCTATACCAACATGACAAGGGACAGACAGGACCATACCAAGAATAGAAACCTCTTTGCTTTTAGAAAGCGTAGCTACCTGTTCCAACGTTGGTCCTACTGTTCTCTAGCAGACAGGCTTGTCTGCTACCATCAAGCATGCAACTAGAATTATATTTGCTCATTCATCCTTTCACACGGAAGGGAAGGTTCAAAATGGTTCAAATGGCTCTGAGCACTATGGGACTCAACTGCTGAGGTCATTAGTCCCCTAGAACTTAGAACTAGTTAAACCTAACTAACCTAAGGACATCACAAACATCCATGCCCGAGGCAGGATTCGAACCTGCGACCGTAGCGGTCTTGCGGTTCCAGACTGCAGCGCCTTTAACCGCACGGCCACTTCGGCTGGCTGGAAGGGAAGGGGGATGACAGTATCTTATTATATTCACTATATAAAAGAAAGCGGATGTAGGTTCCGTATGACACTGTGTGACATGAATTACATATAAACTGTGTTTTAAAGTGTAGTAGTGTGACAGATCGTTCTTGTTTATGTATAAAAGTAACACGTTCCACTGCTCAGGCTCCTCTCAGATAGAGTCAGAAACACCACAGTAAATTTTGAAGTGGAATGTATGCCGTAAATGACAACAGATTTAAGAAATTAACGTGAAAGGAATCCAACAGATACCTTTCACCCTCTCTAACTCCCCCACCTCATGGCCCGCAACTCCCCTTCTCTCCATAAGCTCCTTCCCTTCCTCTGTTCATCCCTTCCTCTTTCTTCATCTGATTCCATGTCCTTCTCCCCCTGTTCTTCTCCGTCTCCTCCTCCTCCTGTTTTCTATCCATTTCCTCTTCCCCCTCTGTTCGTTTACTCCCTCCTTCTGCCTGCCTCTTTCTCGCCCAGTTTCTACCCCCCCCCCCCTCCCCCTTCCTCCTCACTGTCCGTCCATCTCCCTTCACTCTCCATCTTAACACACACACCCCAATAGGAGGCTGATGGTTCATACCTCTAAAGTATGTAACTTCAGATTGTAACTAATATGTGCACCAAATCTGATTGAAATCGTCCCACAGATCGGTATCAGCTTTATGCCCCTGGTTTTTTTAACATACGCGTACATCACATATATTTCACATAAATTTAACATATTTCACGCGTATGTGTACACATATTTCACCTGCATCTCGCGAATTTCGCACAGCAGCTTCATTTTCATGCAGCTTAATGTTTATGACAGTGGCTTCCTAGTGCGAAATGTGTAGTGAATAGAGTTAGTGGTAAAACTTAAACTTTATGTTCCGCCTTACGGCAGGTCTTGTCATGGGTGGAGCCTCGTCTGAGAGGCCCACCCCATGAGCGTCTAGGGAAGTGATTCCAGTGGTGGTCCCCCGTTGCCTTCCACTGATGATGATGAAATGATAATGAGGACAACACAACACCCAGTTCCGAGCGGAGAAAATCCCAGCCGGGAATCGAACCGGGGACCCTTGGCGTGACAGACCGCTGAGCTGACCACTTTTATTTCTTTTATTTATTTTCTTTTTTTTTCATTTTGTTCGGTATTGTTCGTTGCGTTTGGTCTGGGCGGACGTCACAAGACATCGGCTCAGGTTGATCGTTGATTCCTTTTGTCAGGTTTTTTATTACAGTGCGAGTACCTGACCGAATGCGCTGAGCTACTGTGCCGACTGTATTCAGCAATCGGGGCGGACGTTAGTGGCAAAGAAGTAATAAATTAAAACATGCATGATGGAGCAGTTTCTCAAGCATCTCAGTGTTTATGACGTCATATTCCCTAAAGTAAGTATCGTACAAAGATATATTTTTGTAGCTGCACTGATTGACCTACATGAATACTGCATACTGTCTGTGAAATATATTGCAAGTAGAGTCATTATTAAAGAAGATATAAATTAAAACTTGAAGCAAGATGCACAAGTTTCTCCTCGTATCTCAGTATCTGAAGCCCTATCACCTGAACTTTGTGACGTACAATGATAGATTTCTGTAGGTACATTCAGCAGCAAATGCATATTCTGTCTGCGAAAAGTGTTGCAAATAGAGATAGTAGCAACGAATCAATACATTTATGGGTCTCACACGATGAGGTAGTTTTTAAGGATTCATTGTTTATGATGTCGTACCTAGTGAACCAAATGTCGTACAGTCATGCAATTTTTTTGGTGCAATCAGTGATATACGAGAATACTGCTTGCGTATTGTGTCAAGAATACAGTTAGAAGTAATGATGTAATAAACTAACATTTCATGCTTTATGTGGCAGTTTTACTGCACGAAGAACGAAAATGTAGTAAGAAAAGAAAAGCCTTTCTCCTTACATTATTTTATTTCCAGACTTATGTGTACAGTTCGTTGCAAGTCTCTAAGTGTTCTCATTCCAAAATTCTTGATAATTAAAGTAGGCGTATTCTCGCGTCGTGGGCTATACTGCTTTTTCACCCCCACCCCCATCGCTCAGTGCTTCTTACTCCCAGACAGTAAATAATATGTGCACCAAGTGTTTCTGGAATCGGTCCAGTGCTATAGGAGGAGATGTGGAACATTCATACATACAGGATTGTTACGGATATCAATGAAATAAAATCGCCATAACTTCTGAACGGTTTGCGTTAGGACATTCGACTGAATGGCTGGCCGCCGAGCATGACGAGAATTAGTATGGCTTGGTTTAACGACGAAGCCTACTTCCATTTGAATAGTTTCGGCAGTGAGCAAATTTGGCGCATTTGGGGGATTGGGAGTCCGTATTTCGCCACAGAGGAGTCTCTACACCCTCAACGGGCGATTGTGTGGTGTGCAATGTCCAGTCACGGAATAATCGGTGCCTTGATGGCACGGTGACGACCAAATGGTACGTAAAGGGTTTGGAAGATAATTTCATCCCCTTTATCCAAAGTGACCATGATTTCGAAAAGATGTGGTTCATGCAAGACGGAACTCGACCCCATCGAAGCAGGAAAGTATTTGATGTCCTGCTGGAGAATTTTGAGGACCGCCTTCTGGCTTTGAGGTACCCAGATGCCACTGGTACGGGCCTCGACTGGCTGCCATGTTCTCCGGACCTGAACATACACTACTCCTTTTTGTGGGGCTGTATTAAAGACAATGTGTACAACAATAACCCCAAAACCACTGATGAACTGAAAACAGCTATTCAGGAGGTGGTCGACAGCATCGATGTTCCGACACTTCATCGATCATGCAGAATTTCGCTATTTTTCTGCGCCACATCATTGCCAATGATGACAGGAGTATTGAACATGTCATAACCTAGATCCGAATGTCTGTAGTGACGTT